>NC_070605.1:22324803-22924803 GCF_027172205.1 Podarcis raffonei | reverse complement strand
TGCAACGTTAAAGCATAACATTAAGAACTGTTTAAAACAATTTGCAATCGTGAAAATAAAGTGGGTTCTAAAAATATTCACTTCTACTGTCAAAAGGAAGGGTAGAGGTGAGGATTCAGGAATAGCCAGAAGCTGTATAACGAAGGTGCCGATCACATCTCTGTAGGGAGGGAGTTCCACAGCTTAGGGGCCACCACAGAGAAGGCCGTCTCCTGGGCCACACCTCTGAGTGCGGAAAAGCTACCAAGAGTGTCACCTCTGCCGATATCAGCATTCAAAAGGGATTGTAGCGAAGGAGGTGATTGTTCACATATTTCGAGCCAGAAGAAGAAGAAGAAGAGGAGTTTGGATTTGATATCCCGCCTTTCACTCCCTTTAAGGAGTCTCAAAGTGGCTAACATTCTCCTTTCCCTTCCTCCCCCACAACAAACACAGTTATTTAGGACTTTAAACACCAATTTAAACCTCAAATTGAATCTGGAAATGAACTGGCAAGCAGTGTAGCTCAGGACCACAATACCTCTCCCCAGTGCTTTTTTTCTGGGGGGGGGGGTGCGCGAGGGTACGCATACCCCTAAACATTTTGTGACTCTAATGGGAGAATAAACTATTTTTTTTAAAAAAATAAAATTTTATGATGGACGGCGGTATATAAACCCAATAAATAAATAATAATAAGTAATAAACAGGGGTTATATGACATCGGAATGGAACCCCAGCAAGAAACCTCAATACGTGTGCCTTTTTGGGGACAAGAAATTCCAAGGTGACTTGGAACAGGGTTGGGGAATCCACCTGCCCATCAGTTGTTTGGCAGGGAGGAGATGAGAGGGGAAATGTTTCAATGTTGTACAAAGCAAATAATTGAAGAATTATTCCTGTCTACAGGAAGAAATGTTGGTTCTGTAATAACATTAAGAGAGATTGTATCCATTCATGGTGCGAGTGTGCAAGGGCGAAGCAATATTGGAGGACGGTGCTAATAGTTATAAATGAAAAAATTAAGGAGATAATAACTGAATATTTTCTATTATGTCTCCCAAATTATGTGAATCCCCCCCCGCCCCCCAGAATTGCAAATAAATCTAGACTCAAGATACTGTATAATTTAACCCTGACAAGGATTGTGAATGCTAAAATGTTGAAGAAAAATTTAAGCCAGGTTTGGAAATGAAGTAATTAGAAAAATAGGGGAAGAAATGTCAATTATTACATTAACAATCACATGAAAGTGGAGGGATACAGAGGAAAATGGGAAGACTGGAAATTAGCAGACCAATATATAAGAAAGGAGGAATAACGGAAGATGGAGGGAATTCATATTCTCTTATTTAATATTTAATGTAATAATGAGAATTTTAAAAGAGCAGATTAATGAATTATAAAATATTTAATATTTACTGACAGTTTAATAAGTGGGTATTTGTATGAATAATATTTGTGTCTTCATGTATGATATATATGTATTATGCCCATTATTCTGAAAAATATTGTATGAAACTAATGTAGTTGATGAAGAAATTTAATAAAGTTAATTAAAAATATTTTTAAAAAGAAATACATATGAAACACACATTTTATCACAAAATAGTATTTTAGCTTGGTGAACACATTTCTAAACGTATTTCATCCTAAAATACTACTTTCGATGCACTTTGCTACATTTTTTAAAGTTGAGATCTGTAATTTAAAATTAGGTGTGTGAAATCTGAAAGATAAATGTAATCCATAGATGTGTTGGAAGTAGTGAAAAATATGTCACCCCACTAATTAAATATATTTTAGGAGATGGTACATAAAGACTGATTGTTAATGATAGCAGCAAATACTGAAATGGTGTATGAAATATGATTATAGTGCATTATAGTATTTAAGATTTGTATTGTGCATTCTATGTTATATATTAACATTATGGCATTTTGTACATTTGATACATTTAAACACAACTGTTTTACAAAATGCAGGCCAAACAAAACCCTCCTCCGATTCTTCTTTGTAGGCTTTCAAAGCAAATATATAAACGACTCAATAAAAGTTCTTCAAAACAAAGCCACTCAAATATTTGAAGAGGGGCTGTGTTGACTGGATTATGGATAAACGGTTAAAAATAAAAATGGTCAGTTACCCAGTGCCTATGAAACATATCCAACTGAAGCCATTCGCTGTTCATGGACTTGATTGCTCTCCACTCTTCCTCTGTAAACTGCCGCTTCATAATTCGAAAGAACTCCGGAATTGAACCGCTCCCTGCAATTAGAAAGCAAAATGACTGGGGGGAAATAGATTGTTAGGGACTCTGGGGATTATTCAGAACCAGACCATTGGTTCCTTTAACTCAGTACAGTGGTACCTCAGGTTAAGAACTTAATTCGTTCTGGAGGTCCGTTCTTAACCTGAAACTGTTCTTAACCTGAGGTACCACTTTAGCTAATGGGGCCTCCCGCTACCGCTGCGCGATTTCTGTTCTCATCCTGAAGCAAAATTCTTAACCCAAGGTACTATTTCTGGGTTAGTGGAGTCTGTAACCTGAAGCGTCTGTAAAATGAGGTATCACTGTACTGTCTACACAGAGTGGCAGTAGCTCTCCTGAATTTTGGAAAGGGAGACTGTCCCAGCCCTGTCTAGAGATGGCGGGGATCTGGAACAAATTTATATGATATTTGAAAGACAACTGCAAGCAATTATCATCATTAGCAAGCTTATCTGAAAATTTGTAAGATGGAATTGCTACCTATACGGGCTGAGTAACATAATATTTTAGGTAATGATATAACAAGGATAGGAAATGTAAAGTGAAATGTAAAGACGTAAAGTTTAATTTTGTAAACCATCAGACAGGAGGGAATGAAGTCGTTAGGCTCAGTTGAGCCAAAGAGATAAAATAAGAGGGGTGATTATATGTAAAACCAATAAAAATCATATATATATATATATATATATATACACATATATACATATATACATACATATATATATATATATATATATATATATATATATATATATATATATAATGGAGATGTTGGAGACTGAACCTTCTGTGCTCAGTCCCTCTCTGGCAGCTCGTTGTGTTTCCACGGAGATCGAGGAGAAAAAGACAATTTAAGCCAACCGTGGCTGCCCTAATGCTGCTAGATTTCGAATCCCAACAGCCCCCCAGCCAGCAAAGCCAACCACCAAAGATGATAAGAGTTGTAATCAAGGAGTAGGCAACCTAAGGCCCAGGGGCCGGATACGGCCCAATCGCCTTCTCAATCCGGCCCCTGGACGGTCCAGGAATCAGCATGTTTTTACATGAGTAGAATGTGTCCTTTTATTTAAAATGCATCTCTAGGTTATTTGTGGGGCCTGCCTGGTTTTTTTTACATGAGTAGAATGTGTGCTTTCATTTGAAATGCATCTCTGGGTTATTTCTGGGGCATAGGAATTCGTTCATCCCCCCCCCCAAAATATAGTCCGAACCCCCACATGGTCTGAGGGACGGTGGACCGGCCCACAGCTGAAAAATGTTGCTGACCCCTGTTGCAATCTATTAACATCTGAAAGGTCACAGGTTTCCGACCCTTGCCTTAGGTGAGGAGTTGCAAATTCAGGCAAGGGCAACATCAAACATACTGAAGGAATAGGGCAATTCAGAGTATTACACATATGGTCAATGGCACGTTAATCTGGAGAGCCAAGGTCAGTGAGGGTGGAATTTTCAACTGAAGCCAGAACTCTTCCTGCTGGGTATTATGGATATACAGTTAGAAAAGGACTATGGAACTTTGTTACAATATATGATTACGGCTGTGAGACTTTTATATGCACAAAGATGGAAGGGCTCATTACTACCAACAAAGGAAGAATGGCTGTTAAAACGAATGAACTTAGAGGAGACGGCGAAATTGACACCTTTAATTACAGAAAAGTCATTGTTAACGTTTGTTAAAGAACGGGAACATCTCATGGATTTTTTGCATGAAAAAGAAAAAAGGAATAATGATATTTGGATTAGATGATTGAAGATGTTTGTTTGCAGAAAGTGGCTTTGTTGGGTGTTATATTGGATTGGACAAAGCGAATATTGTTTAGATATTCTGAATTTTATTTTCTGAAGTTTATTTTCCGAATTTTATTTTTCTATCTTTCTCTTCTAACCTCTTTTCTACTCTTTTTTCTTTTTCTTTATCTTTTTCTACTCCTTTGTCCCCCCCTTTTTTTACGGAATTTAGACCAAAGTCTTAGTTCAGATAAAAATGGGAAAAGAAATTTGATATTAACCTTTGTATTTTTCTCTAGAAAGCCTAATAAAACTTATTTTTTAAAAAAAGGGATTGTGAGAATGTTTTTTTTAAAAATTAATGAATTGCTGGTGCACCCTATCTAGATCAGTGAGGGGTTTTAACCCTTTGCCTGGTGTTGTGCTCTAATTCTGTGAATGGTGCTTTGAAATGTTTAGCTCTCAAACGTTGCACTATAATACAATGTACAAATTTTCAACTGACCCTCATTTATATTTCCAGCAGCATTTTTTAACCTTAAGTGCTGCATTCAAACACACTTGGATATGCCTGTTTCAAGTGGGACAGGAAGAGAGGCAGAAGGTCGTATTTTAAAGGAACAAATTGATATATAATGCTTTTTCATCCAAGTTGAGACACTTTTAACTGAGAGCTGCAAATCGGGGGGGGGGGGGACAGACAACAAAGGCAACTTCTTGGAAGAGCTGCAGTGAATGTATGAGCGGCGGCTTTTACAAAAAGCATTTAAGAAGCCTTGATCTCAACTAAAAAGCGCTTTCCGTACAAGGATAAATAAAAAGGCCAATAGCCATAAGGTCAAGTGATTTCCCACAAGATCACAGGATGACACATATTCAAAGGGGAATTTATTGCTGATGACATTGTCACCTTTCTTATCCCTAAAAGCCAAAAGATTTCAATAAGGTGTTTCTCTTTCACATAGAAGGCTAAGGGCATCAGCAGTCCTTTCACAACTTCAGAAAATAAAATAGCAGTTTGGAAGAGGGATGGCTGCTGATGATAACTCATCCTACTTCGACCAGCAAAAAACGTTTCACGTGTTCCAACTTTCAGTTTAAAGCTTGAGGGGGAAAGTCTTTTGATAAGCAGTTGTGGGACAAAATAAAGTCACAGGTGTGTACATACCACAGGGTACAAACCTCCTCTCAGACCACTTTCTGCTCTATTCAGTACAGTGCCAGATTTATGTATAAGCTAAACAAGCTATAGTTTAGGGCCCCACACTCTTGCCCCCCCAAACTCGATGTACATTTCCAAAATATAAGATTAAAAACAAATAAAATAAAACCTAGATACAGCAACAGTGTTTTATGTTGTATAGGCTCCTATTTGTTATGTGCAAATGGCTTCAGATACCTATTAGGTCCATAAATTACCATATAGCATACAGTGGTACCTCGGGTTAAGAACTTAATTTGTTTTGGAGGTCCATTCTTAACCTGAAACTGTTCTTAACCTGAGGTACCACTTTAGCTAATGGGGCCTCCCGCTGCTGCTGCGCCGCCGGAGCACAATTTCTGTTCTCATCCTGAAGCAAAGTTCTTAACCTGAAGCACTATTTCTGGGTTAGCGGAGTCTGTAACCTGAAGCGTATGTAACCTGAAGCGTACGTAACCCAAGGTACCACTGTATACTCATTATTAAGCAAGGCCTTGTAGATTTCTGGTTTTAGCTTAGCTGAGCATGCTGGGAAATTATTAGCAAGCTCATTATTTGGGAAAAAAGACATCTCTCTCTTTTAAAAAAAATAACAGCAATTACAATCCTACCAACTGCATTTAAAGAGATGGGAATTTAAAAAGCTAACTTCAGAAGCAACCTTTTCCTGTGGAAGGCCAAGTTCTTGCCATCTTGCCTTGTTAATGAATCTGATTAACTATATAATACCATGAAATTTTGTAAAAGATTAGAACTTGCAGTAGAAACATGTACCTCTCCAGATGCTGCCTGACTCCAACTCCCATCAACCCTAGTCAGCACGGCCAATGGTCAGGAATAGTGGGAGATGGAGTCCAGCAACATCTAGAAGACCACAGGTTCTCCAAAAGTTCTGCCATCATCAGTTTCAAAGTAAGGATATTGACAATTTTGGCAGATCTTTACATTACAAATGTGATAGATTTTCTTGGAAATGGGGTGAGAATATTGCAAATATTAATACTGGATGCATAAAAGCTGACTCCTTTTGGAAGCAAAATGATCTAGACCCATAATTATTATTCAAAGCTTTACTATCTAGAATGTCTTCAAAAACAAGTACAAAACAATCAATGATACAGCCGGATAATTCCATGCCTATCCAAGCATAGGTTCTTCTTAAATATATACATAATGTACCTAATTATGATCAGAGTAAAAATCAAATCTCTGTTTCTCCCATAGCTTGCATTAGCCTGCATCCAGTCTAAGTTTATGCAGCTCCTTGAGAAGCTTCATTATCACATTCTTTTGTTCTCTGTGGCGTCCAGAGAGTTACTAACAGGCAACTTCCTTCAAAATGGAGATTTGCAATTGAATACCTTAATCACATGATCTAAGGTTAAACACTTACGTGTAAACCAGCAGAGAACAGCAACGGTTAATGGTCAATCCAACTGAAGCTCAGAGAGAGCTGTCTTGTAGCTTAGTATATACTAAAATGGAATTTTCCAGTGTTAAACCCTTTCAGCAATAAACAATCATTCTCCTTTTCAGTGTGCACTTAAACAATTATACTTCACAGAGAACAAGACTAGATTTCTCTGTCATATTTATTTCCAGAGAAAGCAGTGTTTGAACAAAGGAAGATATCCCGAAAATGCGCTTCCTCAAAGTGAGGAATGTACATTAGGGGCTATTTCAGTATTTCTCAGAGTGGCCTGAGAGCCACCAGTGGGACTCAGCCCCACAGCCTGCCCCTCTGCCCTGCCCCCTAGTGCCAAAATTCTGAATTGCATTCTTTTATAGAGGCAACAGAGTGGGGGGGAGGGAGGGCAACTTCCCAGGAATAATAAATGCTTTATTTTAATTTCAAATAAAACTTATAAAAAGCTAACACATTTATCTTTGGAGTTTTTTTTTAAAGAAAATGAACATATTTATCTGTTATCCTGCAGGTTAGATACAGACTTCTGGGTCACGAAAACCTAGGCATGAGGTACCTATTTATAAAATGGGATGAAGTGACAGAAAAAAATTCTTTTCAGCAACTGTGCTGCTAAATATCTCATTAGCAACATAAACGTAATTAATGTTTTATCTGTTATGAATAGATTAAAAAAGCTGTTGTGCAGCTCATACTCCTTATGTTCATAATTGAAAGCAACAATTTCTTATCTCCCCTCAAACAGAAAAGCAACAAACGCTTTTTTTCTTATGTGGGGTGGGGAAATAAGTCAAATATTATCACCATCCAGGGCACTAAATAAAGGCTTTAGAGCTCTGAAATGGAGGAATCCTAGGCACATGTACCTGGGAGCAAGACCCAGTGAAACAGCAGAACTTAACTTTCAAGTATTCATGCCCGGGATTTGTCTGGGAAGAGAATAATTGGCTGCTAGAATCTTCATGTCTAATTTCCTTCTGAATGAATCGTATCTGAACTTCGCTCCCTCTCTAGAGTGTTCATTTCAGGGAGCAGACAATCCAGCTTTGCGTCAGCAGTTGTAAAATTAGTTTTAACTTATTTTTAATTGATTTCCCCTGGCAAGGGATAGATGATAACTGTTAACTGACGGGGTAGGATAAGCCCTGAGGACGGATGATAACATTAATGTGAATGACGGCTAAAAATGTTAGGGGGAAAGTGAAGAGTATTTTGAAGGCACCGAGAGAGGGGTGTGCGGTTTCTGGTTTGCTCTAGGCCCACATTTCAGAAATACATCTTTTTTTAAAAAACCCCAAAAAGGTATCTATGTCTCAAGCGCTTGGAAAAGGAAATACCATTCAGAGTATTCCAAGTATCAGTCCTTAGTGTGCAGCCATGAATTCTATAAATCACTGCAGAACCTGTCAGCACATTATTCTTACAGGTAGGGTGGTATCCATGAGCAGTTTTGAGAAGCAATAGGGCATGACACTGCTATTTCCCCCCTCCCTTTTGACATGTGTCCTGCAGTATTTCCAAGTGTATGACAGGCAGAAATTCATCAGGCATAGATTTTCACTACTGCATTCCCATCTTCCCAACAGCAGCCAAGGGGAAGCTTGAGCTTGAGTTTAACTCTTTCTCTACTCTACTCCCATTTATATTGCATGGCACCAGTGGAGGTCTCCCTTGAAATCTATACAGTAAAGCACTTTAAGCTCCACTGATGAACAAAAAACAACTAAGTTCAGCTGAATATTATTAGGATAACAAGCACTAGCCCGAAACTTTCCACCATGCCACACTTCACAGATAAAAATAGTATTCTGTATGCCCTGTCACTCACAGAAAATAATCTTAATTTCAATTATTCCCATAAATGAATGCTAAAAACCAACAACCTGGAAACATTCTCATGCTGTGACTGAAGAGTTCACCATACTTCAGTTAGACCTCTGATGGAATATGCTGGTGGGATCATGATGCAAAATAAAATAAAATAAAATAAAAAAGCAGCAGTAGCCATAGGAAGTAAAATGCTTTAATTGCACCAAAGCGGGACTTACGGAACAATCCTATCTGGCAAGATGGATGGGTTAGGATCCAGCTGGGGTTATACTGATGAAACTCCCTCATCCTTGGCTGGTATATCTCTCTCATCCTGGCTCAGCCAGGACTTAGCTAGCTGAGCTGAGCCCAGAAGATCTTCAATCTTCAGCCCAGTGTAAGCATTGAAAGGGGGGGTGAAGCGGGGGCGAGACCATGGCAGGGGGGACTTAGGCTGGATCCTAAGCCTGGTTCAGCTGAGTCACATGACCTGGCAACCTGGTATAAATTAAGCCGGCAAAAAGGGTGGTGTATCTCAAACACAATATTGAAGGCGTTCTTCCTCTCTGCCATGCTTAGGCTGGCTCATCCAGCTGTAGCCTCACTGCTGATCAGAATTTGGCTCTGGTTTATCTTTAAGGTAAAGGGGCCCCTGACCATTAGGTCCAGTCATGGCCGACTCTGGGGTTGTGGCGCTCATCTCGCTTTATTGGCCAAGGGAGCCGCGTACAGCTTCTGGGTCATGTGGCCAGCATGACTAAGCCGCTTCTGGCAAACACGGAAATGCCATTTACCTCCCTGCCGGAGTGGTACCTATTTATCTACTTGCACTTTGACATGCTTTTGAACTGCTAGGTGGGCAGGAGCTGGGATTGAGCAACAGGAGCTCAGCCCGCTGCGGGGATTTGAACCGCCGACCTTCTGATCAGAAAGTCCTAGGCTCTGTGGTTTTAACCCACAGTGCCACCCACATCCCTGTCTTTACTCTGGCTTAATTTACACTGGCTTGCATGATGCCAGCTTCCTGTGCTGCTTAGGCAAGGCTATTACAACAGTAGCGTGCTAGATAAGCAAGCAGTTTAGAGCTGAGTCGAAATTTCTTTCACTCTCTCCCCTAGGAAAATACTTTCTGCTTCCATTATCAGCTTTTTCACAGCAGAACCTTGAAAAGCCCATTAATCAAAAAGTGAACGGAAATGGCAGCATGCATATTATACAGATGCAGATAACTCTTCTCAGCATTTAAGCACCGGAAAGCCATTTACATTATTTTCTCCATGTTAGTTACTTTTAAGTTGCGTTGGTCTCAATGGAGGCAAGCGGCTCCAGTGCTCAACTCTCACCGCTATTTAGAGGACTCAAATAGTGCTTAACTTGGGACGTGCAGTTGCTTGTGCAACAGAAATCCACAGGGCCTCCAGCTCACCTAACCTTGCAGAGCAGATTTTGAGGTTACTAAAGGCAGCCCCTCTGACAGCACGTAACAGTAATCTGGCAGAGACTAGGACATTAATGATCAGAGCTGGCCTTGGTCATTCATCCCTTTAGACTGCAATCCAAAGTTTTGCAGAAGAGGAGATATAGTGTTGCATCTGCAGCTGGGACATTCAAGGTGACGCTGGAAGTTGATGGCAGCAGACCATTCAGGAAAAATCTCTGCACCATTTTAGCCTGCCTTTTAAAATGCAGTTAAAGCTTATCTTTCCTGGTGGTCTTCCATACCTGCTGATTTTTAAACATTATGAAGCAGCTCTTACTTTAGACCAGTGTTTCCCAAACTTGGGTCCCAGCTGTTTTGGTACTACAACTCCCATCATCCCTAGCTAGCAGGACCAGTGGTCAGGGATTATGGGAATTGTAGTTCAAAAACAACTGGAAACCCAAGTTTGGGAAATACTGCTTTAGACGGTTTCACCCAAAAAGTTTACTTTTAATGAATTTTTAGGTTCCTGATTCGATTTCTTATAGCTTTGCATAAGGCAAGGCACTAGATTATCACCAATCTCCACAGGAGCTTACCAGCACTCTGTAAATAAAAGCAGTTATTGAGTGTTGGCGAGGCATCGAGAACAGTATAGAATCACTGGAAAATTAGCATGTCTTATACTTCTCCACCCCCCACCAAAAAGAGATACAGTGGTACCTCGGGTTAAATACGCTTCAGGTTACAGACTCTGCTAACCCAGAAATAGTGCTTCAGGTTAAGAACTTTGCTTCAGGATGAGAACAGAAATCATGCAGCAGCAACGCAGCGGCAGCAGGAGGCTCCATTAGCTAAAGTGGTGCTTCAGATTAAGAACAGTTTCAGGTTAAGTACGGACTTCTGGAACAAATTAAGTACTTAACCTGAGGTACCACTGTAAAGACAAAACTAAGTACCGGTAATTAAGCAGCCTGGTCTGAAGAACAAATCTACACTGCAAAAATACCTGCTCTATACCAGTTAGATTATCATGGTTTGCCCCAAAGAATCCTGGGAGCTGTAGTGTAGCAAAGGTGCTGAGAATTTCCTGTTAGAGATGTCTAGTTGTTCCCTGACAGAGATACAGCTCTGAGAGAAGAGAAAATGGATTGGTTATTATAGCGTTATTTGGGTGCCAAAATGGTTTTCACATATCATGACGAGCATCCCCTTTTCAATGTGGCGGTTTAAATGTTGCAGATGGTTTCATCCGCAAGTGCTTAATGTTTTGGAATCTGAATATCGGAACAGATGGAAAGATTTTCCACAGATCAATAGTGCCACCCTGTGGCTGCTCTTAAGATAAAGAAAAATACAAATCCCTTGTAACTCTTAGTTTTTGGAACATAAAGCCTCTTTCCTTTCTGGAAGGAAAAACACACACACACACCGATCCACAGAATTGGGGGGGGGGGGAGTCAGTCCAGCCTTTCGTTTTCCAGAGAATCATATTGGTATAGTTTGGTTGTTTGTTTACATGAATTGCTTAGCCCAAAGCAGGGTAAATACAACTGTATTATAAGAACTTTAAGAACTTGGTGCTTGAGATTACTTTTCACTGCCATTTCTTTTTTCCCCCTCATCTGTCATGTATTTTTAGATTATAAGTCTGTTGCCAGGGACCATCTTAGTACTGATATTTGCCACACCCCAGCTTTTTCAGCTCAAAGGTGAGGTAGAAATACCGTAAATGGGCAAATAAATACTGTTAGGGACTAAACCCTAGAAATTATAAATGGCAGGATTTTGAATATTTTGAGTACTGAAGGGAAAATTGCAGTCAAGTGGAAAAACACAAGCTAAGCTTCTGTTCCAAGCCAGGGCCTCACCTAGGTTAGAGTTATTAATGTGACAAAAGTGTTGATGGCCCATCTGAGAGGAATACTGGGCCTAGGCAGAAAGAGGTTGCCATGGTGATGGGGTGTGTGTTTGAGGTGACAAGAAAAGAGAGTTTTTAGAGCAAGGTGTGCTGGGAAGAGGAAGGGGGAGAACAAAGACTGGGATCCATCTTGGGCAGGCTGGCTGCAGTCTGGCTGGGAGAGATGCCTTTGACTCCATGGCTGTGGGGGACCAGCCCCTCTTGAAATGACCATGCTGTAAGACAGGCATCCCCAAACTCAGCCCTCCAGCTGTTTTGGGACTACAACTTCCATCATCCCTAGCTAAAAGGACCAGTGGTCAGGGATGATGGGAACTGTAGTCCCAAAACAGCTGGAGGGCTGAGTTTGGGGATGTCTGCTGTAAGATCTGGACTCCCTCCACACAGACTAAAGGTGTGAATATGTGAATAAATCATATTTCTTTAAGCTACGACAATCTCCACCACGTCTTCAATTCTCCAAAGCAGCACAAACCTTGGGTGAGCGCCCGGAACCCACTGAGGGTGGCGCCCAACTTCTGTAACAATATGTACATGCATACATTCAATAAAAACATGTCAAACAAAATTAGAAACATGCCGCAGGTCTCATTGGCATCTCCTTGGGTAAGATTCCCTCCTGAAATCTTGGACAGCAACTGCCACACAATGTAGTGGGCAATGTTGAGCCAGATGAACTGATGGTCTAGCTTGCTATAAGGCAGCTTCCTTATACCAAGGCTAATGGATTGAGGTTGAATCCTGACAAGACAGAAGTACTGTTTTTGGGCGACAGGGGGCGGGCGGGTGTGGAGAACTCCCTGGTCCTTAATGGGGTAACTGTGCCCCTGAAGGACCAGGTGCACAGTCTGGGAGTAATTTTGGATTCATAGCTGCCCATGGAGGCGCAGGTCAATTCTGTATCCGAGACAACTGTCTACCAGCTCCACCTGGTATGCAGGTTGAGACCCTACCTGCCCGCGGACTGTCTCGCCAGAGTGGTGCATGCTCTGGTTATCTCCCGCTTGGACTACTGCAATGCGCTCTACGTGGGGCTACCTTTGAAGGTGACCCGGAAACTACAACTAATCCAGAATGTGGCAGCTAGACTGGTGACTGGGAGCAACCGCCGAGACCATATAACACCAGTCCTGAAAGACCTACATTGGCTCCCAGTACGTTTCCGAGCACAATTCAAAGTGTTGGTGTTGACCTTTAAAGCCCTAAACGGCCTCGGCCCAGTATACCTGAAGGAGCATCTCCACCCCCATCGTTCTGCCCGGCCGCTGAGGTCCAGCGCCGAGGGCCTTCTGGCGGTTCCCTCACTGCGAGAAGCAAAGCTACAGGGAACCAGGCAGAGGGCCTTCTCGGTAATGGCGCCCGCCCTGTGGAACGCCCTCCCATCAGATGTCAAAGAGATAAACAACTACCTGACATTCAGAAGACATCTGAAGGCAGCCCTGTTCAGGGAAGTTTTTAATGTGTGACATCTTAGTGTATTTTTGGTCTTTGTGGAAGCCGCCCAGAGTAGCTGGGGAAACCCAGCCAGATGGGCAGGGTACAAATAATAAATTATTATTATTATTCCTGCATTTCTAAAATTGGAACAATTCAGCCAATGGCAGTCAGAGACTGTGAACGAAGGAAAGCTCAGCCAATCACTGGCACTTCAAAAATCCCTCTACAGCGTGTGTTGCAATAAATGAGCAAAGTGGCTTCTCTTTCGTGTCCTAGGACACTGTAGATTATTAATTAATTTTTTTTAAGAGTGACTATAGTACACTTAGGGACGCGGGTGGCGCTGTGGGTAAAACCTCAGTGCCTAGGACTTGCCGATCAAAAGGTTGGCAGTTCGAATCCCTGCGGTGGGGTGCGCTCCTGTCGCTCGGTCCCAGCGCCTGCCCACCTAGCAGTTCAAAAGCACCCCCGGGTGCAAGTAGATAAATAGGGACCGCTTACTGGCGGGAAGGTAAATGGCGTTCCGTGTGCTGCACTGGCTCGCCAGATGCAGCTTGTCACGCTGGCCACGTGACCCGGAAGTGTCTGCGGACAGCGCTGGCCCCCGGCCTCTTAAGTGAGATGGGCGCACAACCCTAGAGTCTGTCAAGACTGGCCCGTACGGGCAGGGGTACCTTTACCTTTTATAGTACACTTACCTGGCATGCTCGTCTTCGTAACGTCAATGCCAGCTTGACAGTCAGGCTCGGCGGCAAGAACAGCATAATTCCCTTGATGGGAGACATTAAAGCTGAAGCTGGAATGGGCACTGCTTAAGTCATTTGCAAGGACAGGTTTGCCTTTTGAAGTCCTTTGTAACTTTATTTCATTCCAAGGAATCTTCAGCTTCTCTGCAATTAATTTTCTTATCAGCAGACGGCCAGCCTATGAGGCAAAATGAACAAATAATGTACAGCAAGTAACTGTTCTATGTAAAAGGGGGGGGGGGATATATTAAGATACCATTTGCCTTCAAAAATGTTTTGACAGTTCATTATAGAGCACAGCTATTCTTTTAAAAACAGAATTAAAACACACCTTTGATAATCCTCATAGAACTCTAGCCCAATAGTTGCCATTAATTTGATTCTGAATTGATTTTAGAATGAATTGATTTTAGAATGTATTTCAATTAATTGATTGTGATTTTATGTAAACTGTGTTACTGTTGTTAGCTGCTCTGAGCCCGGCTTTGGCTGGGGAGGGTGGGATATAAATAAAATATTATTATTATTATTATTATTACAAGTTGGGCCAAATATTACAGCTACTTTATAATATAATAATAGAAGATAGAATAGAACAGAACAGAATAATAATGCACACACACATATACATTTGAGGGGTCTTAATACACACACACACACAGTGGTACCTTGGGTTACATACGCTTAAGGTTACAGACTCCGCTAACCCAGAAATATTACCTCGGGTTAAAAACTTTGCTTCAGGATAAGAACAGAAACCCCGGAGGTCCGTTCTTAACCTGAAACTGTTCTTAACCTGAAGCACCACTTTAGCTAATGTGGCCTCCTGCTGCTGCTGTGCCGCCGCTGCACGATTTCTGTTCTTATCCTGAAGCAAAGTTCTTATTTCTGGGTTAGCGGAGGCTGTAACCTGAAGTGTATGTAACCTGAAGCGTCTGTAACCCGAGGTACCACTGTGTGTGTGTGTGTGTGTGTATTCCACTCTTCCTGCAAGAAAGACGGAAACAGGGGCTGTCCTACTTTATACTCACAGCAACCCTGAGAGGTAGGCTTGTCTTAAACCCATGTCTCTCTCATCCGTCCTATACCCTCCAACCCAGCCCCTATATGCTTCGGACTGCAACTCCCACAGCCATGCTGAGAGGGAATGATGGAAATATCAGGAGGGAACCAGGTTGGGGAAGCTGCTCTAATTAATACACTGAAATAGAACGGTCACAATGATGGAACTTACTGTCTATACACATGAACAGGAGAAACCAATGGCTGGTCCTAAGTTTGTCAGGAAACGGTTCGCTTTTATTACATTTTCGAATGATGCATTTAATGAGGAACTCATAGGCATTGCTCTCTATGATTTAGCAGTGGGTTTGCACTCCACACACCCCTCCCAGGGCTATTTTTATGATTTAAAAAAAGTATTAGAAAGATTGCACTCATATATTATCCGTTGGGCACCAGCACCACCTATAGCACAGGAGATAATATAAGCAGCAAACAGAAATCCCATTTTCACATCTGCCTACAGAGCTGATTAGAATGGATCATACCACACAGTTCTGCAGTGACTCAAGCCGATTTACATTTCATTTATTTTAAAACGTCGGCTGGAACTAGACGTTACAGAGCAAGCATGGATGCCACCGAAGAGCCTGGCATCTACGTCTCCTCCTCCTCCTTTCAACTCTTTTATTCCGTTACATGATAAAGTTATAAAACGACCAGGAGACATTACCATTGTAGCGGCAGTTCTGGGAGGAGAGGAGCTAAATGACAGCTGGTCCCAGCCAAGCTGAGGCTCCCCTGGAGCCATCATTATAAATCTCTAGGCAAAAACTTACCCTTATAACCAGGCCTTTGGCCTTTAATTAATTAATTAATAATAATAATAATTTTTATTTATACCCCGCCCTCCCCAGCCAAGGCCGGGCTCAGGGCAGCTAACAAACAGTAATAAAAATGAGCTGAATGAATACAACTTAAAAACAAGATTAAAATGCAACAATAAAATATTGAAACAATAAAATATTAAAATGCAGCCTCATCACAGGAGGAGAAAGGAAAAAGGAAAAAGAAAAAAGAATTGGTGTGGCCTTTTAGAAGTGGGTGGGGTGTTTTTAATGTATTTCTATTTCCTCTTGATTTTAATATACTTTTGTGGGAGGGTTTGTCCGTCTGTTTGGTCGGTGGGTTGTAAGTCGCTTTGTGCTGCCCCAGGCAGGATAAATCAACCATCAAATTTAATTTAAAAAATAAAAATGATGATGGAAAGAGATGGTTAGTCTCTTCTGCATCCTTTTGATATAGCCAAGTGGGAGTTGGCCACTGGGACAGGGCTAGAGAAACTTAAGTTTAAGGGCTGAATGTGGCCCTCCAGGGATCTATCTGGCCCTCAGAATGCTCTCCAGGCCACACCCCTTACCCCAGGCCAAAGCCCTCACTGGGCTTGCTTCCTTGAGTATTTTTGCCAGGCTGGAATGCGTCCTTGAACTCTGATATTCGCTCCTGCTTGTCTGGATGGAGGATACAGAGAGGAGTGTTCCAGTTTTTGTAGAAACTAGCAAATTGGATAGCTCAGTCAGTAGAGCATGAGACTCCATCTCAGGGTTGTGGGTTCCAGCCCCACGTGGGGCAAAAGATTCCTGCGTTGCAAGGGCTTGGACGAGATGGTCCCTTCCAACTATGATTCCATGATCTCTTATATGTGCGAAGGCAAAATTAAGCATTCTTTGCTCTGCCAGCATCTGCTTCTGGCCTTGACCACCTCCGATTTCGGCCCCCAGAAAGCTGCTTATAAGCGAATGTGGCCCTTGGAGCTGAAAACAGTTCCCAACCCCTGCTCTAGAGAGTGGCAATAGACAAGAGAGGACTCACCACCCTGTCATTTTCATTTTGCAAGTATTCAAGATCAAAAGCAGGCTAAAAGAACCCTCCATTTAAGGAAACTCAATGAAGGCCCAAACACCCAATACTCTGGAGCCAACGCTATGCTGATGGGGCGGTTTGGCACTGAGATCCAGTGCTGAGGGCCTTCTGGCGGTTCCCTCATTGCAAGAAATGAGGTTACAGGGAACAAGACAGAGGGCCTTCTCAGTAATGGAACCTGCCCTGTGGAATGCCCTCCCTTCAGATGTGAAGGAAATAAGCAGCTATCTTATATTTAAAAGACATCTGAAGGCAGCCCTGTTCAGGGAAGTTTTTAATATTTAATGCTGTATTGTTTTTAACACTCGATTGGAAGCCGCCCAGAGTGGCTGGGGAAACTCAGCCAGATGGGCGGGGTATAAATAATATATTATTATTATTATTATTATTATTATTATTATTATTATTATTATAGCAGTTATCAGCATAGGAGACTGGGTAGACTCTATTGGTTCAATGAATCTCTCACTTGCAAAAGTCTCTGTCTAGAAGCACTAGGAAAAGGTAAAGGGACCCCTGACCATTAGGTCCAGTCGTGGCCGACTCTGGGGTTGCGGCGCTCATCTTGCTTTATTGGCTGAGGGAGCCGGCGTACAGCTTCCGGGTCATGTGGCCAGCATGACTAAGCCCCTTCTGGCGAACCAGAGCAGCGCATGGAAACACCGTTTACCTTCCCGCTGGAGCGGTACCTATTTATCTACTTGCACTTTGAGGTGCTTTTGAACTGCTAGGTTGGCAGGACTAGAAGCACTACCTTTATGCTAAAATAACAACTAAGAGATGAGAGATATTCATCTCAGCAAAGTATATCTTAAAATAAGAGCATAAATATATATACCACTGCAGCCTTGGCATCGCGGCGGAAGACAAATTGTTCAATGCGCTCTCTCTCTTCAGGCTGTATGACGCACATTGACAGCAGCCAGTCCTCACGGCAGGGGACCCAGGTGCCATAGGAAAAGGCCCAACGTACTCTCTCCATAGCAAGACGCTTCAAGGAAGCCACAGCACACCGGAACATATGTTTTAAAACGTCAGCACGTGGTGGAGAGTGGAGAGAAATAGGAGGCTGACAGAACTCTTGGGCCAGTGAGTTCTGGGTTCAAATCCCTACTCAAGTTAGGCTGTTGCGTGAATGGCCATCTTTCAGTCTCTCGCAGGGTCGTTGTGAATGCAACATGGATTAAGCCCCTCTCCATGTGAGGTCATTGAAGGAAGGGAGCAGGATCAGAATCATATAAATAGAATGATGCGCAGTCTTTTCTCCAGCGTAAACAAACGCCTCCTCTGCCCAGACTGCAATTCTGTAAGCCCCTTTCAATTTGGTGGGGCTTACTTCCAATCAGGTGTGTTTAGGATTAGCAACTACTGAGGAAAGGGAATAAAGGATTTAAATGCAAATGCATCCCCAAAGTCTTCTCTCAAGGACTGGATTTCAAGTGGACCCCTTGCAGTTTTCAAAACCTGCTCCTCTTGGCATTACTTAGAGAGATTGCAGCAGACAATGGGCCAAAATGTACACGAATAGACAAACTGTTTCCCTTCTTTTGCTAGCAATCTAGGCAGGTTATTTTTTTTTTAAGGAGAGGTCAGAACGCGTTGCTCTCCTGGGGAGAAATAGCGCTGCTGCTGCTTCCGGGAGGGAACGGGGCTGGCTGGACTCGAACATCCGAAGTGCTGGGCACTGAGCGTAGAGATGCTCTAGCCTATGGCTGCAATTCTTAACCCCACTTACCTGGGAGTAAGCCTCGCCGAATTCAACGGGGCTTACTTCAGAGTATAGGCGTGGTTTAGGATTGCACCCAAAACTTTTTAAGCCAGGAGACTCCAAGGCTGCAGGAAGCCCCGCTGGACTCAACGGGACTTGCTTCCGAGTAATCAGGCGAAGCAGTCCGCGCTGCAGAATTGCAGCAGCAAAACTTGAGGGGAAATAAAGTGCAAGCTCCGCAGCGCGCGTGGCTCACTCTCCCCTCTGCTCGCTCCCTTTGATGAAGGTTCGAAAAAGAGGAGGGAGGGAGGGACTCGCGGAGGTTAGAGAGGGAGAGGAAACGCAGCAGCCAATCGGGAGCCAAATGCAAAACACGTCAGACCAATCACCATCTCCCTCCGGAGAGTACATAGAGGTATAACAAGAAAAAAACGAATTTTGCGTCCGGTGCTTATTCTGAGTTCTGCTTTACAGCAGTCACATGCGAAACAACAGCATTGCATAGAATACGGGGCGAAGCGGGGGGAGAATCTGTATTTCCACATACCTTATAGAGCCCTGTTCTATATTATTTACATTGCTTCCCCCCTCCCCGACGCTCACTTTCAATTGATAACCTGAAGTGTCTCTTTGTTTTCATCGAGCTTGGGAGCGGGGGGCGGTCCCCGCTCTTGACAACGTCGGCGGCACCGGTAGTTACGAGGAGGCGGGCTTTTGCGTTTTTTTTAGCGACACGGACTTGGGCCACTCACAACACAGGACGCGATCGATGGGCAGCAGGAAGAGCCAATGGGAGGACAGCGTCGGCTTTTGCAGATGTCGGGTGCCGCGGATGGTCTCGGAGTGGCTGCGCTGGATGCAGGTGGGTGGTTAGCGGCGCGCGCCGAGGGGGAAACTACGGAATGGAAGGCCTCCGCTGGGTTATAGGCGGCGCGTTCCTAACGAGGGGTGTTCAACTCGCCAGCCTGGGAGCTTGAACTGGGTTGTCTGAGGTAAAAGGGAAAGCGCTATAGAACGGGCCGTGTTTTAGATTGGCGTCTCTGGTGATGAGCATGCGCGCGGGGCATGCGCAGAACAGCCACTGAAGCTGTTACGTAGCGTGTGCCCTTAGTTCCCAGACGTTCCTCCCAGCTGCGAAGGCGGAGCTTCTGTAGACAGTAAGGCGATGATATTGAAGCTGAATGATGCTAGGAATAAGTGCTGCTGTTTCCCGAAGGGCAGTTTTGTTGGCCTTTTGCAGGAAAAGCAGCAGAGAGTTTCAATTATAGTGGATTCCCCCACCCCACCCCTTTTATGTGGAAGAGGAAAGGCTATAGCTCAGTGACAGATTTTCTGCTTTGCATTCGGAAGGTCGTGGGTTCAGTCCACAGCATCTCCAGGTAGGGCTTGGAATGTCCTCTGGCTGAAACCCTGGAGAGCTGTTGCCCGTTCTAGCAAGCTAGATGTACCAGCGGCCTGCAGCTTCCTTTGCTCCTAAGTGGCTTACCGATGCCAAGGTGTCGTCAAGCATGCTCTGCTTTGCCACTGTTAATTAATTTGCTGCACTTCCTTTTGGCCTAAGTGACTCTGCATGTTCTCCTCAACTTTTACAATCACACCCACCCACGACCGATGCGGTACATACACATGCATCTGTAAATGAAGACAGTACTTTATGTGTCTGATGAAGTGAGTTGCAGTATGATCACGGCTTATGCACATTTAACACAGGCAATTTCCAAATTTATGTGCGTGGGGGGGGACCTCATCGACAATCCCACCCATCATTGTACAGCTTAGGAAAGGGTGCTGAGGTGGAGTCAGTGTGAGCAGCGTTGGAGAACGTGTGGAGGTGCAGCTGGAGATTGAGAGTAGCCTTGGTGATTAAGAAAACATGGCCCCCAAACGCAAGCCAGGGCCCTCAGCTGCCGTGCAACACAAGAAACAACGATTGGTTCCAGCACGGCAAGAAAAAGTAGCGGCGCTGGACTGCTTGAGAGATGGCATGTCCGTCTCTAGTGTGGCACGCAAATATGGCTACAGTGAATCGAGCGTCCATGCCATCAAGGTTCGAGAGAGAGAAATCCGTGACATTGTGGCAGCAAGTGCTCCAATAACTGCTCAGGTGACAAGCCAGGTGCACGACAAGGCTTTAGCGAAGACTGAGAAGGCATTAAACTTGTGGCTTGAAGACATGAACCGCAAACGCGTGCCTACTGATGGCGTGATGTTACGGCAAAAGGCTCTCAGCCTCTATGCACTCTTCAAACCTTCTGCCGAGGATGGGCAGCCTGTGAAGGAATTCAAAGCCAGCCACGGTTGGCTTACTAGTTTTAGGAACCGCTTTAAACTGAAAAATGTGCACGCAACTGGTGAAGTGTCTACATCTGCAAACAAAGAGGCAGCAAAAGCCTACCCCAAGCAATTAAAAGAACTGTTAGACGAAAAGGGATACCTTCCTGAGCAAGTTTTTAATGCTGTTGAGACGGGGCTGTTCTGGAAAAAAATGCCTGAGCGGACGTACATCTCCAAATCAGAAAAACAAGCCCCTGGCTTCAAAGCAGCTAACGACCGTGTGACTGTGTTGCTCTGTGGCAGTGCAGCTGGGCATTTAATAAAGCCAGGCTTGCTGTACAGGTCTGCAGTCCCCCGTGCCCTGAAAGGCAAGAACAAAAATCTCCTGCCTGTGTTTTGGCAACCCAATAAAAAGGCTTGGGTGACTGCAGCAACGTTTCTAGATTGGTTCCACAATTGCTTTGTTCCGGAAGTTAAGCAGTACCTTGAAGAGAAACAACTGGACTTTAAGGTGTTGCTGATTGTGGACAATGCTCCTGGTCACCCTGAGGCACTCTGCTTTGCACATAATGATGTTGAAGTTGTCTTTCTCCCGCCCAACACGGCCTCCATCATCCAACCTCTCAACCAAGGTGTGATTCGGTGCTTCAGGGCAACTTACACAAGGCTAACCTTCTCATGGATACGTAACGCTATGGATACTGATCCCAACCTTGATGTCATTGAGTGCTGGAAGTCCTTTAACATGGCCAGTTGCATCACTTACATTAAGCAAGCAGTAGATGCAATCAAGCCCGAATCGGTGAATGCATGCTGGCGCATGTTGTGGAAAGAATGTGTGGATGATTTTAAGGGTTTCCCAACCATTGACAATGAAGTGGAACATATTGTCCAGATGGCCAGACAAGTGGGTGGTGATGGCTTTGTTGACCTCACTGAGGAAGAAGTTGAAGAGTTAATTGATGGCCATGGAGGAACGTTGACTAATGAAGAGCTGGAGGAACTGCTAAGACCAAGTACAGAAGATGAAGAGGAGGAGGAGAAACAGGATGAGCCAGCGAGTTGGAATCTGCATAAGTTTGCTCAAGTCTTCCAGACAGCAAAACACCTGAATGATTTGATCGCTGAGTTTGATCCCTCTATGGAACGAAGCCTCAAAATCACACAGGGTATCACAGACAGTTTGAGACTGTATCGAGAAATGTTTGAACAGCTCAAGAGGCAACAGCAACAGTTGCCAAGCACCATGTATCTCACAAAAAACGCAGCGGTAGCAAGTGAGCCCACAGAATCAACTTCTGAAACTGAAACACAGCCAACCCCTTTGCCTGCAACTCGCAATCTGTTGCTCAGGCCTGGCCCATCATCTCCTGGAGCAACCTCAAGCCCTGAAGAGGATGAGGAAGACTAAGCAACACGGTCATTGTGCACAGGTAAATGCTGGTGTGCTTTTTATGGGCCATTTACCTGGTTTTTAAAGGGTTGTATTGACCATATGGTATTCTGGCTTTACATGCTATCCCCAGAATGCAACCCCGTGCAAGATGTGATCATACTGTATATGCCATGAAAGCTTGTATCATAATACATTTGTTAGGGTGGTATTCAACCTTTACTCAGAGTAACAAGTTTGCATAACGAGCAAATTATTTCCATCATTTCCTGTGGGAACATTTCTAATCCAGGTTTTCTCCCTCCATGCTTTTTGCCTGAAACTGCTGCAGCCAATCAGCAAAAGCCAAAGAGGAAAAACTGATTGGTCCAATCTCTCTCCTTACCCCCATGGTTTCTGCCCAAAATGGCTATCATTGACCAGCAAAACACAAACAAGTAAGAAAGTGGGCAAACTCTAGCTGTTCGGCTATATGAATCAGTTGTTTGTATAGCAAGGTTTGGGTATAATTCTTTGGGACCTTGCTTTCCCTCAAAAAAACAAATAAAGCAATGCAGTAATAGTTACAGTTCATACCACAGATTATTTTAATTTTTTTGGTAACAAAGTCACTTAAAACATTTAAGCCTTAGGAACTCATGGTGGTTACAGTGAAATATATTCACTGCAAACCAGCATACAAGCATCATTCTGTGCATGGATTTCTTCATCACTTGCTTTGAAAGTGTACCCAGAGGCAAGTTACCAATGGGATTCCGACCTGTGATGTATTCTTTGGATGGCATTTCTAGCTATTTTTATTATTTAAAATATTTATACACCTTTCCCAATATGGATAAAGATTCCTTGGATCACCACACCTAGCATACCGTACCTATGAAGTCATTTTTGGTCAGTAATTTTGTTGTGTGTGTCTAACTTTTATATTATCTCCTTCAGCAATAAGAATAGAGTGCAGAAACCATGGACAACCGATATGATTTCATTAGCACCCCAACTTGCAATGGGATTTCCTCTCGTGAGCAGAAAGCCAGCTCCTTGGTGGCTGAAGGCCATGGCCAACAAATCTTAAATGTACTGCAAAGCTTCAGAGATCAAAACAACTTTTTTGACTTCAAAATACTTGTGAAAGATGAAGTGATCCCATGTCACCGTTGCGTATTGGCAGCATGTAGTGACTTTTTCAGGTAAGCCTATGATGTAGTTCTTGTGTGCATAGATATATAGATATATATGAATAGAAACATGGAGATATATAAAAATGACTGTTACATATGTGATGTAGTTAATTCATTCTTCTATTCCAGGGGTGTCAAACTCAAATTCATCGGGGGCTGATATAAAATTCATATAAATTCATTGGGGGCCGATATAAAAACAAGTGGAGGTTTCCTGAACGCATGTAAAGTGGAGGTTTCCTGTGTAGAACGGCTGGCGCCGCTAGAGGGCAGACGTTCTCTGGCTTGTAGGCTGCCGCGCATGCGCTGAAGAGGCGGCTTTCTTGTGTGAAAAAAATAAAAACGAGAATAAAAGGTGAAGGCTGGCGGCCGGCGGCGGCTACACGGGCCACATGACAAGGTCTGGCGGGCTGGATTCGGCCCGCGGGCCTTGTGTTTGACACCCGTGTTCTATTCAATTCACAACCCACCTATTCAAAACATAGAAGTAATTCTCATCCTATGTTGACCTTCAAAAGTAGATTAGTAGATCCAGTCAGCTATGAAAGGGCTATGAAACCATTTTAAAATTATTTGTTTTTGTTAGATAGCATGACTTCCACCCATTCACTGTGTACAACTTCATATGTAGGTTTCAGGTGGAGATGTGCATTACCATCTGCCTTAAAAGCTATATGCAGCCAATTCAACACAATGCAGAAGGGCATGCACCTACAGATACCACTTCTGTATGCAAACCGCCTTTGCTGGATGTATTGATTACACTAATCGATAATAAAGTTATTTATCGGTAGGAATATTTAATAACTGTTTCTCAATGAGTATTTTTGTTGTTGTTTGGATACTCTATGATGCAACATAGTATAGCATTTCAAATCAAATTGCTTGGCTCATATCCTCTGTTTGACAGTGTCTAGTATTGAAGATCTCAGAGAAGACATACAAATAATTTTAATTGTATTAAAATAAAAAATCAAGCATAAAACAGAACAATCACAGAAAACAGGTACAAGATATTGAAGCAGAAACAAAAACGGGTCTAGATACATCCGGAATACATTCTAGACTTTAGGTATAATAGAAATTACAACATATGAAAACAAGAACACTGTTAACATGGGTAGCCCTTGTCTTCCAGGAGGGTGAGCTGCATTTCCATTGAACCTTGGTTTGTGCCCACCTCATGTTGTTGGAACTGCAACTCTCATTGGCTTCTTGGTCAAGGGTGATGGAAGTTATAGCCCAACAGCATCGGGTGGGCTCCACATTGGCTAATTGGATGTACAGAAACAGAAATCCTCTGGCAATACATCATGCTCTTTTACTCACTCTGAGCTTTTAAGAACTTAAACATCCTAAGCAATCTGAATCTGAGAGTGGATGTAACTGTTAACAGGAAAAAAAAATAACCCAAAAATTACAGTGGACTTGCCATAGGTAAGCCTGTAGTTTGGATCCTATTCTATGAACTAATTTGTGTTTTAAGATATACACTCATCATACCTTGATTGGAATGATGCCTGAATTTATCATGCCGAACTATTTAAAAGTAATGAAAACCTCATAGAAAAACCCTGCTTCTTCTTAAATGTGCTTTATACTGCATTAGTTTTGTATTTATTCACTCTACAAATAATTTACCTAAAATGTCCAAAAGATGTTTATTGAAAATAGTTCCCTTCACCTTAAGCTGTGTGGTTTTGGTTCTACATTATATTCAGATGGAACAGATATCAGTGATGATTTATTGTGTGTTCATCTTCCATATTTTAACTGCAGGGCCATGTTTGAAGTTAACATGAAAGAAAGAGATGATGGGAGTGTTACTATTAGTAATTTATCACCCAAGGCAGTGAAGGCATTTCTTGATTATGCCTACACTGGAAGAACAGAGATAACAAACGATAACGTAGAAATGTTATTTCAGCTTTCATCCTTTCTTCAAGTTTCCACTCTTTCAAAAGCTTGCAGTGACTTTCTAATTAAGAACATTGATCTTGTCAACTGTTTGCAGCTATTATCCATTTCCGAAAGTTATGGGTCCACTCAGTTGTTTGACCAGACCCTCAAATATGCCCAGCGCCATTTTTCCTTGCTGCTCCAGTCAAATGATTTTCTGGAAATGAATTTCGAGATACTGCTAAAATGTATAGAAGCAGATGAGCTCAACGTCCCAGATGAGGAATCTGTGTTGAAAGCTGCCCTTTGGTGGACGAAACATAACTTAGAAACAAGACAGAAACATCTTCCTCACTTGATGAAAAAAATACGGTTACATCAGTTATCGGAGAAGACGCTGCAGGAAGTATTGCACTCCGAAGAACAACTACTTGAAAGCGCTGGTTGCTTGGTAATAATCAATAAGGCAATTAAAAGTGTGCAAACTTTTAGCGGTTTGTTTCCAGACGCTCGCCCTTCAACAACAGAACAGTACATACTTGTTCACAAAACTGAGGAAGACGGAGTACATCGACATACGTTTTGTTACAATATTAAAACCGATCAATGGAAAGAACTGATGCACACGCACATAACAGATCTGCCAGGATCAAGTTTATCTAGTTATGGTGAAAAGCTATTTATAACTGGCGGATGTGTAGGGAACTGTTTCCGGACAATTAGACTTCATATCGCCGAAACGTATCATGATGCCACTGACCAAACTTGGTGTTATTGTCCGGTGAAGGACAGCTTCTCATCCGTATCAGCCATGAAGAAGCCAAGGACAATGCATGCATCTGTTGTGACCCTAAATCAACTGTTTGTAATAGGGGGGAAGACAAGGGCATCTAAGGATATCAAAAGTCTTTTGGATGTGGAGGCATACAGTCCTCTCTCTGGGGAATGGAAATCTGTGAGTCCCTTACCAAGAGGTATCTATTATCCAGAAGCAAGTGCATGTCAGAATATAATTTATGTGCTTGGTTCTGAAGTAGAAATTACTGATGCCTTTAACCCATCTCTTGATTGTTTCTTTAAATATAATGCCGCAACTGATCAGTGGTCTGAGCTGGTAGCAGAATTTGGGCAGTTCTTTCACGCCACTTTAATCAAAGCTGTTCCAGTGAACTGCACATTGTACATCTGTGACCTTTCCACCTACAAGGTTTATAGTTTTTGCCCAGAGACATATGTCTGGAAAGGGGAAGGTTCTTTTGAATGTGCTGGTTTTAATGCAGGAGCAGTTGGAATAGAAGATAAAATTTACATCCTCGGTGGAGATTATGCTCCTGATGAAATCACTGATGAAGTACAAGTCTACCATAGCAGTAGGTCTGAATGGGAGGAGGTTTCACCCATGCCAAGAGCCCTAACTGAGTTCTATTGTCAGGTGATTAAGTTTAATAAATATAGGGACCCATGGTTGTTTGCGATAGCAGTGTAGTCCAATATATCAGTTATAAGAAACTGCACAAGTTTTATGGTTTTGTTTGCTTTTCATTTGCCAAAAAGCCCCATATATTAGAGGCCCAATGGTTTGCAGCCAGTTTTTATTTTAATAAGGAGCAGGGCTTGATTGAATGTTTGAATATATTCAAACACCTCTTTTTAAATTTCAGTAGCAATCCCCCCCACCAAAAGGGATTGACCACAACTAGAATCAGAAGCTTTGTGAACTCAAGAGTAATGTAGATGATGTGAGGGTTTTCCCCCCCTTTCCCCCAGTCAGCCCTACAATATGTTGAAAAGCTATGGTATGATTTGGGGTCAACTGGTCAAAGAAAAAAAATGTCAAAAATTACATTGAGCAGTTTACATCCTGGCCCAAGTTTTCAGATTAATGCACTTTTAGGGCCAAAGTAAGAGTAACCAGGATCAATCATAGTTTTGCCAGTAGAAAAAAATGGAGTTAAAAGTTGAAGTTTTCCATAATATGTAGTAAAGTAAAATAGGCTGAATTTAGTTGATTTCTGGATGTTAGCTTAACTGTTTACCAGGGAGCACACCCCATTGAACTCAGTGGGGTGGGCTTCTGAGTAAAAATGTGTAGGCTTGCTGTAAGTTACTCAATTCTGGATTTTTTTAAAGCTTAATTTAGCATTTTTCACTATTAGATATTAAATAAAATGTCAACTATTTTGATAGGAACATTGCACAAAATAATTTTCACAAACAACTTTTATTACCTTGGGCTGCAATACTCTGTTCACCTGGGAGTATGTTCATTGAACTCATAGAACTTACTTTTGAGTAGGCAAAGAACTGCACTCACTGATAGACTAAAATGGTTTAAGTAAAGATAGTAGTGGATTCAGTTGAGTATTCAGTATCTCAAATGGTGTAGCTTCTTGATGTTACTAATAGGTTGGTCTGTCATTTCAATGCTGTTGACTGTGCTTTTCTCTTTATGATAGCCATAGGTAACAGACACAGCCCAAGAAAGTACCTTTATGCTTATGCCTGTGGTAGCAAGTGTGCAGCAAAGTTTTTATTTCCTTTGTCCAAAACAATATAGGAATTTTTCTACTTGTGCTTATTGCATCAGGTTATATCTCGTCAGTCTGATGTAAAATCATAGAGGGGTTATAATAGATCAGTGTAATTGTATTTCCCCAACTTGAATGCCTCCATATCTTTTTGGACTACAGCTCACATCATCCCTGATCATTGCCCATGCTGACTAGGGATGATGGGAGTTTGGATCCCAAAATCTCTGGAGGACACCAGATTGGGGAAGGTGGCCAAAATTTATATTTATTTAAAATTAAGTTTCATTTCCTGTGTAAATTTACTTGGGAGTAGGTACATTTGAATTCAGTGAGATTTACTCCAGAGTGAACCTGTTAAGGATTATACTGCACAGCTTGTATTTTTGAGGCAGTATCTTTCATGACTGTTTGGATCCTAATTTTGCATTTCCTTATTCTTCCTTAAATTGTAACTGGGTTGATGATCTGTATAAAGCTGATTAAGGGCATGCCAGTTGCACATACCTACTTTTGTCATCCATCTCATGTACTAACAACACATTAGATATAAGAGAAGGATATAGCTAGTTTTCTAAGGCTGCATTTCTATGCATGCTCAGTGGGGCTTAACTCCTGAGTAAACATTTTGTAAGATGTGTTTGCTTAACATCTTGCAAAAACTGGACCACAAAACACAAACTAGAGGCCAAAATATTAATTGTACAAATGCACTTTTAAGGAGTACGTATTATCTAGTAGTCTTACCTGATAGTGGCTGGGATCCAAAGAGGTATTTTAGACATGCCCAAGAACTTGGGCAAGTCTAGTGGTATTTTTACTTCCCTCCAACCTTTGAAGATCAAGATCTTCATGACATATCAAACTGCTTTAGAAAGTCCCCTCCACTCAAGTTTCAAAAGTAATTTGCTATACGCCATGGGGAGATGTATTGTTCAAGAAACACAGTCACTAGGGTATGCTGGACATGAGAAACTAGTGTTGTAGTTATTCAGATCCCAGCCTACATTATAATGTAGAAAGGAGTTGCATGCCAACGTATATGAATTTATTTGCACTAAAAATGTAACCACACCAAAACAGTTCTATTATTCTGGTATTGTATTAAAATATGGCATGACCTAATGAACATTTAATATATGTAATTTCTTCCTATGATCAGTTAATTGATTGAACTATTTGCTAACTGATCACTAGTTCAATAGATATTATTTTGCAATTACTGTATCACAAATGTCAGTGTCAAAATGTAATGCATTGTTTCTATACATTGTGTTTTTTATTTTCACTTTTACACTCCTCTGCCAAGTCCACTGGAGCAATCATCAGTGCGACACGGCACCTATGACCAAGTCTGCTACCTATAAAGGTATTGGAATCAGAACAGTCAATCTAGTTCTCATTGCTGTAAAAATGTTAATGGAAACTTTAGTATTACCCTGAGGAAAAGGGTTAGGTAAGACAGAAAAAACGATGATTGCTAAATAACTGACATTCAGAGTAAGAGATTTTGCTGTAGCACATAGTATGGGAAAGGGCACATCTACACAAAGTGGTTTGAATCATGTTCTGTTATTATAGCTTTCCTCAAAGCACCCTAGCAATTGTAATCTATTCCCCACACCCGAAAAAAATCTTTAGTCTCTTTGCAGACCCAGGGCTCAGTGATTTGGAGAGCTGTCACACACAAAAATATTGCACTTGTGCACATTCCAGCTCCCCATCTACAGTCCTTGGAGGAGGTGGGACTGTTATCCTTCTCCCTCATGGCACCTGAAGTGAGGGGTCCCCGTCAGCCCACCCCCTCAATTTGGGACATGTATTATCACCCTGAAGACGAAGGCTGATGATCAGTCCCTTCTAGCTAGCTCACCTGCTGCAATGGTGCCTGTTGCTCCTCCTTGAACACTACTCATCAGTGGTAGAGAATGGCCACCGCACCTGAGAGTTGAGCACTACATGTTGCTAAGCACGCCTCCCTGCTCCCAGAGTACTAGCTGCTACCTCTTTCTGCTGCTGCTCTGTCTTCTACATCTGAGGTACTTTTACTCCACCCAGTTTTTGAGGTTGGGTGAGGGTGTTTCTAGGGTCCAGAGCAAAATTGTTGAACTTCCTGCAATTTCCTGCTGCCACATTGGATTCTGCTCCTCCTTTTGGAGCTTCCTACTGGATCATCTGAATCACAGTTGCCTTCACTTTTTGCCAGAGGAAATGGCCCCACAGGTGTCACTGGGGTTCACTTTAGCTTCATTACTTTCGGGGGGGATCCTGGGCACCTGCCATTTTGAGGCAGGAACGTGTGGGGAAGGCTTTATTTTGACACAGGAGTGTTCTTGGTCATTTGACTGTAATTATCCCCAAAATCCCTGAAGGAAGTGGCGTCCCTGGTTAGCCATTGATATGCAGAAGGAAATAATCTTTAAAGTATTTGTAACCCTGCTACAAGCTACTTGAAGTGACAGAAATATGTTTGTACCTGTGTGAGAGCTGGGATATTCATTAATCTGCATAATAAAAACACTGAGCAGTTGAACTAGTATGTTAAGCTTCTGCTCTATCTCACAATGAAGAACCACCTCCGTATACCTAAATTTAGCATTTTCCTTACAATGAAGAATGAATGCTGCAGAGATTTCCTTCTGAATAAATGATTAAGCTCATTTTAACACTTACCTGAAAGTAAGTTCAGTTGTAATCAAAACTTTCAAGAAAATGTATTTGGGATTGGGGTGTAAAAATGAAAGGTGAGAAATAGTTATGATCAATGTTCAAAAGAATAATATAAGCTCTGGAAGTCATAGAAATGTTGCCTGATGGCATTCCCGCTTCTTAGCCCCAAATGGAGTGTGAAATATATACATTAAAACCCTAGGAAAGCTATAGAACCACCAAAACAAGTATGAACTCTAAAAACTTACTATTTAACGCCCAGGACCAGTATAAGGAAACTTTGACAGCCACTGCCACTCTCTCTGCTTGCTCACCCTCTATGTCTGGCCTGCACTGAGTGAAGTAAGTGATAGTGTTGATCACTTATAAAATGCTTTTCAACCCTTAGGTAAAGGTAAAGGGACCCCTGACCGTTAAGTCCAGTCGCGGATGACTCTGGGGTTGTGGCACTCATCTCGCTTTACTGGCCGAGGGAGCCGGCGTTTGTCCGCAGACTCACATCTGGCAAACCAGAGCAGCGCACGGAAACACTGTTTACCTTCCCGCCGGAGCAGTACCTATTTATCTACTTGAACTCTGACGTGCTTTTGAATTGCTAGGTTGGCAGGAGCAGGGACCAAGCAACGGGAGCTCACCCCATCGCAGGGATTCGAACCGCCGATCTTCTGATCTGCAAGCCCTAGGCTCTCTGGTTTAGACCACAGCGCCACCCACAACCCATTTTCAACCCTTGGGATACTGTTAAAATCAGACTTGCCTGCCTCCTCCCTCTGAGGGGGTGGGTCTACCAACCCCTTGCTTGCCTTCTCTTTGCACAAGGTTGCTGTCAGGATAAGGAGGGCGGGGCCAGGATGAAATAGCTGCTCTTTACAGAGAATTCTCCACTTGTTCACCCTCCCTCTTTTTGGAGGGAGAACCATGGGCCTGCTGCTACTGCCTTGCCCACAGTAAGGATGGGAGACCTATCTACGGCCTCCAAGATGATGTTGTCTTCCCAGCTCCCAGCCAATGCAAAGACATCGGAAGCTGCCAAATCAGACCTTTGGCCCACCTTGCTCAGCACTGTCAGCAGCTCTCCAGAGTTTCAAGAAGAAAGCCCTCCAGATTCTACCTGGGATTGAATTTGGGACCTCTTGCATTGCAAGACAGATGCTCTTCCCTATCTCCTCCATGTCCCTGCCACTACTCTCCCGAATTGAGTGATCATTTGCACACGAGCAAACTGAACACCCGAACACGGCACATGCTGCAAAGGTTTGGGACTTCTCCATTGCCGAGGATCGTAGGAGGCAAATGTCATCAGCCAATACTGTACGGGATGGGGTGTTCGTGCTGCAGTAGAAGTAGATGTGCGCAGGGAAATGCAAACACCAGCAACAACTGGCTACTTTGCAAACTACGAATGTGGCGTGCACAAATATTTGTACCCAATAAGTCATCACGAAGCTATTTTTTTTTAAAAAATGTTAGTTTATAAAGCATGTTCCCCCCTTTTGGATGTCCCCTCTCTTTGAAGCTGCAGAAGCGGGGATCGCACCCAACCCTTCCCGCTGCGCCGCTCAGGTAGGCGGCAACGCAGCGGGCAGCGGTACGCAACTTGCGCGTGCTCTGAGGTGATCCAATCCTTTCCACAGCGGTATCCCAAAAATCGCAAACGGGATCCATCGCCCTTTGCCCGCCCCCTTCCGTCCCGGTGAGGACTGACACGGGCGAAGGCCGACTCCTCCTCTGCGCCCCTACCTAGGGAAGGCCCACCGACTTCCCTCCCTCCTCCTCAACCCGCCGCCTCGCCTGCGCCAACTCACCCGCCCTTTCTCCCTCTCCTCCGAAGGCGCCGCGAAAACAACCGCCTCTTTTCGCCTCCTCCACCAATGACGGAAGCCATGCTCGTTGACAAGCAGCCGCCGCGACCAATAGGCGGGAGACGAGTCAGAACGCGAGAGAGAGCGAGCGAGCGAGCGAGTGGGGGCGTGGCGCTAGGGGCGTGGCGGGCAAAGTTGCGCGAGTTGGGGAAAGGAGGCGGTTGGAACCGTTGGGGAGCGCGAGCGGGTGGCGAGCGCGCGGCGCCGTCCAATCGGAGCGTCGCGTGGATGGGTGAGTGACAGGCGGCCGCGGCAGGCGGGTGGGGGTGGGTCAAAAGGCCGGCTGTTCGGAAGGGGGAGCGGTGCGCGCAGGTGAGTCGCTCTTGCGCTGCTGAGGGAAGGAGGAAGGAAGGAAGGGGAGGAGCCGCGTCCGCCTGTGAGGGAGCGCCGGGGTAGATCCCAGTTCCCTGCCGATCTTGTGTGTGTATGTGGGGGGGGGGAGATCGGCTCTTTTCCTCCGCCTTCTCCCACCCCTGCCTCCGTTCACGCGCCGCCGCTGTTTCCCTCACGGGCCTCCTTCCCCTCTTCCGCCATCGCGTGGCGTGGCCGGGGGGCGCCAGGTGCGCAGCCTCCCCGCGCCCCACCCGTTTTCCCGAGGAGAATATTCGCCGCCGACAACGCTTCGTAACATCTCCACACGTTCAAATTCAAAGCGGGGTGTATGTGTGTGTCTTGTGTGAAGGTGAACCGCGGCGGCCCCTCATTTCCCTCGTCCCCCGAAGGAGCCCCGAGGTGGTAGAATGGGCCGCGCCTGTCCTGGTGAGGGATGCTGCCGTCGCTATTGTCGTTGTGTTTTTGCTGTTTTGTTGGATTTAAATCCCCATTCTTCCTACCAGAGCCGTTGGAGTGGTGTGCGACGTGTATAAAACACAGTGGCTGCACCAAGGACTGCCTACTCGAAAGCTGAAGCAACAGCCCCGCTGAAGAGCAAGAGTTCATTTCCTAGGGCAGCTGAGGAGGGTTGCCTTCTGATACCTTATCTTCTTATTTCATCTTCTTGTTCCTCCCCCATATTCCTTTTTAGAATTATTCCTACATACCTGTTTGTAAACTGCTGCAAGATGGGAAATTGCACAATAGGTTCTGGGCCAAACTCTCACCCACAGTGCTTGTTTTCTCCTTGCAATGAGGTGGGTTTTTTTAAAAAGGGTGTCCTTTAAAAGTAGATTGAAACTTAGTGGTTGCATCACAAGTTTATGGAGAAAGTTGGCCATTAGGGCTATGCTGAGGTGGCGACTTCCTGATCAACGGCACCCAGAGCTAGTTTTCAAAACATCCTCCTCTGGGCACCTGTTCCAATCATACAAAGGCTCTCTGTTGCTCAACAACTTTGGCTGGATGCTCCCCCTAAAAAAAGGTGGTCAAGTTCCAGCATCTCTTTTTTATATAGAAAAAAAGCCACTTTATAAGTGTGATGCAGTCAGCTAACATAGGAAACAGGCAGCGTTGATCTCAGTGGGACTGTTTGAGTGGAGTTAGGATTGTGCTGGCCATATGAACATATGCTGATCAAAGCCCAGGCGTTGTATGGTGAAGAAGGGTAGCTCATACAGGATGGATGTTGTGCTTTCTCTTCCCCCTTAGACACTTTAAATATATATCATGTGCTTTCCCCATCTTTCTGATCATATTTGCAACATAGGATAGTATTGCTGGTCACCTGTTATTCAGTGTTCTTCACAACAGTATCAGCTGCAGCCCTTACTGCCTCTTGTAATCATTTGGAGAGTAAATTAACTCATGGAGAAGAAAAACCTGCCCGGTTCTGTTTACAAAGAAGTCTGTGTGATGTAGTTAACACTGAAGGTGCATGGACAAGGTACAGGTACAGTCCTTTGCCACAATCCACTCCTAAAATCATATGGAACCACTAGATTCTCCTGCCCAGTCAGGCATTCTCCTGCAGCTGATGACCTTCAGGGCTACATTCCTTTGGGGTAATTGGCTGAGTGCTTTATATGTGGGTGGAGGATAGAGGTGGAACCCAAAGTAGGCAAGGTACGACACTTCTCTCTCACTGTTAGCCCCATTTACCACCTTCTTGACAGCCTCATTAAATGAGGCTAACAGGTACAGGCTGCTCATCCCTCTTCTAGATGTCTGAAAAAAATAATAATTCAACCTCCAGTTCAATTTACAATTTGACCAGGGCAATCTGAGATGCAATCCAAAATGGATCCACGAATTACCCTCTCCCTAAACCCAAGGTTAAAATCTGGGATTTCCAGACTTCATTGACATCATCAGTTTATTCTCAGGTTTCTGTGATGCATCCCTCTGTAAGTGTACAGAGGGCACAGGATAAATTATTGGTATTTGCACACTGATCAATAGACTATTGGTAGTGGGATAAAGGTAAACTGTGAAGATTATTGTTGGATCTTGCAGCATAAACAAGTTGGAAATAAAACTTGTTGATGACATTCAATATTGACAGGTGGAATATACTAGAAAAGGAACACCAGATATATTTACAGAACATTGTGTTCTGTATTAGCTGTTGCTACCCAAGAGAGAGGTGCTGGAATTGCTGTGGACAGCTCCTTGGAAAGATGTAAAGCTTTTACATAATGTGTGTACAGACTTTTCAGTTTTCATTGGCTGTTGTAGATCTGGAAAAGTACTTTTTGGTTTTGAGGAAAGGCTGTGAAGTCAGTCTTTAGTTTTGCAATTAGGATCTTAAGAGAGGATAGACTGAAGAACATGAATGGATAGAAAAAATATTGAGGCAGCCAAAACTCTGCACAGTATTCCAAATGCATTTGTGCAAGAGATTTGTATAACAGCATTATATTGACAGTTTTATTTTCAGTTCCTCTCCTAATTATCCCTAGCATGGAATTTGTCTTTTTCACAGCTGCTGCACAATAGATCAACATCTTCGAACTATCCACTATGACACCAAGGTCTTGTGATAGAAAATTCATGATAGAAAATGGAACGCAAGGAGCTGCATTTGGGGCGGGAGATGGAGTTCTAAGAAGCTTCAACAGGATGTGGAAATAGCTCATCTCTATATATGCAGCATCTGTCTCTGCTTCTGAATTAACCTCTCTTCATTTCTAAAAATCATCAGCATTGGTATTTTTTTTTGGAAGAAAGCATAATATCAGGAGAAAGGTTTTATAAATTTAAAAATAAAAGCTTTCCCCATAGATCATTTGGTCCTTAGCTTTTAAACAGATTTTTCTCCTCAGTGATTGTCAAAATGGGAAAGAGCTTTTGAGAAGCAAACTTGAATTGTACAGTCACACAAATGTACACATTTCAGAGCAGGCTATTGCCACATTTGCAACTGGCATATGGAAGTTAAGAACAGCAGAAGAACCTTTCAGTGTAAAGCCAAAGAACCATGTAGTCCAGCATCCTGTTTTCTACAGTGTTTCACCAAGTGCTTTTGGGAAGCCCAAAACCAGGTAATGAAGGCAATGGACTTTCCCTACTGTCCCAAAACTGAGTATATACCACAGCAAATGGTATTTAAAAGTAAGCTACCTGGAAGTTTCCCTTAGCTGTTGTGGTGAATAAGCCATTGATAAATCTATCATTGATAGATTTTAAAGGCATCTAGGCCAGTGAGCATTGCCACATCTTGTGAAACCTGGTGGCTTTTGCATTCTATAAATAAAAACTGGATACCTCAAAGATTCACATTAGACAATTGATTGCCTGATGTCTTTGAAGTACTATATCTTTTTTACAAATAGCATCCACTAACACTTATTTTGAAGAGAAACCAATAGTATCTTCCATACTATTGCGTAAATATTATTACACAATTGGTTGTCTTGTCTAAACCTCTAAGGTTTCCTCCCATTTTGTTCCTTTATTAGATGCTTTTATTTTTATTTAATTGAGCTGATTTTAGTTCATTGGTTAAAATTCAGTCTTTGCATATTTCTCGATGGCATTTACTTTCTTTGCTCTTTGCATTTATGAAAGATAAGAGGAAAAGCTGAACTAGTGAAACAAGATCTCACTGCAGGAACAAGCTGAATTGCGGGGTGATTGTTAAGGAACATAGCAAATCACTAATCTCTTGTCTGCTACAGGAAGAAGTACATTGAAAGCTGAAGAAGATGAAACAGCTAAAAAGGAAAAGGAAAAGCAATTTTAGTGTTCAGGAAACTCAAACACTACTTAAAGAAATCCGAAAAAGGAGAGAAGTGCTTTTTTCTAAACAATTAAATACAACCATTAATGAGATGAAGCGGAAGGCTTGGGAGGAAATAGCAGAATGTGTTAATGCTGTTGGTGAAGGAGAGCAGAGGACAGGGACAGAAGTCAAAAGGCGATACCTCGATTGGAGGGCCCTTATGAAACGGAAGCGACTTAATGCCAACATAAAGCTTGTGGGTGCTGGCTTTCACCTTCCATCATCTGATTTGGATGATTCTCTCAACGAAGATATTGATGAGAAACTTGGGTTTCCAACTGAAGCTGGTTTTGAATGGCAGAATATTACAGACTTTAGAGAAGCAGGTGGATCATTAACAGAAATAAAAGTGGAAGAAGAGGAGGAGGATCCACAGAGTTTTGAAGTAAGTAGTTTCTTCATGGTAAGTATATTTTATTTGTATGCTTTCCTTCTGTAAAATTTCCTAGCTCAGCTACTGTATAATTTCCAGTCCTTAGTGACAACTCACTCTGTTGTCTCCTAGAATTGAAGCGAAATCACCTATACAGAGCAATACTAAAATAAGGTTACCAGACGTCCCTGTTCCCAGGGACAGTCCCTGGATTTACAAATCAATCCCCATACAAAATCCATTGAAGTTGAAAAGTGTCCCTGGATTCATTGAAAAAATCTGGTAACCTTATACTAAAATCTGACTGAAGGCCCACTGATGGGTCATTGGAAGCAGTGTAAGTGCCACTCAAAGGCCTGCTGGCAGGATGGTATGTATGGCATTGGGGCCCCCATGAGGAAAACTCTGCAGGCATAGACGTTATGCCAACAGTCTTATGCCAGTGGTGAGACCACAAGAGGGCAAGTCAGGGTAGCTAAAGAGCTGCAATATCCTCAGACCTCTTGTCCATTAGACCTGTCCCTAAAAAGGGCCAGCAGGTTTAGGAAGTTGCAGAACACCACAGGGCCCCACCCCAAGATAGGATTGCTCTGCCCATTGCTCAATCTGCACAAAGTTTGGATAACAATGAAACACGTAGGTGAGATCTTAATGTGCTCTTCCAAAGGCTCACAAAAATCTTAGTCTGAGGGCCTCTCTCAGAAGCTATATAAAGTTTTGCCTTGCCTTTCCTACAGCTGATAGGTGTATCTTTACCTAGTGCAGAACATCATTAAATTGCTAATTGATTTTCTTAGTTTCCTATTGAGGAAGAAGAGGAGATTCTGTCCTCAGTGTTGCCAGATTCTAAAAGGGAAAGTGACCTTCCTGATTTCACTCACATCGAAGAGTTTGGCAATCTAAGCTCTGCTCAAGCTAGGCTGGCCTATGAAGATTCTCATCTGCTGATTAGCCTTGAAAAACAGAAGCTGGAGTTAGAGAAACAGCGACTGGATATCGAAGCAGAACGCCTGCAAGTGGAGAAGGAGCGTCTGCAGATCGAAAAAGAGCGATTACGACACATTGACCTGGAGCATGAGAGGCTTCAACTGGAAAAGGAGAGATTACAAATAGAGCGAGAGAAACTGAGGCTTGAGGCTTTGCATGCTGAGAAACCTGTGCTGGAAAATGACCCCAGCCAGTCAGAAAAACCTGCCTTGCAACCTCTGGATCTAGAAACTGAAAAACTAAAAATTGAAAAGGAGCGCTTACAGCTCGAGAAGGAGAGGCTGCAGTTCTTGAAGTTTGAATCAGAGAAATTGCAAATCGAAAAAGAACGTTTGCAAGTGGAGAAGGAGCGCCTTCGAATTCAGAGGGAAGGGCACCTGCAATGAACTTGGAGAAACCATGATTAACAATGCTGTGCTTTGTTTGTTCTTCCTCCCTTTTTTCTTTTTGAAAGGGTAGCTTGGTTTCAGTAAAAGTGTTGGATAGTCTGGTTGTCAAAGCGTTTCACCATCCAAGAGAATCCTGCTTTCCATTGCTTTGATACTGTGATGCTTACATCTTGACAGTACTTCTTTTTCCATTGCCAGAGTTGAACATTAATGTGTTCAAGTTTAAAAGAAGCTAAGGAATGGTGCTCAGTAAGTCAGTGTGCCTGTGTAAATGGAGCTTATGTGTGAAATTGCATTTCAGTGTAAGAGAAGTGTTAAATGTCCTCTTGCATTCTCTGTTGTATAGATTTGCCTCCACATTAAGCATCAAGGCTTAGCTGTATCCTGTCCTTCTTAAGAGTGTTATTCTAAATCCATAGGAGCTTTCAACACAAATTTGCATTTGATCTAAAGGAATGAGATTAAAAGTAGGCCTTATGCTTTACATAGCGTTAACCATGAAAGTAATGCCTTTAAAATGAGGTGTGTTCTTCTCTAGAGAAATGTTGAAAGGTCAGACTTTGAGGCTCTCAGTAGTTTTCCTACTCAACTATGTTTGTTAGTAGAAAAAAGAATAAATGAAGCTTCATGTATGAAAATACAGATTTCACCATTTATTTCCAAGCCAGACTTTAGAACCTCTGGCTTCTGTAGATAGCTTTGGTGGCCCACTTTGACATTGAAGTGTTTGAGCAGAAATATATCTTGTGGGATTTACATAGATTATTTGTACATGTCAGTTTATTTATATCACTATGTAATTACTTTTATTTTGCAAATAAACTGTTATTTTTTCTTACTGAAATAAGCGTGTGACTCTACAGTGGGAGGACAATTGGGTGTGTTGCAGATTCCTGTTCCTATTCCCTGTTAATCAAATCATTTTAAAGAATCAAGGCTTTGAGTCTTGGTAATATTAAAGTTCGTCCACTTCATCTGGCTGGTGCTTGGCCAGTACCAAAACACAAGCAAACCTGCGTAGTTGGTGTGACAGCTGGATGAGGAGTGGGACAGAGTGCTTTTCACTGTTGCTTCTGCCATCTGTGTTTGTGACCTTCAGCTGATGAGTCAGAAACCACTAGTGGGTCGTAGTCTGATCCAAGGTGGGTCACAACAGGCGCACTGTCACCATGTCAAGAGATTAAGAAATGGGTCTTCAAATAGACATTTGGGTTAAAAGTGGGTCCCAAGTGAAGGCAACAAGAATTGGACTAATCAGTCAAAGTTGTATGTCATAGGTATTACCAAATAAAGTCATACTTCAGTATATGAAGCCACTGATCCTAGTGTTCCCATATGTAACTGAAGTTTTCCAAGTGGCAACAAATTCCGTTGGTTTAGCAATCCTCTTCAAAACCTTAAGATGATGGACTCTTTTTTTCTGAGGCAACTTAGATCTGTGTTGATGGGAGCTCTGGTAGGTGCAACCAACATTAGTTAATTTTGGGTAAGTTTATATCCAAACAAAAAAAATGACTGCTCACTGGTAACAGGGTGGTGTTAAAGGAATGTAGTACTTCGCTGCTGTCACTGAGCAACGAGAAAGATGTGCCCATACCCTTACAAGCTGAAGATTGCTGGAGTGGCACACAATTGGTGAATGACAAGCTGCACACACAGGCAGCATTTCACCAGTTGTGCACTGAGATGGTGCTACTCTGCCTTCCAGCAATGCATGCTGGAATAGGGGTATGGTGAAGGGGTTTCTCTGCCCCTCGGTTGTTACTTGGTGTGACAGCGTATTACACCACTCCTCCATGAATTACCACTGTTGTCTTGAGTGCCTTTGCTACTCTTTGAACCTGCTTTAATTCCTTGAGTAACTGGGCTGTGGTATACTGTGCCTGGTTTCCATTCCCCACCCCACCCTATAATTGTACTATTCAATCATTAGTCAGTTGGATCATAAGGCGTAGAGTTGCCAATTCATTTCATGCTGTGTAATGCAATGCTTTAAAGTCTGTAATTACATTACACAAGGCTTATGATCCATCCTGAGATAGCTTGCTCTTGATGGATAGCACCATCAAGGAGAGCAGAAGAGCTAGAATGAGATGGGGAAAGAGTACAATTTTAATTTGACTCGTCTGTTTAGGAGTTTGAATACTGCTTTTCAGTGGGATAGTTATCTGCTGGATAAGAAGATTAAGGGAATAAGAACTACCAGAGTTTCACACTCTAAAAGTTAATTTAGCTGTTTTAAAGTTCTAGTTAAGAGTGCTGTTAGGTGATCATTTTCACAAATGAAAATCCATGTTTAATAGAAACACAATTCATTCTGTCACAAACAAGCCATATACTCCTAGCTGGGAATCATCATACACTTTCAACCTGATTGCAACAGTCTCCCATTTGGAGTAGTGGTTCAGATAAATAATCTGGCCATGAAGTGGCCATTCAATGAGGCTTGTGCATAGGCTTCTGGTCCTTTGTAGCAGTTTGGGCATTTCCACTGATGTTTACATTGGAGCCTGCTGATTGCCATTACTTGGTTTTCAAGTGAGTGGTACGGGGTGAGTTTACATCATAATTTTTATGTTAACAGAATATATCCTTACCAGTAGAATGATGGGAACATCTGTCTCTAGGCATGGATGGATGGATCTCTGCAACTTGTTTTCTCTTGCCACCCTAGGCAAATTATTAAGCGGTAGATTTCCCAGGGCATGATAAACCCAGCAATGACTTAAAGGCAAACAGGGTTCAAGCCCATGAAGAACTAAGGCCTTATATGAATAATAATTTGCTAATGGTAGTTATAACTGCCATGGTGGATAGGATATTCAGTGATGCCCAAATACTTTCATATATGGACACTGGCAATTATATGCCACCAGTTATCAATGGAAACCAGTGTGGTGTAATGGATAGAGTTAAGGCTGAGATGCCACTGAGACTTGTGTTTTGTGGCTCATAAATTTTGATTTCAGGGACTTTTACCATTTAAACAGGTGAACATTGATTATTCTCTGACTCCAAGCTGGAGAAAAATGCAGTTCCTTCTCTCTCTAATATACTCATCACACAATTCCTGCTATCCACCATCCAGACACCCATATCCCAAGATTGATGCTCCGGCATAGTATGTGAAAGGAGGGAGTTCTCTACCTTGCAGATGCCCAACTGAGAAACAACTTTCCTTCTTTCCTTTCTCCTGTTTGCTACCAGAACAATAGAAAGCAAGAGGGTGGGAGGGAAAAAGAACGAGTCCGAAGAAGTTTTAAAGTCCATCAGACTGTGGGGTCTGTTGGCTTGGCAGGGTCCAAATTGATTTAGATTGTATAGGCTTATGTTGAGCTGTTTCCCCATTTTTTGAGATGGGGAATAGCTTGGTTTACTCTGAGCCATTCTCCAACATGGGAGCCCACCTATTACTAACAAACATGAAACATGAATCTCTATTTGTGAACTTGGACTAGTTGCTATCTCTTGACCTCATCTCTTGGATCTGAAGAGAAAATGGGGGGGGGCAAATCTGCACTACCCCGAGCCCCTGAACCCCAGTGGATGGGACAAAAATATAAGCAATACATACACATCATCTCCAGTATTTATTGTTGCAAAACACTATCTGCTAGAAGCACATCAGATGATCATCCACATAATGGAACTACTGTGTGTCAGAATAGCTCCTTAGTGAGGTAATTCACCACCGATAATATTTCGCTTCACACATTGGGCCCAAGAGCTAAACTGATATGCACTATGCTATATTTTTTGTTTTAAAACTCGGGTGTCTATAATCCTGCTGAAAACATCAACCCTTTCAAAGCCCTTTCATCTTGGTGAAAAATAAATCACCTTGGAGAGCCAATCTTAGAAGTCTTTACATTTTAATATTTGCTGCTAATGAATGCTGATGTCTTAGATTGCCCTGGAGCCTGAACTCCTCTATTTATTCACAGAGCAGACTTTGAATAGCTGACAGCAGAGGTATTTTGTCTGCAGCATTCTGACAGCCTGCTTCCTTTCAAGTCTAAGGAAATGTGGGAGAAACTCACATCTCAAGCACCCATGTCAATCTGGAGCAGGACTATGTAATACGACATTTACACCTGAGCAAGTTATGAATCCAGCATATTGATTTAGCACACCCACTCATGCTGGGTAGGATGGAGAGAGTTCATGCATTTATGAACCAAAGATGCAGTAGCACACACGGCAACCCCACAGTATATATGCAGTGTGTGATGTGAACGTTGTGTGAGTACAAAGTAGGCCCATTTGATGCAATACCTTCATAATCGGTTAACTTATCCCAGAGCCTTTAGGGGAACTGAATTTTTCTAAAGCCAGAACTGCTATGTAAAACATTCATGCTTTAAACAGATGCAAATCCCAGCTCCTCACAGCCGTTCCCAGTTTTAGGAAATGTTTTTCCCTGGGTAAATGTTGCTTCTCACCAGTTTCCCCCTTAGTGTGACAATTGGCAATGTATGTGTCCACTTCTGCTTTAACGCAAACTTCTTCTACCCCAAAACCAAATTAATTCAACTCTGGGCAGCGTACACAGCAGTCCTTGTCTTGCTAGCACCCTAGAAGTCTGTATACAAATATGTCGCTACGGTGGTAATTTTTATATTTACTGTATTTAGCGGATGTGGGTGGCGCTGTGGTCTAAACCACAGCCTGTTGGGCTTGCTGATTGTAAGGTTGGCAATTAGAACCCCCACAACAAGGTGAGCTCCCATTGCTCTGTCCCTGCTCCTGCCAACCTAGCAGTTCAAAGCCTACCAGTGCAAGCAGATAAATAGGTACTGCTACGGCAGAAAGATAACAGTGTTTCCGTGCGCTCTGGTTTCCGCCATCGTGTCCCATTGCACAAGAAGCAGTTTAGTCATGCTGGCCACATGACCCGGAAAGCTGTCTGCGGACAAACATTGGCTTCCTTGGCCTGAAAGCGAGGTGAGTGCCACACCCCATAGTTGCCTTTGACTGGACTTAACCATCCAGGGGTCCTTTACCTTTACTTTTTTACCTTATTTATTATAAGCACTTGTCTCGGTAGTGTTAAACTAGCAGGCTTTTGAGCTGAACAGAGCTCTTGTCCAGAGAGGCTCGAAACAATGCAGCCTTTCCCTATCAGGCTCTGCTTGGATTTATCCAAAAGTTTAAATCTAGCATGCAATCCGAGGAAATTATTATATAGGAGTCAACATTAGAAGTTAACTGAAAAAGGTAGCCCTTGAGTTTTACCTGTCTCACCTCTGCAATGTGTCGTTCAGTTTGGCTTTGTTCCTGACACCCTGACATGGAGCTTTCTTCACTTCACGCCACTGTCTGTGTCATTAACTAGGTAGTGACATAAGGACCTGAAATATGTTAAACTGCACATTTCTTTTGTGGGGAGGGATGTTGCTGCAGTGAAATGAAATGACTGCCTTGTGCCCTCTCCTCCCCACCCACCCCAAAATCACATCCCCCCATATATACATATTGCTTGACAGAACACGTATGTTACAAATATTATAATGCACAGATACACAAAATTATATATACAAATAAAGCAAATGAAAAATGAAAATAAAACAAGCTGGACAAACTACAAGCACATTGTGATGTTTGACATGATGTTCTCTACATGTCTCCAGATCTATCCTCCCCAAGTCGTCCTCCTCAGTCTTTTCCTCATCCACTTGTGTTGAGTCACTCTCCTTCATCTTCCCCATATCTCCACTATATAATATCTCTTATTTTGTACCATGCCCAGGACCCAGGCTACACATTGCATCTTCTAACGGAGGGATGCTGTTCCTGAACTTCTTAGGGGGGTAGAACTACTAAGAGGGTCTCCTCTGCTGCTTAGGGCTATAAGCAGTAAGGTGAGCACCTTGAATTGAACCAGAAACCAACTGGCAACCAATGCAGCTGGTTTTAAACAGGGATTGTGCTTTTGGACTATAATACCTATCATTCCGGACTACAGAACATGCTGGGTGGTGCTGATGGGAGTCATAGTGCAGCAACATTTGGAGAACCACAGATTTCACATCCCATAAATTGCTCTATGGAATAAGGCGCGGGTGGGGAAACTTTTGGCCTCACAGGCTTTCTGATTTAGGAAAGGTTTTGTACTGACTCCTGCTGAGCAGAGCAGGGTTTAACCCTCTTGGTGGAGGGAAATTAAATCCTGTTGCTTTGGCTGCATCCACAGCCCACACAGAATTGAATTTAGCCCATCAGCTGACAGCACCCACTCATTGGAGTAACCTCAGCTCATTGACAGGTGAAAAAAATGGCCTCATGGACCAAACTGGAACCGCTGATGGACCCAGATCATCTTGTGGTAAGGGATCCTAACTATTGTACCAGGAAGGAAAGATTTTCTGCAGAGTTTCACCCCAGTTTGGACAGTATATCTGTGGTACATGCAACATATTACCTGGCACTTGTAATTCCCTAACTTCTGCTATCTTTTTTCAGTCTAATGCAGATTGTAAGTCTCCTAAACAAGGACTTGACTGCTCTGCAGGGAGGGTTTAGAACACTATTAATATTATATCAAAATCAAATAGTAGCTGGAATGGTAGCAGCTGTATGTTTGACCTATACTGCAAATGCAGAAAGTACTTTGGTCCCATTTTCCAAGGAATTTCATAGCATATCCTTTCACCCTTCAGTGTAAAGAAGGTGAGGAAGAATTAGCTCAAAATGGAAACAACTTTTGTTATAAATTTGCAGCACTGTACAGAAATACAAAATAGCAGCATTAGAGGCAGTTTTTAATTCCAAAGTTGTTGATGTGTGCATATCAGCAGCTGCATGGATTTGAGGAGTGTTTCTCTGACCCAAAGACTTTGATAAGGGCATGTCCTGTTTTGCTTTTTCAGATGTTGCAAGCGGTGGCCTTAGAGGGACATTTGAGGCACTGTGTTTGTGCTGAGAGCAGCAGAAGATCTGCCTCATTTGTTACTTTCATACATCTTTACAATAAAACATGAAATAACTATTGTCATCCACAAACGTTTTCCAGAATGGGTTTCCACAGGGGGAGGGGGGAGTGGAGAGAGAGAGAACTCACATTTTGTTGAGTAAAAATAAAACTAATTACCTGATTGGACTGACATTATGGAAATAGATCATAACCATAATTTCTAAACTTTTGTGTCTGTAAGATGGCTTGCTCTGGACTTTGCTCATGTGACACTGCAATATTGTGATCTGAATAAAAATATATTAATGATGCTACCAAAACAGTTGGTTATTACGTGGAGCCCAAAAATGGCACGCCTGTATCAAGTTCTTCCACTCCTGTACTGTGTAGTGCTGCCTATCATGCTGCTCTCCAGATCTGTTTCCCAAACTGCTTTTTTCTTCAATGAAGCCCATCCCTCTGTCCAACCTGGCTTGGTGTAAGGGTGTAGTTCTGCCTACAGACAACTATCCATGCAAGCGAAGGGAGTAGAGGTCTTGGAGAAGTGGAATCTTACGCATTTAAACGTTTTTCACAGCCCCAAAGTTTTGTTTTTCAGTGTCCCTTGCTGTATGTTTCTTTATGTCTTGGGATGACAGAATTTGGAGTAATTTTGGGTGCTTCTAAGAAGTACTGCTAGCTGAATGTGTTGTCATTTTGGCATTCTGGAATGTAGCATTTCAACCTGCAGAGGGTTCCACAAACAGCATGAAGACCTACAGTCTGCACAAGTTTTTTCCTTTGGACATTACGAGATGTACCAACAACGACATGCAGAAATGGCTGGGGGTTTGGCTTGGATGTAAGGACTGAACTTGCTGTTAGTTGTCTTGGAGAATTAGCATTGGAAATCTAAAACCATGTGGGTCTCCTAAGAAACTTGGTTCTATATTCTTCAAACGGAGGGGTGGGGAGATCCTGAATTGGGCATCAGAGTATATTTTTCATACTCCAATATTCTTGCAGGGATATATCAATTACTAGCCCAATGCAGGATTTATTAACAGCACAGTTCTTCCTTGGGTTGCACAAACGGAAAAGAAAGAAAGGCATGGATCCCCTTCAACCCATGCTCTTTTTCTGCTAGACCAGGTGGCAGGGATTGGAAGGGCAGAGGGCATTCATACTACCCCAATAATCCAATAAGAGAATTAGGTGGCACCTACATTTTGTGTTGAGAGACATAGCACAGCCTTTCCTTAAGCTACGGATTTGCTGTTGAGAAGAGGGGGAAACTGTTACAAATAGAACACAAAAACGCTGCATGCAGATGTACACAAATTGAGTAGTAAATCCATCGCATAAGTACATGTTGTTTAGATGTACAATTTCCCTTTCTGGATTGGGGTCAGGGGAAGCTAGTTCTCAATTTCCAGCAAAATCTGGCTGCTCATATTGCTGATTGACTGACAACTAACCCATCTTCCTTTCTTCCCCTAAGACTGAGTCTCTCTTTGTGTGTTTTTATAAGTTGCAGAATGCACATTTAACTGAATCAAGGTACCTTTGGTCCTTTTTTTAAAAAGAAAAGATAGGTAGCCCTTCTGAACCATAGGGAATCAAGACAGACTACCAAATCAGTATTTGAGTCTGACCAATATGTCCATCAAGTAGGTTGTGATAGCAAGGGAAGCTGAGCTCAAACTGTAGCAGGGGGAAATATGGATCCGGTCCCAATTTGCATGCATGCTTGTCTTGGGATAAATGACAAATGCAACCAACCCATTCCATTAATAAGCAGTGTTTGTGTGGCCAGAAAGAAAGATAGCTCAGGAAAGTGAAAAATTCTTCCCCCCGAGTCTTGGATAGAAGCAACCAAGGGGCCACACATCAACTGTGAATGTTTTACGTAAATCCAGAATTTCACAACAGTCTCTAGCTGTTAGTAGCTGCCACCTGCCTGCCACAGCTCAGCCGTAGAGCACCTGGGTTCCAGGTTCAATCCCTGACATCTCCAGGCTGGGAGAGACCCATGATTGAAACCCTGGAGAGCTACTGCCTGCCAGTGTAGACAATACTGGGTTAAATAGACCAAGAGTCCATTTAGAAGTCTTACTTTGTGACTGCCTGTCTTCTGTTGGGGCTTTGCGTATGATGAAATCCTGCACATGTGCAGCCAAAAGCCAAGAAAGTGGTTTAGGGACCAGAACCTCAGCAGGGTGTGGACTGTGCTTCGTGACATCTCAGAAGCCAGGGAAATTGCTGAACATAGTTTCCAGTGCTTGGCAGTGGGCTTCAGTGCCTTACAAAGCCCGAAGCGGGGACCCTTAAAAATCACAGGCGGTGAAGCCTGTGAGCGTGGTGACTCGGCGGGCACCATTTGCGCCCCCCAAGCTGTGAAGGAGCCTTTTTAAAGGCTCCGGAACAGGGAATTGGTGAGCAGCGCAGTGCTGAGAGTAGACTGCTTCTTCTGCGGAGTGAAGCCGCATTGCCATTGTCGGAGAGCGCTGACTTCTTCTTGTGAGCAATCGGACTGTAAAGTAACAACCCGTGAGTAGTACGAAAATTGGATCTTTAAAGAATTTTTATGAATTAGGCACGATCGGGGAAGGTTTAAACAGGAAGTCCGCCTCCCCGTCTTGTAAATAATTTAAAGTAAAGGACCTGCTAACTAGGGTCGAGAGAACTCTCTTCTTTTTGGTTAAGGATTTTAATTTCACGGTTTGGCAGTATAAGAAATCTTACTGGAAGATAAAGAACAAATTTTGGGAGCTGAAGTGTCACCCCCCCCCCCGGACCCGGGAGCGCCCCGTGAGAGAGCCTGTTGATGAGGTATTGAAGAGTTTGACAGCTGTCAAATTAGCTGTCAAGACGGAAAAAGAGAACTTTGTCTTCCTTGTTTCTGCTGGTTACAATTTGGAAATACTTGATACAATTTGAAAATAAGGAAGAGCTGATACAAACTAATTTGACTTTTGGATTTGAGCTGAAAGGAATACTAAGGAACCAAAATCCCTCTAGAGGGGGTTTTGGGACATTACAAGAATGGCTGGAGGGAAAATCCAGATGGAACTGGACAGAGCATTTGTTCTCTTGGGAAAGATACAAGGCCAACTTGATGTTTTGGCTACAAGTGTTACAACTCTGGACTTAACAGTAAACAATATTATTGAGTTTGATAAGGATTTGAATCAGGAAGCCTATTCAACTGGGCAAACAGAGAATTTCGAGAGCTTTGAGAATATGGAGAAGGAGACAGATGTTGTTTTTGAAGAAAAAGAAGAAGGAGCTGTAATTCTGCAGGTCCCAAAGGAGAGCTTGAGGCCTGACATGATGGCAATAAAGGAAGATAAAAATTTGATGTGGAAAGTCTGGCCTGAATTGGAGACTGAAAAATGGAAAGATCTCCTTATGTGGAGATCTGAAGACCCAAGGATTATAAATTTGATTGAGGAAGTCGGAGCTTTCGGGACATTTGGTTTTGAAAGGAGTAAGAAACAAGATTTGGAGTACCCCATAGGCTCCACTTTTAAGTATGGAGGCCTGGCTGGAAGAAACATGGATCCTGTTGGACTGGAGCCTCTCCGAGATTTGGTGTTCAATATTAAGGACTATCAAAAAGACCGGCAGAGAGGAACTGAGAGAGAATTAAGAGCCTCGGATATGAGATCTCCAGGCTGGACTTCCGGGTTAGCGCCATCGGCTAATGGCGGATTCCCTCCGAGCTCCGGAGGGAATCGGCTCCGTAGGAGTTGGGTCTTGCCGCGGCGGCAACGCGGGGACCCTCAGAAACCACAGGCGCTGAAGCCTGTGGACCTGGTGACTCGGCGGGCACCATAAGCGCCCCCCGACCCACGAAGGAGCCTTTTTAAAGGCTTCGGAGTGGGGGACGGGGTGAGCGGCGCGGTGCTGAGAGTCTATTGCTTCTCCTGCGGAGTGAAGCCGCGCTGCCATGGCCGGAGAGCACTGACTTTTTCTTGTGATTTGGACCTAAAAACAACAACCCGTGAGTAGTACGGAATTTGGATTTGTAAAGGAAATTTCTTTTGAATTAGGCACGATCGGGGAAGACGTAAACAGGAAGCCAGTCTCCCCGTTCTGTAAACAACCTAAAACAAGGACCTGCTAACTAAGGTCGTGAGAACTCTTTCTTTTATTGGGCAAAAGACATTAATTTCACGATTTGGCACTACAAGTAATTGTACTGGAGGATAAGAGCTAATTTTGAGCTGAGGTACCACCACCCCTCAGATCCGGGAGTGATCCGCGAGAAAGCCTGTTGGAAAGGTACTGAAGAATTTGACAGCTGTCAAACTAGCTGTGAAGACGGAAAAAGGGAACTTTGTTTCTACTGCTTCTGCTGGTTATATCTGTAACAATTTGATTATACTTTGTTGAAAATAAGGAAGAACTGATACAAACTAACTTGACTTTTGGATTTGAACTGTAAGGAACACTAAGTAACCAAAATCCCTCTAGAGGGGGTTTGGGATATTACAAGAATGGCTGAAGGAAGGGAAATTCAAGCTAAGTTGGACAGAGTTTTTGTTCTCTTGGGAAAGCTACAAGGCCAAGTGGATGTTTTGACTACAAATGTGGAAACTCTGGACTTAACAGTAAACAAATTCATTGAATTTGATAAGGATTTGACCCAGGAAGCCTATGCAGCTGGCCAAGAAGAGAAACTTGAGAGATTTGAGAGTGAGGGGAAAGAAGTATATGTTGTTCCGGAAGAAAAGGAAGGAGAAGCTGTAATGTTGTTAAAGATAAAGGAAGGCCAGAGGCCTGACACGACGGCTACAAAGGAAAATAAGAACTTGATGAAGAAAATTTGGTTTGAATCGGAAACTGAAAAATGGAGGGATCTTCTTATGTGGAGATCTGAAGACCTAAGGATTACAAATTTGATTAAGGTGGAAGGTGGAGCTTTGGGGACATTTGGACTTGAAAGGATTAAGAAACAAGATTCAGGCTCCACTTTTAAGTATGGAGGTCTGGCTGGAAGAAACATGGACCATATTGGACTAGAGCTCCTCCGAGATTTGGTGTTTAGTATCAAGGACCATCAAAAAAACCAGCAGAGAGGAATGGAGAGAGAATTAAGAGCCTCGGACGTGAGGTCTCCAGGCTGATAGTAGATGGACTGATGGACGTTTCAAGGGGATTGAAACCGGGAAAGGGGGGGGGTGGAGTTTGGGAATCCAAAGGGTGTATAATCTAACTTGCTCTGTTTTTATTTTGTTTGGATATCTATATGAAAATTGGGGAAATCGTGGAAGGGAATTTAGGCCGACTTTAGAAAAAGGTTTAAAGAATAAGCAATGATGTATAAATATGAAGTCTATAAGGCAAAATTGGTTTTTTTTTAGACAAAGGAATTAAATATAAAAAGGTTTAAAAATAGGGATAAGAGCTTGTTGAACCAACAATTGGACCTGGAATACAAGAGGGAGAGGTGTGGGGAAGTCAGGAAAATATGTTATAGAAAATAAGGATTGTGAACCGTATGTGTTTTTAACTTTTTTCTTGTTGTTTTTGGTTTTTTTCTTTTTTTTCTTTCCTTTTTGGTTTTGTTATTGTATTACGGTGAGAAATTTTAATAAATATTATTATTATTTATTTTTTTTAAAAAAGAGATCTCCAGGCTGATTGAGACTGATATTTGTTGGGGATTGAAACCGGGAAAGGGGGGGGGTTGGAGTTTGGGAATCCAAAGGGGACATAATTATAATTTGTTCTGTTTTTATTCTGTTTTGTTATTGGTATGAAAATTGGGAAATTCGTGGAAGGGAATATTGGTCGATCTTAGAAAAATGTTTTAAGAATAAGTATTGATGTATAAGTATTGATGTTTAAGTTTGGATAAGGCAAAATTGGTTTTTAAAATGAACTAAATTAAATGAAAATAAGGTTAGCAAAAATAAATTGAGGAAATGGACTAAAGAGAAAAGGTAAAATAATAATATGTTAAAATAAATTATTAAGTTAAGGTTGAGAAATAAGTAATAAGGATTTGCTGAGTTAACAATTTAAATTGGAATACAAGAAGGGGAGGTGTGAGGAGGTCAGAGAAATAAGGTAAAAGAAAATAAGTAATGGAAATTTTATGTGTTTTTATTTTTGTATGTTGGTTATTTTTCGTTTATTTTTGTTTTTGTTTTATTATTGAAAATGCTAATAAACATTTTTTTTAAAAAAATACAAAGCCTCCCCCATGACAAGCAGAAGCAGAATATATTATGCAAAACAGAAAGCAAAAAGCTGAATAGACTATGCAATAGTTGAGTCACCAAGCACACAAGCATAACTTGCATAATGTATGCAAGATACAGAATCACACATTTTTGCTGTTGCGGGATTTGGATTCCCTCAGAGGAGATTTATTTTTAAAGCACAGGATACATATATCCCTGCCTGCTGTACATAGGATTATTATGCTGGAGTGAACCAGTAGCAAAGTCAAGAAGAGTCCATTGCTTCTCTGGCCAGAAACTCAAGCCCGGCCACACTTCTTGGCGTCAGAATGCAAATTTGTCTCAAATACAATTTGCCCTCAGCTCTATTGACCTGTTGGGAACAGCATTCCTGATAGTCAGAAAACAACTCCAGGTCAGCAGGTATTAAAAGAACGGTTGTTGTTTTATTCTTTTTTGGTGGGTACAAAAACCACAGTTTCTTACACAGAACAAGATTATAAATAATATCGGTAACATGAGTGACCCGTAGTCTCTTTTGATTCTATACTGCAGACTGATGGTGTTCTCTAAACTTATTTGTTGGTTTCTTGTAGTTAGACAGATGCAAATCCATGGAACACGGAATGATGGGACAGAATGAGGATGACCAACAATGTTTATAAAAAAAAGTCTCTGAATTTTATTACAGTGATGACATTTTATATCAATTATTGCAATGAATTGTTCCCTAAGATGGTTAGAAAAAAGAATTGTGTTGTCCTCTACTGAATTTACATCCGTTAAAAAGCAAGCATGTTTCAATATTCCTCTTTTTTCCCCCAGAGAAAAAAGTAATTAATTTCTTTTATTTTTTCACAGGATTTACATATTTATTTTCTTATCACAGTTTAGTGACTTGTTTCCACAGCCGGACAGTCTTCCCACTGTATAATGTTGATCGTCGGGAAACACAGGTAAGCATGTTCATTGACTTCTATAGCAGTTGGTTCTCCACTTTGCCTAGACAAAGACCAAAAGGTAGCCTTTTCCTCTTGTGTATTCTTCACGGTTTTAATGCGCTAAATTGGCAAGTCCTATTAGTTGGTGTTTTGTTTTTTTAAAGTCCGCTCAAGTGAAATTTGTCACTGTTAATATTCCTGTCCCAACCCCACCTCCCCCCAACAAAACTAAATTATGATTTCCCCCCCCCGATATAAAATCTGAGTTTGGGTTTCCAAGCTGAGACCATGCACACACATTTGCTGCTGCTGATGTCTGGCATGCCAGGATGCCCTTCCCAGGCTCAGCCCATTTCTAAGTTCATCAATGACATTTCCCCGTGTCGTGTTACAGTCCATGCTGTATTCCCGTCAGTCACTGACACAGTTTAATTAAGGCACTCGGATATTTTTTTGGTTTTTATGGTAGGTCTGATGCAATTACCGCCAACCCCGAACTTTGTCTAATTGCAGTTCCGCTGTGTACAGCCTTTGGGCAGTCGGGAGTCAGAATGCGTCCGTTTTCTCCCATGCTTCCTGTGATGGATAATCTGGCTTTGTTTCGTATGGCTTCAGAAAAGGTCAGCTGGGAGGCAGGAGGAAGGACAGAAAGGGAGAGAGGGAGAAGAAGAAAGGGAGGAGGCAGAAAGGAAGTGTTACAATATTTCTGTTCCCCAATAAAACCAGTGCACAGCAAACACCAAAAATATCTAGGTGTAGACATCTGCATTATCACGTTAACTGTTTATATAATGATATAGATATAAGAGCATTTAACACACTCTTTTTTTAAAAAATAATAATAATCAATGCTCTAAAAGAGATTAAACTGGAGATTCTCATTCTGTTAAAATTTAGTAAAAGTCAAATCTCTGTGGGCAAGTGTAAAATGTTACTCAGTTGCCCAGTTTTCCTACGAATCAATCTCTTGTTCCTCCCCAGCCCTCCAAATCCATTTTCATGTATATGTGATAGCAGTAAGGCTTGGAATTTTCTCACAAATTAGCTCGTAAATCTGAAGTCTTGTCAAGCTGATATTATCTAGTTTACTGCATTTTTTGAATAAAAAAAGTTACAGGCTTTCTGTATATTTAAATGAAAATCCAGCCAAAGGTAAGCCCCTTTTAGCCCCATTGATTTAAATGAAAACTAAATCCAAATATATGCTTATCTCCACAGAAATAAATGGGACTTAAAAGTGTTTGACTTTAGCCGAATTCTTCCTTCCTTCCTTTCCACTTCTACCTTGATTTCCTTTCACTTAAAATTAAGGCAAGTTGCAAATACTTAAAAGGCTAATAAAAACAACAGCTGTAAAAAAAATATGTATATACATAATGTGAAGAATTCAAAATCTGTCTCAAAGGCCTGTTTAAATAAAAAAAAATGGTTTAGACCTGCCTGGGAGTAACCGCCCTCCTCTGAACTCAGTGGGACTTACTTCTGAGCAAACATGCATAGAATTGCACTCCAGGGCTGGAATCCTATTGGGGGTGAGGTTTGAGGTTTCGGAATGCCAAATCCATGGCAGGCTTTCTTTTAGAAAGAAGCATCTCATTGTTTGCAATTTGAAGAAGAAGAGAAGAAGAGTTTGGATTTGATATCCCGCCTTTCACTCCCCTTCAGGAGTCTCAAAGCGGCTAACAATCTCCTTTCCCTTCCTCCCCCACAACAAACACTCTGTGAGGTGAGTGGGGCTGAGAGACTTCAAAGAAGTGTGACTAGCCCAAGGTCACCCAGCAGCTGCATGTGGAGGAGCGGAGACGCGAACCCGGTTCCCCAGATTATGTGACTACCGCTCTTAACCACTACACCACACTGGCGTGGTCTTTTTCTTTTTTAAAAAAGGCCCATTGATTTGAAACGGGACATTGGCACCACTAAGTTTTGTTGGGCCGGGGCCAAACTCTCCAATAAAGTTAGTTTATTTGCTGAAATCGTGGCAATAACGTGGCTACACGTGGCATATTATGGGACAAGAGCAACACACACACACACACGGCCCAAAGCAGGACATTTATGGTGGATTAAGACAATCCCACCCCTCTGCAGTAACTGAGATTGTCCCGAGAGCACCAGCCATAAGGGTTTTGGGTTTTTTTGCATTGGGTGGTGCCTACAAATGAGCGAGTCACCCTCTTTGGCTTTGCATGCAGAGCATTGGAGGGAAACACTTAGCTTCCGGGGGAAGCCTCCTGAATCGACCTTGAGAAACGGAACATAGCGAAAACGGATAGTTGACAAAGATGTGGGACAAAAAGGAACATGGCTGACATATCTCTTTGCTTTTTGAGGATGGGGGAACCTCCGGCCCTGGCTGCAGATGCACCCTTTTCTTGCCTGAGACCTGAGTAAAGCTTTATTATATTCGTTTTATGGTGTTTCTATAATCACCTACGTTAAAACAAATCTCAAAGTAGCGTACAAAGGTGAAAACAAGCAAACAGATTGAAAGCCATTTAAAACAGAAACACCGAATCACGAGGAACATGGAAAGATAGAGAGCTACTAACCAGGGAAAGACTAAGGAAGCTGAAATGTTTCTGCTAAAGGATGGAACCACCCAACCATTGGCGCCTTATTCATTACTGGACAGGTGAATTCTACATAATCCTAGTTATAAATGAAGCAAGGGGTGGGAGTTTAAAGTGCTTTTTGTTTCATTAATTAGAGTGGTTATATGATACAAAGGTTGCTTCCGGACAGCCTGTTCATTGGGCATTCTTCCTGAATTGTTTAGATGAGGTTTGTGGGGAGATTAGAATACATTGTCTTTGTATTTGTTCTGAACTGTTTGCAGGAGGGTTAGATAGTGTGCTCTGTCACTCTCCTTATTGCAAAAAGTCTGATTTTGGGCAGAAGCCAGCTTGTTTTGCAAGACCAAAATCAATTTGCCCTCTGCCTTTCTGTCTAGTGATTCTAAGAAGCTACCTTTGGAACAGCCTTCATGTAAAATGGTTGTGAAGGAGGTCATTCACTACGTTACCCAGTGTCCTCTATGTAAAAATCCTAATGAAAAATATCTGGGTTTCACCACATAATCCCCACCCCACACCAAGTGAGTTTATGTGCTTTTTGCTGCCGTGCGTTAAAAACGGCTTAGCGCCTTGCACAAATGGGACGTGGGTGGCGCTGTGGGTTAAACCACAGAGCCTAGGACTTGCCAATCAGAAGGTCGGCAGTTCGAATCCCCACGACAGGGTGAGCTCCCGCTGTTCAGTCCCTGCTCCTGCCAACCTAGCAGTTCGAAAGCATGTCAAAGTGCAAGTAGATAAATGGGTACCACTCCGGCAGGAAGGTAAATGGCGTTTCCGTGTGCTGCTCTGGCTCTCCAGAAGCGGCTTAGTCATGCTGGCCACATGACCTGGAATCTGTACGCCGGCTCCCTCGGCCAATAAAGCGAGATGAGTGCCGCAACGCCAGAGTCGGCCATGACTGGACCTAATGGTCAGGGGTCCCTTTACCTTTACCTTGCACAAGTGGAGCTGCTGCTGGAGAAACAGAAAGAGGAAACTTTCAAGAACACAGATAGGTTTTGAAAGCCACGTTCCCTCTTAAATTGTTTCTGGCAGAAACAAAAGGTAACAGACAAATGGCCAAGGAAACCTTTTCGGAAAGGGAATCTATACTTTCCCACTCCATGTGCACCAAGCCCCCTCCCACGTCTTCTTCACCCTCCTCCTGGAAACCCACCTATTTCTCGGTGCTCTCCAGCTACAGTGACCACACGCCAATCTCTGGTCATACTGTGTTTGTTCTGCATTGTATGGTTCTGTTGTGTATCGGCTGTGCCTTTTGGCTGCAGTCTCCTTGGGGCAGGGGCCTGCTATTTGACAGGCACACTTTGCCTGCTGTGCAGTGCCGTGTGCGCCAGCACTGCATGAATAAAAATAAAAATAATAAATAGAATGCCTTTCTTTTTAAAGTCCGAGGTGGCAAAATAAAATGCTTAACATTTACAAGTTTACACCTAAGCTTTATTTGCTCTGTGTGTGTTTGTTTTTTAATTGCCATATCACTGGTCTTGTGGGTATTATTAAAGTGTACAGTCATACCTCAGAAGTCAAAGAGAATCTGTTCCGGAAGTCCGTTCGACTTCCGAAATGTTCGACTTCCAAAGCGCGGCTTCTGATTGGCTGCAGGAAGCTCCTGCAGCCAATTGGAAGCCACTGAAGCACCATCGGACGTTCGGCTTCCAAAAGAATGTTCAAAAACCGGAACAATCACTTCAAATTTTCAAGTGTTCGGGAGCCGGAATGTTCAACTCCTAAGGCGTTTGGGAGCCGGGGTATGACTGTACTGAGATGTGTGTGTTTTAGGACCCACCCTATTCCTGCAATTTGCTTTAACTGTTTTAATCCTGAATTTTAAATGGTTGTAACCTGCCCTGGGATCTACTGATAATCAGCACCCTACTATGCACATCTACTTAGAAGTAAGCCCCATTGACTTCAATGGAACGTATTTCCAGCTGAATGTGTATGTAGGATTTGAGCATTTGTACTATACCACAGTTTTGACAATCCTAAATATTTCTGGCTCAGAGATGAAGGGGGATAAGAAAGAAGACAATCAGTGCACCTGTATGCTTTCCTAAGAGCACCCACTCTCTTTCCTCCAGCCCTGAGTAGCTCTCCTGCTTGTGACAAACAGGGCACTCTTTTTCCATGAGCAAAAGCTGCAGTTTTGCTTGCCACCCTGTACTGAAGAATTTTGCCGTGACCTTCCAAACTGCATGCTGCGAGGCATGTCAGTTTCAGCTCGTTGGAGGGAAAGTCTTCTTGCAAATGCAGGAAAACTAACTAGCAGCACAATCGTATGCATGTAGACTCAGAAGTAAGCAACATTTATTAAGGAGATGTTTTTGTTTTTTTAAAGAAAAACATTGTGAAGCCCTGCTGGATCAAAGCAATGGTCCATGTGGACCAGAGCAAAGGTTCATTTAGTCCAGCCTTGCTATTTCCCTTATTAATCAGTTGCCTCTTGGGATATATACAAGCACAGCATGAAGACATTAGCCTTTTCCTGTTGCTGCTCCCAAGCAGCTGGCCTTCAGAGGCATGTTGTCTCTGATCCTGGAGGCTGCACACAGCCTTATTGACCAGTAGCCTTTGATAGATTTATCCTCTGTGAATTTGCCTAATCTTTTAAAGCCGTCCGATGAAGAGGCGGTCACCACATCCTGAGGCATCACCTGCCTCAAATTTGTTACAAACTTATTCCAATGGAACGTATTCCCAAACAAGTAGGGAAAGGATTGCGCCAGAACTAACGAAACAGACTATCTACAGAGAACATCCAAGAACAGAAGAAACCAGGTGCACCAAGCCTGAGTCTTGATCCTCCTTCATATATAAAGCACCTAGAATTATTTTTGGAAAAGCCATCTTCTCTTATGTCTGCCTAGGATCTTGCTTGGCCTCATCCTTCATCCAGAAATATAAATGTTCACCATGAAATCTAAAATTTCTAATAATAATAATAATGATGATAATTTATTTATACCCCACCCATCTGGCTGGGTTTCCCCAATCACTCTGGGCGGCTGTAGACGTCCCTGCAGATTTTTAAAATATATATTTTTAAAACCCATTGTATCCAATATATTTCTATCTCTCTCTATATATCTTGATGCATTTTTTAAAAATAAAAAAGCACCAAAAAAACCACCCCTTGCAATGCAGATGTCTATTAGCAACATATAGGAAAGTATACTAAACATCTGCAGCCAAAATTAACCGAACCGTTTGTTTGTTTTTCCAAAAGAGGAAGCTCTCTCGATAAGCAAGCAGTTACCACCACTGGACAGACAGGGCACAAGACCGCATGACAAGATGATGATGCACCAGCCACTCACTGTAGTAGGGCCCTAAGTCCTACCCCTAAATTTTAACACTCTCGGTTCCATATACGTTGTAACCTTCTCTATAAGTTGCTAAATTCTGGGTATTCTGCGAGGAAGTTGGATTAAAAGTCTGTGCACTCTTTGCCACCTTCATTCTCTTCGCCTCTGCCCTGGATTTGTAACAGAACTCTATCAAAGCCACCAGCATAGCCAGGCCCAGGCCTCCAACCAGAATGTAGAAGACGCCCGCAACATTGCTGAGACTCAGGGCGCTCGTCTTGTCCTGGGGAAACAAAAAGGGGTGTGCGTGTCAGATCAAAGGCGCCAGGCAGCCGGAGAGCAAACAAACAAAACAGTACAGTACAAGTACAGAGGCATAAGCGACGGCTTCATTGAAATACACGGGGAAAGGGAGGGGGGAAGACAGGCACTGACAAACGTCTTCCGAGATAATTGGCCTGCCCTGGCTTGCAAAACAAACATACGTATATAAGCAAACAATTTGTTTTCAGAAGCAAAATGCTACGAAAGATTACATGTGCTTAACCAATACTTTCGGATGCAATTAGCCCCTCGGTAATGAACGGCGGTGAAATAGTCTACCACAATTAACCGCAGCGCCAATAAAGCATATCTATCCTCTCTCGACTTGACGTTTAATGGTGGCCTGAACACGGGGTCGTTAGAGGATCATTAAGTAGCCTAAGTGATCTATGGCATGGCTCCTTTTAGGATAAATATGCTCCGATATATTTATTTGGAAAAGAAAACACCAGACCGGTCTTCCAACTGCTGGTTAAATAAAAGGCTAAATGTCCGTTACATTTAAATCACTTTTTAAAATTCAGGCAAACAAATTTCCTGTCACAGCTCCCGAGCCTCGTGTAGGATGTGAGCTAGGAGACAAATGAGTCTTTCCTCACGAAGAACAGCCTTCTCACTTCCTACTATACTGTTAAAGGAGAAAGAGGCCTGGTTTGTGAAGCACTTGCAGTATGGTGGAGAGGGAGAGGGGCCTGGAGCGTTGGAAATTCAGGGAACAATCTTGCTGCATCTGCACAAGTCCACAAACAAGCGTAGCAGCATTCTCTGGATCGGGACCACTGGCTTCCCTGGTTTTCTCAGGGTTGTTGTTTAAATTACTTATTGTTACTATCAGAGGAAGCTGCCTTGTATGGATTCAGACTTTTGGTCCACCTAGGTCAGTGTTCTGCACTGACTGGCCGTGCTCAGGTGTTTCAGACAGGACTCTCTCTTAGTCCTACCATGGCAGAGATTTAACATGGGATCTTCTGCACGCAAAACAGATGTTCTGCCAATGAGCTATGACCTCTTCTCACTAAGGGACTGCAGTGCTGATGCGGTAAATTGTTAGATACGTAATTTTTTAAAAATCCATTACGTTTTTAATTTAAGGCATTAATCTTAGTGTTAAGTAAGCATTTCAAATCAGTGGATGCTTTCCGTTCTGCGAGTTCGTGCGGCCACAATTCACTGCTGATTTGAATGAGCGAATGGCATGAACATGAGACTGCACACTTGACATTTCAGGATTTCAGAAAGATGCATGTAATTGTACATCATAATACTTTAGACTTTTTTTAAAAAAGGATTTGACATTATACCGCCCATTGCTATACTCCTAATTAAGCAATTTATGCAGGCATGCCTGTCGTAATAAACACTTATTAAAAAATGGGCTGAGAGTAAGACTTAGTTTTTTTTATTCTGAGCTATGTGGAATTCGCACACCATGATGAGCGCCGAGTTCAGTTGCTGAAATAGTTTAATTTAAAGATGCATTATTCAATGTTCCAACTAATGGCTGGGCAGGTGTAGGATGAACATCTTTCCATGTTGTTCATGTTTCGGTGGGGGGGATGGGATGGGTGAGGAACGTAACATTTTAATCTGCCTCCAAACTTGTTAGATTTGCAAAATACCGTCAAGAGAGATGGCCTTCCTTTTTAAAATGAGGAGTGGCAGGAGTCAAGTTGACATGGAGGTACTGCCAGATGTTGGTGAGGTGAAGGTCCACCAGACATGATCAGGGTTACAGTATATTAAATATAACACAATGCAATATAATCTTCAGATCTTGCTATCATTTCTAAGACTGATCAACAGGACCATTCTGAACCTAAGTGGTTCAAGTTGCTTAGAGCGTGGTGCTGGTAACGCCAAGGCTACAGGCTCGATCCCTGTATATTCCTTCATTGGACTAGATGATCCTCAGACTCCCTTCCAACTCTACAGTTCTATGACTGTAAGTCCATCAAAAGAAGACCTTTTAGAAAAGCATATGTGCTCCATAACTGAGGTGCCACCATGCCCTTGTAGAAACCGGAGCATCTTTTTTTTTAAAGCAAGTTAAGGGTTTGGCATTTGGGGAGATGCCTGGGATGAAGCTGATGTTGAAGGGCTTTAATTTAATTAATGCTTTGACCCTGTGTTGCATTTCTCATGCAGGGTTTACGAATCCAAGCGACCACTTCATCTTGCCCCCCTGGGGTTGGGAGGGAAAGGATAAGCGCCTTCTGTGCGGTGCCTGTTCAATAGCTCATTTATTTCCATTCCTACGTGAACATTAGCTCCCTCGTGAACACAATAGCGGGTCCCGAACTGCAGCGACTGACCTTGCTTCCAGAGTCCTTGGGTCCACATTCCCCTTTATCGTACCACCATTTGTTTTTCAGCTTGTCTAAGACGCCTGCCTCACTGAGTTTCAGAACGGCAAGGTTTACAGGAGTTCTTCACGTGGGAAATAACATAAATAACATTATATATGTTATTTTATGTTATTCAAGTAAAACTACATAGAATCGCATTGCAAAGTGACGGAGCGGAGGCCACAGAGGCTGCTTATGTCGTGCACAGGGTTAGAGACAGACATACGACTGGGACCTGCTCCATCGCTTCAGGTAATGGGCACATACTGCTGGGGAAGGCTTGGGAAAAAATTGCGTGCAATTACTGTGAACCCAAAACTATTGGCTTTCACCGACATTCAGTGGCCAACCAATTTAATGTCGAAACAAGGAGGCACCTGATTACCAGATTGCCTATCCTTTGTCCTCAAACTCACCTACATTTGAGCAAAATATCAACTGAACAATTTAGGCGGCAGACCAAAGCTGGGAAGTAGGTTCCATGAGGCTGAGTAGGATCTGTTTCAGTGTAAATCTGTTTAGGCTCACAATGCATACCAACATGTATGGGCCTCCCTATCGTTGTATATTTCAGTAAGCAGGGAGGATATAGCTGCCTCCCTCTCCATGGAAGGTATGGATGACAACACCCTTGATAGTTTTTATATCACCGACTAAAGACCTGATTATTCCGCTGGGTGTTTAGAGGAAGTCGGTAAAGATGGCTGACACCTGAACGTTATTTTATGCTGCACTGATTGCTGCTATACTTTTAAACTGATCTTTATTTAATTTCGTTGCATCATGATGTTTATGTTATGGGTGGGTTCCTTTGGTGATGGAGAGTGGCCTACAAATTTCATTAAAAAATATTAGAAAGCTGTGCTTAGAGCACAGTATGTTGTGTGTCCCCAGGTCTATAAATCAAAACCCTACTGAACCAGGCCATTCCTTTGGGTGGCACTGGGCTTCTTTCAGCTTTTAAGTGCCTCCACAGGGTTGTTCGAAAGATGACATGGAATAAGCCAATGGGTTATTTGGGAGAAGGGGGGGTATAAATGTGATTGATAAATATAGATAATATAAAGATAATATAATATACCCTGCCAGATGGGCAGGGTATAAATAAATTATTATTATTATTATTATTATTATTATTATTATTATTATTATTATTACTATTATTACTATTATTATTATTTATTATTATAAAGGAAGCACCTGCAATCACATGATGTTTATATGAGTTTTCTTTCCTATGGGAACTGAATGACACTTTGAGCAGGTAGAGTGGATCATAAAATCAAGATTTATTTATTAATTTCTTAAATGTCTATTTTGCCCTTTATCCAAGGATCACAAGGTAGTTTACATATCAAGGCCCAAAAATAACACAACATACTAACAAACAAAAACATTACCCCCCCCCCAATTATGCCACAATGCTAGTGTTCAGGGGACAACTTGTGCACCAGAGCTTGGGCCCGACTCTCACAAAACTACAGTTTCCAGGTTTCATTTGTAGAAACCACAACAATAAATCCACCTTTGTGTTGGTGTGCTCTAAAGGGAAATCATAGAAATGAGGCTATCCAGACAAAGTCTGGCCCCTGCAACTAGCTGGCCTGCTAGTTGCCACCCACCCAAGAGTTAAAGAGAGTTTTTTGGATGAAGTAGTGACTGTAGCCATGGGGATTTTCTTTTTCAGTGAAAGACCGGGGTTGTCTCTGTGGCCTACTGAAAATCTTCCTCTTCCAAGAAGCCTTTTAAGAAGAGATCTTCCCCAGTCTGCATTTGTGCTGCAATTGATTTATTAAATGTTTTAATTGCTTTCTGGCCTGTGTGTTTGCTGCCTTCTGCTCTTTTGGGAGAAGGGGCAGGACATAAATTTAATAAATGAAACAAAATAAGTTGGCCCACCAACCTCCAGCTACAGTAAAAACCAGTTGGTGATGGACAAGCAGCCTGAGTCATTCACCTGGAGAGACAGGGAGCTAGTTGGGCTCTTGTGATCTTGTCTGCTGTGCTGTGCTAATGACTTCCGCTGCATGTTCACCAAGCTGCTTTGTCCCTACCAACTTTTGCGTCGAGTCTGTTTTGATTTTTTAATATGTAGAGATTCCAGGTATGACATGCAAAATGACGATTTGGATTCCCAGGCCAATATGTTGGGCTTGAGACTCAAAACAAGGATGCAAATATTTTTGCTTTGACAGTAATTGCACACATCTGGATGTTGGTTTTTCGCTTTTTTATCAATGCCGTCAAGGATTTCGTGGCAAGGAAGGAAAGAGCCCCAGCAGATGCACCAATTACTCTACATACTGTTTACCCGCTTTGGTGACATTGAGGCTAACCTTGGAGTCACCTCCCCCGCTGCCACATTCTCCTTTGTCGTACCACCATTTGTTTTTCAATTTGTCCAAGAGGCCTTGTTCATTCAGTTTTAAAACTGCGAGGTTAACAGCATTTCTTGAAACGATAAAACATATTTTGTAAGAAACTGCATAGCCGTTAAGATGTTAGAAGGAACGAGGACTTAAAAAGCTCTTTTATCCACACACTAAATAAACCTCTCATTTGCATATTATAACACACCTGTGGGGAGGTAGAAGCATGCTGGCAAACAAATTTGGGGAGGGAAAAATGCATTTTTTCCAATAGAGGGCAGCTTTATTGCTCGGTGCTTAAGTAAGGATAATATGATTTTGTAAACCGATAAAAAAAGAGAGAAGGAGCTATTCACATATTTTCAATGTGGTGATAAAATGCAGCCAGGATATAGAATTTAGAGTGTGTGCATCCTTTCCCCTACAGTTTATAACAGACAGTAAAAAAGAAAAAGACCCTTGATTCAATTTCTTTAGCAGCCAGAGAGGCATGATTGTTTGTTGTACAAAATACGAGTATTAAATTTCAGTTCCCTTGAGCTGAAATAGTCAGCTCTTGTACTAACATTAAAGTCTGGTGGTAAAGTGTGAATTAAATAGGTGTACAAAATAAAAGATCAGCCCCCCCCCCCGCTTTGGTGCGAGTCTCTACTTCTTTTTACAACTGTCCCAAACATAGGTGTATGATGCGCAATTCAACCAAAGTTAAAACATATTGAATCCAATGGAAGGGATTCAAGCACTCCCATTAAAAACAATGAAACATAAAATGTGCTTAATTCTACGTGGATTATGCCCAGATGATTAGGCTACCTTATTGTTTATGATATTATGTTAGAGGCAGTGTCACTAGAGAGAACTCACCACCAGATATCTAAGGGAGATTGCTTCATGGAATTTAGGATAACGGTGGAATTCAAAACAGAGCTCTTACCTGACACCATTGGGCTTCATATTGCAACAAATTACCCTAGACTTGGCTAGAGGCTTCTGGACCCTGGCATCCATGCATGGTGTCATCAACATGCACCAGGGCTCTGAGATCCATCCCTGCTCCACCCACAGAGGAGAACAGGCAAAGGTTGCCTCGGTGTGTCACTGATGTATCAATGAATTCCAAACAAAACTGAACTTCAATTTTTGGAAACACAGGGTTGCTAACAATGGAAATCAGATAGCTCCTTTAGCAGAGGCTCATGAAATCACTGGATAGAATTTCCATGGCACCACATTGTCTGATGCTATCTAATGCCCAGTAGACACTGAACAGCAGGTTTAAAGCAAACTGACCTTGCTTAATAAAAATGTGGGCCATGTGGCAACATGTAAAAATGCAAGGCAGTGATTTCATCCTCTGTCAGTGACTGTCTTTTGCTGAGATTAAATCTTAGAATTGAAGCTGTTGCAGATAAGCAAAGGAGCTCTCAAATCCAGAAACTTATTCTGGATGTACGTGTTTTGTGGCCCACAAGGAGTTGGACGGCTCCTCATTTAAATCAAAGTTTCCAGGCTGAAGCCTATAAGGGCCTGCTGATATGGGTTAAGCAACAGGTCAGGGTACTCTTCAACTGGTCAGGACCATGGACAGCTCACCACAGGCCTGATTAAAAGGTAAGGATAGATTAAAGGCAAATCAGTAAGTAAGGAGTTTGGAGTGTTATTCCTGTGAGATTTTGGAGCCAACGGTGAGCATCAGTAGATGGTGGAGGACTATGTGGACTAAAACGGGCTGCACCCTATTAAAGGGTGCATGCTTCAGCCTGAAGTCTCCTGCTGCCTCGTGGGCATGGCAAAGTGCCCTACTGAGTTGCCAGTGTCCTGGAGACGAGTTATTGGAATCAAAGGGATAGGGCAAGGTACAGGATGGAGGCACCACTTGTCCCTTGTGGCTCCTCCAGTGCAGGCATGGGGAGTGTGTGTTGTCCTCCGCCTGTTGTTGGCTATCCATTGTGTACACTTAGTTGAGATTCCAGCATTGCACGGGGCACTGGACTACTAGATGATCCTCAAGTTCCCTTCCAACTCTACAATTCTACGATTGAACTCCCATCGGCACAGCCAGAATGGCCAATGGTCAGAGATGATGGGAGCTATATAGTCCTGGGCACATGTTCTCCATCCATGCTCTAGTGCAGGGTTTCCCAAACTTGAGTCTCTAGCTGTTTTTAGACTATAGTTCCCATCAACCCCGACCACTGGTCCTGCTAGCTAGGGATGATGGGAGTTGTAGTCCAAAAGCAGCTGGAGACCAGGGTTTGGGAAACACTGCTCTAGTGGGAGAGTTACTATGGAGGATATGTCCTTAGGTGGTTCTTGCTCCTAGTCCTTGCCATCTTCCATCTTGTAGAACTCTTCCCCTGATAGAGGGGGCTCTTGGGCCGTGACAGCTGTACTGGTTATACCTTTGCCCTGATTATGCCAACTCATTACTGTGGACCACCCTGTACATAAGGAGAGCATCTTTATGGGTCAGCTGTTTTGGAAACACATTTTGTCCTTTACTGCCTTTCATGCACATTTTTTTTTTTGGGGGGGGGGTTGTTACACAGATCCTTGCCAACTAATTATGAGGTTTCACAACTGTCTCTTAACAGAATTGACCTGAGCCTCATTTCAGTGGCTGTTAAATTTGTATTAGATAGTGAATACAGATAATGTAATTACTTGTCTGTCCCTGGAACTCAAAATACAGGAATACAGGCTGTGGTGTTAGCGATAACACTCTGCTTTTTTGTGGATAAAGCCTTTGGGGCTATGCTTCTCAGGCAATCTGACAAATGTAGTTTTATACAAGTACTCTAATTATGGTTTGTGATCAAGAGGGAGAGGAAAAAGAGCAAGGCTGGACTGAAATTGTTCATTTGCTTCCTTTGTTCCAGGAAGCAACTGCTTTTGAACCAGAGATATTTATTATGGATTTCCAATTAATCATTTAGATGACAACAGTTTTGTTTCCAGTTAGTACCTCAACCCACACCTTCCCTTCCCTTAAATATTTCCAGCGAAGTACTATTCATGGGGTGTTTTTTCTTGAAGATTTCAACCTCTCTTTCCTTCATGCTGAAAGTCAAAACAAAATGCTACTCTGTATATACGGGGCTGCAACCAGTATAGCACCAAGTTACTCATTCTGTCAGCACAAGGATGGCACTTCTCCCTCTCCTCCTGTATGCCCCCTAAATCTATTCTACGTTTTCCATCAACCCTGTGGGGCAGATTTGGGGAGGGTGTGGGGCATGTGGAGAGGGAGGAGTTCCATTACCCAAGGATAAATCCTTGTGCTGACAAGAACGTGTTAGGTGGATACCACCCCCCTTTGTTCTCCCCACTTCTTATTTTTTAAAAATTGAGGACCACCTGCATAGATAGTAAAGCATGAGACTGAATCTCAAGGTTGTGGGTTTGAGCCCCACTTTGGGCAACCCCCCCCCCATTTAAGGGGGTTGGACTAGGTGACTTGTGTCATCCCTTCCAACACTACAGTTCTGTGATTTTATGACACCGTGGCTGGAAGGTATAGATACAGTGGTACCTTGGTTTTCGAACGTAATCTGTTCCAGAAGACGGTTCGACTTCTGAAACGTTCGAAAACAGGCGCAAAGGGCAGTCTGCAAATTCAATAGAGGAAATTGGGGGGGGGGACCTCAGCGGAAGCCGTTAGACATCTGAGGCGCATTCGAAAATGGAAGAATTTACTTCTGGGTTTTCGGCGCTCAAAAACTGAAACATTTGATTTCCGAAACCAAGGTACCACTGTAACAGAGAACTGTCCTCAAATGATCTTAATGTAGACTGTAATCTTATTGGGGCAGGGTTCTGTCCTTTACTTATATTACTTTGTAAGGTGCCATAAGACGAGTGTAGTGGTTAGAGGGATGGACTGGGTCTGGAAAGTCTCCACTCAGCCATGAAGCTCCCTTGGTGACCTTGGGTCAGTCACTATTGGGTCAGATTGAGTTACATCACAGGGTTGCTGTAAGGATGATTGTAAGGGGATGGGATGAGAAGAATAATGTACACTGCCTTGAAAGCATTGTATGAAAGGTGGGACATAAAATAAACACACATGTTTAATAATATGCAACAACTGCTCTTACTAACAGAAAATAAATTGTGCTAAATGTGTCAGCAGATCCATGTTTTATTTTATCTCCCCCCCCCCTTTGCAGCCATGCATAAATATGAAACTATTTTAAATTAATGCTGTTTATTCTCATGTTGTCCACACTGGCTCTGGAGATGGGATGGTGTGTTTCCTTCATTCTTTAGTTATATCCCAGGGCATGGGCTGATGACACATGAGGCTACCAGATTCCTGAAACTTAACAGGTCTGGGTTTAGACACTCCTTGGGTAGGTGGTTGCTTGGAAACCACATGCATGATGGAAGGAAGATGTAATGGGTAAGTTAGGCTGAGAGGCAGTAACTGTAAGTGGGGATTTGAACTCTGGTCTCCCAGGCCCTAGTCCGACACTCTAACCACTGCACCACAATGGCTCTCATATTGCACCACCAGAACAGAAATACTGGGTGCTGCCCTGAATGTCTACAAATCTTATTCTAATGCCTCATAGTACCAGAGATATGTCCTCTGCCTATTTAGAGAAATTATCTGTTAATTGAGAAATTTCCAGATTTACTTGAGATGGAGATTCCCATGCCTCTTAAAAGAAAAATAAAGCAAAATCCATCGTGGGGGTGGGGTGGGGAATTACTCACCCTGGCCAAAATTCACCATTACGGATTAGGAAGAATAAAACTTTTCCACTTACTTTTTTGGGGAAGGTGTAAATTGCTGTTGATAGTCCTAAAATAACAATTAAAAAACCCTATAAAAGCTAATCATGAGAGGGTTATTTAGTAGGGTTATTAGCCATATCCATAGACAATTTCACAGCACAATAAGAAAAAAATGGAAATAAAAAGGAATGAAATAAATGAGATTTTTAAGCGCCTCTCATTGTTCTGAAATTAAGCTCAAATTGGTTATGAATCTAACCACATTGCATTCCTTGCTATATCTAACAGGCCATGTAAAAAACACTTTTGTTTCACACTGCCATTTTAAAAAAAATAGCTGTAGAATTAAGATGCAACCCAGTGTATCAAAATAAGCTGCTGTCCACTTTGCAATGAAACAGTATTGTTCTTCTGGCACAATATTTTGCATTTGCCCATCTGGAGGAAACTTATAGAAGGTTCATGGCAGAAAATGAAAATATTTTTTCTTAAAACAAAACTCTCAGAAATACCCAGGGTTGTGTAGGCCCAGCTAAGTTGCTCAGGTTTTATTTTATGATTTAGAACGACAGTACATAACTCTATCACGGAAGACAGTGAGCTTCAATTCAGTGCTTTTAAAGAGGCACATTGGGAAGTCATAATCTTTGAACTGAATCCCACAGAGTAGTTCCCTCAGCCCCAGTCCAAAGATAGAGCTCCTTGCAAGTAGAAGCTGCCTTGCCACTTCAGTGCTGGGAAACTCCACATAGACTTTCTCACTGGACATGCAGAGCTTCCCCACCACTGAATATGGAAGCTTCTGCACACATGGAGCTTTCCTGAGTCCAGCAGAGCCTCAGCTTGCAAACAATGACTGAGGGCTATAGCAAGTAGCTATAGGCAGCCAGTGCCTATAGGATTCTATGAACATTTCAGCAAACTCTCTAACCGTGGAGTTAGAATGCTCTATCGCTAAGTTTTAAAGCTTATGCAGAAATGTACAACTAGCTTGCATCATACCAGACATGCAAATATCTAGTTATAGGTAGGTAGCCGTGTTGGTCTGCCGTAGTCAAAACAACAACAACAACAACAACAACAATAACAACAAATCCTTCCAGTAGCACCTTAGAGACCAACTAAGTTTGTGTGCATGCACACAAAAGCTCATACCCATAACAAACTTAGTTGGTCTCTAAGGTGCTACTGGAAGGAATTTTTAAATTTTGTTTCGACTACAGCAGACCAACACGGCTACCTACCTGCAACTATAACTATGAAAGGCACCATATTGAGCCATAGGAAATGGAAGTCCATCAACTTCACCAAGAAACTTGCACAGGTACAGATTGACATCTTCTTTCTGACTAAATGCAAGAACCTGGACATTATACCTAAGGGTCTTAGAATTAAGAACCCTCTACAATCCACTGCTATCTGAAGAAGTGTGCATGCACATGAAAGCTCATACCAATAACAAACTTAGTTGATCTCTAAGGTGCTACTGGAAGGAAATTTTTTTTTGATGCAAATATCATAGAAGGTGATAAAATTCAATTAGGGGAAGAGCATTGTCCTGAATGTGTTTTTAAAAACAGTAGCACATTGTGAAGGTTTTTCCATCAGAGCCAGCCCAAGACATTCTGCCACCTGAAACAAGGGACAAGATGGCGCCCTATGCACAAAGAAGCTGACTAAACTGGCCATTGAAACTTATTTCAATAATGGCAGCATGGCAGAGTCCTCTACCACAACTGAGGGGAACAGGCCAGGCCATGTGTTGCACACAGTTCTGTCCTCAAACACCACCCCAACATCTACTGCCTGTGGTAACTACCTTATTCTGCCTAATGGTAGGGTTGGCCCTGAATACAAAACCGCAAAAAACAACAACAACCTGTTGCTTTAGTCCTGATAAAATGCGCCACAGGGCTCTGGTTTCCTGACACTTTTTGGGTGTCATTCCCTTTACAGATCCCTTAACTGAAAGTATGTCACAATGCTAATACTTACCTGTTTTGTTGCCCTCTGAAAATGGCACCTCTGGGCAAGACATTACTTCAAGCTGGTAATCTCAGTTGAGAAGAGGCATTCTAAAATTGTAAAAACTGCAACACTATTTTTAAATGCAGAGATCTTGGAGTCCATTAAAACAATGAGCTCAGCCCCCACTGAGGCATCTTAGAGAATCAATTCTATATGATTCCATGATTTTATGGCTACGTAGAGGATTTTTTGTTGTCGTTGCAAACAGAGGAGAAAGCATTAAAGTGATCTCTGACCTTATTCATGTGAACTGCCTGCCATTTCGCTATTATCTTAGCAGGATAAATCTTTTTAAATGTCAGAATCCCCACAGTTTCCCCCTTCTGTTCAAGGCAGAGTATACTTGGCCTCTTTTCCTTTTCCTTTTCCATGGCAGCTGCTATAAAGAAATATAAACTGTTTGCAGGTGCCATAATTTCCTGAGCATTTTCACATTTTAAGACCCAGAAACCCTACTGGCAAAATACATAATGGAAAGGAGAAAAAAGATGTTAAACTTGTGCCATCAATAAAAGCAATATAATAAGCAACAGTCTTGGGGATATGCAGGGCTTTTCTTTTTTTTCTAAGCCAGAACTCAGTTCCAGCCATTGCTATTATAAGAGAACAAGGGAGGCGTTCATGGTGAGTTCTAGCACCTATTTTTCAAGAAAAATAGCACTGGGGATATGACATACAAAATTGGACAAATCTATTTTGGCTATAGGACTAAGAAGCACCTTATCATCTTAGTGAAACAGTATAGACCAGGATTCAAAACTTCACACACACACACACACACACACACACACACACACGTTCACAAGATGGTGCCAATCAATTCTGATTTATTAATACTTTCCTCAAGTGCTTTAGTGCCATCTCTCTAGATAAAGAATAACTTTTATAACAAGACTAACAAATTTCTTATGGTATATTCTGTGGACCAGTTAGAACAAGTCAACAATGGGTAACCCTCCATATTTGTCCTGTAGGAAATGGTAATCAGAGGTACGCTTGAAGACTCAAGTTGCATTAGCTACCATGGCAGAGCAATGGCATTTGGGTTGGTTTAGACTAGAGCTTTTATTGATGGAGTGAGCTTTGCTAGATAAGTTGCTGGATATTTCATTTTTGCCTCTCTGTACTGAATGTAATATTTTGATTTTAACTATTGCTGGTCTGGATTTATTGAGTTGTATGATTTGTGTTGATTTCTCCTGTTTTATTGTGCCAGTCTTACAAGGTGACATATAACCCTGAATTTTAATAATAATAATAATAATAATAATAATAATAATAATGATGATGATGATGATGATGTGTTGGGGCTTGTTTTAATTACTCAGTAATTAGTGAAAGCCAGTCTGCACCTCCTTAAATATATTTCTTCCCATGTTCCAGATCTCAGCTTGGCCAAACTTGGGCTTAGGGGGCCAATAAAAACACTCAGGCCTATGAGAAGAGGTGGATAACTATGTATGATGATCTTCTTTGTTATAGATATAGAGCCAACAAGTTCAGTGATTTCAAGTGAGCACAGTACCATTGATACAGAACTGGCATCAGGACCTAACATCCTTCAGCAGCTGCCAAGGCCCCAACAGCCTAGTAGGGTCGACTGCTGACACCTGTCATGGGCCCACCATTTATTTTTTTTAAAGGCCTCTGGGCCTAGCTGCCATTTTCATTGTTGGAAATGGAAGCCATAGCCCCTAGTCACCTGCTGCTGCCTGGAGCACTGCCACCCACCACCAATGCTAGGTAAATTTGCCAAAGTCCACCAAAAGAGGAGGACTTTGCACAAGACTCCCTCAGAGTTGTAGATGGAACTGCCCCAACAGTCAATGTCTGAATGAGCAATAGGAAACTGCTAACCAGTTGGGATGCGAGTGGTGAGGCTAGCCTACAGAACTGCCCTTTCGATGCCTGCATTCCTGCTATTTACCTGGATGAGGTTGGGGTAGGGCAGCAGGTTTAAGGTGTATATCAGTGGGGCCAGCGACTGCCCCTGTGAATCTGGTGCATCCACCAGTGTGCTTACCCTGCTCCTGGTTCCATTTGGACAACCACTTCCTCTTTCAGTTCTATGTGCTTTTCAAGAATCAAGATTACAAAGCACGGATCCACATGGATCCTCAGGATTTTTGCATTGGGTCACCCAAAATTCACCATCAGATCACATAGCATGTCCATGGCTACAGCCTGCACCAAAAAACCCCCGCACCCACTGTTTCATGGGGCAGCAATGGCGCAAAAATGTGGTTACAAAGTACGGATCCACATGGATTCTCAGGATTTTTGCATTGGGCTATTCCAAACTCACCATCAAATCACACGTCTGTGGCCACAGCATGTACCACAAAAATCATACATCCACTGTTTCGTTCAGAATATATTTTTTTCTTGTTTTACTTCTCTAAAAACTAGGTGCGTCTCATGGTCCGGTGTGTCTTATGGAGCGAAAAATACGGCATTTCTACCAGATCTGACTTTTACCCAGATCCTTTGGAAAAGCAAAGAGTTTGTGCACCATCGCACGTACTTTTCTTCCTTCTCTCTCAATGGGTAGATTGTAAGGGGACTAATCTGTAGGATGCAGGAGAAATTTCTAGAGAGGGCAGCTGTCAGAGACTGGGCAGAGGAGGCATGATGGAGACCACCTTCCCATCCTGACTCTTCCAGGGAAGAGGAAGAAGAAGACAGTATAGATTAACAACTGGTTTGCGGGAGGTCACAGCTCAGAGGTAGATGAGAGGGAAAGTTGGGAAATCATGGGAGAGCAAAGAGCTCAACGACAGAGGGCACACAGCAGCACCCGTAGAGGAGATGACGAGGATGTGGGAGAGAAGGTGGGTGGAGATTCACTCAGGACAACACCATTATCCAAGAAGGCAGGTAGGTTCTACAGCCTCTCTCTGTAAAGATTGAAATAAAAAAGAACTGTCAGAAACTTTTCTTTGTCTTTATAATTTCCTGGGCAACCAGCCGGGAGCTGCTGACAGCATCATATACAGACTAGCTCAAAAATCCAGATGTGCCCACAGCTCTAAAAAAAGTTGGTGCCCACTGAGAACACTGTCTCCTTTGCTTAACCCTTCACCTACATTTTCCTTCCTTGGGTTTATTTTTTTTTTGGGGTGTTGCTGCTGGAGTTTGATGGAACCCTGGGAATAGGCATGAACATATGGTAACGCTGAAACCTAATGCTACACCAAACCGTGGCTTACGATGGCCATGCTGGCTCCCAGGGAGGAGACTGTGGGCTCAGCTACATTAGCCATGTTACAATGCTATAACTGCACTATAAACATGCAACACCAGATGGCACTGTAGAGCACGAAACTTTGTCTATGAGATTTTACATAGAGTTTTTTATTTCGTTATAATGATCCAGCCTGTATCTGCTTTGCTCCTCCCTAGTCATTTTAGCTCAGTGTGATGTGGCAGCTAAGCCAATGCTAGTTTGGCTTACTGTATCTGGCCAAAATTTCCTTTGCCAGGGAATAAAAATACTGGAATACTTGAAGTTCTTGTTTTAATCATATGCATCTGTTTGGATTTTTTTTTAAAAAAATGGCAAACAGCGTTTTGTTTGTTTATTTCTCAAGTTGATTTTTGGTGCTGAACGCTTGGCTGATAAAGCTGAGCCTGGATGAAGTTATGTTTTGCTAGTGACATAGTCTGGTAGGAACAATGTTGCTATAATAATTCGCTATCCAGCCTGTGCCCCCATCTCTAGACCCTGCAAGCATTTGAAGATTGCTGAGAAATGCAACAACTTGCAAATGTAGTATGAACAGTGGCTGTAGAAAGCCCCATATTATAATGCAGAGCTAGTTTCTTTAATAATTTGGCAACATTATAAAGTGAGCACCTCTAAAAAAAGAGGACCAGGTTTTGTTCTTCCTTAAAATTCAGCATCTGTCTGAGTGAGTTCCAAGAAAGAACTGTTCTTAAGATGAAATGAATTTACTTAGATGAGACTCTCATAAACCCTCACGGGGCTTATCTTACATTTTGTTTCTGATTACATAATTTTTGTTTGCAGCTATCATTTCCAGCATGGTAGACGTTTCTTCTGAGCTGTCCCAAATCTTGGATAAAAGTCAAAAGTAAAGAACTGAATGAAAGAAAATTCCTCTCACTCCATAGGGTGGCGGCCTAGGGATCTTTTTGTGACGAAAGGCCAGCCCCCACATCTTCCTCCCTAGGAGCCTCCAAAGAAGGAAGATGGGGGAACAAGGAAGAAGGGTGTGTAGATTTATCCTGGCTGTTCAGAGGAAGCAGAGCAAACTCTAATTTAGAGTAGAACCGCACTGCGAGTGGGTGATTGTAGTCACTCTAAGCTCAACAGGGACTGTAGCCTGTTGCTTCCTCATCGTCATCCTCCTCCCACAGATCACCCCTCTGCCCATAGCTGTCAACTTACAGATTTGAAAATAAGGGACCAGCAGCCTCGAAAATAAGGGATCAGCAGCCAAAATAAGGGATTTTCTGGCCACAGGTTATGTTCAACTTCTGAGCCCCTCTGAGCCAAAGGCAAAAAGCCCAGCCAGCAGCCAAATGAAGCCTCATCAATAAGGGACAGCAGCGGGACATGGCGCTGGGATAAGGGACTGTCCCGCCAAATAAGGGACACTTGACAGCTATGCCTCTGCTTTTATCTCTGGAGACAACCTGGTTCAAATCCTCACTTCCCTATTGCTCCTTGGGTGATGTCAGGGCAGCCACTATCACTCAACCTAATCTGCATCGCAGGTGTGTTGCTAGGGTAAAATAGGCATGAAGCGACTTCTGTGCACCTGTAAATCCCCCCTCCTTTTTATCATTTGCTGCCTTCCTGTTTTTTTTTCTTTTCTAGAGGGTGGGATTGTGTATGTCACCTTCAGCTCCTGGAAGGAATGGCAGGATATGAAGACACACACACATACACACAAACAAATACATACACTCCACATCCATCCTTCCACAAAACCTAAGATCCTTTGGGACCTGTACATTTCTCGTCCCCCCCTTATTGCTCAGGCTCATCAGTTTCAGTGTGTGGCTGAAGAATGAAAATGGAGCGTTGCGGCAAAGTGGTATCTTGAATGGTCTCTTTCATGAACAGCCTTGCCTGCTCTGCCATTTCTTTAACAGGACAGGCTAGCCTAAACTATCTCAGGTTAGGTGATTGGAGTATTTGTTCCCTTTATCCACTCATTCTGGATTGCCTTTTGATTTAAAAAGTGATCAAGGTGAGGGAGAATGCATTATGGTCATACATTATTCAAGTGAAACACAATTCAGATTAATCTCACTGAACGTGTTGCCATTTTGGTGAATCCATAGAGCAAGTCAGGAGAAAAAATGCTGCAAGTGCAAATAGCTTTTGAAATGAGAATTGTGGTGGGGGTTGAGGGAGAGAGGAAGTCACATGTTTGATTTCAAAGGTAGGCCCCCTTATATTCATTAGCCTATCTTTGAAATCAAGCATGTGGCAGGAAGCTCTCACTTTATTTCTCCCACACCATTTATGACACACTTCCAGCAATGTTCATATAAATTATACTTATTTTTGAACCTTCATTGGGGAAAATGCCATTGTGGAATATTATTGAGCTGGTTTTATGTTATGTTTACATTTAAACTAACTTGCCCCGCCATTTTCTACATAAACTTACATTTATTTTGTGAAACTAGTCTGAAGTTCTCTTTCCCCCCATTTCCCTGCACGATGTTAGCATAGCATAAAATTTTATTACAGCTGAGTATAATTTTAGAAAGTGAGCCGCCAAACAAAGGCACTTCTCAAATTCAGTTTAGTTTCTCATGGAAAATTTTCCGAATTGGGCAACAGTGCACTCAAAAGCATTGAAAGAAGCTGACTCATATTATTTGTTCTACTGTATTGTTTTAAACATGAGCTTTAATAATTTCAATCTGGGTTGGACTGCATTGAATTATTATAATAATACGGTATTTTGTTTCTGTGTTCAATCACTGTTATTATAAACTGCTTTGAGATGAGAGAGGCTTGAAGAAATAAAGGAATGAAGAAAGAAAGAAAGCCGGGGTGTTAGCTCCTGGCCATTTGAAGGAAGAAAAACAGTATCGTATTAGAATTTGGAGCATACATACAGGAAAAACAGCAGCAGAAACAGAGGTCCTGGGCCAAACTATTTTATATTACCATAGAAGACCAGACATTATGGACCTTCTGCCACTTTCAGCTGCTCCTTTAAGGATTACGGGTTTGAGTTGTTTTATTTTATTTTATTTGTTTAATTAAATTTATATACCATCCTTCATCTGAAGATCACAGGCTGGTTAACAGCATAAAAATACAAAAGGAGAACAATTCAGGAAACAGAGTTTTGGGGATGGACTTGCTCTTAGCACAGCAGGACCAAGTGGCTGAGGAGCTGGTGCCTCTCTCTATCTAGAGGCAAAGAGCCTGGACACCGTCCAGTTTTCACTAGGTTGAGTGAATAAACTACTTTGGGGGAATCTTCTGATAAACCCAAAGCACAGTTCAATCATCTAGGTAGTTTTTGTTCTTCCCTTGCAAAATACATAGACTGACCATGCGTTAAGCAAGCCAGGGGCTAGCAAGGACTTTTGCCCTTTAAAGCCACAATGGAGGAATAGAAATGGATAAGGAAGGCCAGCCTTCTCTAATCCCCCTTAGGTTGTACCAGTGATACAACTCTACCTATTTCTAATAACTTCCAACTCAGTGCTATTTACCAAAAGAAGCTTTGTTAAATTATAGATATTCCCTGAAGACTGACAGCAACGAACAAGGAACAGCATTAAAGTTTCAGCTACATGGAGCTAAATAAACCCTTTGAGAACAGCTACTGTATATTACCAAGACAGAGATGATTGTTCGGGGAGATTTGCTCCCTCAAACAAATAGCAGGAATATTGTTTAACAGCAACCTCCACTGGGTGCTCGTTGGTCGAACTAGAAGGGTACAGAGCCGAACGGTTGATTGTTTTCTAGCTAGGTTTAAGTGTTTGCTACTGTTATTTATTAATTAAATCAATTGAACCCTGCCTCTTCCTTCCAAAAAAATATTAAAATCATAAACAATACCAAAGTCAGACTCAGCCATAGGCTAGAGCATGACATTCTGAGAACAATTCTCCCTTCCTTCCCACCCAATCTAATAAGTGATTCTCTCTTTCCTCATATTAGAGTACAATAATTCTTTTGCAGTCATTTAGCAAAAGCAGAAGTGTAATTGCTCCCGCTTGGCCTGAAAGTGGTTAGGGATACCGCAAATTTCTGTCCCTAATGCAATTTCCTGTTCCTGTGATTTTCTGTTCCTAATGCAAAACCTACATTGTCAGGTGTGCAAAATCAAATACCCAGAGTGCAGTAGTTAATGTAATAATTCCACATGTGGAACAACTCCTGTTCTTTCCCACACCCGTGTACACTCCACCCCCCCCCCAAATCTGCTCTGGAGGATTGGGGAACACCCAGAACAATTGTAGGGGGTGCATGGGGACAAAAAGAGGGAAGGAAAGTCCCATTACACAAGCAGAAGTTGTTCCCAAAGTGCAAGGAGGTATTTGTACTACACTGAATACACAATGGAGAGTGGATGGAAAACATGTTGTAAACCAATTGTGAATAAAGATATTGTTATGCAGTAGTAAGTTTGGAGTATGCCCTGAGTTTCTTTCAGTTCTTATGATTTTGTATCTGTTGGGGTAGAACGTCTGAGAGCAAGTTTGCCAGACGGGTTCCTTTATTTAAGTAAATACTTTGGCTAACTACCAGTAGTTAAGCACCATGATCAGCATAATCAAAGGAGTTGCTCTGTGCCATAGAACAAGTGGGTGGGCCTCCCCTGCCCATCTAGCTACCAGGTAGGACAACAAAAGCCACTGTAGTGTGAGCTTGAAGCAGGGTGGAAGCTGAATACACAGAGACATGATTGCTCTGTGCTGGATCCAAAGCTGTGACAAATGGAGAAGCAAGATCAGTTAGGGTGTTAATACTGGGAGCCCCTCCATTTTATGCTCAGGTTGTATATATGTGCAAATATAACCATTTCCCCTAAAGACACGACAGTCTCCGCTGACCTTCATTCCAAGGAAACTAAAGCTGAGGAAGCATCAGGAACTCCTGGATTTCCTCACTGCTGAGAGATCTAGGTGGAATGAATGTGACAATGATAAGGGTCTGAATTACACCACCCCCTTTTTGGGGAGGGATGAATTTCTTCAAATACTTATTGCCAGTGTTCAAGGAAACAGAAAGATCTTCAGAAATAAAGGGGGAGGCTTTCGACTTTGCTAAGAATGGCTGAGATGCTCCTTTTATGGTCAACTTTCGTCCTAAAAATTATTCCTCTCCTCCCTTGCCTCACAAGTTGACGAATGATCCACATGTAAAATTGTTGCAGTTATCATAACTGATTGGCACTGGCTAAAGAGCTGCAAAACAAGTTACAGAGGGCACCAAATTAGAGGCAGAGAGAATAATTACTGCAGTGGGATGGGGAAGATGAGAGTTTAGGGCAAAGAACCACACCATGTCCAATGGAATGGCTGGCTCAGTTTAAAAACATGCAACCAGCTGGCACCTCTTAGAACTATGGAGAATGCTATCCTGAAATCCAAACTGCAAACTAAACTACACTCCCCTTGTTCATTGGTAGCATAGTTTCATTGCTTTGCATGGCATGGGACAACAATTTAGAACAAAACAAAACAAAACAAAACAAAAGCCTTGCCCTTAAGCACTAACCACTCATTAGTGGTTCCTAGCATGTGTGTTCAAATGGCACTCTTCCACTAAGAAGATTAGTTCTGACTTCTAGCTGCTGAAGATTTACCTGTCTTTTATGTTTCCCTCTCATGTTCCATCATCTTAAGCCATTGTTTTAAGCTGCTCAAAAGTCCAGCAGGTTCACCATCCTCCCAAACACTCCTGCAAGATCTTGTCCCTCATTTCATCAGATATGGTGTTGTTGATGATCATAGCTACACATGGAATCCATCCATGAAATTCAATGAGAAGGCCAGGGAGTAGGAGCAAAAATCAAATGGTTGTTTCCCCAAAGCAATGAAAAGGTATCACTTAAAAGCCCTCCTCAACACCATCCCCAATCTGATTTGCCCCATCTCTTTGAAATAAAATAATTTAGAGATGGTCTGCTCACAGATCCTCCCAGCAGCGTATTTAGATGGGCTCCTACACACTGAGCTTTATCCAAAATAACTGTGGGTCACACAATGACTTGATGCCAGGCTGTGTACAAACATTACTATTCTGACACAGCCAGTGGCTTTCACTCTATTGCCACAAAAGCCTGACTTCTGGTTTTCCTAGCACAGGTATCAGCAAACTGGAAGCGGGAAGGAAAAACTGAACTATAATGTGGTCCTAAAATGTAATCATTCATCTTGTTTTTATTATTGCTTGTAAGCCACTCTGAGCCCGGCCTTGGCTGGGGAGGGTGGGGTATAAATAAAAAATAATTATTATTATTATTATTATTATTATTATTATTATTATTATTATTATAAGACTAGTCAGAAAAAGAAAGCATTTTCTGCAGTACTTCCTTCCCCTATTTGCTGACATGGATGGACCACAATGGAAACGAATGACTAATTATCAGTTGAACAACACAAGGCTACAGAGTTGGTAAATAACAGGAATCAGGAAGGGTTCAAATAGAAACCCATTCCCCTGCTCAAGTGTAATGAAGGCAACTATGAGTGACAATAGATATTAGTGATGTATGAGCTCACCACAGCTCTTATAAGATTGCCTTGGAAAATGAGCCACGCTATTTCCCCCAAAACTGGGAAATAGCTTGGGCTTATTTTCAAGGCAAGCCGAAATCAGAAATAAACTGCCCGCAAACCAACACCCATCCCACCTAATGATCCAACACTTCTCTTCAGCCATCTCTGCTTGCTCCTCCCAGAGTGTCATTACTTCCTTCCTCCTGCCTCCTTACTTGCAGAAGCATGATGCCATCACCAGAGAACTATTACATTAGTCCATTGTTTTGAGAAGGGGGAGTGAATTTGGAGGTGGGTGGAGAGACCTCTCTCTTTACTTCGCTGGTGCACATCATGGCCCTATGTAGCATACCAGGTCACAAGGATTCCACAGGAAATGCAATGTTCCCAAATTCCCCCGTAGCCCTTGGTGAAATTAGGGGCTTCTTAAAGCCAGATGGTCTGAAGCTCAACATCAAAAAAATGAAGATCATGGCCACTGGTCCCATCACCTCCTGGCAAATAGAAGGGGAAGAAATGGAGGCAGTGAGAGATTTTACTTTCTTGGGCTCCATGATCACTGCAGATGGTGACAGCAGCCACGAAATTAAAAGACGCCTGCTTCTTGGGAGAAGGGCAATGACAGGCCTAGACAGCATCTTGAGAAGTAGAGACGTCACCTTGCCAATAAAGGTCCGTATAGTTAAAGCCATGGTTTTCCCAGTAGTGATGTATGGAAGTGAGAGCTGGACCATAAAGAAGGCTGATCGCCGAAGAATTGATGCTTTTGAATTTTGGTGCTGGAGGAGACTCTTGAGAGTCCCATGGACTGCAAGAAGATCAAACGCATCCATTCTTAAGGAAATCAGCCCTGAGTGCTCACTGGAAGGACAGATCATGAAGCTGAGGCTCCAGTACTTTGGCCACCTCATGAGAAGAGAAGACTCCCTGGAGAAGACACTGATGCTGGGAAAGATGGAGGGCACAAGGAGAAGGGGGCGACAGAGGACGAGATGGTTGGATAGTGTTTTCGAGGTTACCAGCATGAGTCTGACCAAACTGCGGGAGGTAGTGGAGGACAGAGGTGCCTGGCGTGCTCTGGTCCATGGGGTCACGAAGAGTCGGACACGACTAAACGACTAAACAACAACAACAAAGCCAGATGATTTGCAGCTGCTAGAGAGGAAATCTGGGCATTTTGTGGACACATCTGTCATTACACATTTTTCCTAGCTCGGCCTTCCCCAGTCTGTAATCCTCCAGGTATTTTGGAGTCCAAATCCCATCAGTCCCAGTCAGCATGGATTATGGGACTTGTAGTCCAACAGTAACTGGAGGGCAGCAGGTCGGGGAGATTATCCATGTTCCACACACTGTAAAACGAGGCATTTGAATTTTTCATTCAAACTATTTGATAACCCTAAACTGTGCAAAGCTGCCACTGTTTTCAGAACTCAAAAGGATTTATGAGTTATTGCATCGTCAGCACACATCAACACAACTTAGCAATCAAACTGATTTGTTAGGGGTGGGGAAGATATTGGCATCTTTGTATGTAAAAGCAAAGACATGCAGGAGAATCCCATGCATGTTTACTCAGAATGAAGTCTCCTATTTTTCAGTGGGGCTTACTCCTAGGTAGGTGCGCATGACATTCCCTTCTAAAGTTGCAATCTAGTGTCCACTTACTAGGGAGTAAGCTAAATCAAACCCATTGGGACTTACTTCTGAGTTAAAACACATAGAATTGCACTGTATGATGCTTTAAGTTCATACGGTATAATTTTGCATCCTAATTCTTAAAACGTTTATTTCAAAAATGGTGGCTTTGAAGTCAGTAATAAAGCTGGGAATAAAGGCGGCAAAGTTTTAAAATATTTTATGCACAAAAAGACGCTTTAACAAAGGACTCACTGAGGCTGTTTTTGTCTCAGTAATACTGTCCTTTTGAGATCATGGCGGGACAGGGAGATTCTCACCTAATGTCTGGCCACCCAAAATATGACAGGCTAAGCTACTCAGTGATATCATGCAATTCAATAAAATAAAATAAAAAACCTCTTGAGCCTGAATAGCACTTGGAGCTACATTTTGTCTTGAGGACAACTTGGAAGCAGTGTCTGACCAGTTTGTTTTTTATATGGCCTTGATAGATATACACCAATTGTGACTATTCGGTGGACTATGTTATTCATACAACCGTTACCTCCTTGTCGATCTAAAATGGGAAATGGGAAAAGGAAGAAAAAAAAAGAACATACCATGTCCACAGAACAACACAAAAAGAACTAGATCAGGGGCATCAGGGAAGGTGGAATACTATAACAACACATGTTATATTGTTATACTATTCCACCCACCTTAATGAAGAACCCTTTGGTGTGGCTACGCCATAGCCTTTCGAATCCAGATTTCCTCCCACTTTCATGGTGTCACATGGCTTGCGCTGCTCAATGTATTCATTCATGGTGGACTCCAGGAGGAAGGCAAACTTGCCCTTGGACTTGCGGACACGGGCAACTCCCTCAGCCGTAGTCCTAGCGAACACGGACGGGTCTGTTGTGCTCATGTACGCCCACATCTTTTCATACACTGCTATTTTAGATCTCTGAAGGAAATTAAAAGGAGATTAGATGCAGCAAAGGGACGAGGTCGCCACAGAAACAGGTCACAATGCATAATGTATCAGGAGTCAGGTGTTTTTTGATCGCTCCGTGGAGGGAAAAAGATACCTTTTTGATAGCATTAGAGTCATTCGTAGGAAGATACTGCAGTCCTGACATTGCTTACCGCCGAACATGCTCGCAAGTTTTATGCGCAGCCATGTTAAAATCATTTCCAGGCAGAATCACGACAAACAGAAGAAATTATTGGAGGTGTCAGAATGACTGGCAGGAAATGTAATGATTGCTAAATGTAGCCTTTTGTACAGGTTGGTTCGATGCAAGCAACAAAATTTGGCTACACACAGGGCTGTGGAAAGAAAAGTTGCACAGACTGTTGCTGTGTGTACAGCCTGTGCATTTCCCCCATGGAATGGTCCCATCCTGTGCAAATAGCCACCTCTGGATCATTCATAGAGGTGGCCATTTGGCACTACATGGGAGCATCAAATCCACGCAAAGTAACTCTTACTCATGCTATCTAAAGGCCAATTCTGCCATTCACCAGCCCTGCTAGACCTGCTAATAAAGGGAAAAGGCCAGGAAACAGCTGAATAGCACCAACGTATGCAGTTAATAGCTAAATAACCATTTCCTATGGTCAGATGCAAGCTTGAAATACTTGCTTGATAGACCCGCCTTGAATAGATTTGCCAAAGGCCTGTCTATGGCCATTACCTATTAACTGTCTATTGCCCAGTTATCACCCTAGTGAATGGAAGGCAAAAATAAACTCAGAATGTGCACTAAGGCAAAAAGTCACTAGTGTAGTAGAAATAACTAAATTCACAAGGCACGCAACAGTGTAGAATGTGTGCATATGCTGAGTAAGAAAAGAAATCACACCAGTGAGAAAACATGGTGTGGTTCTCCTGGAAGCTTTATGTAGGTCTGAGGAGCACCTGTTCAGACATATCCTTGTTTTAAGAGGCTTAGCTTTTGAGAATGGCTGATCTGCCTACAGCTCCCCTTCTTGGCTAGAGCTGGGTTATGGCACAGACAATGAATCACCAACAGGCATCCTTTGAGTTTCACATTCAAACCCCACTGCAGGCTCAAGTCCTGGCATCTGGGGTGGTGGAGCATGTCCCAAGGCCCTTTTGCATTCCTCTGGAAGTATAACAGGGCTCAGAGAGGACATCCCTCTAGAAGCTCCCTCAAGGGTTGTGTCAAACAGCTGAAACATGCATTGTTAGGTGGTTCTTATACCGTTTCATTGAACTATGTTCTATTCATATTTAGGACAGAAGGCCAAGGGTAAAAGTGATGGAGGACATAATTTAAAGTACTATTATACCACTTTGACAGTCATGGAGAATCATGGGGACTATAGTTCATTCTGGGAATTGTAGTTCTGTGAGGTCAGCACCCCAAACAAACTACAGTTCCCTGGATTCTCTAGGACCTTTAAAGTGGTACAATAGTGTTTTAAATGTATGGTGTGCGTGGAGTCTAAGAAATTTCACCACTTGCCTAACTATTCTATCAAAGGCTAGGCTGTTTCCAGTGTTTAAGAGTTTATATTTAATGGCAATGAACACAATCCTGTCCAAGTTAAACATTTTCAAGTCTCCATGGCCAAGTATATAGTGGCATCAGTGGGACATAAGAGTCCTTAATTATGCCCAGCAATTTCTGTTTCCAAGCTTGTAGAAAAGGGTACGTTTTACATTTCTGTAGCAGAAAAACAAAATTAAAGTAACGTGAATAGAAAGCTTTACAAGATGAATGTGGTTAGGCAAAAGACTGGAACAATGTCTCTTATAGTTACAGACTTATAAAGCAACCCTTTTGCTTCATTCCAGTGCCTGGAATTACATTATTATGCATCTTTTCATCAAAGGGCGCCTTCAGAAAACCCGTAAGCAAGAGTGAACCTGAAAGACCCCTTAGAATCATCATATATACTCAGAACTCCCTTTCGTCTCCATGCTGTGGTTTGCAATCAGCTAGCAGAGCAATGCTATATTAATTACCTCTGCCTCTACAGTCCCTAAGGGCAGTTCCTAGCTTGACATGTCAAGATCAATATATTTGCCACAAATTAAAATGATTGCAAACGCCAACAAGTGGCATTGGAGTTTCAAAAAACACAATGTCAATATTGTTGGAGCTACAAGACCACAAATCTGATTTTCCATAATGCATCATTATTCCGACTGAGTTCCGAACGCTTCCCAGGTAGAGCAAGGGAAACAAGAACCTAGTAGGCATGCCAACTTACTCTGAAGAATTCTTTCGTCGACCCAGAGTCCAGTGTCCCATATGCAATTTCAGTTTGTTTGGCAAGGTCTTCTGCGCTTTCTATGGGCGAGACCATTCGCTCAACAGTCAAGAAAGCCGCAAGGTTAGCGGTATATGATGAAATAATGATGAGTGTGAAGAACCACCACACACCTCCAACTATGCGACCTGAGAGAGATCTAAACATGAATAAGATAATGCATATTTTCCTATCTTTTGACCAAGGAGAAAGAGAGAGAGACAGAGAGAGAGTGAGAGACACCATTATTACAGGAAATTTATTCGCCAAGCAGCAGTAACTGGGACTGAAACGTAACAGGACCAAAGTTCTGTTTAACCAAGCTTCTCCTGATATCCGGTGCTCAATCCAGGATACAGTGAGTGTGGTGTATAAATAGAAAGGCAATATACCTCTGAGTTTTAATTATATTTCTCAAATGAGAAAGCAGCTGCTACAGCGGCTGGAGTTCAGTGGTTTTCAAACTGTATTCAGGGGAATAACAAGGCTCCTTGTGAAAATATAATTCGCTGAAGGAAAGCTTCTTTGAAAGACAGTTTGCCCACCACGACTCATCTTCCTGTCAGTAAGGGGGTGTGTTGAATGGCTTGCAGGACACATTTTCAGTTAGTGAGTCTCAAAATACCTGGCTGTACATGGTCTGAGATGGAATCCTAAGTACTGTGCCAGGGTTCTTTGGCAGATAGGTCTCTAGAAAGGATTGAGTGAAGGTTGGAAGTTTTTAAAACAGCCAGGCTAAATTACCTTCTGTATTCCAGGAACATATTCTTACATACTTAGCAAGGTATGCTTAAAAAGAATCCAGCGTGCTCTGTATTTGTTAGGACATTGTATGAAAGAATTCAACACAAAGATGCCTGCCACATCTAAGCAAGTTATAGACAACATGGTCTATATGTATCCAAATGGATAGCCATCAGGAAGAACTCTTTGGATTTTCACAGCAAAATTGACTGTCTTTGAAAACTGTTTACACCGCAGTACTAGATATAAACCCTTCAACTCCATTAACTTTATAAAGTCTAGACTTTATAGACACCCAAACAGAAACACTGCTATCTGTTGCCAGGTTTTGCCTAGGAATGAATGAGAAGAGTCCTTATTCAGAGAAAATCAGTGATGCTTAAGTCCTATTGAAATAAGAAACCGATTGGGACTCCTTTCAGGTAGTGTTTTGGGTCTGGGACCCTGGGAAAAATAGCAAAATTGCTTTGTTTTTCACATTGGTTGTGTGCACATTTGACAAATAATACTCCACTATTGGGGGGGGGAAGCACATTTCAACACAAAAACAGAAACTCACTCAAATGCAGTCCAGGCCTCATGAAATCCCAAGTTTCGGCAGGACTAACGTCCAACAAACATCCTCTGCTCTGTATCCTAAGTGTGTACTCCATTATGCAGGTTTTGATATTGATTTCTGTACAGCATGGTTGCACCCTAAATTCTGATTCTCTAATTTACGTTCCACCTGCTGCATTTTCCATATTACCTTTGGGAGTCTGAAGAAATAACTTAAGACAATGCAGCTGTCTGAAGATTGCCTACATTTGAGCAAGGCCAAGAGTGGACATGTGGAATACCTAATGTTTATGCAACCCAACAGTTGTGAGATGGACGGGGAGTGAGGTTGGAGATAAGAGGGAGGGACCGCTGTCGAGGCAATGGAATAGAGGCTACTTCAAAGGTAGATAGTGTAGGAATGTACCTGTTGATAAGTGTGCATGATCAATGTGTGCATGCTATGACAAAAATATAACCAGTTAGCTTAAAGTACTTTCTTTGAGAAGATGTGTTAGAGTTCTTTGTACTATGCCCTGGACATCTCTTGCTCCCACCTTACTTGGTGGGTGAGGGATCCTACTGTAGCAGTGAAATAAAGATTTCCCACAGCAGTAGCATTTTGGCTCAAGAAATGGAAAAACAGAGCAACTGAAATGCACTGGGAACAATGGGGAAGCATTTTCATATTGTCTTTGTATAATACGGAGGCTGCTGGCTTCATCCCAAACCAGAGCTGGCCAACGCCTGTGTTTTGGGGGGACGCATTCTGCTTTCCATACGGGTCTAGTTGCCAGACACACAAAATACAAGCTCCTGAGTGATCATATGCCATAATAAATTTGATGTTACCTAGTTGTAAGGGTTTCCCAGCTGTAGCGCACCTCTGCATAACATTACGTGCAAGCGTGAACATTTACAAACAACATACATAAGTACGGTACATTCCAGATCCAAAATAGAGATGCAGCATTAAAGATAGAATATCCATTACAATTCTTCCCCCCAGTACCAATCCAGGAGTTGCCAATTGGCTGTACCTACCTATTGCCATTAACAGAATCCCTGCTTTGCAAAAATAAAACGAATATCCGTGAAACTTTAAAAACTACAAGAACCTGAAACGTACAAAAGGTCCAAAATGATTCAATATGGCTGTCTGATTTGAAAGGGAGACAATTACTCGGAACACGTTAATGAACAGAAGAATCAATCTCAAAACATCAGCAAGCAAGTGGCTGCCTCTTGTGTATGGTATTGTGTATCCTCACTGCTGATAATAAAATATACATTTTTAAAAACAGAGATATCATTTCATACCAACCTGGGAGAAATATCACATCCTTGCTGCATGAAGGCACCCAGGGAGAACCACAGGCTGTTGAAGATGCCAAATTCATTGGGAGGCTGGTCACTGGGCCCTTCTTTGCCGTCCTCTGGCTCCTCTGTGTGCCACTCATATGGACTAAACCTGCTCACCAGGAACAGGACAACACTGACCCCAATGTAGGCAAAGACTATGCACATCCAGATCTCGTAGGCTAAGGGGTCCAGAAAGGAAAACACTCCAGGTTTAGATTTCTGAGGCTTTTTGATCATAATGGATATGCCCAGACTCATAAAGGGCTTAGAAAAATCGATAACCTCCTCTCGTACCAAAGTGATGGTCAGAGGCGCGACAGCAATCTCTGCTTTCTGCAAAGAGAAGGAGAACCCAAACAACTACAGATTAGAGAAACACGAAATGGCACAAATTGTTTTGAAACAATTGGATGCATTAGACTTTTGCCCTCTTAAAACTAAAGGCCAAAATGGAAACAAAAGAAAGTGAATAGGGGACTGTGCGCACGCACATGTACATGTGTGTATTCTTATTGCATAAATATCATTCTATAATCTATTATTAGTAGCATCAATGCCTCTTTGATCATGAACCTTGAAAAGTACCTGGAGCTGAAGGAGGAAGTTGAACGAATGACAGTCTTTCTCACTTCCTCTTTCAGCTCTGTGTTCTTCTCGAGGCTCAGATTAATTCTGCTAGATCCAACTTTTACACAGATCCCTTGAAAAAAGTAGAGCACTTCCTATCTTTCTGTCTTGGTGGTGGCAGGAAACACCTGATCCAGGGGAATGAACTGGAATGGTCTGAACCTGCCTAGAAATAGAAACAGGTCATGCCAATTGAACCGGGTTTTGTCTTTTGCTTTTCACCTGATTTTTCAAATACTCACCTCATCTTGAACTAACTTAAAGCATCGTGCTTATTTTGAACTAACCTATGGGAGGCCAGGCAGTGATCTAGCCTGTATAGCACTTCTCTGCACACTATGTACATTCCCAATGTGCTTACAAAGCACATTCAAATGTTACCTTGCTTGTGGAGCCATTTGTGTGTGCAGCCTGGAGTTCCATGGGGCTTTGGACTGCAGCCAGTGCCATCAGCTCTGAAGAGCTTTAACAGTGTCTAGAACAGAGCTTTCCAAACTGTGTGTCGTGACCCATTAGTGTGTCAGCTACAGTGTGTAGGTGTGTCATGCGAATGCTCTTATAAGGGGTTAGTTTAACCTCTGGTTCCCTAGTAAAATTGTGTCGCGAAATGATATGTCTAAAAAGTGTTACACCAACATGAAAAGTTTGGAAAGCTCTGGTCTTTTAAGAGTGCATGGCTCCATTTATCAGAATGAGTCAGGCTCATTATCAGCATTTCCCATTTTGACTAAGCAATAAAGAAAATATGGATATCCAATAAAAAGGCATGGTGTAAAGTGTGGAACCTCTTGAATGCTGCCGCCTGTTTCAATGGCTTAATTCACATTCTCTTTTTTCCTTCTCAAATATTCATTTTCAAGGAAGCTTAACAAAATGCAGCATAAATTACTTGAACTTCAGAGCCTCATTCTTTGTTAGACTTTGACAGAAATGGGCAATGACCTCCTTATTCATCATGCAGTGAGTGGATAACATTCCATGGCAGAAGAATGAATATTTAACCGGAGTTGACTGCTGGAGATTTTGAGAACACCTGCAAAAGGTAGCTAATTGCATTCATCACTAGAAAGTGCTTTGATGAATAAGCTCATCACTAAAGATTATAGTGTTGTGCAGATAATATTTTAGTCATCTAGATTCATCAGAAAAACAGCAAGGATCCCCTAGCTCTGCAGGACAGTCTTCTTTAGATATCTCAGTTGGTAGAGCATGAGACCCCTTAATGTCAGGGTTGTGGGTCTGAGCCCCACATTGAGCAAAAGATTCATGCATTGCAAGTGTGTTTAAAATTTCAGACATAGTCTTCAATCCTATCCACAATTACTCAGGAATAAGATGGATTTTTCTTTGGAGTAAATAAGCATTGGATTGTACTGTGTACCAATATAAAATGAAAATATATTTGAATTCAAATAAACAAGCTTTGGGTATTGTTACAAGGATTTCACGGCTTGCCTCCAATCTGTGTTTGGGAGTGAACCAAAAATGGGTTTGGCTAAAGTGAAGGATCATCATAGGTGGAGGGCTGTTCCAAACATGATCCTGCTTTCTCATGCACAGGTATATTCAAAAGTGTAAGGACATCAGATGACAGGTCAATCGGTAGAGCATGAGACCCTTCAGGGTTGTGGGTTTGAGTCCCACGCTGGACAAAAAAAGATTCCTGCATTGCAGGGAATTGAACTGGATGATCTTTGTGGTCCCTTCCAACTCTACAATTCTATGGTTATATGATCACCTCCCAACCATCCTCAGTCACTCAGTGAACCACCCAGTCTTCAAAGCATCTCCAGCCCTGCTCACAAAGTTATGCTGATAAATGAAAATTTCTCTTTCTTCTTCACTCATTCTAAACAGCACAGCAGGGCTCCTGTCTACACAGCACAGAGATTGTTGGAACCAAACCTTTGCTGCTGAGAAGCTTATCAGATGAAAGAGTCTTGGCTGTTTGCTGAAACCAGAATAGGAGCATCCGAAGCTGCCTTATACATAGTCCAACCCAGTGCTGTTTTTCTGGGGGGTACGCATACCCCTAAACATTTTGTGAATCTTTGTACTTTTGTCCATTTACTGTATTTATTTTTCCTCTATTTGAATTATAAAATGGTGATTTTCTTGAGTCGAAATGAGAGTACCCCTAAATATTTTTTTTTTTGGGGGGAGCACTGGTCCAACCACTGCTCATTGCTGTCTACACTGATAAGCTTCAGATCGGAGTCTTTTCCAGTTCTAGAGTTGCCAGGATTGAACTGGGGAGCTTTTGTATTCAAACCATTATCTCCACCAGTTGAGCTGCAGCCCTGCCCAGCAATGAGAAGGTGGGGGCAGCCTTATCATTCTGCTTTTCAGTGTACACTTTCATACCTCAGTAGTTCACTTGTAGTGTCAAGATGCATTTCCATATTTTCTAAGTGATTAAAAGGGAACGTTCACACTCACTAGTTTAAATGTTCTGAGAAATGATCCATCAACAGGGAAATTGTTTTAATGTCCCTTCCAGAATGGAAATGCAATTTTCTTTCCAAGCGAAGCATTTCCTGAACATACATGCACAGTTTATAAAAGAGGTTGTGGCGTGCCACCTGCATGTCTATTACAGCTCGGAGGTAATATTTAGATTATTCATCAGGGATTGTCAACATTCATATGTCAACATTTGCCAAGAAAAGAGCCAGACAATCGCTGGGACGTATATAACCCTACATGACAACTACCCTCATGAGAAGTTGATGCAAAAGTTGGCATCAAAAATAGATATGCTTACCCCATACACCAGTTCTCCCACCATCCCATTCCAGATTTTTGTGTTTGGATCCCGTGCTCCGTATTTTCCATCAGGAACAATAGCAATTTTGTACTTGATGCCAATATGCTTTGCAATTTCTGATGCCAGGTCTACACAGTATCCTTCATACTTGTCATTCCCTTCAAACAGTTCTCTGTTTTTTTTCCACATAACATATGGGGCTTCCTACAATGAAAGAAGGAGAACTGTAAAAGATAAACATATAGCATAGCCTGTCCAAAGGTACATGTTATTTACCACCAGCTGTGTCATATTGGAAGGTCACATCAGATATTATTGAACTGATCACAAAATGGAAAAAGAAATCCATAAGAAATCTATCTATCTATCATCTATCTATCTATCATCTATCTATCTATCTATCTATCTATCTATCTATCTATCTATCATCTATCTATCTATATCATCTATCTATCTATCATCTATCTATCTATCTATCATCTATCTATCTATCTATCTATCTATCTATCATCTATCTATCTATCTATCAAATTTGCAACATATGACATACACTTGTCCAGTTGAAATCCAAAACCCAATTTAGAATTTTTTTTTATCCTTGGGCACATAATAAGAATGACAAAATTAATGGACCAGTTGCTTTAAAAATCAATTTCTTTACAACCATATTTTAACACCTTTGTTTATATGGATAACTTATTGACTTCTATTGGAATAATTTTACAAAAAAACCACCCCTGGGTATAGGTGCCTTTTCAATATGCTGAAGGAAGCATCAGCTACCCCTTATAATTCAATAAGCAAAATAGCACTCACTGGGTTGGATCCAGACAGGCCTTTCTCCTTCTGTTCATGGAAGGCTCCAAGATCCAGCAGAGGCTCCATGGCAGAGATAGGGGAGCCCTGCCCCCCTGCACTATGTTTAATGCTGCTCTGGAGGATTGGCCAACCCTCTATAGTTTTTCAGGGAGCAAAGAGGGCTGCAGGAAGGCGTAATCAGTGGAGATAGCCTATTTCTCTCTTTCCTCCTGAGCCAGCAAATACCTGCTGAGTACGTCTCTGGATCCAACCCACCATTAGGAATGTTTTAATATTTTTTAAAATTTTCATTCCCTATAGAATCAATACAAGCAGAACTTAAAGAGAACTAAAAATAAGTAAACAAGCATGCTTTTCATTCACAGCCCTGTTGATTAAAATCAACCCATACCAATTAATCAACCACGCCTTAGCTGATTAGTGTGTAAATTTCAATCACGCAGTCCTCCATTTAAGTGAAACATAAGGAAAGATTGCATCCAAAGACTCAGATCTGCAGATTCAAATTCTGTTCCTTGGAGATTCAGAATTCTGTTCTTTGACTTATAGTTTAATTTGCTGCAATCAATCTTCAAAACAAACGAGGTCAACCATCATAGTGCTTCTTTTCCCACGTGTCTCATTGCTCTCTTAAAGCTGTTTCCCTCTCTTTCCTCCTAAAGCTCCCCTCCCCCGAGTTCTCAAATGTGGTTGTGAGATCATTTCTCCTTCCCCACATGTAGCCAGGGGGAGTTCCAAATAGTGTATTAAGTCAAAAATCCAAGCACCATGCGGAGATTTACATGGCATTTCAAAGGTACCATTTTTGAATGCAGTCTGAACATATATGCAGTAGCCTTTTATCAAGTTTGGGGAGTGGTCCATATGGACCAGTACTGTCTGCTCTTAAAGGCTCCCCCATGTTCTCAGGCTCCAGTATGAGAGATCTTTTTTTCAAGAGGGCATGTTGTTTGGTGTTGAATTTGGAACTCCCTAAACCCAAATAATGAGTTCTAAGCAGCAATGTCTGTGAATTCTGATGACAATGAAAAAGGGAGTGGAAGCTGGCAATGTTCACTGATTCATCCTATGTTTAGGATAGTGAATGTGACCAGTGGTCACTGTTGCTATTGTGGTTTGAACCCGCAGATTGATTATCCCCTCCCGCAGCCACATATGTGTTGTGTTTTCTTTGCACTGAAATGAGTGGAACATGTAAAGACAACGGGATTACATAAGTTACACAATTAGTTATGTAAATAACACAAGTTATATAATTAATCGTGTAAACACCATTCCCCCCAGTAGACAGCAAGGTGAATTAACGTCGTTTTTGGCAGAACATGAATTGCAGTGAAATGGAAATGATTCTGCCTGTGAAAAATGCAGGGCGGAATGGAAAATTATTCATTATTACGTCACAAGCAAACACAGAAAAGTCATTATAACCATTATAGGCAAATGGAGAAATATATCGGGAAGATGGTATTTTCACCATGGTACATCTTCATTTTGACACTGTGTCAATGCCTTTTCTTTGTGTTTTCAATACCTTATGTAGGAGCATCCCTGCATTACCCAATGTATCAGTTCTAATATTAGAGATTTAAGATTTCATTTAAAAAGGGGGGTGTTTGGTAGTGCCGCATCACTTACATCTGATGACCAGATAAAAGACACAGAGGTTGTTGCCATTGAAGTCACCATTTGCCAATAGTTTCTCATCAACTCTCATTTGGGCTGAGCTGTGGCAACAGATGGCAAACGTTGTGCCTTCAAAGGATAACCATAGCAGCCCCCTGCATTTCTGTCCTGTCCAAACAGATTATGCAATAATACATAGCCAAAATAGGAACGACTCAGATATTTACTGGGACTATGATGCTGGAATTATTTGGAAAGCAAGAAAACTTTCATTCCGTCTTCAATGAAAATAATGGGCTCCCAAGGTCAATATTGTGTAAACCAGATAGCATTCATCATTTGGAGCACGACACTACCAATTATGGTTGTTCTTATGTGTTCTTGCGGCTTCTGGGGTTCTCAGGAAGCTTATTATGGGATTCTCAATTAAAAGATCAATAATAGCCTCTTCCTTGAAAAGTAGATTCCCCCATATTTACCAATTTTCTTCTGCAGTGTGCTGATTCAGAGGTATTGTGCCTGTTCTACAGCACACTCTCAGTTCATATAGTGATGGAGAGGTCCTACAGTACTAGCCAGGTGAATGGAAACTGTGCCCTAGAACTTATTGCAGAAATCTCCTGCAACATGCAGACAAATTGATATCAGGACCATCGACCTAGATAAACAGCCAAAGCATCGATATGGCCAGGAGTTTAACTAAACAGGAGCATGGGTCAATTTTCATGGAGACACACTAATATGTATCCATATGGTGGTCAGATAATGGCCACACACTACATGTTCAGACTGTGATAACCAAAGCTTACAGAAAATGCCAGCCCTTGTGTATGCTGTACCTTCAAGCTTGTTTCACTTTGTATTCAACTTTTGCCTTTGGAAAGAATGGCATTGCCAGTTGGGATGAGCAAAGGCAACTCCCACACCCCTACAGTGAGAAGTGGTTCACTCCATTATTCCCCCTACCACCTCATTCCGTGCTCATTCTTTTGCATGTGTACACCCAACCTTTATTTGTGGAAGTTGTGAAACTTTTGCAACTGCAACTATCTCGACACTAAAAGCAGCTGAAAGACCAAGCATTAATAAAAATAAAAAATGCATTATCTCATTTGCAATGATATCAGATCACCCTATTTCTCCCGCGGGCCAAATTGCAGTTGCAGGAACTCATTCAGAGCTGTTATATCTGAAACATTGCTAGAAATCCAGCAGAGAGATAGTGCCTTGCAAGACGTAATACTCTGCACACTTAGGGTACTTAAAAACGTAATTGGGAGAGGTTTAGCTTTCCATGATGTGCCCATATATATTGTCTTTTGTCCCTGTAGTTAAGCAGGCTTTGAAACAATACAAAAACCTTCAAAACTTGATGATCAGAACCAAAAGCAGGGTAAACGCAGTACCATGTTGTGTGAAGGGATCCAACAAATGATGGCTTCATAGCCACAACTACTCAAAAAAGATAGGTTGTTTATGTGATGAATGCATAATCCATTGTTGGCTCCATCAGGCAACCCATTTTGATTTCTATTCCTGCCATACAATGGCTACAAAACTAAACACGTGTTGAGAAGATATCCACCCACCATTTGGCCTGATGCAGTTTCTAATTACAATAAAATTAGAACACTCTGGAGGAGGTTTATGAAATATAATTCCACAGGAAATCCACATTTCAAATGATTAGTAACAAAGTATGAACATAGATCATCAAAGTGGTACAAGCTTTACTTACAGAAATCTGATATCTATAACAATGGTTAACATTTAAAATATACAGCTTTGCAACAATAGATTTATCAGTGTAGAGAAATCCTTCACAAACTTGCTAGTACACAGCTCATAATTAGAAACTAGGGAATGGTCTTTTTTATTTTTTGAAAAGGAAATATATTGTCTCTATGCTTAATTTATACTCAGAAAAAATAATCTTGCACTTCCCAGAGAACTTCAAAGCATTTGCTAAAGTATAGAAAAGACATTTATCAAAGGTTTGAAGGTCGGTCTTGCAAATAATAATAATAATCATTCACCTTGTCATATATAATAAAACATTCCATGGGATTCAGTGGGAAGGCAATTTACACCTCTATGTTTGGCAAATATGGAGGAACCAAGTTCTCCACACTTTTTCAGCTAAGGCTAAGTGCTGTGCAGTCTGAACCTATTGGTCAAGACCTGGAGCCGAACTGGTTATAACCAATGTTCCTTCTTAGTTCATCTATCTGAGCACCTACGTAGATCCTCCCTGACCTTTGCAGGCTTCTTGTATAGTTAAACAGATTAGCCTCTCCTGCCTTCACCTCCCCAAGCTTGCATGACCCAGTTCTGAAGCTGCACTAGCATACTTCAAAACCCTGACAAAAGTTTTTGCTATGGTCTGTGATCGGCGGAGGTTAGTTTCAGTCTCTGTGACTTACATAGGTAAAGTTGGTATTGGTGTTCTTCAGCCAGGAACTCTCCCTGCCCTCCCCTTCAGCATCCAAGAGAGCAGAAAAAACATGGATGCCATGGATGTAAAAAATGGGGGACACGCATGTATTTTTCTTGTCATTGTCCTGTTGCTCTGGGGGTGGGGTGAGGGACTGCTTTATTGCAATTCAAAAATGCACTAGCAGGCAGCCTGTGGGGGTAGGCTATGGGCAGGTACATGGCTGATTTTGGAGATTTTAAAAAAGGCCTTGGAATTCAAAGACCTGATCCAGCTCGTCTTATGTTCTTATGATCATGTGGACTGTAAAAGAATCTCCATTTTAAATCCACATGGAAGCAGGATAGGCTGACGTTAGTCCCATCCACATATAGAATGGGGATGAACTGTCCATTCAGATTCACAATGAGGCATGGGTCCTGGAAATGTCAACAAACTTGTTCACATGTGAACAAACCAACAGTAGTTTAGCAGCTAGACGCTGCAGCTATTTTATAGAGAGTAGCTTGCTAAATATTCTAAAAGCAAAACGGAAACGTCTGATCCAACCAAAGCACTTTCAAAATCCCATTAATTTCAGTATCAAGAATTTAAGCAAAATATTAATTTTCCCATTCAAATCAGCTGCACTTAAAATGGCTTGACTTCAGCAAGATTGTATACATGTTTCTTCAGCATATTTGTTTCTTCCTAACAATTGTTTTTATTCATATGCAAATCGAAGCAATTAAACACTCAGTTAAAAGATGTACAATTACAGCACAACAGTAGACATATTTACTATTAAATCCCATTGTGTTCTATAGAATTTACTCCATAGTAAGTGTGCTTACTTTGGCAGCATCACTCTCTAATTATATACGTATTTCCTCAGAAGTAAGCCCCATTGAGTTCAATAGGACTTACTCCCAGGTGCAATGCTAAAGCGTGTTCTCCTTCAGGGAGAGCACGTGTTGCGGTGGGGTCTACTGAGCCACCCCCTTTGTTGCTGGGTAAGTTCTCCAAGATGGCCAGGGGGCATTGATTGGATTGCCGAGTTGCTGGGGGAAAAGTTATGTTGCAATTTTGGTGGGAGGGGTAAAAGGTTTAAATACTCTGCATGCAGCCTTCTACTTTCTCTTTTGCTGCGTGCAACGGATCACCCGCCCACCCGCCCTAGAATAAGGGGTTGTTGCGTTGACCTTGCTATGCCTGTCATGGGGTCGTCTGCCTTTGAGCAGGGGCCTGGTAGGAATTTTTCCACCTGGCAAATTGGCTGGCTGGGTGGTTTTTGCCTACTGCGTAGCAAATCGTCACAACTTGTAAGGTTGTGGTTAGGCATTGGTTATAAATCTGGTGGAGGAGGGGTTAGGATAGGCTGGGCCTGCCCCTCCATGGTTGCTGCGGAAAGGGAATTCCGTTAAAGGAATCCTGGGGCTTGCCATCTTTTCGTCCAATCCCTGGAATGGGACTAGGGCCGGCAAGCCTTCGGGGAGCAGGCGGGTGAGAGTTGAGGGTCTGTGTCTCAGCTCCAATTCTTCCCCGACTTGCTTTCCCCCGCACTGTCTTTCGGTGGTGCCCGGAAGTCAGTTCTGTCCCCAGGCGGGGGGACAGATAGTCTTAACCAATGCCTAAACAACCACTCACAGTTTGTATTTTAATAAAGTTGTGGCCAAAATCATGCCAAAAATCTTAAACAAAAAATTACGTGTCCGTTGTGAGTTATTTTGGGGGGTGGATTGGGGACCTCAACACGCAAACCCACTTATCTCAGAGTAAGCTCCCCAAACCTCAATGGGGCTTACTTCTGAAGAGACGTGTATAGGATTTGTACTGTAAATCAAGTATGTGCCTTCATTATACACCTTTAGGCACCAGGCAAGAACATTCCTCTTTAACCAGGCTTTTGGATGACTGACATCCTATGCCGTTTTAAAATGTGTTGGGGGAAAGTGTTATTGGGTTGTTTTTGTTTTTATTTTAATTTTGTATTTTCTGATTTTGCCCTGAGACCTGTGGGTACAGGGCGGTTTACAAATTTAATTAACTATTACTACTATGATTTCTTTAATCAGCCAATACCCCCAAAACACTGAATTAGCAGATAAATGCACCTGGGTGTTTCAACATATTTCAAGGGAGAGAAAAAGAAGCAGAGATGTTGTCCATAATATCCCCAACCTGATGCCATCCAGAGGGTTATTCAACTAAGTTTTACTCAGAGCAGATGCATTGCAATTAATAGATCTAACTCAGTTATGTTTATTATGTTCAGTGGATCTATGCTGAGCAATGCTTAGTTGAATACCACCCAAGGGGTTTTGCTAGTACTAGCAAGGAACCCTCATAAAACACAAATGGAATAGTTCCCTCTCTGTTCTACTCTTGAATACTAGCGTAGATGTTTTGGACTACAATGTCCATCAGTTCTAGTCTGCATGGCTGATCAGGGATGATGGGAATTGCAGTCCAAAGCATCTGGTGAACACCAGATTGGGGAAGGCTGGCATGTACTTTCAAGAAAGGACTCATTTGTCTGGGGTCTGTTATGAATCGTTTTGTGGAATTATCAGGGGATGTTTCTGGGGTCTGGGTTTAGACTAGGTGTTCATGATTCGGTACAGTTCTTTAGCATCCGATAATTAATTCACATGTTTATCCTCCCCCTTTTAGACTTTGTAATTTAAGAACACGGCAGGTGATCTAGTTTTCTACATCATTAAAATAAGAATTATTATGCTACATAAATGTTAACTAAAGCTCTCTATTTTTATATCAGCTTTTTTAATAAACCCCCACTAACAGCAAATTCATTTTTTTCACGTTAAGGTAAAACAAAAAGATAATCACGTCTGCTATACAACCAGAGAACATATTGTTTCCTAAAAGTAGAACATGCTGATTTGGGCAGTATAGATTAATTCTACTGATATCCTGTGTCTATGAATGAAATAGCACTGCATCAAATGAAGCACAGGAACATACAAAACCAGAGGACACTAAGCAAATTGCCAAATGTTTTATTAAAACATGCCATGCGGGAAAGAGTTACTAATAAATAGATACCTGCCTTCCAGAAACGGAAAAGCCGAGCATTACTGATTCCTAGGAACTATTTAATTAAATGTAGAAATGGACCCAGATCCAATTTCAAAACAGTCCCAAATCCTGTTTTTCCCAGTGGCACTGAATTAACTTTCCTTTAATATGAAGAGGGAAGTGAATGGGACACGTCACTCAAAGCAGCCTTTTTCACTTGCTCGCGTTACGGAAGAAAGCATATTCACAAGATTCTGGAGATAGACCACAGCTAATTAAATGGATCTGTATATATACAGTACGTGGCTGAAGGGAGTGACGATGCTGTTGCTGCAAACCAGCATTCACATGCCTTCACAGTTAAGTGCTGGGGTTCAATGCATATAATTAGTTGGGCCTTGACTGTAGCCACGTTTATCGATTGCAACTCAGCTAGCATACGGCGAACTCTTCTTATACCAGATGCTTAGTGGGGGGAAATTCCACTGCAGCTGCAATCTGGGACAGAAACCTGGGCGGTTCTAGATGGGGCTGAATCATTACTGGACTCTAGAAGCAAAATAAATAAATAAAAATTCCTTCCAGTAGCACCTTAGAGACCAACAAAGTTTGTTATTGGTATGAGCTTTCGTGTGCATGCACACTTCTTCAGATACACTGAAACAGAAGTCACCAGACCCTTATATATAGTGAGAGGGTGGGGAGGGGTATTACTCAGAATAATAATAATAATAATAATAATAATAATAATAATAATAATATTATTATACCCTGCCTTTCCTGGTTCAAAAACCGGACTCAGGGCAGCTAACAACAATTTTAAAACACTTAATTATAAAGCAGCATAAAATACAGTATAAAAACATGAATAACAATAAAATTCAAAAATAAATTTAGGGGAAATAAGCATTAGATAATCCCCAGGGCTGGCTGGCTGAATTGGTCCTAATTGGGCCAGCGAGGAGGCCAGGGGAGAATTAGCTGTGAGGTCTCAGAGCGGGTGATCTTCATAAAAGGGGAGGGGGAGGGAAGAGAAGGGAAATAAATTCAAATTAAAGGCCAGGCAGAATAGCTCTGTCTTACAGGCTTGACGGAAGGAGGTTAAATCCTGAAGGGCCCTAGTCTCATGGGACAGAGCATTCCACCAGGTCGGAGCCATTACTGAAAAGGCCCTGGCCCTGGTAGAGGATAGTCTGACTTCCTTAGGGTCTGGGACCTCTAAACTATGGTTATGCATGGACCTTAAGGTCCTCTGCGGGGCAGACCAGGAGAGGCGGTCCCGTAGATACGAGGGCCCTAAGCCACAAAGGGACTCTAGAAGGTTATGCAATACAAAGCCTAGTCCCCACAGCCAATAAAGCACGGCAAGGACATGGAAATAGTATTGCAGAGGGGAGAGCGTGGGGCCCTCCACATCACAATCTACCTTTGGTCATGCTGGCTGGTAATGACGGGAGTTGCGAGTCCCAACAGTAAATGGAGCTCTACAGCCATCCCTGCACTACTGTCATGACACCAGGCACGTGGTTTTTCATTACATGTGAAGAGATGTAATTTGACAGTAATGTAGAGAATTTATTTATTGGTGTTACCATTTGGCTACTAAGCTTAGTAATAAGCACCTGGTTGTACCAAAACACATATGATATAAGCTGAGTTCTCCGTATATTCTGTGGTCCAGGATACATCTGCAGGTTGCTTTCTGTTCATGTGCAGTGGGTGCCGCGCACTGGACTTAATAGTTTAAGCACCATCACATACCAGTCTAAATGGGTAGGAGAAGTAGGTGTGAATGTTGCTGTGTTGCTGGGCTGCGTCACACCACCTTCCAAGCTACATCTCTAATAGGTTGGATCTAAAGGCTCCGTTCCTCTGACAGAAGGAGTCGTCCTCCAATGGAACGAGTCCTTCAGGCAAAGGAGTCTTTCCGTTTCAGAAGGACACCTTTCATCACAGGAAACTCCTTTGGATTATGGAAGGCGATCTTTAGGTCCAACCTAAATTCAGAACCCTGCTAGAAAGCAGCAAGTCCCGGCTCTGTTCTGGAAAGCATGTTCTCCGTCATGGAGAGCACGTGTTGCGGTGGGGTCCAACAAGACATCCCACTGTTGCTGAGTGCATAAAAGTAGATGGCCACATTTGCAATTGGGCTCCTCTTGTCGTTGGGTAGAATTTGATGTTGCCATTTTGTGATTGACAGCCAAGAAGGCTTTTATTCCCTGTGCACAGCGTTGAGCTTCCTCTTTTCGCTGTGCGCATCGGATCACCCGCCCACCCTCCCTATATTTAGGGTTGTTCGCATTGACCTTGCTATGCCTGTCATGGGGTCGTCTGCTTTTGGGGAAGGGGCCTGGTAGGAATTTTGCCCATTTGGCTGATTGACTGGTGCCATTTGGTTTTTGCCTACTGCGTAGCAAATTGTCACAACTTGTAAGGTTGCGGTTAGGCATTGGTTTTATGAATTGGTTGGTGGAGGGGCATGGATTGGCTGTGCCTGCCCCTCCAATGCTGCTGCTGCAAGGGTATTCCATTAAAGGAATCCAGGGGCTCACCATGCTTTTGTACAAACCCCTGTCAAGGGGCTAGGGCCACGCAAGAGCCCCTGGGAGCATTTGGGGAGAGGTGAGGGCATGATACCCAGCTCCATCTTTCTCCCCAAAATGTTTTCCCTTTCTGACTTCTTGGGCGTGCGAATGTCAGTCTGTCCCCATGCGGGGTCAGAGAGTCGCAACCAATGCCTAAGCAACCACTCACATTGTTTGTATTTTAATAAAGTTGTGGCCAAAATTATGCCAAAAACCTTAAACAAATATTCTGTGTGAATTGTGTTTTTATTGGAGTGGCTTGGGGACCTCGACACGAAAATGTTTCTGCCTTGACCAACATTTGTGGTTCTGGGTCTGGGAATAAAGTCCGGACCATCCCTCATTTGGTGCATGGCAACGGGAAGAAGTTTGGACACTGTGCACGAGCCACTCCATATGAATAGCTCATTACAAGCGGAGAACCAACACAGAAGTAACTTTCACCTGCACGCTGAAGCTCAGCCTTAACACAATGGAAAGGGCACAGACTGAACATTTAATAAGGCTCCCCCCCCCCCTGGGCTTCTGTATAGTTTTGTTTAACTCTGAAAAGGCATGCTAGGGGAAACCTTGGCATGCTACATAAAATTCATTCAGATCCTTGGTTTGGAAAATGAAAATACCAGTCCTAGGACTGGTTGAGTTATTTCGCAGAGAACATTTATTATGCACGTCAAAACGCTTCACTGCAAACGAGACAAGACACTTTAAACAGTTTCTTTCCCTTGCATCCTGCTTCTTTCTCTTTCTGCAAGCACTGCTTAGTTGCTCCCAAACTTGGAAGTATTTTACAATAATTTACACTGTACATGTATGAAAGCCTTAATTTAAAGACTGGCGTGAGAGGGAAAAATGCAACTGAGAAAGCCTTGAAATCCTCCTCATTTTCTTCATAGCTTGGCCAAGTTGAAGATTGAATGCCACCTGTTTTAGGCTTTTCAGAATAGTCACAGGGCTTTTTTTATTTTCCTTGATGGTTCAGTGCCTGGTCATCCAGTCAGAGGATCAGAAATCCATATGGAAAAATATAGCTCAATTCTACTATACTGGAGGTTAACGCTTGAGCCTTAGTTAGGAATGTTCACGGCACCGTGGGACGCTTTTCTTCCTTGATCAATTTCTTAAAATAGGATTCTTCATCAGAGGCTGAAAAGAGGAGGACTGTACTGAAGTATGATTTTTCCATTACTGTGTCTTTTTTTTTTCAAAGGAAAAAGATACATTTTTTTATAAGTCCCATGCAAAAAAGAATTACGCAATTAGGTTAGGTTTACACTCATAATTTCTGAACACAATATTAGTTCTTTCCACCCTAGAAAGACAATCCTTAACAGGTGATTTGTTGTGATGGCAATGAATGCGTCACCATACTCAAGTCTCACAAACAATGCAACAGCTAGTGGTGCAGAGAAATCCAGTCCCACACACTTTACCTTGGATTGTTTTCAGTTCATCATCAATTTAGAAATAAAAATTTTAAAAAAACAAAAATCTGGTTAAGGAAGATTAACACCATGTAAAGCACTCCGTGTTTCTTAAAACAAACCTCATCCAAAATGGTTGGGGAGAATAACCCCAATTCTTTTCTAATGAGATATGTGAAAAGGGCAGTACAAACCAAGTTTGGGGGGGGGGAATTAAGACTATTCAGGTAAAGGTCATCCTTTGCCAGTCTGCTTTGACACACATCAAATTTAAAGGGCACACCTGACTTTGGAAGAAACAAAAATAGGTTAGCTATTCCCTTCAAGAGGTACAGCTTCTTTCAGAAGAACCAATTCTGAGACCTATAGATTCCCCTTTTTTATTGCTGATAGTTGTGAGTAAACAGTTACATTTTTTATTATTTCCTTGGAACTTTTAAAATGTAAAAATCCATGATAAGTGTAACAAATAATAATAAAAAACATACTGGCCATAATCCATCCAAAGTCCAACACTTTTTAATATCCCACTGATTATTAGGTGAGAAGGGCACAGCAGTTCATGGGAGAGGAGGAGTCACTTCCTAAACCATGCCAGGTCATTTTGGGCTGGGAGAAAGGTGCCCCCACCCCCGGCCAACTTTTTCCATTCCTCCCCACCTTAAAAAAAAACCCCCTCATATGATAAGAGTGGCAGAGAAAATGTGCCATATCTAGGGTTGGTGAAATGTCTCAGCCCATTGTGGTCTGTGTCAAGGGAAAGAAGAAGCTTTGTTTATGGTGGAGCCAAGGTCTTCTCTACATACTCAGCATTCCCCTGGGGTGCCTGCTTCCAGGTCTGCTGGTGAAACTTTCTGCCACCATATTGCACAGTGGGGAGTGGGGCCCATAGCATCCAAAGGACCCTCACCTGCCTTCCGTGAGAGCTAAGAACTGCTCTTTTAAACATGTACATATGCATCAAAATCAATGGTACTTAAAAGTGCTTAGCTTTGGATGTATTGTGGCTGCTGTGGGTTTTATTCAGTGATATCTTGACATGGTAAAAGGACTACAGAACCGGTGTCTAAGAATCAGCTTCTGTTCGAAGACATGCTTTCAAAAATTACGCATGTTTCCATTTTTCACACGTAAAGAAAAATGAGTAAATTGTTCTAAAATGAACTAACTAGCAAAAATGTACTTATTTGCTATAAGAGTCAGGGAACCTGCATTTCTTGCAAATTGCAATGCGTAACAAACATCCACCAGATACATGTATTCCTCTATGTTTCCCCCCTTTAAAAACAAAACAGAAAGCATTGCAAAAAAGAGAGATCTACCTTACTGAAAGGTAGCTTTTTTCTCAATTCAGAACTTTTCATTTTTTGTATATGGTATACTACGTAACTGAAACATTTTAAATACAGCAATAATTTGTTTTGATCAAAGAGGACTTTTAAAATATATTAAAATTGTTATTTTAAGATCTTTTATCTGCCACTCCTCTGTTAACTTGCCCACTCTGATATTTACTTTGTGGGAAATCAGGCAAATATATGGCTTACAGGCCTGCACTTTCTTCCTTTCTTTTAAAAACTTACCATAATTGTGGTTACGATTACTGTTCTGTTCTCAAGAGCTGACGTGTCATTTCCCAATGTAGGCTCATGCTGAATCAAAACTAATTTATCCATATCATTCCAGTAACCAATCTGAAACACATAAATGCAAAAAGTAAGTCTGCATACATATATGTGGATGATGTGATTTGAGCACTATGTTCCCCTTGTTTTGGGATGATGTGATTTATTGATTATACATAGCCAGATGTTCCATTGGGGGGACAGTATTGACTAGGGGCTCATCCAGCCTTCCTTTTGTGTTGAGTTTCTAGGAACAATTCCGGCCTTTAAACCGTGTGTCTGATCAGTGTTATGTCACGGCGTTTTCCCCAGGAAAGCCCACATTTTACCTGGAAAGTGTGCCACAAAAGGAAGTCTGGATGAGCCCTATGAAGATCTGTGTAAAGAGCTAAGGCGATTTATTAAGTTTGTGAGTAGTATGGATTATGGTCAGGATTATGGTGGAAAACAAGATTTATCAATATTCCATTTATCACTTCATTTGTAAGTCATAGACCTCTCAGGCCAACGCTCACACACCAAAGTTATGACTTATCAAATGTACATTCAGATTATGATAAAAAGAAACAGAATTGAACAAACAGGAAGCCCACTGTATGTATGTTTGTTTTCCCAGAAAAAAGTATCTGATTTTAATGGGATTTACTCCTTCCAGTTCTGTATGCACTTACATGGAAATTTTTCACAAAGAACACAGAGGGACTTATGCTAGAGCGGTAGTCTTCAAGCTTTTCAGACCCAAGACTCAAGTTTAGTCCACTGGAGACTCAGTTACTGGTGTGTGTTTTTTAATCAAATATTTGTATGGTGATAGTCCGGCTATTGTGATCCACTAGAGGTCAGGCAGAGATCCAGAAGTGGATTTCCAACCAGCCATTTGAAGGCCAATGTAAAGTGTAACAAAGGTTAAAATAGAAAGCAAGCAAGTGGACCTACATTTGCTTTGGTTCATGCATGCGTCTGGCTTGTGACCCAAAAGTTGGCAATAGGAAACGTAGTCAGTAGACAAGAGAGAAAGAGAGAGGAAGTGGTATAGAGGAAGTGGTTACCAGAGAAATCCCAAAACCAAGCATCTTCCTTGGTGCAGAGCAATGTGGAAGCAACTGAGGAATTGGAGCTCACCTGTTCCCTTCAGTGAACCGAGAAACTGCAAGTCTCCTGCTTCTATGTTATGTTATTTCTCTTTGGAGGAAGTGATTTGCAGAAACAATTGTTGGTTTGATCATCAGAAGCAAATACAGCTTCTTGGAACACACCGACCTGAATCATGGGGAGTTGATGTGAGCCAAGTGGGACGTTTATATTCTCTGAGATTCTTGTCTGTTATTTGTGAATTATTCATCTCCCCTATCTATAGAGACAAGATTCATGGTATGCTTAGCATTCCCACAGCCGCACCTATTCCTTGCTAGTTTTTTCCCCGGGAAATGTTGCAAGTGCAGTTGGAAAGCAATATCTATGCTCCAACAGAAGCTTGAGTGGGTTGGGGGGACATGTGCCAATGAAACAATAATGTTAAATCCTGCAAATGACAACTCAGGTTCATAATTTAATCACACAAATGCATTTGTGACTTGACTTTGAGTAGTGGCACATTAAGGGAATGTTTCTTTCATAGACACTCAAGTAAAATGGGTGAAGAAAAAGGTTTGCTTTTTGTCTCTCTCCTTGCCCTTTTCTGTTCTGGTGAACAGAATGCCATGAATTGATATTGCTGAAAGAATCATAAATCACGAAGCACAAAACATAGGAAGCAGGGATGCACATTGGCAATAGAAGTGAAAACCTATTACATTGCTTGTGCTTATTTCTTGTCCTTGTTCAGAACAATGGTGCAGCAAATGAAGTATTGTGCCTTTGGAAGTAATAAATTCTAGATATGTGTGAGATGATGATGACTAGCTCCTGCACTTGGTACCTTCCACAGAGTCTATGACCACTGAAAATAAGGCTGGTTTTCACAGGAACTGGAAGAATTTTTCTTCCTTAATTACTGAGCCGTACTATCCAGATAAGCATCATTCACATTTTGTACTTTAAGCAGCAAGAACAGAGCATCCATGTACATTTCAACGAATAGCTAAGAATAAAATGTGTAGAAAGAAAAGTGAGTGAGGAAAATACAATAAAACCACGGACAGGCAAAGCTTCCCAAGACTTTGGGTATCATGGCTTATAGAGAGGAAACATGGAAAAGAATGTGTGGCAAAGGATACATCTAGACATAACTCAGCGGCATTGAATCAAAATAAGAAAGAAGTTCATTGAAATAAGCAGTATTTAGAACTTTGACCACACCTGACATGCTATCAAATAAAATAAAACCAGAGCTTGGTTTCCGAGTTGCCCTTCTGCACTACAGTGGAGAGCTGTTCACAGGAACTTAAATCCAAGCCACGTCTGCAAATCAACGGGGGCTAATCCTTTCAGGATATTGATTTGAAGACTAAGGGGATTTTGGCTTAAGTTAACCTCTATTTCCAACATGGGATGGAAAATAAAAATGGGGGAAAATGTTCTCCTCTTTTGTTTTACACGTCCGGCCTACTTGTGGAAATGAAATCTCAGTAGACTCGCAACTATGTAGTTGTAGACTTTAATTTGCACTCTTCCCTTGCTGGGGGCAGCAGGGATCTGCAGCTTATAAAAAAATGAGAGGATAGGCTATCGCTCTGCAGTAGAGAATATGCGCTGCATCCAGGAGGGTCTCAGGTTCAATCTCCAGCATATCCAGTTAAAAGGATATTAGCTGCCCGGGGAAAGATCTCAGACAAAAACTCCAAAGACCTACTGCTAGTCAGAATAGAAAGTATTGGAAATAAATGACACAGTATAAGGTAGTTGTTGAGGCTGCTGGCAGACTGGGGTAAAGGCAAGGAGGCAGGTGCCAGGGACTGGCTGGGTGAAGAGTAGTAGTGGGAGACACTAGCTGGGGAACCTCCAAGGGAAACTCCAGAGAAGGAAGGCTCAGAGCCAGGGGGTTGGTGGTAGAACTCTGAGGAGCAGTCAGAGGGAGAAGATTGGGAGGAGGGGCTTAATGCTGAAGGAGCAACAGAGTTTAGTGAGCAGGGAGAGCCAGTGGCAGGGAGCAGTTAAGAATCCGAGGCTGAAGCAGAGGAGGGAGGCAAAGAGCTTGCTGAAGAATCATCGGCATCTCCCTCTCCCAGAGGCATAGGAAGGTCAGGTGGTACCCGGTACAGAAAATTTCTTGTCCCACCCCCCCCACATTGATTATTTTTTGCCTGTAAAAATGGTTTTACATTATTTCATATTTTCTTACAAAGGAGTAATAAAAATAAACTTTTATTTCTATCCCAGCTGAAGTCGGGCTCAGAGTGGCTAACATCAGATACATAACATTGGTATAAAATCAAACAATAATTAAATTACCTCCTAAAAACATGTCAAAATCAAATTAAAGTCTATTTAGATGGCTTTCCGCAGGGTTAGGGTTGGGAACAGTAAGTGCTCCACTGAATTGAAATTTCAGCCTTCACGACACAGGAAAACGGCCAAGTAGACAGCTATTTTTGTGGAGGAGGGTCAAGATATTAACTGATATGCATGAAATTTCATATACAGTCGTACCTCGGATTAAGTACTTAATTCGTTCTGGAGGTCTGTTCTTAACCTGAAACTGTTCTTAACCTGAAGCACCACTTTAGCTAATGGGGCCTCCCGTTGCTGCTGCTCCACGGGAGCACAATTTCTGTTCTCATCCTGAAGCAAGTTCTTAACCTGAGGTAATATTTCTGGGTTAGCGGAGTGTGTAACCTGAGGCGTATGTAACCTGAAGTGTATGTAACCCGAGGTACCACTGTATAGCTATATAATCCCTAGTGTAGTAAGATAAGAGCTTTGGAGCAGGCATTTTTTTAAAAAACGTTTTTTATGAACTGCCCTAGTAGGGCAGTAATTGTTCCTTGATAATTTGTCACCCCCCTCCATGATGGAACCTAGGTCAGCCCGCCCCCTGCCCCCCTTCCTACACCCCTGCCCTCTCCTACTGTGATAAGCTCCCCTCCCCGCTGGTCCCCAAGAACACTCATGATAATGAGGGCAAGAGAACAGTGATCAGAGGTGAGCAGGAGTAGTTTGAGACTACTTGGGCAACACCCAGGGATGGAGACTTAGAGCAATGCAGAGGGAGAGGAGCAAGGCCTGCTGGGAGCAAGACTTCTTAGGAGCAAGACCTGCTGGGAAGTGTTGCTGAGTTGTATGCAGCTACCCTTAGTGTCAGGGACGCGGGTGGTGCTGTGGGTAAAACCTCAGTGCCTAGGACTTGCTGATCATATGGTCGGCGGTTCAAATCCCCGCAACGGGATGAGCTACCGTCGTTTGGTCCCAGCTCCTGCCCACCTAGCAGTTCGAAAGCACCCCTAAGTGCAAGTAGATAAATAGGTACCGCTTTATAGCGGGAAGGTAAAAGGTGTTTCCGTGTGCTGCGCTGGTGCTGGCTTGCCAGCTGCAGCTTTGTCATGCTGGCCACATGACCCGGAAGTGTCTTTGGACGGCGCCGGCTCCTGGCCTCTTGAGCGAGATGAGCGCGCAACCCTAGAGTCGGACACGACTGGCCCGTACGGGCAGGGGTACCTTTACCTTTACCCTTAGTGTTGATTTAAGAAAAAGCAACATTGCATAGAACTGAACAATAATGTGACTTCAACTCATAAACATATTATCCCTTGACCACAGGCAGGCACTAATAGCATGCTTCTTCCCTCAGAAATCCAACCTGACAGACTGAATTACAAATGGAAGCAGAAAAGAAACCCGTCTTACTGCTATTGCAAAGTTCTTTCCGCCCAAAACTCTGCCTGATGGGGGAAGGAGGAGGGAACTAGTTCCTTAAAATGCCCTAACACACTTTTCAGGTGATTATATTTTGGGCCTGCAGTAAGGATATCACTGCAAAGTGGTTGTCTGACCTTGGAATCTTAAGCTTTCTACCTTCCTTTCTGTTTCTTTGCACCTCTAAGTTATCATGCTTGTGAAAAAACAATTGTTGCAAAAAGCAAAATGAAAACAGAAGACCCCCATGGCAATCAGAAGATGCGATCCTCAGGTTGGATTCAGACTTAGTCATGCTTTATTGAAATGAATAAGTCCCGCTGGGGCCTACTCTGAGCATGACTAGGCTGGATCCAACCAATCAATGGCCTTGGTTACCATGCCACAGGCTGAAAATCATGAATGAACTAAAGAGCGGAGAACAGCTTGGAAGACTGGACTGGCACGTACCTTTCGAGGGCCATTGCTCTTCAGTTCAAACACGTCCATTGAATAGTTGACTCGGCGGCCATAGTGGTCAAACTGAACATTTCCCGTGAGTCCTTGTATTCGAACCTTGAGACAGGAAATAAATCAAGTTGGTAAAAAGCATGGATGCTTTGCAGTGCCTTTATGTGTGCGATAGGACACTCCATTGTGTAACCTCACTGCAACATTGCACACCAGCTGCAGCTTCTGGGTCAACCTCAAAGGAAACGTCACATACAGGACACTACAGAATTCAGTGTAGAAGCTGCCAGTTCATGGGCCACATTGGCCAGGCTTTCCTGGTCCAGGAATGGGCACCATTGACATGTGGCCCCTTGGAGATTTCCCAGGTGGGAATGTGGCCCTTGGGATGAGAAAGCTTCTCCAGCACTGCAATAGGGAAGAACTTGAAATAAGGTTCATGTTTCTGCCTTCCATCTTGTGCTTAAGCACTGCATCCATCACATCACTTAGGAATTCTTAAAAACCCTGAGACTCCCCTTGCTTCCCCTCACTTTAAATAAAGACAAATATTGCCCTTTCTGTGGAACATTTGAAAGAAGCCTGGTGTAGTTAGTAGCTTTCCGAAAGAGTAAATGTATACCTTTCAAGTGGTAATCTTCCTTTGTCCTGCATTTTCATTGTTACCCAAATTGCAATAAATTCTTACCATGTGTGCATAGGCAGAGAGCTGCCTGCAGCGACTTCTTTTCAGTGTCTCTGTGGTATGCTCATTTGCATTTGCAAATGGTTTAAAAATTCACTGTAGGCTCCCTTGCTCTCTTGGTCCTTCCTCTAATCCAGAGGAGGGGAGCCTTAGGCCTGGGGAACAAATGTGGTCCTCCTGGCTATCTGGTCCTCAGGAATCTCCCCAGACCACTTCCCTCACCAGCCATGCTCCACACCACCAAGTGCTTTTGCCTTTGTGGTGTGTGTCTTTGATCTGCAATAATACTTCTTGTATGCCTGGATGCACCGTTGTGTTTTGTATGTGTAGAAGCCTGGAATGTTGCCTCTTGCACAAAGGGTAAGAGCAGCATCTGCTTATACCTGCCACAGGTTTGTGGTCCCAGAAATGTTACCTGTGAGGAAATGTATCCCCTGGGATGCAAAGGGTTTATTTCCTCTGCTCTACTGCAACTGCCCCTCCATGAAAAGAGAGGCTAATTTATCTTGATAGAGATTTGAAGAAGAGGAGGAGGAGGAGGAGTTTGGACTTGGTATCCTGCCTTTCATTCCCTTAAGGAGTCTCAAAGCGGCTAACAATCTCCTTTCCCTTCCTCCCCCACAACAAGCACTCTGTGAGGTGAGTGGGGCTGAGAGACTTCAGAGAAGTGTGACTGGCCCAAGGTCACCCAGCAGCTGCATGTGGAGGAGCGGAGACATGAACCCGGTTCACCAGATTATGAGTCCACCGCTCTTAACCACTACACCACGCTGGCTATCTTAAAAAATTGAAAATTTTAAGCTTTTTTTTTCATCACGAATGCAGAGCCCTGACATCAGGGGAAAATATTTCCTTTTAAATGAAATAAGGAAAGTGAAAGATACCTTTCTTTTTGCAAGTTACACTGAGCTAACAAACTAAAAAACCTTTTGAGCCGACAGAAATATGTTTGGCGTGCAGTACTGCAAAAAGTTCAAACAGCTCTTAAGACAATTTTTTAAAATGTTTTGTTTTATGAGTGTGATGTGAAATGCAGGGGTTTGAATCATTGGTTCATATTCTTTCAACAAAAACGTTGGAAAAGGAAATATAAGCAGGCTTTCAGTTCTGCCCAAATATTTAAAACCCTGAGCCAGTTATAGTATCTTAGAGCTGCCCACCTGAAATAAACAAAAAGGAGACAATCACAATAATGCATCAACTGCTAGTCGCTTTAGAGGTTTATGATGTTTTCCAATCCATACAGTGACTTCAAAAGCAACTGGGTTTAAGTCTTTGCAAGAACCACACCTGTTTCAACGTTCTCTCCATGTCAATCCCTTGGCTCCACGGTGCAGCCGGGTTTGCAAGACAATCCCCTGCGTTTCCCCTCCTAGAAATGTCAATTTTCTGCCTTCGAAGGTTACGGAACGTCTCGGCCATCACAAGCACTCCATCGTAGGTTAGAGCAGAGGTATACTAAAAAAATGTAGAGATTGGGCATGTCTTAACAGTTTTGTTTTGTAAGGAAACTGGTTCAACTTTAAGAATATATCTATGAACAACTTTTCTCTCTCTCTAATGGAGGCTGAAGCTGATTAGAATGGTTTTGTGGACCAGAGTTTGTGCCCAAAAGCAACTCTTATTCTTAAATAACTTTATTTCAAATAGCAATAGTTGCTGCAGTTGCTAATAATAACTGGGGCACCTTTTTAATAGAGCAAAAGGTTTTAAATTTTCTGCTTGAACAGAAACTAAACCAAAGGGAGTCAATTTGGTGCCTTCCAGATGCTGCTGCAGGACTACAACTCCCATCAGCTCCAGCCAGCATGACTGATGGACAGGGAGGATAGGAATGGCAAGCCAACAAAAACTAGAGGGCACCACGTTGGCTGTCCCCAAACTAAACACATTGAACCCTGCAAAGATCAACCCAATTTATTTTAACACCATGCCAGGAGATGGATAGCATTGACAATAGCTGCAGTGATATATATTTTTTAAGGTATATGGCAAGTATGCATCGTTTAAGTTAACCTATTTGAGCAGTCATTTTAGGATACACTGCAGACAAGTACCTTAGGAGGAGTCTCTGACCCTGGGTATTCTCTCTGGTCCAGTTTCTTCCACCGTTGCATGAGTTTAGCAACCATAGGCGTATTAAAATCCACCAGCTGAAACCCTGTGACATTGGCTCCTCCATGCATAAATCTGTCCAAAGAAATATCCTTGAATCCCTGCAAAAATCAATTAATGCAACACAAATTGAAAATTCTCCACACACTTTAAGTGACTATACATAAACAGCCACAAAGTAAATAAGTAAATCATATTATATATATTTATTTCACATGAACAAGGACTTAAATCAGAATCATAGAATTGGTTGTGACCCCAAATGTCAACGTCCAATCCCTGCAAATGCAGGAAACTTACTACTGTAGCATCCCTGATGTGTGGCCATCCAGCTTTCACTTAAAACATCCAATGAAGAAGACTCCATCACCTTCTGAAGCAGTTTCTTCCACAGCTGAATGGTTCATGGTGTCATTAAGTTCTTCCATATGCTTATTATTAATCATTTTTTCTTGTTGTTTGGAACTACAGCTTCAGGTCCATCAGTTTGCTCCATGTGACAGCCTTTCAAATATTTGAAGGTGGCTATAATATAAACACTTAATTCTCTCTTCTCTCTGCTCCTCGGGCCTTTCCACATAGGACACGCACCCCAGGCCCTTCACCATCTTTGTTGCCCTACTCTAGTCAGTTCTGGTTTGTCAATATCCTTCTTGAATTGCAGTATCTAAAAGTGCTTCAAATAAAGCCTGAGCAAAGCAGAATACACTAGCACCATTACTTCTTGTGATCTGGACATTATATTTCTCTTGATGAGAGTTGCATTAGCCTCTATAGTGACTGGATCATATTTAGTTATTTGTCAGCTAAACCCCCTAGGCCTAGATCCTTTTCACATGACCTGCCAGCTAAACCCCAGTGCTTGCGATTACAATATACTTTAAACAAAATACAAGTACTTAAGAATGAAATCTATTGCAACAAAAACTAAGTCCTTCAGTACCAGCTACTGTGACTGCACAGTACAGTACTACAGATCTCTTCCCCATTCCAGATGATGAGTCAAACATGTTCCAACTAAATTTTAACCAGGATTGCCCTGTAACTTCCAGTTCAAAGTCAATAGCAAGATATTCAGCTCAAAAGACTTACTGGTGCCTGCACTTAAGAGTAATCCCACCAGGGTGAAATAAATAACTGTGGAAACAATTGCATTTTCCTAGTGAATATTTTTCTGCAACTGGAGTACTTGGAAGTCTTTGCAGCAGAATCTGATATTTCTATATGCATGTGCAGAATGAAGAAATGGCTGTGGTTTGCTGTTATGTCATTTTGTTATGGTTGGAATGCTGTTTTTCTGTTACTTCTTGTCTTTGGGCTGATTTCTGTAATCATTATAACTAAGAACAATAGGATTGTGCCAGAGTAGAAGAGTTTGGATTTGATATCCCGCTTTATTACTACCCGAAGGAGTCTCAAAGTGGCTAACATTCTCCTTTCCCTTCCTCTCCCACAACAAACACCATGTGAGGTGAGTGGGGCTGAGAGACTTCAAGAAGTGTGACTAGCCCAAGGTCACCCAGCAGCTGCATGTGGAGGAGCAGAGACACGAACCCGGTTCCCCAGATTACGAGTCTACCACTCTTAACCACTACACCACACTGGCTCTCGTACATTTATTTATGCACGTATTTGCTACATTTGCACCCCATCTTTCTTCCAATACACTCAAGGTGATTTACAGTTTAAAACAATAGCATACAACCTAAATAGAGATAAACTTGAGCAGAAAAGGTAGTGCAAAGAGAAAGGGAAAAGAAGCAAATTCAGATACCAATTAATATATAATGTCACATAATTGTTACAATGAGCTAGTCACCTTTGATGCAACCATGTGTGTGTGTGTGTGCGCGCGCATGTGCGCGCACGCGTGCTAATGGGGACAATTCCAGTAGGTGAGTAGTCATACGGTTTCAACCAAGCCAGTGGAGGGAGCCTTGATTTATCAACTCTCCCTCAGTTGCTTTAACCCAGGAGCAAAGCTATCTGTGAGATACTCTGATCTCCAATGAGCCAACCCTATCTCCCTCTTTTTGACTGCACAATCTCAATTTAATAAGGCCATGAAGGATTTTTCCAGACAAGCATGAAGTTAATTCATTAAAAAAATGTTCTTACCAGGTTTGCAAGGATGTAATGATAGTTTTTAACATGCTTTCCAACACTCACAATCTGTAGGAAGAAGGAAAGAAAGAGAACAATGGATACGGCATTACTTCAAACAGTGGGTATCGCTTATGACATATAATTTGGGTAATATAATGTTGAGATTGTTTTACCTCTTCATCAACATTACAAAGGTACCTAACAATTTCAGTGTCTAGATGTTCGAAAAGAGCTCAAATAATCCCAAATGTGAATTAAATTTCTGCCACGTTTCTGTGCTTTTCAATCTCTGTTTCACTAGCCTTGTGAAGGCTACCTTGGCAGGATCAGTTTGCAACTAGTTACAGAAGTGGAGGTTGAAAAAGCTATCAAAGGAGCATAGCAGAAAATGTCCAGGTTTGTCCTAAAGCAAGATCAAAGTTCCTCAAAATCAGAGTAGACAGATCTATAGAGAAAGTCAGAGTTCCTTGTAAATGAAGATATGCCAGAGAATTTATTGTACAAGCCATCAACTTCCCTCATTCCACCCAATCAATGAGATGAAACCATCATATTAAAACCATATAAACATGGGCATGTGAATTCAAATCTGGATCATCCATTCAATTGCCATCTGCCCAGCAGACACTTTTGGTCATTTTTAAAATAGTATTTTGCACCTTTCTATTTTATTGCATCTTAACTTCTGCTTTAACTACGGTTAATTTTTTCTGCTGCTCTGTTTTTTCCTGCTATTTTGTGTATCTTAATGGTTTTAAAAACTTTTTTTGTAAACTGCCTTGAGAGTTTTGTAAGTCAAAAGGCAAGGTATGCATTCCTTACATACAGGAATAAATTAATACGGAGCCCTCAAAACAAAACAACTCTTTCCTTTAAGTATTGTTAGATGCCACACGCAATCTATGAGTGGTGTGAAGTTCCAGTGAATTTCAGGAGCTCAGGATTCTGGTTTCGTTTTGGAAATAAGGCACAGCGAGACTATGGTGTCTTTAGGATATATGGTTTATTTACACATATATACAACATGAGCCTATGATGTAGGGGCTCACAGCATTATCACATCAAGAGGGTCTTGCTTCTCCTGTATCTGCAACCTTGGATTCAGACTGACTTCAGCCATGGCTCTGACACTCTCAGCAGCTTGCTGACTTTTACAGACTGCAACCTCTTTTCTCTTTGTCATCTCCCAGCCAATTCTAAAGACTCTCCTTCCAAAACTCTTCTTTGTTTTCCAGACTACCTCAGAGCTAGAAGATGGGCTTCACCAAACTGCCATCTGGCACTGACTTTGCCTTCTTAATGGTTTTTCTAAATGGGTCATTACCTTCCCTTTGTCTTTCTTAATGGCTCATCTCCCAGGCAATTACCAGGCTGGCTTGCCTATTCCAGCAATTGAATCTGTGCTGAATCCAGGCATTAGAAGGGGGATTCCAGGCATTCCACCTACCCTCAGAGAACTCATCAGTCTGCCATTTTGTAGAGACGGTTAAACACCTGTTGAAACATACTGCCTCCCATAACAAATGACAATGTTGCTGAGGCTTCCCCTGTATGACTGTGTGACATATCCACTGCCTAGATAAAATGAACAGTGCCTCACTGTGCTATAAATTTGTAAGGGGCACGGGGGCTTTTCACAAGTAGAAGGTTGAGACTAGAGTGGCAATATTGCGGCAGGAACAGCAACAATATAAACATGGAAAGAGATGAGATTTCTATGCAGCACCTGAAGCAAGTATAAATCTTTCACAAAGTATTTTAAAAGCCTTTGAGGGAGACAAAAAAAAGATGATTCACTGAGTGCAGGCGAACATTCAGTACCAATGCAGTAGCGCTGAAGTTAGCCTTTGCAGAAAGACTTTGCAATACAACAGTTTTTACGGGTTGATTGAAGGAGGCAGCTGGCATTGAGGTGCCTGTTGATAGTTTTCATTCCAAGATAAAAAGCAGAAGCCCTAGCCAGGATACAACTGGCAGGGCATTCATAACTGGAAGACAGTAACTCTCCCTGCCACCCCACCAAATGTAGAGACAGGCTGGAGTGTTACATCTACAAAGAAAGCACCTAGTTATATGGGAAAGGGGAGATACAAAGGACATATGAAAAAGCATTGACAAGTATCATTTCAGCAAGTTTCCTGTAAAAGTGTGGGTTGCACTGGCTATCAGTGGGCTGATGCACATCTCCAAAGCTCCTCTCAGGTGGGGTGATGCCCTGTTGGGAGATGCTCTGAGGAAGAATGCTTTTGTACACGGTCCCTGATTGATCTTTTCCCCATGGGTTTAGGCAGATGGCTTTTTACAAAATTCTCATTTACGTAACTGAAATCTCAGCTATCACTATTTTATCCTAGATAGGCTCGTTGACTATTATATTTGGATATGTGCATGCACATTTCATTACGGCTTTCTCTTCCTATTTTAACGAAGGGTTTTTTTGTTTTTTGTTTAATGTGAACATCAACTATGAGGCCTTTAAATCTCCACTGTTGGAACCACTGCTAAGTCTGCAGATGTTTAAAACATCAAATATAATAATCCTTCTCATTAAGAGTTCTTTAGGCCGAGTTATAATGTAAGTTTATTGTTCCATCCAAAGGCTAGAACAAACAGCAATATTTTGGCACCATAAAGGCTAACAAATATTTTGTGATATGAGCTTTTCTAAGCAACAGCCTGCTCCATAGGATTGTCAATCAATCAGAAAAAGGACACACTTGTTTTCTTTAAAGCCAGTTACTAGAAAAGCAAGAGGCAAAGATTTTGCCTTCTTCCGTCTCTTTTATTTTTGGACATAGACATATTGCTGAGCTCTGCCTCTGCACTTGCCCAAGCATTGTAAGTATTTGCCGCTTTACATGCAAATGATCATACACTAGTATCAAAAGTGCTTCACATGTATTAATCCTTGCAACATTCTATAAAGGTTGGGTAAGGATTATTTCCCCCACGTTGCAGTGTGTATGTGTGGATCGGGGGGCGGAGGAAGGATGGAGAAAGAGAGAGAGTTGCTTGCTTAAAGCTGCCCAGTGAGGTCACGGCAAAGACAGGATTCAAACTGGGAACTTCCTCATTTGTAGTTCAATCTTTTAACCATTATGCTCAATCAGGGTCAAGGCATAACTAAGTTGTGTTCAGCAATCCTACATTTTTGCTTAAGAACATTAAGGTTGATTCATCTAGTGCATCATGACTGGCAAAAAACAAAACAAAACAAAAAATGCTGTTGGACCACAAAGAATTTAGCAACAAGTTAGAGGGATGGATTCAACACCGTGCTATGATGAACATCCTTCTTTGCAGAAGCACTACAGCCTGCCAGACAGAATGATCCCCCTCTCCTTCCCCCTTGTGCTGTTTGTGCAGTTTTCCTGACCCCCATCCCGAGTTAATTTTTAGGAGGTGCAGGGGGGCGTGGGGAGAGGTAGGGGAAAGCCTTGCTGTGCAAGCAGAAGTCCTTGTGCAAGGCTTCCATAGGTGGCGTTCATTAGGTTAATCCCACCCTAAAATGTTTGTTATGGCATAAGCCAGTACAGTGGTACCTCTGGTTACAGACGCTTCAGGTTACAGACTCTGCTAGCCCAGAAATAGTACCTCGGGTTAAGAACTTTGCTTCAGGATGAGAACAGAAATCGTGCTCCAGTGGCGCAGCGGCAGCAGGAGGCCCCATTAGCTAAAATGGTGCTTGAGATTAAGAACAGTTTCAGGTTAAGAATGGACCTCCGGAACAAATTAAGTACTTAACCTGAGGTACCACTGTAATAAGGAAACCGTATCCACCCCTGTATCATGCCTCTCTATCTGGCCCTTGTTAATCTTCCCAGGCTATACCCTGTCCCTAACCACAGCCCCTCTAGCCAAGCCACATCCCCTACCAGTCTTGCCTTCCACCCTTTGTGTTTTGCCTAGCATGTAGACCTGGAAGGCTGCCCAGAAGGGAATTCCTTTGGTCTGAAAAAGGTTCCCCATACCTTTGCATGGACCATGGACCACTTAGCTACCTTCTGCCCAACCATACTCTATGATTCTTTGCTCCCCCACCAAACTGATCATGTTCTTTGTTTTGGGGCCATTGGCTATACATTGCAGGCAGCAATGGATTGGAGTACTGATGTTGATCTGTGGCCAACAGAGTTGGAAGGACTTGCCATTCCAGTATTTTTTGCAGGACATTTTTGGGAAGACATTGCATTAATCGATCCTCGGGCCCATTATCTCAATTATTGTCTGTAACTTCTTTTGTTACAAACAGTCATTCTTCTAGGAAAATATAGCTAGGAGGGATGTTCTTTGTGTGTTTTTCCATTAGGCACATGCATACAACATTACATAAAGAAGTTACCAGTCAAATCTGAGTTTTAATAGGAAAGCTTTTTAGATTAACAGGGTTTTTCGCCTCTCTACAATAGAGCATCAAATATTTGTGCAAAGCAGATGGATCTCTTAACATTCATTTCCACTTATACTTTCAATTCAGAATCTGTGGGTTGTTTTCATTATGCGTAAATGGTGACAAAATGAAAGGTCCACTAAGTAATTATTGATAATTTTGTGTGTAGCTATATTGGGATAGAAGAGTGGGAGTTAATTAATTTATAGCTGCTATCACATTATCAGTGGAGCTGATTAGCAAAGAAGTTATGGTAAGTCTATTTTCAAAAATCAGATGGTCATTTCTATGGGAACAGATCTATGTCCAGTTAGGTCCAATTTTGTTCATATAAGCATGCAAGCTTTTGAAACGGTTCAGGATAAAAGTGATTCTCTGCAAGGGAATTGGGAAATTCAAGGGCAGAGGAGCAGAATTTTGGTAAGGCGGAACAGCTGAGAAGGCACCTTCTTAAGTGTGGCAAAAGTTTGTACGACAAAATGCAGCAAAACTGCTAAAACATCACATTACACCAAGAGGTCAGACACCTTCTTCCATGACAGGTGGTATGCAGATGGACTCTGCCAGGTGGGATGCTGAAAAACATTTTTTAAAAACCAAGAACACAGACAGCAGCATATTTCACACTGGAATCAGCATTTGAATGAGTCATCCTAAGTAGTGCTGAGTTGTGAGTGTTGATTTCAGGGGAAGGTTTCTTTGTCTTCCTCCAAAACATCCTCAATCTTTTACTAATCTTTCAGGGGGGCCCAAAGGTGATGATGATAATAATAATAATAATAATAATAATAATAATAATAATAATAATGTATTTATTACAATTAATAAATTAAAGGGGGGCACCAAAGGTGATTAACAACAACAACAACAACAACAACAATTTATTATTTGTACCCCGCCCATCTGGCTGGGTTTCCCCAGCCATTCTGAGCAGTTCCAACAAAGATTAAAAATACATTAAAATGTCACACATTAAAAACTTCCCTAAACAGGGCTGCCTTCAGATGTCTTCTAAATGTCAGGTAGTTGTTTATCTCTTTGACATCTGATGGGAGGACTTTCCACAAAAAGCCACTTCAACACCGCAAGGCAGGCACAAACAGCCTGGTTGCTTCCTGTGGCAACATGACCGGTGGACCTTCACTCTCCGTTCAGAATGAGGACAATGCGAGGATTTTGTTTGCTGCAAGTGACATTGTCATGTAACCACATCTGTTTCCCTATGTGGCATCGTGATTTCACCCTGCTGGTCACTGGATTCCTCATGGGCTTGGTTTTAGGCAGCCAGCAAGAATAATATGCAGTCGCAGAAAGGGGTGCTCCTGAAGCACCTTCAGCTCAGCAAGCTGTGAAAGGCAGCAAGGAAGATGAGCAAAGGTGTGTACGTTGGGAAACATTCTGGACCCTCCAAAAAACCCTGTTCTTCAGGCAGGTTTGCTGGCAAAACATTCAGTGAAGGAGCGACTGTAACATTTCCAGTATCCCATTCTATGTCACGTGTATAACCGTAAGGTTAAGTTAGTTGCAATATACCCCATTGGCATTCATAGTTCTTGCATAACATGGCCTGAGTTCCTGTTTGTAAGAGCCCAAATAAGACAATTTATTGATGAGCTCAGTATATTTATGGCTATTGCCTTTGGAGGAGAAAATGGGGTGCATGGAAATGATGTTGATGTTATTCAAAATAAACACACATTTTCATTACACACACACACACACACACACACGTCCCCATCCTCCATTTCATTAAAAAGCCTGCAAGCATGGCACTCTTCAGTCAAGCAAATCTTTACCATTTAATTCACAAAAGTTCATGTAGCTTTCTTTGTAAGAAAAGTGATACGGAACTATCAAACAGAGAAAGTATTACCATAGTACATAAGAGTTTACTGTGCAAAGGAAAGAAGTCGTTTATATTGTACCCCTGCGCTATAGCAGAATATTCCATACCCTTAATAAGTCAGCCCTTTGTATCCAAACTACTCGGTGCTCTACAAAGCAGCAGGGCAAACTGGAATCATGCCAGAAATACAGGAAGGAAAAAGTGAGCAAACAAACCTTATTATCTCCCGCTTGGACTACTGCAATGCGCTCTATGTGGGGCTACCTTTGAAGGTGACCCGGAAACTAGAACTAATCCAGAATGCGGCAGCTAGACCTACAGTGGCTCCCAGTACGTTTCTGAGCACAATTCAAAGTGTTGGTGCTGACCTTTAAAGCCTAAACAGCCTCAGCCCAGTATACCTGAAGGCGTGTCTCCACCCCCTTCATTCTGCCCGGACGCTGAGGTCCAGCGCCGAGGGCCTTCTGGCGGTTCCCTCATTGTGAGAAGCAAAGCTACAGGGAACCAGGCAGAGGGCCTTCTCGGTAGTGGTGCCCGCCCTGTGGAACGCCCTCCCATCAGATGTCAAAGACATCTACCTGGCTTTTAGAAGACATCTGAAGGCAACCCTGTTTAGGGAAGTTTTTAATGTGTAACATTTTAATGTATTTTCAATCTTTGTTGGAAGCCGCCTAGAGTGGCTGGGGAAACCCAGCCAGATAGGTGGGGTACAAATAATAAATTGTTGTTGTTGGCTGAAAATTCATTCCTACCAGCCACAAAGGCTATGCTTTTCCTCCACTGTTGGGAGCAATAGGCTTCTTAAAACCAGTGCTAGGAATCACAAGTGGGGAGGGTGCTCAGGTTCTGCCTGTGGGCTTCCCATGGGCATCTGGTTGGCCACTGTGAGAACAGGATTCTGGACTGTTGTTGTTGTTGTTTAGTCGTTTAGTCGTGTCCGACTCTTCGTGACCCCATGGACCAGAGAACGCCAGGCACCTCTGTCCTCCACTGCCTCCCGCAGTTTGGTCAAAGGATTCTGGACTAGATGGGCCATTAAACTGATCCATCAGGCACAACTTAGGTTGCTTTCTAAGCCCTATAGAAGGAATGTGATCCTTCACCAACAAGCCAGTGTCTGATGTGAAAGAAAGCTAGATGCTAGCACAAGACATCTCAAAAATTATGATCGGGAAAAGGAGATATATAAATGTAATAAACAAGTATCCCCCCTCCGCAAACAATTAAAGTGCACTTTCAAGACTTCTTACTAAACACAAACCTTGCCACTGTTTTGAGACACCTGCCATAGAAATCTGACTTCTAACGCCATTAAAGTCAATGACAAAAACTTGTATTGATTTTAAGCATGATGGATTATGCAACAATCTTTCTTGGTGGGTGAAGACTATCAATGGCGTTGAAGGAACAGGTGCCATTCACAGTTCAAGAAGCCCAATTATAAAGATTAAACTCAGGGGTGCAAAATGTACAAATAGTGCAATATTAGTTTCTTGGAAATCAATACTAGATATGCACACATCTCATTTAACACGGGAATCCTGGCTGGAAGCTGAGGGGTGATACATGAATTCCAGGGGGACATTTATATCCATAGTGCAATGCTCACTTGAGTCCCACTGAACTGGTTGAATGCATCTTGATACAAGATTGGAATGTGGATCACTTGTTATCACATGAGACTAGGATTTGGATCACAGTAGTCACATTAAGATGTAACACTAAGCCATAATTTGCTTTCACCATGGGTTGTTGAAGAAACCAGGATCCCAGTTGCAGACAAGTGATTGCAAATGATTGCAGCTAAGGAAGGGGAAGATGTCACCAGCTATTTCGCCACTGAAAATGGGCTGCGGGTGGGGGAACTTGAATGCTCCAGTGCAAAACACAATCCTAAAGCTCCTCTTTGTTAACTCTCTCCTCCCCACTCCTCCTGAACCAAAGTCCTTACTGCTGTGGGAATTCCTTCAATAAGGAATAAAGTCAGGATACTGGGTTTTACTGAAACTCACAGATTATTATTATTTTTTGTTGGTCCCAAACGAACCATAGCTAGTTGGCTGGGGTGTGTTTTAAACCAAACAAACCACGGCTTAGCATGATGTCCAAACCCAGCCAGACTGTATATCAAGAAGCCATACAGTCATCAGTCAATAGATCTATGAGTTTTTACTCAGGTACTCAAATAACTTTGCAGATTTAGCATTCTTACTATGGTGAAAATAATGCACTGGACTCTATAAAGCAACAGCTGCAGAGGAAAACATTTATTCTCATACTTTTTTAAAAAAAGATCATTTTCATTCTCTTTTAGAATGATGATAAGATTTGATTATAAGGTATGATGTGCTTCAAAATACATTCAGAGCCCTGCAACAACAAACAAGTGTTCAAAATTCATTTCCATGGTGGGACCACTGTTGTCTCTGCAATGGTTGTAGAAACACCTACATTTTGAAATTTGCTATATCACTTCCCTCCAGTTTCTTCATCTCTATAGCTGCCTTCAAAGGGGTCAGAAAGTCTTTTTGCACAGCTTCAGAATCACAACACTTCTGTTTCTTATGCAGGAAACTGTGTTGAATATTTCAAGCATGCCCCGTGTACAAATATAAAAAGAGCAGCATAACAAAATAGCCTGCAGCACCACTAGGTGGCATTCCTTCACCAGTGCTGCTGCAAAGAATGCTTTGACGAAACCAAGGTTCACGTTCCCATTTGTTTTCAGCCCTGACAGAATTTTCAATCAAGGAGGATTAGATACATATGATTTATGACCTTGTGAATTATTCTAAGGGTATCTGAATGCAGCTCAGTCTGGATTCCGAGTCTGGTTCCCAGGCACATATGCAACACTTGCTTTCTCTATACTTGATTGCCATAGAGTTTATGAACCGGCAACTGAATGTGTGGACTGTCTCAACAAAAGAAGCATTGCATGCAGGCAGGGAGGAGATGTGAAAGCTCTTAATTGTGATACCGGTGCTGTGGCTTTCTAACTTGCTGATAAATGATCTGGAGTGAGTTGGGAACAGTGAGGCGCCCCAGTGTGATGATGACACAAAATCATCTAGGGTGGGAACAGCCAAAAAAGGACAGTGCAGAGCTCTCTCTACAAGGACATTTCTAAGCTCAGGGATGGTTATTAAAATGGCAAATGCAGTTCAGTGTAAGCAAATTTCAAGCGATGAGCATCTGTACCTGCTCCCAGTACGTTTCCGAGCACGATTCAAAGTGTTGGTGCTGACCTTTAAAGCCCTAAACGGCCTCGGTCCTGTATACCTGAAGGAGCGTCTCCACCCCCATCGTTCAGCCCGGACACTGAGATCCAGCACCGAGGGCCTTCTGGCGGTTCCCTCATTGCGAGAAGTGAGGCTACAGGGAACCAGACAGAGGGCCTTCTCGGTAGTGGCGCCCGCCCTGTGGAACGCCCTCCCATCAGATGTCAAAGAGATAAATAATTACCTGACATTCAGAAGACATCTTAAGGCAGCCCTGTTCAGGGAAGTTTTTAATATGTAACGCTGTACTGTTTTTAACACTGATTGGGAGCCGCCCAGAGTGGCTGGGGAAACTCAGCCAGATGGGCGGGGTATAAATAATAAATTATTATTATTATTATTATAGCAGACAGTATACTGATCTGCTCAGAAGAACAGGATAACTAATGTAGATTTGAGGGAGGCTGTATTTCAGCAAGTGTTTTATTGCTCCTCAGTGAGGATGACAAAGGTGGTTCCAGCTTTCATCTCCACACTAGAGCTGGCTTCAGGGCAGGGATTGTCCTGACCATTGCACTCCAGTTCAGCCAGCTCAGCGTAATGATGGGGAATATTCCCACCTTGCTCACTAGCTCCAAGAGAGAGAGAAGACAGTTAGGGGAGGCTGCTTTGGAGGTGAGTGGCCATGATACTTTGGCTAAGCATCTCCAAAACAAGCCTCAGCCTCTCACTCCATTTCCAGAGAAGGTTGGGGAAGGCTGTTTTGGTGCGGGATGGCTGAAGCACCACAAGACAAACAAACATAGGACTGCACCCTTAAGTCTTTGATCTTGTGCTACATCTCACTGAGCTTGAGGATGGTATTGTCGAGCTCAAGGTGATCAGCCCAGAAGGGATGGGATGGAAGAAAACGTGGGCCAAGAAACTGTGGCTCATGCCCGAAACACGCCTGAGTGCCTGTCTTGGGGGCAGAAATGATTCCCACCCCACCCCACCTGGAGTGTGAGAAGCAGCAGTGCTAACAAGCTGTGATGATGCACTAGTGTGAAAAAGGTGGAAGAATTGCTGCTTCATGTGTCTAGCACCTCTGAGTGACCTTTCTGAGACACCTCCTAAACAATGGAAAACTGTTTCTGCAGTTGTTTGTCCCACAACTTGTTCCCACACAGAACAAATTTTAGTTGTAAGAGGGGAATTGAAAAGGAACCCGTCCCCTATCATGTGGTTAGGACAGCTGGGATAATGCAGTAAGCTTTTGCTAGAGGGTTGGTGGAATTTAAGTGCAGCAGTGTAGGATTAGGTAATGGTTAAGTTGTAGTTAGAATCATAGAATCATAGAATCATAGAGTTGGAAGAGACCACAAGGGCCATCGAGTCCAACCCCCTGCCAAGCAGGAAACACCATCAGAGCACTCCTGACATATGGTTGTCAAGCCTCTGCTTAAAGACCTCCAAAGAAGGAGACTCCACCACACTCCTTGGCAGCAAATTCCACTGTCGAACAGCTCTTACTGTCAGGAAGTTCTTCCTAATGTTTAGGTGGAATCTTCTTTCTTGTAGTTTGGATCCATTGCTCCGTGTCCGCTTCTCTGGAGCAGCAGAAAACAACCTTTCTCCCTCCTCTATTTTAGTTTTTAGTTGATTTTAGTTTTGCTTATTCTGGTTCTGGGTAGAGTTTATTAATGATGTGATCACGACAGGTAGATTTATTTAAACCCAGACCTACTCCATTCCTGCTCTCTCTCTCTCTCTCTCTCTCTCTCTCTCTCTGTGTGTGTGTGTGTGTGTGTGTGTGAGAGAGAGAGAGAGAGAGAGAGAGACTAAAGGGGTGTTCAAGGGAGTGGGAGATGCAGCTCATTTGCCTGCCCCTTCACACTCTTCTACTCAGCCAAGGTCCACTAGTGTGTAGGACTAGTGTGGTGTAGTGGTGAGAGTGTTGGACTAGGGCCTAGAAGGGCAGGGTTCGAAACCCCACTGGGCCATCAAGCTCTCTGGGTGACTTTGGACCAGTCACCAACTCTCACCTAACATAGGGTTGTTGTAAGAATAAAAGGGTGAGGGGGGAGAACCTTTGTGGGAACTTGAGCTCCTTGAAGGAAAGGCAGGATATAAATATAATAATAAAACCAATAGATAGTGAATGTGGGTTTGGCTGGAAAAAAAGCACTGGGAGCTTCAGGCGAGTCTTGTAGAGGATATGGGGTGGGTTCAGTTCCTTTTTGCAGTATCAGCTGTGTCCCTGCTGTATCTGTGTATGGGATGTTTATTTTTCCTACTGGACTGAGAAGCTGCTTGGTGGGAACTTCACATCAGTGTGCAAATGGATCCAGCGGTGTAGATTAAACACCAGGCTGTATATAAAAGAGTGGAGGGAGGAAACGCATCATGAAAACAGTCCTGGCCTTGATTGGCAAGGCAAAAAATGAAAGGCAGAGGAGAGAGGCCGCTCTTCAGGGGCCGCACTAATGTGTTTGCAGTGACATTAAAAGCAGGCATTACCTGTTCTAAGAGATTCTGAAGCCTCTCTATTTCACAATCTATTACGAATTTCTTTTCCTGTCTCCGGTCCAAGTCTTCTAAAAGCTGCCTGTAGCTTGCATCATTAAAATTCTCCACACATATGGCGCTGACTTGCCAGCTTTTTTCTCCTGCTGTTTCCATAATAGCTTGAAGTATTGAGTAACCTGAAAGAAAGGGACACAATACACTAATGACACAGTCCTTGCATTCTGTGGATCATAAGACTGTTTAATCAACATCAAGTTCCTTACGGAGCTGGTGAGGAGTTAAGATTTACAGTTACTAACTATGTTGTGCTTTCTCTCCTCTCCTTATTATGTACACATACTGCGGCTGTCAATCTTTTAAAGACTCCTTAGTTCATTGTGTGGGCAACCCAGAGAAAGTTAGACATACAAACACTTCATTCCCACTGAAACCCGCAGGACCCAAAGGGCACTGTTACAGAAATGTTGTTTTGATTTCAGTGGGAGTTGGCACCCCGATTTCATCTGCATTGCACCCTAATTCACAGGTAGCCTACCGATGCGTGTCTGGGCATAAAACTTTATCTGACCAAATTTTAGTCAATATGTTAGCTGTCAACCCTTTTCTTGCGAGGAATCCTACTCGGAATAAGGGAATTTCCCTTAAAAAAGGGGAAACGTTGACAGCTATAAATATGTAGTGAAAAAACAAGTTTCCATAATTTGCTCGCAATTTCCCTTTTAAGCGAAGGGGGGGGGGTGGAGAGTGAGAGACTCTCATCTGTATTTTATATACATTTATAGTGTATTTTCTCTCATGAGCATCCTGAAAAGATAGACCCCCCCCTCTCTGCCACTCTGCCTTTGAGGGAACTTAGAGGAATAACAGTTTATTCCTCTGCTCACTTTCTCCTCACCAATCGATGACCTCATTCCATCCAAGTGCATGTTCTTCATATCTGTTCAGTCCATGCCACTAAGTGACACCAACTTCATTTTACAGATCGTTCCAGGACCTGGACTAGTATTTGGAGAACAGAGTTGTCCTCAGGGGTACAGATATTTGCCATCCCCAATGTCCAGCTCTATCCTATAAATGTAAGTGTATTCAGAAGTAAGTCTTATTAAAGTCAATGAAACTTACTCCGAGGTAAGCGTAAATCATACTATTAATAAAAGCCTCAACATCTGTACAGCATTTTCAAGTGCCCAGGGACAGTTCACGTGCATTATCTAGATGTATTGTAATTCTTACAGTGAAAGTAATTCAGTACTATTATTCCTCATGTTGCATAGGAGCTCAGCCCGAATTCCTAACTATTTCCCATATTTAGGTAATGATTATAGCATCTCAATTTAGTGATATTTCAAGGATGTATTCTGATGGCAGCATTTCATCTGGCTAAACACCATAAGAGATTTTAATTATCGAGGGAAAATTATGTTATATGTGACTCTCAAAGTATACAGTGTACCTTTAGAAGATGCACAAAACTCTAATTCTCAGATTTAGGCAATGCTGGTTGCAGAATAAGACACTGTTTGCTACTATCTTTATTTCTATAAAATTCCTCCTGCTGCAGAGGAATCGAAAAATGTCATCTCATCTTTGGATAAAGGCCTTTCCCTCCTCGCACAGCTGCCTGCAGTACTCTTGTACTAATTTTGTGCACTTATTTCTTTTGCTGCATCAAGCCATCTATCTTAAACCTGCTCATTAACAACTTAGTTTGCTAATATACCGAACGAACAGTTAATATCTTTCCCCCACACAATATTCGCACTTGAAAGCATACATTGGCCGTGTTCACACATAATGCTAAGCATGACTTGCATGAATGTGGAAATGTACGGGTTCCAGGGGAGAAACGCTGCCCCAACTTTGCTTCTCTCTGGCTTTTTATCTCAGCATAAAGTAAAGGTAAAGGGACCCCTGACCATTAGGTCCAGTCGTGGCCGACTCTGGGGTTGCAGCGCTCATCTCGCTTTATTGGCCGAGGGAGCCGGCGTACAGCTTCTGGGTCATGTGGCCAGCATGACTAAGCCGCTTCTGGCAAACCAGAGCACCTCATGGAAACGCCGTTTACCTTCCCGCTGGAGCGGTACCTATTTATTTACTTGCACTTTGACGTGCTTTCGAACTGCTAGGTTGGCAGGAGCAGGGACTGAGCAACAGGAGCTCACCCCGTCACGGGGATTTGAACCGCCGACCTTCTGATTTGCAAGCCCTAGGCTCTGTGGTTTAACCCACAGCGCCACTCGCGTCCCATTTTATCTCAGCATAGCATGGCAGATAAGCTAAACTTTGCCCTAGCATGTTACCAGAACTCAGGCTCATGGTTAAGCTCTTTCCTCCTTAACCCAATGGTCTAGCTAAGGTTTTCTACAGTTTGTGGCTAAGGTTCAGACAACACGCAAATCTAAAAGGGCCATGCGGGTGAGTTGATCCCAGAAAGCCACTGGCTGTGATTGCACATAACATGAAACCATTATTTAGTACTATGCACATCAACTGGAACAAACCTTGGTGGTCATACATTCCTCTTCCCCTCTCTTTGTCCCATGCTGCCAGGAGGAGAACTTCTGCCAGCATTTAGTTTCAGTTTCACAGAATCTTGTCGCTACTTACAAACCAGTGATTGTGGTTTGTAGCAAACCATGTGTTATAAAGCTGGCTTGGTTTGAAATGGACTAGAGTTTGTGATAAACTATGTCTCTGATTCATATGCAACAGCATATATGCTTCTGCAAAAACAAAACTGAACATTGGCCAGGTCTTTTTTCTGACGGCACAGGATAAGAGGGAAGCGAGGGTGCTTTCCTTAGTTTTGTCCCAGCTCAGGTACATAGTGCCAAATCGTTATGTGCCAAATGGGCTATTTACTCAATGCTGGGTCTGAGTAAAATATTTAACCCATATTTGTGCTATCTGTTATATAGTCTTAAGATTAGTCATTATTAATATTACCGTCATCATTATTTTAAAGAAATAAACAGGGATTACGCTTCTCTGCCTTAGGGGGAGATTTTGAGCTTTAATTAATTAATGTTTATAAAGGGTTTTGAGCTACATGAATACAAGGCATATTGAAACTATTCCTCTTGTTCTCAGGCGTAGTTAAAGCAGATGGATTATTAGCAATGGAATTAACCTGCCTTTCAACTGCAAAGCCCATTTCATTCCAAGTTCATGAGGCAAAAAACATTGTTGCTGTTTGGCTTCCCTTTGTTATTTTTATGCCTACCCCTAGCAAACTCTGAACTCCACAAATACTAGAATGTTCCTTTGAAAACAAAAACAAAAAGGTAATGTCTAATTAAGCCTCCAAACCAGAGCTGCTACAATGTGTATACTGGGCACAGCAGCATGGTAACTAAATGTTACGTGTGGTTCCATGTTGCATGCTCTTGACCAGGCATAGGTAAACTCAGCCCTCCAGATGTTTTGGGACTCCCATGATCCCTAGCTAACAGGACCAGTGGCCAGGCTTGATGGGAATTGTAGTCCCAAAACATCTGGAGGGTCGAGTTTGCCAATGCCTGCTCTTGACATTTCATCTCCCTCTCTTCTCAGGCTATGCATATTGCTTGACTGGAACATGTCCTTGAACTCCGATAATGCCTTTTGATTTTCCAGATTGAGGACATAGAGGGGAGAGTGTGGAAACTAACCACCTAGCGTGGGTGCATTGAAGTATCATAGAATGCCCAGCATAAGCCTCTGCTGGTTCTCAGCGTATATATCATAGCTGTCAACTTTTCCCTTTTCTTGCGAGGAATCCTATTCGGAATAAAAAGGGACGCGGGTGGCGCTGTGGGTTAAACCACAGAGCCTAGGACTTGCTCAGAAGGTCAGCGGTTTGAATCCCTGCAACGGGGTGAGCTCCCATTGTCTGGTCCCAGCTTCTGCCAACCTAGCAGTTTGAAAGCATGTCAAAGTGCAAGTAGATAAATAGGTACCGCTCTGGCAGGAAGGTAAACGGCATTTCCGTGCACTGCTCTGGTTCACCAGATGCGGCTTAGTCATGCTGGCCACATGACCTGGAAGCTGTACGCTGGCTCCCTTGGCCAATAAAGCGAGATGAGTGCTGCAACCCCAGAGTCGGCCACGATTGGACCTAATGGTCAGGGGTCCCTTTACCTTTACCTATGGTATATATCCCTGTCATAAGCTCAGCCATTTTTATAACTCCGTGCTCAGGAAATCCGATGGTCCCTAATTTAACAAGGGATGAAAGTCCAGCAATGCTGCCTTTTGCTACCGGCTTACTCCCATGCAAACGGAGACGAACAAAGGGTTCTTCAGCCTTCTCCACTGCAGAACCAACAGCAACAGAGGCTTAGGCAAAGTGTAGAAAAGTGCCATAGTTTGGTGGTACAATGTTTGATCTCCTTTGCCCTACTGGGCTGGAACCACCTGCTATGGTCAACACATTGCTGCTCTCCTCTCTTTCCTGCCAATGCCTCATCATTCAGATCACAGGACGGCATCATGTCGCAAGTTCCCCTTGCCCCTGAAACCATTGGTTGCCATTTGCGAACATGGTATGTGGCAAGCTACTCATTATTAAATGTTACTGGAGGAGAAGAAAAGGGACTCTGATTTTAAACACTTGCCTTGTTCCCATGGCCTCAATTTTAGCCGGCAAAATTGGCTGAGCACCCAGCCTCTGTGGATCCTCCAGGCAAAATGATTTATAATGGTTTTCTACACGTACTTCTGAGAACGCAAATATTTTAAAGCTTACAATCATTACAGGAACCCACAATCTCACCTCAAGTACATGAGTCAGATTACAGGTTAGCACTTCAGATCGTTTTACAAATGTAAATTTCTTGACATAATGGGTGAATATGTTTCCATAGTCAAGGTTAATTTTTAACCTGAAGTCGGTTCCCCCCCCCCTTTGCAGGGAAAGAATGAAGAATTCTTTTTAATTACTGCACAGTTATTCAGCTGTTTCTGTGGTTATATACTCCTTTTTTTCCCTTATGCTTGTCTGTAATTATCTTTTCAAATCATGCCCAGATCCTTTCCAAATAATATATTCTTAGCCTCATTTCCTATTCACTTCCATATATAGCTCCGTAGTTAAAAGAACGTCAGGATTTTATACGTGCTCATGACTCACTGATGGTGTTAACTTTGATTTGATCTTTGGTAGTGACCCAGTCAACATTTATTTAATCCAGTTTCTTGTCACAGATTTGCTTAGGCTCAGTGAGAGAGTCATTCAGAAAATCAGCTGGTCTTCTTTTCGAATTCAGACTTGGAACCTTGACTCCCATTAACAAATTATGGGAGACACAATGCTGGAATAGTTGGGTCCTTTTGCCTGATCCAGCAGGTCTCTTCCTATATTTCTGACTTACAAACGCTTTATGAACAGGTGACTCAGCCAGGAAGGAAGATAACAGGGCCGGCCAACAATGGCTAGTCAAAGATTTCTGGGAAAGTTACAAGCAACACATGACCACTCCATCCACTGTTGGTTCCCAGCATCAAATATTCAGAGACATACTGTCTCTCTTAACAGAGAAGTTCCATTTAGCAATCGTGACTAATAGCGACTGATAAAAGTTATCTTCCGCAAATTTATCCAACCCCCCCTTTAAAGCTATCTAAGTCAGCCATCATAACACCTTGTGGTAGTGAATTATATATGTCAATTATGCACTCTGTGACAAAGTACTTGCTTTGCCAGAACAGAATATACTGCCCATTAATTTCACTGGGTGACCTTGAATTCTAATACTATGAGAAAGAGAGGGAAGGAAAATCTCTATCTGCTTTCTCCACACCACATGCAGTTTTGCAAACCTTTATGGTGCTATTGGTTGCATTTCCAACCCCCCCCCCCAAACAAAGACCTCAAAGATATGGCAAAGATATGGCAACCCCACTTTTCATTTTTGGTTTGCCTTTTCTCTCCTGTTCCCAGCTCTAGCATATCATTTGTTAGATGCACCTCCCACTTTGCACATTGGACATTCCAGGTTCAATCCCTGGCATATATAGATAGGGCTGGGAAACATCTTGCTTACAACCCTGCACTGCTGTGATGCCAGTTAATGTAGACCAGCCTTCCCCAACATGTTGTCCCCCAAATGCTGCTGGACTCCAACTCCCATCATTCCTGAGTGTTGGTCATGCTGTTTGGGGATTATGGGAGTTGGGAGCGCCACAGGTTAGTAAAGCCTGGAGTAGTCAATACCACATTAGATGGACCGATGGTCGGAACATAAGGTGAACTTATGTTCCTGTATTCAGTATCTGGATGTGGCTTAACCTGCAGGCATTTTGAAAGGCATTACTATAGTGGCTGCTTTATATTTAAGATCCTGGGTTTTCCTCTCTAGATACTTATGGTTGATTCAAACCCCATCGCTCTGGAAGTGTTGTCTCACTGTGTGTCACTGTGTACGTTTCCGAGCACAATTCAAAGTGTTGGTGCTGACCTTTAAAGCCCTAAACGGCCTCGGTCCAGTATACCTGAAGCAGCATCTCCACCCCCATCATTCTGCCCGGACGCTGAGGTCCAGCGCCGAGGGCCTTCTGGCGGTTCCCTCAATGCGAGAAGCAAAGCTACAGGGAACCAGGCAGAGGGCCTTCTCGGTAGTGGCGCCCGCCCTGTGGAACGCCCTTCCAGCAAATGTCAAAGCGATAAACAACTACCTGACATTCAGAAGACATCTTAAGGCAGCCCTGTTCAGGGAAGTTTTTAACGTGTGATATTTTACTGTATTTTTGGTTTTTATGGAAGCCGCCCAGAGTGGCTGGGGAGGCCCAGCCAGATGGGCGGGGTATAAATAATAAATTATTATTATTATTATTATTATTATTATTATTCTGAATGTCTCCCTGCTTCATGGGAGTTTTACTGCAACCTGCTCTGTGGCCCAGCAGACAAGAGACAAAGCCCGTCCCAAGCCACAAAGGGATGCAAACATTACACAAAGTTACAGTCAAATTAAGATAAAGGGACCCACAGTTTCCACTGCTCAGTAGTGTGACTACCAAATTAATGCACAGTGCTGAAGTCTAGTCAATTTTTATACCTTTGTTTTCCTTTATTATAAAACACGACAGCAAGGAGTCTTCTTTTTACAAAGCATACTAATGGCGTGGGGAAATAGCTTAACTTTAGGACCCATTACAATGAAGTGGCATAAGAAATTGACTAAAACAATAGAAGGAAAGGAAGAACTTTTATTTTCCTACTGCAAAAGTTTCTACGAAGTAGTTAGTAGTGGGTGTGAGCAAGGAAGTTGGAGGATGACCAGGGCTGGATTTAGGTTTGATGAGGTCCTAAGTTACTGAAGGTAATGTGGCCCTTTATATGTCCAGCTGTCCTTTGTCAACAACAAATTGTCACAGTTTTTTGTGTTGAATATATGCTATGGTAATTTATGGACCTAATAGGTATCTAAAGTCATAACAAAATATGTATTTTATCAAAGTAATTGTTGAAATGAAATACAATTAAAAAGAAGTATCCAGTTTTTTTCCCTTTAATTTTTTTGGGCCCCCCCCAAGAGTGTGGGGCCCTAAGCTATAGCTTGTTCAGCCTATACGTAAATCCAGCACTGGGGGTGACCCTCAACCACCATGCAGATGGTGGACTGCAACCATCATCAACCCTAGCCAGCTTGGCCAGTGTTCAGGCACAATGGGAAAAGTACCCTGAGAAGATCTGGAGGGCTGCACGCCCATAGCATGGGTTGCCAGTACTCAAGGCTGTGTAGAGAGGACGGGAGGGAGGGAAACATACAGAGCCCATTCAACTGCCTAACAGCATCCATGCCACCCAGGAGATTGCAGCCTCAGAGATAAAAAAGAAGAGTCATTCCATTGTCTGGAGAGGTCACTTCCTGGTTCGTATGGAGAAGCTGTTTTCAATGGAGCTCCACGACGGAAGCGCGCAGCTCTATTGAGGCAACACCAGGTGTTGAAATTGGGTGTCCCTAAACAATTTTGCACCCCCCCACCCTTCTCCCCCCCCATCTCCTCATACTAAAAGCCTTACTTTGGAATTACCCAGAGGTCCGGCGGTCCGCCAACCCCGTGGCCAGAGGGGAAAAACAATTCCAGAGACTTCTTGGTCAGAGAAAAGAGATTTATTGAGATCTGCGCAGAGGCAGCCAGTGGAGTCCTCTCCAAAGACTGGCTATGCCCAATTTCACATTTGCAAACTTTCTTATACCTTGAAAACACCCTTCCCTCCCCCAAGCTTCCCCAAAACCTTCTCCAATCAGCTGGCAAGTTTTAGCTTACTTCCTTATATGGCATATGGCTATCTAAACGCCCCTCCTTCCCTTGTTCGTGTGTTCTTCTCTTGCATTACTGCATCAGAGAGCATGTGCAAAGAGTACTGCAGTTTCTACTTAGCTGAGAGAAAAAACAGGAAATGGGCTTCCCTGCTAGCCAGCAGAAAGAGGAAGCTGGCCTTTCTGCAAAGCCGCTGCTCGCTGTCTGCTAGCCGGCAGAAAGAGGAAGTGGGCCTCTTCCCAATTCAGCAAAGCAGGATAATATGCAATTTTAACAGAGCAATTTACTTTAGAAAACAATTTATCAGAGCAGAGCAATTTACTTAAATATAAAATACAGGGAATACCTTCCCTGTCCCTTCAATACTATGCCACTGACTACAGGTTCCTACCAACTTGCATGGAACATTGGCCCACAGTGCAAAAGCTGAGACTTGGATGCAGAGTGAAGGTGAAGCAGTCACATGATCACCTCACCAGAAGCCCCAAACCCAGAAACTCTACCTTCAACATCTTCAAGCTGTTGCATGAGTGGCCCAAAGACCCCCTTGGTATGCTCAGTGCTAAAGCTAAGCGCTTCTGGCCTTGCAAGCTCCCACCTGGGAATGTTGTTTTGAATCAGCCGCCAGAAGAGAAGGGCGTAAAAGTGTAGTTAAACAAACAAGTTAGAAGGCCACAGAATTTAACCTACTTTTCGGGATCATTGTTCCTCAGGGATAACAGAAAAAGAGCAAAGTGTAAGCACTGTTAGCATTTGCTAAACTGAAGTAATTATGAGCACAGGTACCACAGCATGAATGTGTGTGGGAGAGATTCTGCTTATTCCTCATGAGTGGCTATGTTGGACCTCAGTGCTTCTAACATAAAATTGTGCAGAAATAGAAGAAATACATGTGATGGACTTAGACAGACCAAGGTGTTCCAGGTATATATGTATGCTGGACGACATTTCTCTGGTTCCTTTATTTATTTATAGTTCCTTTTCTGTTACAAGGAATCAAAGCAATTTGCAGTTAAAAACAAAATAAGCAATACGCTAAGAAGCAAAGCAGCTAAAACAGTAAAGGTAAAGGTAAAGGCACCCCTGACCATTAGGTTCAGTCGTGACCGACTCTGGGGTTGCGGCGCTCATCTCGCTTTACTGGCCGAGGGAGCCAGCGTACAGCTTCCGGGTCATGTGGCCAGCATGACTAAGCCGCTTCTGGCGAACCAGAGCAGCACACGGAAATGCCATTTACCTTCCCGCTGGAGCGGTACCTATTTATCTACTTGCACTTTGACATGCTTTCGAACTGCTAGGTTGGCAGGAGCAGGGACCGAGCAACGGGAGCTCACCCCGTTGCAGAGATTTGAACCACCGACCTTCTGATCGGCAAGTCCTAGGCTCTGTGGTTTAACCCACAGCGCCACCCGTGTCCCAGCTAAAACAGTAGCTCCCCTTAAACAAAGGGGATAGCTCAGTGGTAGAGCATGGGATTTGCACACAGAAAGTCCCTGGTTCAACCCCTGACCTCTCCAAGCAGGGTAAGAAATGTCTCCGGCCTGAAACCCTGGAGAACTGCTGCCAGTCAGTGTAGACTATTGGGAGCAAGGACTGCTAAAGCTGAGGGGAGAGGGGTTTGCACAACTACTTTGGTGCCTATTCATAGGTAAAGTAATCTTTGTGCGGAGACTCTCCTTTTTTGGTTCATGCCTCCCCTCTTAGCCTTTATACTACAAGCTCACTCCATTACGAGTGAGTAGTGCCTTCTGTCCCTATGCTACATGTACAGATAAGCTGATACGTACATTTATGCATCAAGCAATAATGCAACCGTTGCAGTGTTCTTTGATGGATTAATTCTGAAAAGCCCCTGCTTCCCTGAATTATTCATTCCCGTTACACTGTGCAATAGAACTGAACATCTAACTGGCAAATATGTTTCCTGCCTAAGACAATGATATCATTGTCGCAGACAACTTATCGTTGGCAATCTTCTTCAAAAATTCCAGCAATCAATTACCTATGTTATAATTAGAATTCCAATAACTCTCAGTGCAAGCATTTATTCTGTTAGAACCCCCTCCCATGAGGACATTTGCCTGTTTTCATTCAGTATCCCATTCTTAGCCCCCCCCCCAATGCATTATCAGGACTTCGGTACTTAACTGCCAGAAATTACACAGCCTACTTGTGCAAGAAAGAACCAGCTATGTTTGGGTTATGTGCAAGCTGCTTAGTCAAAACACACAGCTTATTATACTGGTAAATCATCTGAATATCTTCCAAGAGTACCTGTTTAAGGCACCCTTAGGCCTTAGGCCTCTGTACCTCTTTTACAAGCAAAATACAATATGCCCACCTTAGAAAATTGGAACCTGGATTGCATGTTTTCACTGATGTTTGTCTTGAACTTCAAAGTTCTGAATACTCTTCTTTTTTAGGAGATATGCAACAACAACAAGGGACATTATTGCCACATAAATAAGCAGCAAATATCACAATTGTGTTTATGCACTGGAAAAATCAATAAAACTTCTTATTTCTAAAAATATTCTGTGCTTCTTCCTATGAATGTAGACAGCACTGCAAGTGACTGGTTACTAGTTAATTCTGTTTGCCAAATGACATGAAGGATTTAAATACTTAGGTATTAACCTCACTGCTGACATAAGACAACTGGGATGTAGAAACTACAGGGGACTGTATAAGGGCATTCAACAAGAACTTACGAAATGGCAATACCCCAGCTTTAGCTGGGCAAGAAGCCATGGTCAAAATGTCAGTGTTACCTAAATTCTTTTTCTTTCTTTCAAGTTTTGCCTATTCGCATCCCAATACTTCAGGATAAACAACAGAAGTCTCTATAGAAATAGAATGAAATGAGGGGTGAGAATGCCTAACTTAGTGTTATATATTATGCTGGTTTTCACACCAAATCCATGATCTCATTGGTCAGGGGAAAGACAGACTAACAAAATGAATTTCAATAGGGACATATGTAAGGTTCAGCACTTAGGCAGGGATAATCAGCTGCACAGATATAAGTACATGTGAAAAGGATCTAGGGGTCTTTGTAGACCACAGGCTGAACATGCATCAGCAATGTGATGCAGCAGCAAAAACAGTGAATGCTTTTCTAGGCTACATCAATAGGAGTCTAGTGCCCAGATCAAGGGAAGTAATAGTACCACTCTATTCCGCCTTGGTCAGACCACACCTGGAGTCTTGTGTCCAGCAGGGGCAAACTTTGGTAATCTTTCATAATATGGCATCCTGTGCGAGGTCAAAATCTGACACCCCCAAATGAATCTTCTCAATTATGGATCTTCTCAGTTTTGTGCTGCCTCGCCTTGGAGCTGGTCCTTTCCTGACCAAAGTGGAGTCTTACAGCCCAGAGACAAAAGGTTGTAAGAGATCCCAATACTGAGCTAATGGACCAATGGTCTGACACAGGATAAGACAGCTTCCTGTGATTTTCTGGACCCTGTGTTGCGAAACCCGAAGAGCTCTGCTACAGAGACTTAACAGTCCAAGGCATTTGACATCAAGCAATTCTCTTTTCCTATTCTTTTCCTTGTCCTGGTTTTCTGAAATATGAAGATAAGAGCACATACTTTTTGGAGTCCCCCCAACCGCATTTTATTTTATTTAAAGCTGTAGTCAGGCCTCTCTGCTGCTGGATTCATGATTGAAGCTCCCAACAATGTCAGTTTTTGTTTCCACTGCAGATGTACTGCAGCACATTCCTGCCCTCCTCTCTTCGTTTCAGAGGCTTCCCGACAGTCTTGGGAATCACACTGTGAAGGTGAGCTATCAGACTAGAGAGTGACAAAGCCTGGTGGAAACCTGAGAAGACCCTGAGGACAGATGCACGGTGGCAGAGATATCCACTCTCATTGTTTCGCACACATTTTGCTATTTATTCTTCTCAGACAGAATAATCCTTTCTACTTCATTATGTTTGGAATTTGAACTGAAACTACTGGATCAAAGAACCTTACTTTGCTCACTGGGAAAAAAAGGGGGGGGGTTAGGATGAATAAACTGCCTGCTTTTGAAGACAAGCAGTGAAATGACATTATTTCCATGCAGTATGTAGTATGGAAACAGTTTGCTGTGCTTAAGAGGAAAGGAGAATTGGAGGCTGGATGCATGGGTTGGCAAACCAAGTATTACTGGGTTTTAGGGTATGCCCCCAGAGGTCATATGTGGGCCTGAACACATTCATTAATGGCATTTGTAAGCCACCCTTCACCAACTGCTCATAGGGTGGGAACAATGCAGTAAATCAAAATTAAAATAAACAAGCTCAGCAAATGACAAACAGTTCAAAACAGTTCTTTATGATGTACTAGCAACTGGCACCACTCAGGGATTCTAAGAAATCAAACAATCAGTGCAGTTCTGAAAGGTTCAGTTTGCTGTCTTGATTCAAAGCTGTGTCCCATTGTCCCCCCAAAATAGATGAATATGTGCTCCCACATGTGTCAGCAGGGCCTGCATAATGCCACACAACCCCGTTCTGCCCCCCCCCACATTTCGTCCCATTTCGTGATGTCTTCGTGTCACTTCCAGGTTCAGTGTGATGCACACATGCACAGTCGCACGCATATTGGACGAGCCTAAAATGGTCACTGCCTGCAGTTCATGAGAGCTCAAAACCAAATGTCCTTCTCAGAAGGTATCTGTCTCTGAATAACAGATATGGGATTCACAAATGGGGAAGAGTGCTGTTGCACTGATGTGCTGCTTGTGGGCTTCCAACAGGAATCTGGTTGATCACTGTGAGAACAGGGTAGATGGGCCATTTCATAGAATCATAGAGTTGGAAGAGACCACAAGGGCCATCAAGTCCAACCCCCTGCCAAGCAGGAAACACCATCAGAGCACTCCTGACATATGGTTGTCAAGCCTCTGCTTAAAGACCTCCAAAGAAGGAGACTCCACCACACTCCTTGGCAGCAAATTCCACTGTCGAACAGCTCTTACTGTCAGGAAGTTCTTCCTAATGTTTAGGTGGAATCTTCTTTCTTGTAGTTTGGATCCATTGCTCCATGTCCGCTTCTCTGGAGCAGCAGAAAACAACCTTTCTCCCTCCTCTATGTGACATCCTTTTATATATTTGAACATGGCTATCATATCACCCCTTAACCTCCTCTTCTCCAGGCTAAACATGCCCAGCTCCCTTAGCTGTTCCTCATAAGGCATCGTTTCCAGGCCTTTGACCATTTTGGTTGCCCTCCTCTGGACACGTTCCAGTTTGTCAGTGTCCTTCTTGAACTGTGGTGCCCAGAACTGGACACAGTACTCCAGGTGAGGTCTGACCAGAGCAGAATACAGTGGCACTATTACTTCCCTTGATCTAGATGCTATACTCCTATTGATCAGCCCAGAATTGCATTGGCTTTTTTAGCTGCCGCGTCACACTGTTGGCTCATGTCAAGTTTGTGGTCAACCAAGACTCCTAGATCCTTTTCACATGTACTGCTCTCAAGCCAGGTGTCACCCATCTTGTATTTGTGCCTCTCAATTTTTTTTGCCCAAGTGCAATACTTTACATTTCTCCCTGTTAAAATTCATCTTGTTTGTTTTGGCCCAGTTCTCTAATCTGTCAAGGTCGTTTTGAAGTGTGATCCTGTCCTCTGGGGTGTTAGCCACCCCTCCCAGTTTGGTGTCATCTGCAAATTTGATCAGGATGCCCTTGAGTCCATCATCCAAGTCGTTGATAAAGATGTTGAATAAGACCGGGCCCAAGACAGAACCCTGTGGCACCCCACTAGTCACTCTTCTCCAGGACGAAGAGGAACCATTGATGAGCACCCTTTGGGTTCGGTCAGTCAGCCAGTTACAAATCCACTGAGTGGTAGCATAGTCAAGACCTGATACAGGAAGGCCTTTCTTAAGTTGTACATGGCATGTATACCCCCTTGCTGATGTTAACAGGTAAGCCGGGAGCAGCCCTCTCTTCAGTTTCATAAGTTTCATAGGAACATAAGATATTGGCATATTGATACACCCCATATCACACACAAAAATACCACTCTCTGTGTTGGGCTAAATGTCCCCTAGGCACGGTCTGCTCAGAATACATACGAGAGATTAAAAGCTGAGAGTCTCACATTGCCAAGGATAGCTGCTGAAAATTCCACAGGCGGAATGCAAAATGCTAGGGGTTCATCTAAAGCCCAGCAGTCTAAGGTTCCTGACCTTTAAATTTGATTGTTTTGTAACACTTTCCAGTTGCTAATATCATCCATTTAATGTACCAAACCCCATTTGACAGACTGAGTGTTTCTAGCCTGCACATCTAGCTACAGAGGATTTATTTGAAGGCACAAGAAAAAGAAAATCTTGAAGTGTCAAGCAACTTTTGTCTGTCTTCAAAATCGCTGATAATGATCACTTAGCCTCTTGATCTCCTTGATCTTTGATAAGTTAAGTAGACGGAGCTCTTGAAGGCTCCCTTTTCGAACCATCTTTTTCTGGCTTTACATAATATATTCCCCAGGTGTTCCCCTCCCCCCCCTGAATGCTTTCCATCCATTAAGCACTAGAGACCCACAGCCAAACATTTATTCAGCACTACAGAACTTACTTTCAAACATCTGGCTATTTACGTCAAAACAGCATGCGACATTCAGCTCAGCCTTTTGGGCAGGCATAGGCAAACTCAGCCCTCCAGATGTTTTGGGACTACAACTCCCATCATCCCTGACCATTGGTCCTGTTAGGTAGGGATGATGGGAGTTGTAGTCCCAAAACATCTGGAGGGCCTAGTTTGCCTATGCCTGCTTTTGGACCTCTCTGCCCCCTTAGCTCTCTGCCCCATATTTCCCCAAAGCTCCTTTTCAAGTCCAGTCATTAACCCTGCCAACAACATGAACCCTGCCAACAACATGAAATTCCTTCATCCAAATTGTTATAAAGACATTGAGCCTGCATAGCTCAGTTGGTTAGAGCATGGTGCTGATAATGCCAAGGTTGCAGGTTCGATCCCCATATAAGACAGCTGCATATTCCTGCATTGCAGGGGGTTGGACTAGATGATCCTCAGGGTTCCTTACAACTCTCCAATTCTATGATCCTATGAACTGCAACGGGCCTAGGACAGAGCCCTGCAGCATCCCACTTGTCACTTTTTTCCAGGATGGTGAGGAACATGGGAAACTGCCGTATTTAGGGTCAGACCTTGGGCCTATCAAGCTCAGTATTGTCCACATCAGGGGTCGTCAACACTGTGCCTTGCAGAGATGCTGCAGGACTGCAACGCCCATCAGCCCCAGCCAGCGTGGCCAAAGGTCAGGGATGATGGGAGCTGGAGTCCAGCAATATGTGGGTGGCACCATGCTGACTACTCCTCGTGTACACTGACTAGCAGCAGCATCCCAGCATTTCAGAGTATATTTCAGTCCTACCTGGACACTGGTTTATATGACCTTTGACTTGAAAAAGGCCCCCAATCCCTTGCGTATAGGATTTCAGCCTAACTTCTTTAAAAGTCTGGGCCAGATTGACATTTGTTCCATTCCAACACAGCTCTTTTAACGTCTGTTTCAGAATGCATATGAGTTAATACATCTAGAATGTCATGGTAAAATTCCACTTAGCATAGCTAAAACACCTTCTGCACAATCCTTTTTAAAGTGCCTACTCAGATGAAAGTCCATCGAGTTGAACATGACTTGCTCCCCAGAAAACGTGTATAGCAGGGATGGGAATCTCCCAGCCTGCAGAAAGATAGACAAATTATAAACTGTCTGTGTGTGTGTGTGTGTGTGCGCACACACACACACACACATGCACACACCAGATGTTGAAGTGGGAGGGAAGAGGACTTTGATGTTGTGAAAAGTGTGCAATTGCCTATCCCTCCCCTGCAAAGGAGTGCGGCAAGTTCAAAGGAAAGAGGCATGTGTTCTTTATAACTACGCAAAATGTAGTCTATGCATTTTGCAATTGCATGCTTTCAATTTTCAAGATGCAACAGTGTTTTGAAGCTTGAGACTTTAAATAGTTGTAACACAGGGCTTGCAGCTCCATTGTGCATTGACCTTGTTTGCACTCTTCTGATGGATTCCTGAGTTCTTTTTGCCTTTTGCACAGTCAAGAAAGCTAAAGGATATAGAGGGTGGTTTTTTTTTAAAAAAAAGTCTATGAAGAAAATGAAAGGCTCGAGTGGAGTTATTAAGAATGAAATATATGTCATGAGGAAATATATGTTATGAGGAAATAAGTCTGTGTGGATCTTTGGCTGTATGAACACATGTGTGGCTGTATGAACACATGTGTGGAGCTCTAAATAAGCGGGCTGGCTGAACCCTTCAGTTCAGTTCAGTTCTGGCCTGTGAATAAACAAGAGCTGTTTGAAGAATCGCTGTGTCGTCTGATATGTTCACCCACAACTTAACAGGAGGCATCAGATGCATAAACAAAGAGGGAGGAGACTCCGAAGGCACACAGCACAGAAGATAATTCATTGGACAATTCTTCTTCAGGAAGGGCTCTTACCCAGTTATTACAAAGAGCCCCAAAGCTTCTTCCACATCATGCTATTTTAAATTATTTTCCATGTATCTCTGAGAACCCCTCACCTTTTCTTCCATAAAACCAACCAAAGTGAAAACCCCATTTGTTTCTGAATGTTACTTGTGTGAATATTGTTGGCCCAGTGGTGGGTATACATAAAAGGCTTATTTGAATGTAGTGTAGGTAAAGTATAGCCACTCTAGCTAGTAGCCATTATTCATCTTATTCCCTATAAAATTTTGTCCCATCCATTTTCAAAGCCATCCCAGGGTTCAGTGTCACCAGGATGGGGCAGATGAGAGGTTTTGTATAGGCTAGAAAGATTACCGTATCTCTCAGAGAAACCACAGCATGGATAGTGCTTAGGCATGCAAGTTCTCCTGCAAGAATTAAAAGCATAAACATGATGAAAGAGTGTCTGCTATGCATGACTGGGCTGGAAATACTTGAGAGAGCCTAATTTCTTACATGTAAGATCTAAGCATAGCAAAAAGCTACCATACTTGTACAGCTATCCACATTTTTAGCGAATACGTGGAATTCACTTCTGATTAATTAAGGGCAAATTGCTAAGGATTGAAGTATAATTGGCTCACAACAACCAGGTGCGGATTATAGCTAAATCACGGTGGATAGGCTGTTTAACTCACACATTTGACCGATTGGCAAGCCTTGCTACTCAGGTGTGCCTGTCTGAGCAAGGATGCATGTTAACAGCCACCAATAATGCCTCAGAAGAAAAAAATTATGGACCTGTCTTTGTGTTACTTCTGCTTTGCACTGCATTCCACCATGATCTAATATAACTTACCATTTGCTTAGCTATTATGTATATTTCTTTATTAAACTATAATTAAGTGTAGTCCAAAGAGGGACTACATGACTAGGCAAAAAAGAAGATCTAGCCTGTGTCCCAGGACTTAAAACACATCTGAACCTTCCATCACTTATTTATTTGTTTAATTTAAAATAAAATAAAATACAAAAAGCTATTTTGTTCAACATAATACGATACACTAAATCCTTAATTAATGAAAACACATACAAATTAAAAAAGGTGACATTCTGGGTTATAAACTGCTTAAAAGTCTCCTGGCAGCATTTTATTTTTTTTAACATGGGATGGCCTTAAGACCACCAACAGATCACAAACACCTTTGGAGAGAGGTGACTTATGATTTGATGGTGGTTTTTGAGGGGACATGGATCCAGTGTTTTTCCACCATGACAGTTCTGGCGAGCTGTACTTTTTATGGTTCAGAAAATGGAGGTGATTGTGATTTGTGCTGTGATGGTGGTTTGGGATGTAAAGGCCTGTGGGCACTCGGGGAAGTGCCACATGCCCCAGGGACTGTGTTGAGTATCCCAGAGCTACAAGATGTGAATTAATAGGAAGTACAGTGGTACCTCGGGTTTAGTACTTAATTCGTTCCGGAGGTCTGTTCTTAACCTGAAACTGTTCTTAACCTGAAGCACCACTTTAGCTAATGGGGCCTCCCACTGCAGCTGCTCCATCAGAGCACAATTTATGTTCTCATCCTGAAGCAAAGTTCTTAACCCGAGGTACTATTTCTGGGTTAGTGGAGTCTGTAACCTGAAACATCTGTATCCTGAAGCGTATGTAACCTGAGGTACCACTGTATGCAAGATTGAGTAATCAATGAAAAATAATTGTAGGGTCATTCAATAAGATTTTTATACAGTGGTACCTCGGGTTACAAACACCTCGGGTTACAAACTCCGCTTACCCAGAAGTAGTACCTCGGGTTACAAACTTTGCCCCAGGATGAGAACGGAAATCCGTGCCAATGGTGGCACGGCGGAAGTGGGAGGCCCCATTAGCAAAAGCACGCCTCAGGTTAAGAACGGTTTCGGGTTAAGATCGGACCTCTGGAACGAATTAAGTTCGTAACCTGAGGTACCACTGTATTAATTGTCACTTTAATTTTAGTTATGTGATATTACTTTAATTACTTTAGTGCAATGATAAACCAGAGAAGGGCCTTTTCACTGGTGGCACCCATGTTGCGAAATGCCCTCCGTGTTGAAATACGAGAGGCTTCATCAGTATTGGCATTCTGCTGGCTCCTGTGTAGGCAAGCATTCCCTTGCAACCGAACTTCTGATCTTACTGTTTTAATTATTTTTTAAAAACTGTTTTCATTGTCCTGCTTTTCAACTGACTAATTATTTTGTATATTTTAATTATTTCTTAATGCCCTGATAAAACCATTATTGTGTATTTTAATTATGAATCAATTTTATAGTAAACTGCTTAGAAGCCATTTTGGCATATAAACTGTATATAAATTAAATAATAACAACTTACAGAATGCATTTTCTCAAAGTGTATTTTATATTAGTATGAATATATTTGAATTGCATCGTGTCTTCTCTATTTCTAACCAAATGATTTGGAAAGTTGACCATATTCAAGCTTCCATTTCTTTGTCCTTATGCAGAATCCTCCAGTCAACAACACACATTCTCTGCAACGTATTAACTTGTATTTGTTATTTGTGGATAGGATTCTACTTCTTCATGCGAAACATGAGGCTAGTGTAACTGCTAATAATGGTCTCTGCTTACAAAACTAAGAAGTGTTATGTTTTCATATTAACGCTACTTAAGCAAACAAGATTCAAACAAATTTATTTTCTTAACTTCAGCGTGTTTGGTAGTAAATAATATATTAAAAACACATCCTGGATTAAAACGCGCACACACACTCCAAATTAAAAATTCAATGAAGTATGTAAATAATTTAACATAGCTGGGTGTTTTAAATCTCATGTAATAATAATCTACTACCAAATCTTGCAGGAAAGAGGATCAGTCAAATGCAGGCAATTCTCCAGTGGCCTGATTATCTCTGGAGTGTGATGTTCCCCACAGCTTCCCCACAGCAGTTCTTTACAACAGTTCTTTATACGATAGTTTTTTTTAAAGTATGAGCTAAGCAAAAAGAGGAAAAAATGTATAGTCTAACCAGCACGGTTGCACACTATATTATGAACATATGACTATGGGTTTTTATTCAATCTAATATTCTAGTCCTTAGTAAGCATATATGGCACAGAGAACACACCACAAAATTTCACGCTGGCCATACGGTCTAAGGCAGGGGTAGGCAACACAAGGCACATGGGCCACAAGCGGTCCACGGGGGTCGTTTAACCTGCCCACTAGCCACCCCTGAACCGAGCCGCCTGCTAGGCAAGTCCCCGCCCACTGTGCTAAACCGGTGCAGCACGGCGCGGGAACTCGCTTCCACAGTGCCAGAAATCGTGTCTGTGCATGCTCAGATGCCGGAAATCACATCTGTGCAGATGCTGGAAATCATGTCTGTGCAGACGCACACACTGGAAGTTGTGGCTGCGCGCACTCACGCACGAGCACGATTCAGCCCACGGAGGGATCTCCGCTGGAGTGAACAGGCCCAGGCGAAGTAAACCTTGCCGACCCCTGGTCAAAGGAGTTCATAAGAACATTTTCTGACTTCAGCAATTACAGTGGACGCTTGGGGTGCGAACGTGATCCATGCAGGATGCACGTCCGCAACCCGCAGCATTCGCAACCCGCGTCTGTGTGCCTGTGCATGCGTGGGTTGCGATTCAGCGTTTCCGCGCATGCGTAAAGCACGATTTAGCGCTTCTGTGCATGCCCGACCGCTGAAACCCAGAAGTAACCCGATCTGGTACTTCAGGGTTTCAGCAGTCCGTAACCCAAAAAAATGCAACCTGAAGCGGCTGTAACCCGAGGTATGATTGTAATATCAAAACTAACTTTTTTAAAAAAAAATAGTCTGTACCTTTAGTTGAGTTGAACTTTAATGGCAAAGAAATCAAATGATATATGCACAGACTGGGGAAAGAACCCAGTAGGTTCTGTTGCCCAATATTATTTCTTAAAAGTAAGCACCCAGTAATACCTAAAGCACGCCACCCCCGCAGATGTTCGGTCATTTATTGAAAACCTCCAAGAGAGGTTCAAAAACCACCCCGGGCACTTTATTCTATTGTTGAACTGCATTTGTACGTAAGAAGCTTTTTCTTAATGCCTAATACAAATCTATATTCCAGTACTTGAAGCCCAAGTTTAGCAAGGTTGATAATCCCATGAATGTGTCTTATAATGCTTAAAGCTAGGAAGAAATGTGTTGGTGTCCTTCTGGGTAAGACCATGGCAAATCACCTTAAGGACTTGCACATCTGTGCTATGCTATTTGTGTGTGTGTGTGTGTGTGTGTGTGTGTGTGTTTTGTAGCCTAACTAGCTCAAACTGGAAACCAAAATTAGCTATGTCGGCTATTGGAACACAAACGTGACCAAAGCTATTAGCATCTCTTTTTGTCTTTGTGTGAGCATGTGTGCGATAACTTAAAAATAGTCGCACAGATTTGGTTTACATTCTGCATGCCTGTTCTCAAGCTGAAGCAAAAGCCTGGCGGCCAAATTTTAAACTCCTAAAAATAGCTCTAAAACCAGAGCGCTTGCAGAACACCAAGTATAGCAGCAGGAACAACAATGAAGGAGGATGACATGTTGGAACAACGACATCTATAGGAGGGAACCTTAACCACGTAATTGTCTATTAGTATTTGTGTTAAATCTTTACAGGAAGGCGGGGGGGACCACCTCTATTTCCATTCACTGACTCTCAAAAATATGTCCAGTGACTCTTGTACAGAAGACAGAGGAGAGTATTTGAACTCACTATTCATTAGACTGGAATTTATCCCCTCCCTGCATATAAGAAGGATAATAATAGGGTAAGCCACAAAACATAAAACAAAACCCTGCATTATTTATATTCCATTTTCTCTATTTATTCCCCCATTAATTTTCCCCTCTTCATTTCAGGGTACTAAATGTGGAGTGAAATTATCAGCAGTCAACGCGGCATGTTTCTGTTCTGGTTCTAGCTCATATAGTTGGCCTGGCAAATTGGCTCTGATTACAACACTTTTTATAGCTTGCATTATCTTTGCTGGCTATAAAACAAAAAAGGCCTTTAGGAAAGTGGCATCTCTCATTTTCTCATGCCTTAAAATGTAAAATATGAAACAACAATCCTGTCTTACTACTTGGACAATCAGTCTCTTTAGAAAATAGCAATAGGCTATTCCTTTCTTCTATGTTTTTCAGGGACATCTAGGAAGATAACATGTACGTATTTAGCCTAGGCTCGCTAAATCCAGAATCTCCAAATCTAAGACAAATCTAAGAACAATGTGTATATTATGAACATGTTATATGCTCACTACTAGAAAATACATTTATGCAACCGTTGTTTTCTCTGAATCATATTCACATTTTGCAATTGCAATGTGCTTACAGGTGCAAATAAATCTAAGAAACTTTATCCTGAGGTCACGTGCTATATTATTATGTCAACACAAAAGTGATGCTCTCTTCTTCTCATGAGACATTTCAGAAATTAAGGACCACGGCCCCATTTCTATGGTAGTCACAAGCAAGGAGTTCCAGATAAGGATACCCATCCACATCAAGATACACATCTTGTCATTTCAAAAGGACTCAGTTGGGTATCATGATGTGATTGTAGAGAAAGAAGTGTGTTGCTACTGACAACAGTTTTGGAAGGCTTACACCACACAGAGATCTCTCTAGCAGGATGGGTGGGCTGGGAGGGAGAGTCATACAGCATGCATTTCTAACTATGTTATCTGGAAATAGGTCCCACTGATTTCTAAAGCTATTTCTTTTTCTGAGGTTCCTCAGCCATTGCCTGCTGATATTTCCAGTTTTGATCTTTCTCCTTAGATAGATAGTATTCTTTTCACTGCTATCAGCTGGGGGTCAATTGTGGCTGTTCTCGCGACAGCTGATGTTTGCTAATCTATGAGCCTGCCTAGACAAGTGACAGAGAATGTTACCAAAATGTTTATGCTACAAATCTTGTGCTTTTCCTCTGCCTATGAAGGCTGGACCACCTGCCCTCCATAGCTGTCAATCAGCCAACCTGAAAGACTTTGTCTCTAAAATGCCTTTCCACAGAAGAATCATATTTAAAAGCTTTTCTGTGACACTTGTCATCCTTTCCTGACCTATTCCCCCTCCCCACCTTTTTCCCGCCTCTCCTGCTGCCAAATTTGGATCAAGAATATATTTGCTTTTAAAGAAGTAGTACTGCAGAGAGATGAGCGCCACAACCCCAGAGTCAGTCACGACTGGACCTAATGGTCAGGGGTCCCTTTACCTTTACTTTTACTGCAGAGAGGCTGCCTGTTTCCTCTTTCAAGGATCCAATTTGTAATTGGGCTCTGCAAATAAAACCACCACCACCCAAAATCAGGAAGTCACCTTACTTCAAGCCTACCCCAACCCCCAATAGTCTCCAAATTCCTTCCCTTTCCTCAAACATAATGTTGCTGCTTTTGTTTTAAGTTTTGGTAGTCCTGGAATGTGTAATTTTCCCGGGGTTATTGATGTCGCAAGGGCATCAAAGCCCTGGCTAGAACATATTCCAAAACACCTAGATCACTGATTACAACAGTGCTTCAGCACAAAAGTGGTTAGATCTCCACCACTTTCTCCATCTTCCTCACCAAGGGAGCAGCAGCAGCGCAGCAGCGCAGCAGCCCAGAACCTGGTTTGAATTTAACAATCACCTTGTGATATGTGGAGTTCTTTGCCTGGGGTGCTTTGCTTGTTGTTCATGTGTTTCACGTGCAGGTGGTTGGGTCTCTGGCTTTCTACCTCAAGAATCCAACTCAAAAATCCCATGTCAGCTTCGCATGCTATGCAATGTGATGTGCAATGCTGACACAATTTTCAAGTGGGACACAGTAAGTTATTTTCCTGACCAAGCAAGTTACCCAGAAGCCAGAGTGGCTGCCCTTACAGGGGCAATCTAGCTCTTTTTGCCCTCTATAGTTTCAGTCAAAGTTCTGGCACAAAAGAAATAATACAATTGGCCTGAGCAAAATGGCAATATTTGTAAAGGGCAGACACAACAGAAGCAGAAGTCTCGACTTGTATTTCACTGATAGCTATGCTCGATGTATGTGGTTCCTCGACATCGCTATAGAAAAAGCAAGAGAACAGCAGCAGAAGAAAATACATTACTATGCATAACTAGGGAGAGCTTGAATGCATGGGTGAATTGGATCAGCCCTTTAGATCCTGTTTTGGGAGTGGCAATTAGACCTCCCACGACCCCTCAAAATTTAAGCATGGAAATGGCATTTTAAATTCTCTCTTTCACTTCACTTTGCAATGCTGCTGGTGTGGCTCAGAAGCAACAACATAACTCTTGACTGCTGTTATTCTTCCTGCCCACCTGGCTGGCCACTGTGAGAACAAGATGCTGGACCAGGAAACTGGACGGAACCTGATTCAGCATGTTCTTCTTAAGTTCCTTAGATGAATTATGGGAAGGTAGAATGGTAGCGACCAGAGTTCTGCAGCTAAACCAGCAAAGCTGGCAGTTTTAAAAAGTTAAGTGAAAGAAAGGGAGGAGGAAATAAATGAACTTTACAAAGATGAAAACAAGTGTGAAGCCCCACCACCACCAATTTTAAGCCCTTCCCCTTCCCCCCAGAATTAATAACACTTCCCATTTTGTTTCACTTAGGGGCTTCAGCCAAACTGGCTCCCCAAATTTGGCCAAATCCAAAAATTGAAATGAAAGGAGATAGTCTTATGAATCATACAATATAGAAGAAACAATACACAAAACAATGTTGATCTAATTTTCCACATGTAATGGCACAGTAAATGTGATATTGGTCCAGGTAAATGGGTGGGTGGAAAAGAGGGAAGTAGTTGAGGCCTACTATGTGACTGAAGCAAGTAAGAACTTGTGACTTATGAGACACAGTCTCTAGCCATCCCCCAGAAAGAAAGTTAGGAAGCTAAATGTGCAGGTACTCTACTAAGTGCTTTCTGTGAGATAAGCCAGGTTGGTCACTCCTACCTTTCAGTGTTTTTAGACAATGAGTGAAATCAGAGCTACGATTGATAAGTGAGCTGCTTGAACACCAGGCAGTAGGAATCCCGGGGGTCCTACAGAGCTATTTCTCCTCCCCTTTGTTACACTTTTACAGCTTTTATCTTATCTTCTAGTCCTTGGAATTTCCACCATCTGCCCTAAATTTTTCCCTAGCCACCAAAATGCTTCTTTCCTGTGGTGGGTTTGTCTGGTCTGAGATCAGGGCTGGATCTAGACACATCAAAGAAGCGTTTCAGTTTAAAGCACTGTAAATTTAAACAGGGAAAACAAGTAGGGAAAAAATGGGACTCCACATCGCCATCTGGTGCCACAATGCTGTATCGCACATACAACGCATATAAATCGCTTTTTCTTTATTGGTCTAACTGAGTCCCACGTAGTCTCTTGAAGTTATTTTGTTGAAATACTAATGCACAGTAACTTCTAGGGACTACCTGATCTCAGACAAACTCACCACAGGAAAAATGCATCTTGGTGGGCAGATGCTAAATAATCTCCCTCCCCACAAAGCCAATGTGAAAACTTTGCAATGAGGCTTAGGCGTGTTTCCTGCTGTGCAGGAGCTGGTGTCTAGGCACTAATGAAGAATTCATTGTATACTTAACTTACAGTACAATACGGTACATGTCTAGTTCAGAAGTACCGTATGTTTCCGTGTATAAGACAATGTTTTTTCCTTTAAAAACCATGCTAAAAAGTGGGGGTCGTCTTATACATGGGTAGTGCATAGGGTGGATGTTCAATTGCTTGCTGCCGAGGCTGTCAGCAGCTATTGTGCGTGTTATTGGTTGCTTCATCAATGGGTGGTGTTGATTGGCTAACGCTCCGGGACTTGGGTGGGCAATTGGCAGCTTCTGCCGGCGATGGAACAGACATGAGGTGGAATTAGTGATGTGCGGTGGAGCGATTTTCAGCAATCCCTCTTTAAAAAAAGCTCACCAACCCTGGGTAATCCTCTGCAAGAAAAGCTCAAGAATGCTGGGCAATACTCCGCAAAAAAAGAAGGAAAAAAAAGCTCTGTGCCATCTCCCCCCATTTTCTTAATTTTTATTCCCCCAAAATAGGGGTCATCTTATACATGGGGGCATCTTATAGACGGAAAAGTAAGGTAAGTCTCTTACTGCTAGATAAATCAGTGTAGAAATAGCAGTCTAAGCTTTGGTTTAGGATTGGCACCAGGGGAACCATGGTCTGTGCCTTTCACAGCTGTATCATGATAAACAGGTCCAAGCAGGACATATCTGACTTCCCATGATAAACATGAAGTTGTCTGTAGGGGGAGACACAGCAACAGCTGTAATCTTTCTTTTTGTGTTATGTCACACTCCCATGGCAGCCATTTTGTGACTGGCACCAACAGCACTCTCTCAACATTCATAAATGAGCCCATTGGTCCCAAAAGGTTGGCAACCCCTATTGCTGTTGATGGACCATACCACTCAGGTCGAATTCTCCTGACAACGGTCTATTCACTGAGATCTTTTAAGTCTTTCATATAAAGTAGAAAATGTCCACCTATGGAACTGTTGACAAAAATTGTAGGTCTACATACATTTTCCTGTCCTGAGTCTCCTCCAACCAGCAAAGAAAACTTAACCAGTTATCAGTAACTTGTCGGGATCAGGAATAATTTGGCATGACAAGAGGAAACAATGTGCCAGGGGCAGAGGGTTTCCTCCTGCTGACATAAATTGGTGCATCTCTGGAGAGACCAAGAACACTTGTCCCTTTAAATTTATGGAGTTATTTACTGTTGGAAATGTCACTGCAAGCATGGCATGTGTGTCTTTTTTCCATAATGATGTCTGCTCAGCCCTCTGAATACAGCAACATGTCCACATCCAAATAACAAGGCTTGCTCTCAGTTTTGCAAGCAGAAAAACATAATGGGGGAGGCAGTAACAGTGTTGGCTCCTCATAAAAATATCACACAAATGAATGTTGACTGTCACTGACAAGGAACGATGTGTTGCAACCTGTGGGGTTGTAGCTCAGGCAGAATAACAAATAACAACACTTAGGGCTGTCACCTGGTTAAAGAAATTGTAGTCAATTGATTTCGGCTTTTAATCTACTGAATGAATCTGCATACATTTGCATATGAGTAAGCACACAGAGAAGAACATGGTTTCTTTCTTTTTAAGAATACCAAAATATGATGCAAACGAGAAGCATCTTAGATGCATTCCCTGCTGTGTGAGAAGGGGAATGGACCAGCCTCTTTTAAGGTAGCATCCGCTATCTTTGGCTTTAGTAGGTATTTGCATTAAACAATGTGTTGTTGTTTTTTTTAATAAAAAAGGTAATCATCACTATAATTTATTAAGGATGAAATCCCAACTCCTTGGCCAGCACTGTAATGCTGAATGGAGCAGTTTAGCCGCTGCAGCATCCTTAGCCCTGGTGCTTGTGCTGCCTAGGGTGGAAACAGGGGTTTTCTTTTCTTTTCACAGAATCAGAAAATTGTAGAGTTGGAAGGGACCACGAGGGTCATCTAGTCCAACCCCTTGCAGTGCAAGAGTATTTTGCCCAATGTGGGGATCGAACCCATGATGCCAAGATTAAGTTTTTAAATAAGCCACCCTAAGGCCTTTTGGTGAATGGAAGAATATAAACAATGAAAATTAAAACAAGAAACAAATAACAGTGATGTTATTATCTCTCTGTCTATTTAGTGGCCATTTTCATACACAGAGGGAATGCAGAGGTTGTAAATGCAACATTCTCAATCAGCGTTTAAAGAATTTGCACATGTCCATCTCCTGTGGCTTTGAAACCCAAAGCTGTGATCTTGAAGTCATTGGCTCACCTGCCATTCAGTTCACATCTATGGATCTATCTCATAGCGAGAAAAAAGCACAATGAGCAGTGAATGGGTATTTATTCTAGCTAGAAGTTCACAGAGACCATAGTAATTTCTGGGAAATATATTTTTAAAGTTAAAATATATAGTGGTACCTCAGGTTAAGTACTTAATTCGTTCTGGAGGTCTGTTCTTAACCTGAAACTGTTCTTAACCTGAAGCACCACTTTAGCTAATGAGGCTTCCTGCTGCTGCCGCGCCACTGGAGCACAATTTCTGTTCTCATCCTGAAGCAAAGTTCTTAACCTGAGGTACTATTTCTGGGTTAGCGGAGTCTGTAACCTGAGCCGTATGTAACCTGAAGCGTATGTAACCCGAGGTACCACTGTATTTATGTTAAAAGTAAGCAAATTTGCACAGCTTTCTAAAATGGAAGCGCATGCTCCTTGCAAGCACTGCTTAGTAGTGTTTGCAACAATAAAACTATGTTGTTACCTGTGCTTCTATTTATAAGACAGCAGTGAGTCCAGCCTCGTCAAGGATACAAATATAAAGAAGCAGCGGATACATAAGTGTGCACCATGGAGTGAATAAATTACGCTGGACCCAGCAGGACTGTTGAACATAACAGCAGGGGCTGTGGCATTTTAACAGTGTAGGGCGTAATGGCCTCTCCCATAAAACGACAGAAAGCCTGAAAAGGGATAGTTCCCGTGTCAAGCTAACAAATACCCTCCTTTAGACTTAACAGATTGTTGCACCTCTCCAGAGCCAAAGGACTCATTGCAGACTGCAGCAGGGATGCTTTTGTTCCGAAACGATCAGGAGATCGTGGGCCATCTTTCATGTCGCACTGACGCACTTCATCCTTCAGCAGACGCATGTGCTTTTACACCAGCCCACTTTATCATGGCTGCAACCCATTAACATGGAGCTCTTCCAAAGCATTACTGCATTATTCCACACAGCAGGGGCTGTGAGACCCTCTGGCTGACTTGGAATGGACCCTGCTCAGCAGTTCCCATTAGGAATAAGACAATAGCACAGAGGGAGGGAGTTCTGTGTGAACGAAGATCCCACTACTACTGCGCAGGTCCAGAGCTGGGCCGAATGAGTCGCCTCTAAAACGTAGCCTTAGCCTGTGAAGTGTGCTTCTTTGGCAAACATTTAAGCAAAGGGAAAGTCTCTCCCTCAGCTGAGGGTACAAAAAATAAATAAAAATAAATGTCCTCTCTTTTTCTCCCATGCCAGTGTATCAGGTGCTAAGATACTTGCTTCTCCCTCGGTCTTGCCATCTTCCCTCCTGACCTATAAGGAGGTGAGATTGAGGTGTCCTGAATAGCTGGGACAAGAGACAGGGGACGAAAGAAGGAACGCAAAGGAGAAGTCACAGCTGTCTTGTCTAGCCATGCATCTAGGAATGTAAAGTTACAGGAGGTTCTCTGGATTGCAGCTGCATTGCCAAGTTACATTAGCTAGCGACTTCCTTTATTTCTCTTTGCAACACATGTTCTGGCCCCTTTGCCTGAGTTAAGTGGAGCTGTTGTCTCCATAGGCACTTTACTGCACTGCTGTCCTCTTATGGAGCACTGTGAGTGGAAGTAAATGGACTTCGTCCCTTACAACTCAACAATTCCAAAGCGAAAAGGACACACATGATCCAGACCGTCATCACAACTTGTGGTGCTGCATTGGCATGGCACATTAGCAGCACAGAGTTCTGGTATTACTGCACGACCAAGAATCTCTCAAAGGTGTGTGGAAACTGGGCTGCATTGAGTATTTTAGAAACACACATTGGGGAGAGGCTCCCAGACTTTGGAACTCCCTCCCTAGAGAAGCTAGACTGGCTCCCTCCTTGTTGTCCTTCAACCAGCAGGAGAAGGCTTTCTTGTTCCAACAGGCTTTTGAGAACCAACTGCTTTTAAAGAAAGGGCTGGTGCTCTGCTGCTTTTATTGAATAATAAGAAGAAGAGTTTGGATTTGATATCCCGCTTTATCACTACCCTAAGGAGTCTCAAAGCGGCTAACATTCTCCTTTCCCTTCCTCCCCCACAACAAACACTCTGTGAGGTGAGTGGGGCTGAGAGACTTCAGAGAAGTGTGACTAGCCCAAGGTCACCCAGCAGCTGCATGTGGAGGAGCGGAGACGCGAACCCGGTTCCCCAGATTATGAATCTACTGCTCTTAACTACTACACCACACTATTTGTATGGTTTTAATTTTTTTTTAATCTTCTCAAGATTGGTTTGAGAAGATATTGAATTATTTGGGTAGGTTTGAACAATCTGGGTAAATTAAAATGTTAACAGTTAAATAAACCTTGTGGATGGAGGAGTGTTAAAGTATATAAAAATGTACATATGGTTGATTTGAATATGTTATTATTGATTATGTATACCCAATGTATTAGCTGCCTGGGGGGTTTCACTGTTTGTGTTTTGGTTGTTGGTAAAAAAATGTAAACAAACAAACAAACAATTTTTTTTAAAAAAGTGTGTGCGTGTGTAGTTTCAATTCTATCAACGTTTAATTGTTCTCTAATGATTTTTCCAGTATGTTTTTTGCTGTTCTTATTTTTTATCTGCAAGCCATTTTGAGTCCCTGATAAGGGGGAAAGGTGGGATACACGCATAACAAAACAAGAACAAGAACATCAGATGCATTTCTACAATAATGATGTATCTCCAAACATGCAAAGTTCATCCACAGTCTGCTGATGAGCCTCTTCAGCAGCAAATGCAGAAGAGGTATCATCAGAAAGTTTGGAGAGAAGGAAAAATAATCTGAAAGAAATCCCACCCCCCACCTTGCACATGTCTCATTTGCTTAGGAAAAGCAGCGATAAGGCTCTCTCTGTATTCAGTTAAGGGATACTGTAACACCACAGACCAATAAAAAAGGCTTTTGGGGGGATTGGTAAACAGTCACTCAGAGCAGTTTCAGGTGGTAAGCAAGAAGAACCTTCAGGCTTATAGGTAATGGCATTTTTGTATAACAAAGAATAATTCTCTCTTCTTTTTCTTGCAGGCTGTCAATGTGACACAAATGACTAACATTTGTGGGCAAGCAGGCTAGTGAAAAAATGTTGTCAGCTATTACCTTTTCTCAGGCTACCTGTAATGTTGTATTATACAGCACAGCAGGAGTTCAAAGAAAGGTCCTAACAGCAGCAGAACAGAAGGTAATTAACTTTGGCACCATTCTAAAAGCGTTCCATCCACCTTGGATCTCACAAACATTTGTCTTCCAAGCATTATTTTTTTTAAAATGCTTCTTGTTTTCCTCTTAGGCTTCTAAACCAGATATTCAATTAAATTAACAACCCACCTTTTTCTACATTGTAAATGGTTCCGAGAAACAAAACAGACCAAGTTCGCAGCCAAGAAGACAGCTTAATCTGAATAAATCTGAATTCGGTCTCAACGATTGGCAACTTCAAAGAATGAGTATCTCAGGAAGTCTCTGGTGTGCATTTTGCCAATTTGTTTTCCATCAGGCTGTCTTTGTCAGATGCTTCACAGCCCTATGCGCTCCTTTGTAAAAAGGCAATCTACTGTGTTCCAATCACTAGACTGAAAATATCTTGGCAAAAATCTCATCTAATATAGTCTCTCTCTCCCCCATCCCCCACCAAACAGATGCAGTTTTCAAAGTAGATAATATTTCTGCTTGGCGGACAGAAGCACATATCAAGAACAGGCCACAAATGGTGCCTGCCTGAATCAGATTATGCAAAAGACTGGTAAAAACTCTTTTGATGCTTATTTCCTTTCCTCACTCCTGATTAGAAATGTGGCACATGTATAAGGGCAGGGCCTCTTGATTTGGTTTTGTGCTTCTGCAGTTGCTTCTGAGTTGAGCAAAAGTAGAAGAAAACCTGCATGCACCCTCTGCCACTATGAGAAACAATCACCATCCTATTATTAGTGTCAGAGGGATGAGTATTTAGGTACCTCAGATGGGCCTAGTTCCACATTTTCTCATCTATAAACAAAGTGTGGGGTAACCAGCGCTATATAAACAGCATGCTTGAGCCTAATTAAAGCATGAAGGGGTTAATGTCATAGAGTAATATGTCCTGCTGTGCTTAAAGGTAAAGGACCCCTGACAGTTAAGTCCAGTCGCAAACGATTCTGGGGTTGTGGCACTCATCTCGCTTTACCGGCCGAGGGAGCCAACGTTTGTCTGCAGACAGTTTTTCCGGGTCATGTGGCCAGCATGACTAAACCACTTCTGGCGAAACCAGAGCAGCACACGGAAATGACGTTTACCTTCCCACCGGAGCGGTACCAATTTATCTACTTGCACTTTGGCATGCTTTTGAACTGCTAGGTTGGCAGGAGCAGGGACCGAGCAACGGGAACTCATCCCATCACGGGGATTCGAACCGCTGACCTTCCAATTGGCAAGCCCTAGGCTCAGTGGTTTAGACCACAGCACCACCCGCATCCCTCTCTATATAAACAGCATGCTCGAGCCTAATTAAAGTATGAAGGGGTTAATGTCATAGAGTAATATGTCCTGCCATGCTTAGTCTATATCATTTCCTCACACCTTGGGAGGAAATGGACAACCAAACCTTTTGTTGTCTACATCCAAATTTGGTGTGTGAGGAGCTCTGAGCTGCTCCCTCCGGCCACATGGCTTTAACCAACCTCTTTTGTTTCAGACAAGAATGGAATTTGAGACTAACGTTTTCCTATACCAATAGTTCAGGATTATTTTTTTTTACCATTTTGCTACCAAGCAATGTTTTACGGCCTGTGCAACTTTTTCTGACTGCTATATGGAAAAGCACATGAATCTGACATTTGAAGAGTTTTACAAATTATCTTATAACTTACTAAATGTGAGGTCTAGCTGTGTGCTATGGAAGGTGGAGTACTTTGGGAATCACTGGAAAGGGCACATTTTAAAGGTTTTATAGCCTCTATTTCCTTACTTTTATTGGCTGCATGCTTTGCTGTGTTTAATCTTTGCTAGGGTTCTTTCACCAAAGAGTACTTGCCCCGAACTTGGGATTCTGGCATCCAGGATTTCCAATGCAATGCCCCATTCTTTCATCTTCTCCTCAGGTCACATCAAGACAAGAGGTTGCAATGATTAGTCTCTGGTGAAACCTCATTTCCCTAAGAGGGAAATGACCATCACAAAGCTGTGATGGTCTTAATGAGCAACTTAATTGAAGTCATTGGGCACCTCCAGACTGGATTATTGTTACTCGCTCTATGTGGGGCTGCCCTTGAGACTGACCCAGAAACTCCAGTGGGTGCAGAATGCCACAGCGAGACTCCTTACAGGGATCACGTTCACCCGGTGCTATACCAGCTGCACTGGCTCCTGGTGGAGTACAGGTTCAGGTTTAAGGTGCTGGTTTTAACCTTTAAAGCTCTATACGGCCTAGGACCCTCATACCTACGGGACCGCCTCTCCTGGTATGTCCCACAGAGGACCTTACGGTCTTCAAACAAAAACATCTTGGAGGTCCCAGGCCACAGAGAGGTTAGGCTGGCCTCAAACAGAGCCAGGGCTTTCTTGGCTGTGGCTCCGATCTGGTGAACGCTCTGTCACAAGTGACTAGGGCCCTGCAGGACTTGACATCTTTCCGCAGGGCCTGCAAGACAGAGCTGTTCCACCAGGCCTTTGGCCAGGGCACAGCCTGACCCCCTCCTTTGGCAATCCTCACAGAACTCTAGCCCAATGGTTGCCATTAATCTGATTTGAATTGATTTTATAATGAAATGATTTTAGTACACTTTATCATTTTACTGTTGTTAGTCACTCTGAGCCCAGCTTCGGGTGGGGAGGGCGGGATACAAATAAATTTATTATTATTATTATTATTATTATTATTATTATTATTCTGATCAATAGTACTCAGCGCTTAAAACAGTTCTTTCAATGGACTGCCTTATCATTTCAGTAAAAATCTGAATACTTGAAGTTTTTCACTGGCTTTTTGAGATGCTGTATTCTACTGTTTCTCTTATACAGTGCCAAGATGATAGAGCTCAAAATGGCTCGAACCTATGGCAGATTACTAATTTTAAAAAGAAAAATCCAAGTGGAATGGGATCTTTGGACATCAATATTTATGAGCTTAGGCTTGCTGTTTTCTATTTTTATAAACCCATTAGGCTTCACCAGAGATCTTTAATACACCATTTTCCTTTCAAAGCCCTGCTTGAAAATTCAAATGAATGTAACCTTCAAATTAAGCCAATCTAAATTAATATGTTGTCATATATAATATAAGGTTCTGTTTTGGAGCTGAGAATGAAAAGAAGACAGTTGATAGAATAAATGTGAATGTCAACATTCTAGTATTAAGTTGAGAATTTTAAAAAAATAAAATAAAACACAACAAAACAGGCAAATCGCTTTATATTTTCTACAAGGTCTAAGAGTAACTCTCTGAGTGGTATTCAGCTAAATAACTCAATGCAGCCCCACCATCCCCAAATCTGCTGCAGAGAGCTGAGCTGAAAACCCAGAACAGATTTAGGTAGGGCTATGAGAGGGAGAGACTGTTCTGTTGAGCAAGGATGAATCCTTGCACTGATGGAGCCTATTTGCTCCATGCTATGTTGAATACAATGGCACCTCTAGTTACGAACTTAATTTATTCTGGAGGTCCGTTCTTAACCGGAAACTATTCTTAACTAGAGGCGTGCTTTCGCTAATGGGGCTTCTTGCTGCTGCTGCGCTGCTGGCACACGATTTCCGTTCTCATCCTGGGGCAAAGTTCTCAACTCGAGGTAACTCTTCCAGGTTAGCGGAGTTTGTAACCTGAAGCGTTTGTAACCTGAGGCGTTTGTAACTTGTATTGTTATGCAGTAGTAAGTGTGGACAACGTCCCGAGTTTCTTTCAATTCTTGGGATTTTGTATCTGTTGGGGTAGAACGTCTGAGAGCAAGTTTGCCAAACCTGTTCCTCGAGGTCACTCTTCCAGGTTAATGGAGTTTGTAACCTGAAGCATTTGTAATTTGAGGTACCACTGTACAACACTAACCAGCTTTATAGCACTGGCAATATTTATAACCACCCTGTAAGGAAGCTTAGTGCTGTTGTTCCCATTCTACACACAGGGCTGAAACACAGTGGTTTGCATAATATCATATGGCAAAGGCAGAATTCAAACTGGAGGGGTCCAGGCTCACAATTGCACTACAGCAACTCTTTCAGGTCATGAGAGTAGCGAATAGGGACGATCTGGAGGGATGGGACTTCCCACTGATTTGGTGGGAGCTCTGACTTGCCTCATGTTATTTATCACTAGGAACTCTGCAACAGATGTGCACCCTTCCTCAGTCAACAAAGTGAATGTTTACCAGGCCGCTATATCTGGTAACGTTACACTAAGTGGAACTCTCATCCATAGAGGGCTCATCTGCAGTTTGCATGTATGACTCGGCAAATCTGATCTTTACAGGCCAACTATGCGTGTGCATATCCTGATCTCCTATGTCGTCCATGTCACAACAAGCAGAAAAAATAGAGGAGTGACAACATCTGTGCAAGGAAAGGTTGACTAGAAACCCACACCATGGCTCTCCCTTTGCGGGCCAAATTAAATGATACACATAAACACATGTAACAATATTCTAAGGCAGGGATAACCAGTGTAGTGCCTTCCAGATGGAATTTGACTCCAGCTCCCATCAGCCTCAGCCAGCTTGGCCAATGGTCAGGATCATGGGAGTTGTAGTCCAACAACATATGAAAGGCACCACAATGGCTATCTCTGCTTTGAGATTTGGCAGAGAAATGGTGGGTGCTAGGAAGAAGATGATGAAGAAGAAGAAGAAGAAGAAGAGGAGGAGGAGGAGGAGGAGTTTGGATTTGGATTTGATATCCCGCTTTATCACTACCCTAAGGAGTCTCAAAGCAGCCAACAATCTCCTTTCCCTTCTTCCCCAACAACAAACACTGTGAGGTGAGTGGAGCTGAGAGACTTCAGAGAAGTGCGACTAGCCCAAGGTCACCCACCAGATCAGTGGGAAGTCCCATCCCTCCAGATCGTCCCTATTCGCTACTCTCATGACCTGAAAGAGTTGCTGTAGTGCAGTTGTGAGCCTGGACCCCTCCAGTTTGAATTCTGCCTTTGCATGTGGAGGAGTGGGGACGCGAACCCAGTTCTACCACTCTTAACCACTACACCACGCTGGTGCTTAGCACTTTTCCTAACCATTCCCTAAACTGTTTCCCGAGTTCCTTGCCCCAAGCAGAATTTCAAAGGTTAAACACACATTTTGAATAGAGTGGGGTGTAGAGTAGTGGGAACAATTTGGAGCAAAGAAAGATCAGGTTCAGAAAAGGGTCAAACACACATCACTGTTTCTTCATTGAAAATGACCCTTTCTGAAAGCAAATTTTAAAAAGTTATGAGCAGAAGAACAAGAAAACTGCTATGTGGACCTGCTCTTAACACACTATCTCCAATGTACCGTAATTTTTGCTCTATAAGATTCACTTTTTCCCTCCAAAAAAGTAAGGGGAAATGCGTGTGTGTCTTATGGAGTGAATGTAGGCTGTGCAGCTATCCCAGAAGCCAGAACAGCAAGAGGGATTGCTGCTTTCACTGCGCAGCGATCCCTCTTGCTGTTCTGGCTTCTGAGATTCAGAATATTTTTTTTCTTGTTTTCCTCCTCCAAAAACTAGGTGCGTCTTGTGGTCTGGTGCCTTTTATAGAGTGAAAAATACGGTAATTTTCCTCAGGGCAGTGGCTGCTTTATAAAATTTCTCCATTGCCCCGCAGAAGAGAGTCACTCTAGCAAAAAAAAATGGTGCTTTTTGGGGTAGCTTTGTTGGAACTGCGGTTTTGGATTGGGGGTTCCCTGAAGTAATTTTAATACTCAGAAGCAACGACTGCAGAATGATGACAATTACACAATTGCTTAAACACTCCCCAAAGTTAAATCTCAGCCAATCGACTGTCCCAGGGGCTCCTTCCACTTTTTCCTATCTAAGTTTGCATTCTTTATACGGCCCTGAATGTCAGCAAGGAGTGTGGGCCGGGAAACAAAATAATAAGAATGGCTCACAGGGGCACTGGGGCTATATTAAATACATTTTCAGACCTTGTTATTAATTCTCCCTGCTTGGCAGAATGTTTAAAAATTGGCAAGGGAGCATTAAGAGACAGGATGTCATTATAGAGGCACAGGTGGAAAAAGAGAAATCGCCAAATGGTTCGCTGCAGGTTGGTGGACAGGCCCAAAGGGGTACAGGGAAAAATTATAAGTGACATGTATGATTGACACTCCACCACAACGCAGCATTGAAAAAAAGAGAGAAAAACCTGCTGGTTTGAAAGGAAATACTCTGGCAGGCAACTCAAATGCATCGTAAGCTGCTGTTTGGTCTCTAAAGAGGTACCCCATTCTGTTTCTCCTACCCATCAGGGAGAGAGGAGAGACAATTTAAATTAATGACCACGGATCTGCAGAGGAGGAGGGTGAAGAGGTCATATCTGAAAAGCGGGGATGGGTATTCCTTCCATGGTTTTACTCCATGTGGGAAAATGAAACATTTAATCCTTCTACCCTATCAGAAAAACACAGCTCTTTGTGAAACTTAGCAGCTGCTGCCATTGCCCAGAAGCTGCTGTCCTTTCTCAGAATGTGTGATGATTCTATACCTCCCCTGCCAGTTCTTCGTTACTCTTTAATTGGCCCCTCTTCTATTCGCCCCCTTGATGCTGTCAGTCAAAATCAACATTTAGTTGCACTTCTTTCTTTGGGGGAATCACACAGTTATGCCTTTGTTACTGCATGGGGCTGGGTGATCCAGAGAGGCATCAGGGATCGTTCAGCTGGGGGGTGGGAGCAGTTGAACGCTCACCTGGGGGACGGGACTCCCTCAGTCCCCAGCCCCCAGCTCTGGGAACAAGCTGCGTCCTCCCTGGCTCTGCGAGGCGCTGGGGTGAAACTGCCTCAGCTCCCTTGGTGAGAGCACCGGCAGTTCCACCTCGGCGCCTTGTGGTGCTTGTGCCAATGTAGCTTGTCGTTTCGACATTGCAGTGTAGTGCCAGATCACGATGTTTGGCCAGTGATACATCATGATGCTGGAAACCTGACATAACCCAGCCCTAATTTGAACAAAAGAGATAGTAAATGTGTAGCAGTGGCTCATATCTACAGATTCAACACAGCAAATGCAAGCTTTAAAAGCTGTTGAGGGCTTTAAACACAAGGAGTGTGCTATAAAAGACATGCAGCCAAGAAAGATACAGTGGTACCTCGGGTTACATACGCTTCAAGTTACATATGCTTCAAGTTACACACTCCGCTAACCCAGAAATAGTGCTTCAGGTTAAGAACTTTGCTTCAGGATAAGAACAGAAATTGTGCTCCGGCGGCGCGGCAGGAGGCCCCATTAGCTAAAGTGGTGCTTCAGGTTAAGAACAGTTTCAGGTTAAGAACAGACCTCCGGAACGAATTAAGTACTTAACCTGAGGTACCACTGTAACTGACTTTGGTTCCAATCACCCAGACTTGTTATGTATGCCACAGCCATCAGGAAGAGCTGTGTAAATAAAACAACATTACTTTCTGGCGTTTCTGATGAGCAGATGTTCTGGTTTTTGTCGATTCATTTATGGGACAACCATTTCTTCTCTGTGACTCTTCCCGCTGCCACCCCTCCACCACCGCCACTCATTCTTTACTTCCTGCATTCAGAATTGCCCAAGTGAAAGCTGAACGGCCCTGACTGCGCCTGATTGAACAACACCCCGTTTCAACAGCTGTGTGTTGGTAACACTGGAAATGTCTCTCTCAGAGGAGAAGAGGTTCTGGTAATCAGCGTTTCAGCTTGGTCTTTCATATCTCTCAATGCACCCTCACGTTTGAAGCCCTCTTCACTCCTCATCACTTCCTTTGCATAATAGGGCAACAGTGAGAGTGCTTTGAGGTTTAGAATTTTTAGCAATGAAGCAGATTTCCTCCTGAATTGGTCTATATGAAGTAAGCATTTCGGAAAACAATTTTGCAAATTAAAGTGAATAATGATATAGGAGTATCTTAGTTTCTTTCGAAGCCTCACACACATTTTGCATTACAGTGGTACCTGGGGTTTCAGATGCTTCAGGTTACAGACTCCGCTAACCCAGAAATAGTACCTCAGGTTAAGAACTTTGCTTCAGGATGAGAACAGAAATCGTGTGGTGGCGGCGTGGCGGCAGCGGGAGGCCCCATTAGCTAAAGTGGTGCTTCAGCTTAAGAACAGTTTCAGGTTAAGAACAGACCTCCGGAACGAATTAAGTACTTAACCCGAGGTACCACTGGATTCTTATATTCTGAAATATTATGTTTAAATGCAGCAGGAAGTGACAGCAGACCCTCTATGAAGGGCAGTGAGAGTAATCACACACTTTTCCTGCACTTCCATCCATCCTGTTTCAGATCATGTGTGATTAATTCCTCAGAAACACCCCTGCCTCTTTTTATTATGGGGCATATAAATCAACCACAACAAACTCTAACATATATCATTTGCTGCAATTGAATTTTAAATATATCCAAGCTCATCGATGGATACTAGCTATGATGGGTATGCTTTGCCTCCCCAACTACAGACAATAGTACTTCTGAATACTGGTAGCTAGAAACCACAGGAGGGGAGATTTCTCCTCTGCTTGGGTCCAGCTCTGTGGGTTTCCAACATGAATCTGGCTGCCCACCACAAGAGCAGGTTGCTAAAATAGTTGGGACATTGGTTGATCCAGCAGACTCTTATTACGTTTTTTTGGCTTTGAACCAGGGCTTTTCTTTTCAGCTGGAACTCACTAGAACTCAGTTCCAGCACCTCTCAGGTGGGCACCATTGCCCTTATAAGAGAATGAAGGAGGAGTTCTGGCACCTCTTTTTCTAGAAAAAAAATAGCACCGCTTTGAACCATGCTGTGGATTTTCTTTTCCATAAAATTCCTTCTCCCTCCCACCCTTGAAAATGATCCCCCCTTCTTATTTTCTCCATATAAACTGGCAATCGAAGGATGTGGCTGATGATGTGCTTTGAAATTTCAATTCCCACAATCATTTCAGGAAATGACAGACAAGGAGGTAAGGACAGTGAGTCAGAACAGAAGCCTCCTGGATTCTCCCCTTTGTAAGCACTCCCTTCACCTCTTTTTAGCCTGCAAGGGGAAAGCAACTGAGCTTTTTACAATCAGGTTATTGCATGCATTACTCTTGGGTTGCTGTTTTTTTCAAGAGCTCTCAAATTTTTGAGTACTTGAAGCAGATTCTCACACAAAACTGAGCCAAACAGAATCCCATGCATCCCGACTTTAATTCCAACAGTCAGGCCGGATATTTATTAAACTCTTCCCAAGTTACATAAATCTTAACATATGAAGTGCATAAAAAATATTTATTCAGTAAGAATGTGTGACAGGTTTCACAAGTCTGGTGTTAGTGGTGAAGGAAATATGATATAAAACAGGCTCAGTGGATCTTGCTAAACAGAATGAAAAATGTGAGCCAATAAGTTATGGATCTCTGCCAATTCGTTGTGTGTCTTTTAGTCAATCCAGACTGGATATATGTGTTGAGGAGTAGCTGACTGATAAGCACATTATATTATGAAATTTGGCCAGTAGCAAAGGCATGTATATGTTTCCTGACTACCACACTTTCATGCAATCTTATCTGAAAAAAAGTTTTCTATGTTGCTTTTAAACTGGTGATGAAAGAGAGAGAAATCTTCCCAATAATTGCTTTTCAACCAGTTACCACTCAATGCTCAATGCACCTAATCCTACCTGATCCCAACACTGATCACTGGGGATTAGGTCCAAAGTCATCTTGTATCCGGTTGGTTCAATGGCCAGTTGTTATAGGTGCATGTCTTTTAGGATACCTAGAAATTCTTCACCGTTTGTTGTGACCTGAACACACATCTGTCGTAACACGTTTTTCTTTAGATAATTCTCTTGATTTCAACCTTCAACGCTAGCCATTTTGGTTGTGTGTATGTGATAGAATGCTCCAAGTACCAAACTATTTTTGATGCTAGCTCCTATCAACTGCCTTGATTCTGTTTGTACCTTTTGAAAGTTTGGCTCTCAAATATTCAAAAGACATAAGGAGCTCCCAGCTGGCTCTTCCCTGCCCATCCTATCAAGTTTGCGTCAAGAGATAACCATATACCACAGATTCTTTCCATCTGAGGTTTTCATTTCCCACCCACTTTATATCTGTTCTGGTTTAAAACTACACTCTCCACCTCCTCCATCTTGGCTCAGAAGCTTCTAACATTAGCATATAAAACACCTACACAATACCCTATTCAAATGTAGCTCTGTGAAGCTAAGGAGTTATGGATCTGACTGGTTCCTAAATGAAAGACTCCTGCTGCTCTTAGCTTTCCTCAATGCAAAGGGAGGTCCAAGTACAACAAAACAATTAACCCTCTGTTTATTTAATAAACATATTTAAGCATCTGTGCCACAGCCAATTAATTTTATTTAACCACCTGCACGTGCCCTTTTTGTAATAGTTCTCCCAAGCTTTTGAACATTTGTTGACTTTAGATAATCAAAACATATTATTTGTGATAAGTTTGAATTTAGGAAATGTAGCTCTGGTTTCTTTTTTTGTTTATATTGGTTTTCCCCCCCATTTCTCAAATGATCTGCATTATTTGTTCTCTTTTCTCTAAGCCCTATGACCCTGTTCTACTTTGCTAGTTTGTTCCTTCCTGGATGTTGTTTGCATTTATTCTGCCTTTTCTGTACTTCTTTTTTAGTCACTTTTTTTTAGCTTAATAGGAAGCTGATTCATCTATACAGCTTCTCTTCCTTAGCTTCCTTATCTATTAAATCTGCTTTGAAGCATCCTCCTCTGAACATTTTATGCAAATTCCGTGGAGAATTTACAATAAGCCACCTAAAGGAAATAACTCAAAAAAAGAAAAAAAAGAAAATGTATTTCTTTTTTTTTAAGAGAGAGAGAGCGCACACAATCAATGCAAGAGAAAGAAAGACAGAATTTACAGAAGTGATCTCATCCTTTATCCTCCCTATGCTTAAGTTTCAACCCCATACCACCAAGAGTTGTTCTCACAGAGCCTCATGGGTCCAAAGGCTATTTGGGGGAGGCAGCCAGGGATAAGTAAACAGTGAGAAATTTGCAGGAAGGGAAGGGCAAACAGAGGCGGACACTGGTTGGCCAGGTCTCCCTTCCTCACACAGGCCCGGGTGTAGCTAGGGACCCATAAATGCATATATTTCACCTTGGCATCACCAGATATCTAATCCTTTTAACTGGACGTGGCAGGGATAGAATTTGGGATCTCTTGCATGGAAAGCATGTGGTCTTCTATTGAGCTATGCACCTGTAATGGTTCTAGGGGTTGCTCGTGCGTAAGTTGCCGCCACTCCTGGCTAGGTTACCTGGTTGAACCCTTTCTGTCTGGACAGCCTCTAGCTTCGTGGCTGTCTCAGTCGCTGGCAGAATCTGTCAGTGGGCGTTTCTTGAACTTCTTCCAGCAAAGAAGTTCTTTGACGCCAAGTCTCCTCCTACTCTCCCTGCGCGGAAGTCTTCTGCAGGGAGGGTGTGGGCAGCGGAGTACCCATACTCTCTCCGCTGGTCTCCGGCGAGGAGTCTTGGAGCCTCCTCTCCGATTCCCCCATCTGCCCCCCTTCTCCACTGGTGTTATGCTGATTTCCTTCCCCAGCAGATGGGCTGCCTCTCTCCCTACTGGGACGCTCTCCGGCATCCCTCTGGAGCCTTCCCTCCGCCTCTAGCTCTGATGGCAGTTCCCTGACAGCACCCTTCCTCTTTTGGATGGGGATGAGAGGGTAAAGTCAAAGCCTTTAGAGAAAAGTGGATTTCCCACTTTTGAAATTAAGGAGACTTTCAGAAACAGGCTGGTAATATGGCATAGAGGTCTGCTGATCAAAGAAACTGAAGTCCTTTGGTGCAGCTCTTTGGATCCTGGCCACAGAGAAAAAGTGGAGCCCATGGGAGTTTGTGATAAGTTCCTGGAGATGCAGCCCCTCCAGAAATTCTCACTGACTTAATGTTAGGTTTGCTTTATTCCAGTGAAGCAGCGGACATTAAACCCTTGATTAACTTGTCCCAATGTGTGTGCAAGAATGTGAAATAGTTTCAGGAAAGCTAGTAAGCTTCTGCTTTTGCAAAACATGTACCCCCCCATTTTTAATTTGCTTTTTTATACACCCCCCATTTCAACAAAATGCGTGCCTTGTACCTTGTAACAGCTTTGGACGTTCGTCTATAGTCCTCAGATAATGCTTCTCAAAAGACAAGTTAATTTTTCTGAACTAGAAACTCAATTTGGAGCCCAGTTGGCACATATATTTGTTTTACATTCAATGTTTATTTGGCACCACTGCCAGGCCCTGGCAGCTGCCACTATGCCTGCCTTTGTTTCCCACAACTATGTGTTCCAGCGCCGAAGCCAACACCTGTGGCTGCATAAAAGGCTAAATACAGCAGCTGCCGGACTCAGATGTCCACAGTGAAATAAAATTCTAAAGCATACGAGTTTGGATGTGTGGCTTGCTTCCTCCTTTGACTCTTTTCAAGGCTTCCTAGGATGCTTGCTCTGCAGGATACTTCATTTATCAACTGTCTGTCAGCCAGTGTTACTGACCTTAGGTTTATTAGTGGCCTTGAATACCCCCATTTTATTAATGATGCACCAAGACATGCCAAAGAGGTAACTCTGAAGTAACTTCCTGGAAACCAGTGGCGTGCTTGAAGAGATACTCTGGTGTAAGACAATGAAGTTGACTCCAGCTGTACTTCGCAACCACTAAGGAGGATATCTGGCACAACAGAGGCTGCTTAAACAGGCTGTGTTTGGTATCCTGTCGAGAATATCACAGCACCTGTTTTCTCGGTGACAAATGTGGTTCCTATTCTGGAAACAAAAGGGTTTCTCCCTCACATTTGAGAATAATCCCAGCTTCTCCTTCACAATGAAAAATAAAAACAGCAGGAGACATCCTTGGGATGTGTGAAACCTGTCCCTTTATTTTCAAGGATATTTCCACCTGCCCACATGCTGGCATCAAATGTTTGAGACGCTTATCGTCAAAAGCAGGTACAAAGTTTTGCAAAGCAGATCTGAGCAATTGTTACTTGCTGCATACAGATCACTATCCATCCATCCAGGAGTACAGACACCAAGATAGTCCTGAATCACTCTTGCGTACCGTATGCAAAATTGTACAAAATTCAGTCCACCCGCCAATCATATTAACCGTGAACCTGCTGTCTACTCAGGACACTTATATGAAAATTAATTATCTGTTCTGTTTTACTTTCAGAAGCAGTATTCAGAGCATCCTTAAATACATCCAATATTTTGTTGAAAGTCTGAAATACACGCTATAGGACACATAAAACTGGATTTAGCTTTGTTATATATTTTAACCAGGATATCCACACCAAATTGCTTTCTGGTTGTTACATGAGCAGTCGTTCATCATTATGAAAATGCACATGTCTGTTTCTAAATGCTATATGCCTGTATACCTGAAGGAGACTATTCACCTGCATCATACAGCCCAGACACTGAGATCCGGCTCTGAGGGCCTTCTGCCAGTTCCCTCACTGTGAGAAGTGAAGTTACAGGAAACCAGGCAGAGGGCCTTCTTGGTAGTGGCCCTGTGGAACACCCTCCTGTCAAATGTCAAGGAGACCCTACTTCTTCTGAGACATTTGAAGGCAACCCTGTGTAGGGAAGTTTTCAATGTTTGATGTTTTAATGCGGTTTTATAATTGTTGGAAGCCATCCTTAGTGGTTGGGGCTATCAATCAATCAATCAGTCAGTAAGTCAATGATATTAAACAACCTTGTCCAATCAGCTGAGTATCTTGTCTCCATCAGTGACCAGATCCCAATGGTTCCAATAAAGTATATAAAAACACAGCATGGCAGTGAATTTACTGACATTTTGAAAGCATGGAATAAATGTTGGGTCATTACAGTGGTACCTCTGGTTATGAATTTAATTGGTTCCAGAGGTCCATTCTTAACCTGAAACCGCTCTTAACCTGAGGTACCACTTTAGCTAATGGGGCCTTCTGCTGCCGCCACACCGCCAGCACGCAATTTCTGTTCTCATCCTGGGACAAAGTTCTTAACCCGAGGTACTACTTCTGGGTTAGTGGAGTCTGTAATCCGAAGTGTTCGTAACCCAAGGTGTTTGTAACTCGAGGTACCACTGTATTTCATGATACAGGTAGTTTTCACCTCACAACTGAACTGCATGTTAATGACATCTGTTACACAAGATTTGGTTTTCTTTTCGTGTATTCCGATACTGCATCCTTACCCATGGATATATATTTACATAATTTGCTTTGAAACTCTAAAAATTGACAAATTTACTAAAAAGAAAAAAAAAGATTTACTCTGCTGTATATGATTCCTGAATTTTTAATCTGACCTCAGCCGTATTTGCAGGGCCTCCCAGGTTTCCTGCCATTTGAAGTATACAATACCAAAGGTTATGTAGGGGTTGCAACAAGCACTAAAGCTGCCAGCTCCTGTCTGAACAACTCACTCAAATGCATCAGATCGCCTGTGATCACGGTCTCCTGTTTATGGTTTGTGTTCAATATGACACTTTTTATCTGAGCAAATTTCAATTTACTCTTTAAAATAAAATTGTGCAGCACACTCTGCTGACTGCTCTGTGCACCCTAGCAATGCAGCTATTCCCCAGCAAATCTACTCAAAGGTACCTTTCCAATGTGAATCAATGCTGCTTTCAACAAACATTGCCATGGTTTCCCAAATAAAGCGCTGCTTATTGTAATAATGATTAATCATTGTCATGGCACTTTTCATGCACAAGGTGCTTTCCAATCTCCCCCCCCCAACCTTCACAATTACACCTCCTAGAAGGTCACTACTCAAGTAATGGAATTATAGGCAATGGTAACTTACTCAAGACCACACAGTTCTTGCAGGGGGAGAAAAATAAAACACTATATTCAGTAAACTATACCGGCTCTCACTGAAAAACTCATACTTATGCACTTGCTTTGGAAGTACTTCTGTTAGAAATCAAGCCCTGACTCAGAAGCTCGGCAGGTGAAATGCAACAGTCTGCAAGAAAGCAAGTCTGCCAACAGACTCACAATTTAGTAAAGATTGTTTGGGCATGCTGAATGTGGTGAACTGGATTCTCCATATGGGGCCTCAACACATGATTGCTGCAGTTTCCAGTAGGGCTGACTTGGGGTGCAACTGAGGATCCAGTTTTAATATTGTTTAATTTTATTCATGTGTTGTTGAAACAATGGGCTTGTTCCCTACTCTTTCCAAAGTCTCCTCTCTCAGAATAATTATTTCCTTCATCCGCCAAGATGACCTAACAAAAAAAGTTTCATTCAATAATAGCGGGGCTGAAATTTCTCAAAAGATAATTTCTGAGAAAGACTGGTGGATAATTTCTCACTCCCCACCTGCCACCCCAAGCATCAGTTTTGCCACCCCCAAAGAGCATGGAGGATTTTGGGAGGTCCTTTTCACTCAACTCCTCATCTGTATGATTACAGTGACTGTTTAAACAGCTGTAAGCAGGCAAGGTATGGCAGCCTCACACAGAGGCTTCAGACTGCAGTGCTGGTTCATAAAACTGGACCTCTATGTAGTGCATGGCATGGTGTAGTGGTTAAAACATCAGGCTAGGACCTGGGAGACCAGGGTTCAAACCCACTCAGTTATGAAGCTCACTGGGTGGCATGGGGCAAGTCACCAATTCTCAACCTAACCTACCTCACAGGTTTACAATACGATACGATAATCTTTATTGTCGTTGTCCCATACAGAACAACGAAATTGGAAAAAAAAATACATCGTTCAAAAACCAACAAGCCTGCTGTCCCAGCCTGGTTAACCCCCTAAAAACTCTGATACCCCATAATTAAATACAATATAATCCCACAGAGACTACCTTACACTGCGTTTAAAACCATAATCGCATTTGGATAGAAACTGTTTCTCAGGCAGCTAGTCCTAGTCTTTATAACCCTGTACCTTCTTCCAGAAGACAGAAGCTGAAAGAGATCATTTCCGGGGTGTGAACTATTCTGCACTATCTCTGCAACTTTCTTATGTCACCTGGAAACCTAGATTTGATCCAAAGTGGGAAGAGTTTGTTCTGAGGATGATATGGAGACGGGGAGGACAATGAGCGGGAGGAGCACCTTGAGCTCCTTGGAAGCAAAGTGAGAGACAAAGTGTAATGAAAAAATTACAAACTCCTCAGTAGCCACACACTTCTGGATAGCACTGCAAAGGTCCTTCTGAACTCATGTGGATGCTAACACTCAGAATCACAGGGTGAAAATCAAAGTATCCGATGAATTTTAAGTCAACAACTAGTTTAGCTTTGACTTGTTGCTAGCATCCACCTGTCTCAAGAGACAATGGAGTGCACCTTTAGGGGTGAAGTCAGACTGCTATGTTAGCAGTAACAAAGTGACCTCCCTAGGGCGCTAGCCTGGGCAGTGTATATGGGGGTCCTGGACTGCCCAGACAATGACCCTCCTTATGGCGTTTGCCCGTTCTTTTGAAAATGTCTGTACAGGGGGAGAGAAAGAGTTAATAGGTAGACCAATAGAATAGCCAGAGGCGGAACCTACCTGTTTATAAAAGGGCTTAGCCTGAGGGTTAGTTAGTTGGTTGGTTGGTTGGTTGGGAAAAGGCAGTTGGGAAAGCAGTTGGCAGACAGATGGAAAGAGAGAGACAGTGCAGTTGATTCTTGTGTGAGGGGAGGTAAGAGGGGAGTTAGAGACAGAATAAAATAAGACTAAGAGGGTATAGGGCAGGGGTCAGCAACCCGCAGTTCCGGAGCCGCATGTGGCTCTTTTACACCTTTGCCGCGGCTCCGGGGCGGATACTAGCGAGGGGAGGAGGTGCATTGTGCGCCCCGACACTCCCCACTGTGGCGGGCACTGTACTGGCTGTGACGTCGCATGGGGGCGGTGCGTGCGTCAGCCACGCACCGTCCCGGCGTCACCTTCCTGCCCGCTGTCAGATCGCGGCTCCGGAGATATATTTGTTTTAAATGTCGCAATGGTTTTGCGGCTCCCAGTTTTTTTTTCTTCGGAAACGGGTCCAAGTGGCTCTTTTTGTCTTAAAGGTTGCAGACCCCTGGTATAGGGTAACAGTGTTTTGAATGCATTTAAAGTTTGTTTGTGTTTGCAATAAACTGCACTCTTCATTGGTAACTTAAGAACCTGACTGAGACTAAGTGATTTACCGGGAAGGACCTGGTTGGTGGCAGCGGATTAGTTAGTGGTCTACGGGTCAATATTCTGTGAAATGGCCAGGGGCTCCATACAAACGCCACAATGGCTATGTTACTGGACCCCAGCTCCCATCAGCCCTAGCCAGAACAGCCACAGGCCAGTGGTTTGGGGAACTGGAGTCTAACAACATCTGGAGAGTCACAGGTTCTCCATCAATGGTCTAAGGTTACATCATAATGACAACCTGCTGAGCTAAGCAGGTGTAGGTCTGGTCAGGGCTTTGAATGGGAAACCACCTAGGAATCCCATGTCTGCCACCCTGAGTTCTATAATGGAACAAAGGTGGGCTATAAAAGGAGTAAACTTGTTTTAAAAATAGCACTCAAGACATAGTGGTTGAAGGACTGCCTTCCCACTAGTTTTATGCATGCTCAAAGGGCATGCTCACTCAACCTCAAAGGGTTTGCAAGCTGATTAGTGGTGTATGGGTCAATAGTCCGTGAGACGACCAGGGGCTCCGTATGAACACCACACTCATCTTGGCCTCAATGTGGTCCAAAGGAAAGCAAAGCAATACATTGGCACCAGCTTGGCTCCAGGAGTTGCCAAAAGGAGACATACAAGTCGCCATCCAACCATCTAAGCGACTGCCAGATTTGTGGAGGGTTTACTCCTTAGCCTTCCCTTCTCCTGAAGATGTCCCGCAAGGCAGTAGAGGCTTAGGATCAGAGTTTTCCTTCTCCTAGATGGGTGACCGTTCCAGTTTCATAAGCCCCATCTGCCCCTCACTTCTTTTACTAAAGCTTTTGAAAAGCAATCATTACTTCTAAAGGTGTGGGGGGGGGGGAGAGATACCAATACTGCGTTAGTATTGAACTATAATATCAGTTATGATACCAAAATGACTATGTGGGAAATACATTTATCTAACTTGTCTAGACTATTTCCTTATTTAACTCAAAACCTAATAATAAACTGATTTCTCTCAGCTTATTGGCAGTGCAGCTCCCAGCCCTCTTGCTTTCAGCTCAGCCTTTGCCAATTGTGTCTGGGTCCTCTGCAACTCTCTCTGTTCCCGCTTCATTCTTCTGATTTCCAACTCTTAAATTATCCTGCACACTTCATAGTACTTTCCCTTTCCAACTTCTTAGCCAGTCAAAAGGGCTGTTCAGTTTTATAAAGTTTCAGATTCCCATAGTAACTAGGCTTCCCCACACAAATTTAACCTTCCTAAGCTTGCCTGTTGCACCTTTTATGAGCTTTCAAACCCCCTGGCAAGAACAGACTGAGCTTTTCAACTACAAACAAACACACGAAATTGGCTGAGAGTTTTATTCCTTCACACAACACATGCATTTAATTAATGTGCGGATGCCTGATGATCTTCTTCCAAAGCAACTACTCTATTCCAAACTTAAAAATGGAAAGCGTAATGCTGGTGGTCAACAAAAGAGGTTTAAAGACTGTCTCAAGGCAAATCTAGAAAAATGTAGTATAAATACTGACAACTGGGAAACACTGGCCTGGGAGCGCTCCAGTTGGAGAACAGCCTTTACCAATGGTGTCACGGGCTTTGAAGACACTCAAACTCAGGACGCAAAGGGAGGAACGTGCTAGGAGGAAGGCATGCTTGGCAAATCCACACCGTGATCAACTCCTGCCCAGAAACCAATATCCCCACTGTGGAAGGACGTGTGGATCTAGAATTGGCCTCCACAGTCACTTACAGACTCATTGTTAAAACCATGTTTATGGAAGACATTCTTATTCGGCTACGAGTGATCACCAAAGAAGAAGAAACATTTAATTAAGTGTTTCTCAGTGGTAATGCAAGCTGCATGGAAGTAAATGAGAACAGAAGGGACTACTGCAATAGGCTGGCTAAATGTAGTTCTCAAGTGGGAACTACATTTTTTGGTGACAAATAGCCAACTCCCCCCCCCCATTGGGCAAAAAAACCTATATTGTGTGGGGGAGGGGAGATGCATATTTACATTTTCATTGTATTTTGTTTCAACACAGAGCCTTGTGACACCTTAAAGAATAACAATCATAGCACCATGGGCTAGAGGCCACTTCATCAGATGCATTTGACAAATTAGGTCTTGCCCCCATGAAATAGTATGCCATTATAAAGTTTTTAAATCTTTGCAGTGCAAACGCTCTTCACTGTTTATGCTGTCACGAAGTAACACACCTCCCATTCTGTGTTTTTTTTTCAAATGCAGAAAAATCCACCACATAATAACTATTTCATCTCCATTTCAAAAATGCATTGAAGATTTCAAAGTTTCTGAGATAAGTTCCTGAAGAAAGGTTTACAAAGTGTGCTGTCAGAAATGAGATTCTGAAGCCATCCTTGGCGTGGCATTGCATACTTCAAAATGGTGCGCCTGTGATTAGCCTTTGAAATTTTGATGAGGAAAGGTGAATTCAGGCTAGGGACTGATTTGGTGATTTTTGTTAAAAAATAACACTGCAAATGTTTTTGGCTTTGCATGAAGGAGTACAATTGTTTATTTGTTTTCCTACTTGATTCCTAATTACTTCAGTTTGATCACAGAACAGATTGCAAGGCAGGAACGACTAAAAATGTCAACAGCTCAATAGGGTCCATAGATATTGTTTCAAAGCTTTCTTATCTGAGCATTTTAGAAACAAAGAAGAATAAAAAAAATGATTCAGCATAGATGTGAGCGGTACATGCAAAGGTGCACAAAGTCATCAGCGCAGCAAATCGTGCTAAGGGAGGGCTACAGTTAACGGGCATTGTTTGTTTAGAAAAGTCGGCATAATATAACACAGCGGATATTAAGCCACGGCTCAAGTTCATATTGTAGATAATTCTGTGATACAGGATGTGATGCAGTTACAGAAACATAAAGGTACCCCTGCCCGTACGGGCCAGTCGTGTCCGACTCTAGGGTTGTGCGCTCATCTCACTTAAGAGGCCGGGAGCCAGCGCTGTCCACAGACACTTCCGGGTCACGTGGCCAGCGTGACGAAGCTGCTCTGGCGAGCCAGCACCAGCGCAGCACACGGAAATGCCGTTTACCTTCCCGCTATAAAGCGGTACCTATTTATCTACTTGCACTTAGGGATGCTTTCGAACTGCTAGGTGGGCAGGAGCTGGGACCGAAAGACGGGAGCTCACCCCGCCGCGGGGATTTGAACCGCCGACCATACGATCGGCAAGTCCTAGGCACTGAGGTTTTACCCACAGCGCCACCCGCGTCCCCTACAGAAACATAGGAAGCTGCCTTTTCCTGCATCAGACCAATGTTCCATTTGGCTCACTATCGTCCACAATCACTGCCAGCAGCTCTCTGGAGATGCAGACAGAGGGCACTCCTAGCCTTACCAGGTACCGTCTGCATGCAAGACAGACCCTGTGCCACCAAGCTGCAGTCCTGCCTCACTGCTATGTCCTTCAAGCCTTGAATCTCACCCACTGAAATTAAATAGAGTTAGAGGTGCTTACCTGTCTGTTGCTGGATTGTTTGTATATTTATTTCAGATTATTAACTCTCAGCACTGAACACTTTCAAACGACCCATCAACAAGATTGTAAACTTCATAATATTAAGTGAGTCTAAGAATCACAGGGGGTGTGTGTGTGCATGCTTTTAGAAGAGTTTGGATTTGATATCCCACTTTATCACTACCCAAAGGAGTCTCAAAGCAGCTAACAATCTCCTTTCTCTTCCTCCCCCACAACAAACACTCTGTGAGGTGAGTGGGGCTGAGAGACTTCAAAGTAGTGGACTAGCCCAAGGTCACCCAGCAGCTGCATGTGGAGGAGCGGAGACACGAACCTGGTTCACCAGATTACAGGTCTACCACTCTTAACCACTATACCACACTGGCACAAAAAAAAGCTGCTTTTTATTTTGGAGCCCTTCAAACATATTGCTGTGATTCTGAAGCTAATTTTGGTACCCGCGAAAGCTAAAACCTAATGTATAATCAAAGCCAGTAAGTCCCATTGAGTTCAATGCTGCTCACTTTCAGGGGATAGAACTGCAGCCTACATTAAGAATGTGAAGTCGTCGTCCCCCCAAAAAACCCCCCCAGGATCATATTCTTTCTAAGGTGCATAAATGCATCTGGCTGTAAATGAATTGAGCAGAAAGCTGTTACGTTACTTACCCCTGTCTGTGTCATAAAGAAAGACAAACCGGTTCCATTTATAGTGGCCCAGCAAGCTTAGCAGTGCTCCCTGTAAGGAAGGCCTCAGTTGCAACACAAACTGGCTCTCGCCCTCAGTGGGAAAACTCGGCGTGATGAGGGAGATGTGCAAGGCGCTGCAGAATGAGGTCAAGGTGTGTACTGATCTTTTATCGTACAGTCCAAAAATGGCGAAAACTCCTCTTGAATACTGGGAGCAGACTGGAAGAAAGCAAAACGGGGAAAAGGTGTGATTAAAAAAACCCCAAAACACTTCCTGCTTATTAAGATAGCAAGATCAACATCATAACCATGGATTAGGAGGGGGCAGCTGGCAATATGCAGGAACATTGTCATGCAATTCTGCAGCAGAGCTAGTGGCCGTTGAGACTTTCACAAAATGGTAGTATGAAATACATGATCCATATGTCTACATCCTTTGAGGACAAAAGCCATAGTAGGTCCGTGTTAGAACATATGCTTTATAGACCAAAGATTCCAGGTTCGACCCCGGACACCTCCAGAGCTAGGAAACACGCTGTGTGTCAATGGTCAAATCTTTATTACGGACAGCATACGGTAAAAGCATCTACATACATAAGCAGAGCATGCTAAATAGGCTATAGGGCAAGTATAGAAGTAGGGGGTACACATACAGTCATACCTCGGGTTACAGACGCTTCAGGTTGCGTTTTTTTGGGTTACGGACCGCCAAAACCTGGAAGTACCAGAACCAGTTACTTCCGGGTTTCAGCGGTTGCGCATCTGCAGAAGCACTAAATTGCACTTTGCACATGCGCAGAAGCGCCAAATCACAACCCGCACGCATGCAGATGCCCAGTTGCGGGTTGCAAACGTGCATCCCACACGGATCACGTTCGCAACCTGAGAGTCCACTGTACTCATTCTCTTGACTACGATAGACCAGGATATGATAAAAACACATAAGGCACAAAAATCAAGCAACAATTACTTTTTTTTAGATGCAAACCTTCAGTTTTAGACCTGTTGTGGGGCACATACTATACCATTGATGTATATCAATCACAGCAGCACAATATCTGGCAATTGGCGTGTCCTGCAAATTTGTGTGTTATTGGCAGAACACTGCTGTGGGAAGCCCTGGAGAGGTGCTTGCCAGTGTAGACAATGCTAAGCTTGACTGGGAGCTCCCATCAGCTGTTTAAATGATAAACGCACATGCTGCTTTGCCTCTGCTAGATAGCTGATCTGCTAGCGAGGAATATAACGTAGCCAAAGTAGATGTAACCAGATGTGAGGAGAGATAAATAAGCTGCTGTGAAAAATAACAATAAAGTGGAACTTTGTTTCCCGTGTTTCAAGAACATTCAATTTATTAAAAAAACCTTTAAGCACAGGCTCAATGGCACACATGGGAGGTCTCGGCACAGATGCAAAGTTAAGAATGCTTAGTGTTTACGGGAACGAATGCCCTGATAGGTACCTCATAAAATGTCATCTATGGATCCCCTGTTTCTTTCCACCAAATCTTTCAAGCCTCAGCAGTCCAAAATATCCATAAACCACAGCAATATCACTCACATAACTCTAACTTCCAGAACTTTGAGACAATGACTTACACGTTCACTTAAATGTATTCTCCAAGGAAAAGCGGAAAATGCCTGCTTAGTGTTACTAGATCATATGCCAAATTGGAAGGTTGCAGCTTTGTTTGCATAAGTGCCAACTAAAGAGCACATTGCAACTCAAAAGGCATTCTTGTTATGTATTTTAATTAATTATTAGGTTTGCATTCCATGAATAATTCTTGAGAATTATCTCTAAAGGCTGTTTCAACCCAGGATAAGTTTTTGAGATAATAGCTGAAGCTTGCAAAGCATTTTTATGTAAACTAAATGGGAAGGGAAAATTAAATTAGCTGTAAATTAGCTTTACTGAAGTATATATTTTTTTTTCTTTTACAATAAATTTGAATAGCATAATGGCACAATTTGCAAATCATCTTAACAGACACTGCTGCTGACAGCACACAACAATAATTTGAAAGATCTTCACTGGAAATAAAAAAGAATAGGAAAATCAGGACTTTGAAGGATTGGGTAATCCTGATAATGGTGCAATCTCTATTATCCTCTATGCGGCAAAGTTCATCCTTGTCTTAATTATAAGAAACTAAGGCAGATTAACACTACTTATAAAGCTGGTGCTACTTGACTAACATTTTCCCCCCACTCTCCTGTAATTCAAAATATGCTCAATTTAAAAACTATTTATCAACTTATTTCTCAAACATGATAAGAAGGAAAGGATTGTTAGCAGCTGCTGGAAACTAAAATACAATTTTCCAATGCATCAGTGTTTTGCTAACAGATTTTTAACAGCCGTCAGAAAACCGAGGAAGCAATGTGTGAATGGAAAGATAAAATGAGTGGCAAAATATAAGTGATATTCCCTTAAAAGTGAAAGTTGAAACCAATCCGTGTGACTGTGCTGATGCATTGGTGACTGTAAGTGGAGACCAGAGCTGCACCTTCACTCTGCAAATCACAGCAGAACTGACTTGGAGTAACCATGAACCCTGCCATCCACTGATGATGTCACATGATGATACAGGGACATCACAGATAGCCTTTCAGGTGCAGCTTCAGGAGAGAACCAGGTTCAGCAGTGAGCCAGAACAGCTGAGGGGTAGTGGCAGTGTGGGAGCAGAGGATGGAGGTGGTGCAGGAGCAGCAGTAGTAGGCAGAGCAGAGATACAGGCAGAGAGTATGAAGGAGGAGGATGAGAAGTCAGAGGAGGCATGGCTTGGAGGCAGTGAGAGGAGGAGATGGAAGAAACGAGGGAATGGATAAAGGACAAGGCAACTGAGCCAGAGTTGGCCTAGAGCAACGGTTCTCAACCAGTGGGTCCCCAGATGTTGTTGGACTACAACTTCCATCACCCCTAGCTAGCAAGGCCAGAGCTCAGGGATGATGGGAGTCCAATAACATCTGGGGACCCACAGGTTGAGAACCGCTAGCCTAGAGGAAAGAGAGGAGGAGAGAAGATCAGAAGGAGAAGTCCAGAACAAGAAGCCTTGGGGAGAGCTTGGATGAATGGAGGCTGTAGAAGCCAGCAAATAGAGGTGAGCCCCCAAAGATTGTAATCTAGGAAGCAGGGAGAGAAATTTCTCCCCGGGAAAAGACAGCTACAAAGCAGTCTAGATCCCTACATGGCAGCAGGAAAGGTGCAATGGATAGGTCTTAGAATCTGCATGGCTTCCATAGAGGACACTCCACTAACTTAGCACATAAAGAGGATCATTGAGAATCTGAAAAGGGGTTTATGAGCCGAAGTAGCAGCAGATTTCAAGAGAGAGCATTCCTTACCACCTTCCATGTATACAGTCAGGTTGCCTCTTATCACCTTCTGTGTAGTTATGTTACTCACATAGACAAGTATATGGAGAAATTATATGGAGCATTATGAGGAAGGTTTTAATGATCCTGCAAGTCGAGCTTTCTGGCATGGAGTCCAGTCTTTAGGCATGATTCCATACATGACTGCAGAAGCAGTGACCTGTGATCTTGACAGCGGTTTTGTTACAGCTTGGCTGAATGAGCGCCATTAGAGATGCAACCAGAAGGACAGAAATTATTGCAATTTCCAGCAGTTCTGCTCTCCATCGGTGAGAGATGGAGAGACAGCCAGAAGAGACCCAGCCAATTCTATGCTCCAAATCACTTACAGCCCATAAGTATTGCCTTCCCTGGGAACCAATATTTCTCCCAAAGGCCTGCATTTCATGAGACTCCCCCCTGCTCAAATTCCCAGCCCTATCCTACCCATTGCCAAGCCACACAAATATATCAGGCTGACAATCTAGCTGAATTATTCTCCCTTTCAATGTGAGTAGTCTTAGGCTCAGCCAAGCTCATGCTGCAAGGGAAATGAGTCCACACCTTTCTGGAAGAGCTGCAGCTCAATGTCAGAGCCAACCTAGGAATGACACTAGACAACCTTTGGTGGTGGGATGCTAAGAAGTGCCTCTCCATCACCACACATGATCGTGTTTGGTGCCATGTCTAGGTTGGGTCTAACATTGAGCTACAGTTCCTCCAGAAAGGAGGCAAGACTCTATAGTGGGAGGTAGTTAGTGTTAGAATTCCTGCTCCGTGATTGCAGTTATGGGATTTTTGTCTTTCACATGACGTGGTATGTTTTGACTCCACAGAGTGGGAAGTGACAGTGTTACTGTGTTCCGTGAAGTGGGACTATTGTCCTTTGTCCTTTTTTCTCTTTGCTGTCTGATGCTTGAGAGAGAGGGAGCCATGTTGCAGTGCTCCGTGTGTGTTTATATGTAAATAAAGTAGATTAGCCAAAATGCTGAGTTGCTGAGGTCTGTCACGAAAAGCTGTGAAGACTCTGCGGATCCGTAAGTGTGCCGGTGTCTGTTGGCATTGGTCGCTGTGATGTTCGGGCTGAAGAAAGCTTATGAAGCTCCTGAACGCTGGCCAGCACTTCCTCGTGTGTAAAACAAACACTTTCTTTGGTACGTATTGGATTTTCTGACATTCAGCTTCGTTGGATACCTCCAACCTTTAGTGTTATGAGAGAGCTCCAGCAAGAATTACTGTGACCATCCTATCCAGGAAAAACCACCACTAGTGGACCTCCTAAGGCAGGGGTCAGCAAACTTTTTCAGCAGGGGGCTGGTCCACTGTCCCTCAGATCTTGTGGGGGACCGGACTATATTTTTTGGGGGGAAATGAACAAATTCCTATGCCCCACAAATAACCCAGAGATGCATTTTAAATAAAAGCACACATTCTACTCATGTAAAAACACACTGACCGTCCATGGGCCAGATTTAGAAGGTGATTGGGCCAGATCCGGCCCCAGGGCCTTAGTTTGCCTACCCATGACCTAAGGCACCCTGCACCACTAAAGATTTAAGTGATTTGCTTGCATCCTGTTCCTTAACTGCAAACTTCTAGGAAATTCAAATTACTTGTGAGAACAACTCAATAATCATGTATGTCATGTAAGATTTATGGGAAACCTGACACAACCAGGTTTCTTCCATAGTTTTCTTGGTCTTAACCAGAAGGAGCTTTAAAAGAGATAAATATGTATCCACTGTCCTCTCTAACTCAAGCAGTAATGTGCTGCTACTGATTAGAATAACAACATTTCTGTATACAATCAGTTTCCCAGAAATAAATCTCACAACCGCCTTATAAAATTTAGTCTCACATTTATTTAAATGAAAAAGGAAGTGGGCATAAGCTTCCCCCCTTTTAAGTAGCAAATACTTTGATTGTCCAATTTTACACCATCAGTATTCCACTTTCTTCTTTATCTTGAAAAGAAAGAAAACAGGCTCATTTATAAAGCTAGTATTTCTTTCCTCTCAAGAAAGTACTTCTAATTTAAAAATGGGAGGGTTGTTATTAACTCAACTGTCTGTTCTAGTAAAAATAGCATTTTAAACATAGTAACTCTTTGGAAACTAATCATATGTACCTCTTTCCCCTCCAGCCACTTCAAACAAAAATACTATTAATTTTCAGGCAGGAAAGAATAACCTCAGCACTTTCTCTTTGTATTTATGAATTTTGTCAGCAAAGCTTTCACCAAGTGGGATTCAACTAACGTGGGTAGAAATACTTTCAACTGTAGACTGGGCAGCCAGACAGGTAAGGAAAAGAAAGGCTAAAATGTTTGTGGGATTCTACATGCAGCTGTGCAAGGTGCAATTAAGGATGTTCACCTACACAACCCAGAAAATTCTGACAGGAAATGAGAAGGGATACAGCTCTGCCTGTACAAGTGTGTCTTCCCAACAACACACCCAAGAGAACATCATCAGCTTACACCAACATGTAAAGGCCTCTCTGTACAAGTGTGAATTGGGTGTTCTTTTATTTCTTGGTTACCACAGTTGCAACAAAGTCATCCTCATATAGGGAGCACCCTAATCCGCAAAAGAGAGATTATACAGGGACCTCTAGGGGGTCACTTTATGAAGACCACTGCCATGATGCCCCCGCATAGACACATGGAAAGATGAGGAAGAGGCTGCAAGTTCAGAGCTCAGAATAAAATGAAATGAAAATGAATGAAAACAATGTAAACTAAATCACATGCTGGATGGAAAACAAATTGTGTAGAGCAGCATTTAAACGTCTACAGCCTCCACGACAGACTTTTACTAAAGGATTGTATGACACCACAAAATTCTCTCAAATGAATTGTGAAATTGTGCTTTCCCGCACCACAGTCTGACATAATATTTGAAAACGAATGTAATGGGAGCTGTTGTTTACACAATCCCTCCATCCATGTCCCTCTTCCCACCCACCCACCCAAACAACCTTGCATTAGAAGCATAGAAGAGGAGACATGACTCTCCTATCCTATGGCTTCAGGAGAAAAGCTAAAGCTACAAGGAACATGGCAGTTTCAGAAAGGAAAGCACATCTTCATGATACAGTGTCCTTAGGCTGCTCAGTTCACAGCTACAGGGTTCCCTCCTTGTGGAAGGACACATACGCATGCAAGTATTCTACAAGGCATTTCAGTGGTTCAGACAAAGGACATTCGGCTTCAAGAATTACAGTGCAGAAGGATACAATGGATTGCATTCAAAGCTGCTGTTACATGCACAACAGGCTTCTGCTTGCAGAACAGAATTTCCTCCTCTTCCTCCTCTGACCTGCAGAATCTGGCTGTACACCCTCAAAAACCCTCTCTCCATGGGGTACAGGGGCCCCTTTGGAAGAGATCAAGGAGGAAAGTATGGGGAGAGAAGGAGAAATCCCTTTCTGCTCCTGCAGCCTTGCGTAGAACCCAGTACACAGTTTTCCGTATTCCTGGCACCGTTTTCTATCTTTGGCTTGCAACACACAAGGTTACATATTGCAATTACATATGTCAACTTGGTAAAATGATGGTATTAACAAATAAGAAGCATGTTTTTGACTAACAAGTGTGTCATTACATGTTAACTAAAGGGTGCTTTGGTCAAGTCTCTCAACCATTTAAGCAGCTGAAGGAACAACTGTATTTATGTTGTCCTACCATAAATATAACATGCACATGTTCTAATCAGCATTTTTGTATCTTTGCAAACAGGGCTTCAGCTTAAGGCACCTTTTGGTTGTGCAGGCATTAGCATTTCATGAGCTTGACAGAAACTGTCAGCTACAAATCCATCCTGTTGGCCCTTTCCCAGCAGTCTTGCGTTACTTTTGATGGTGATTGTCAAACTAGCCCCACCCTAATTCACAGTCTGTTACCAAGTTATGGTTTCAATGTTGTAAAATTTGGTCAAATGTCATGTGATTCTGAGATTTCATAATACCTTTTGAATCTAAACCTATGGTACTATGTGGCATAGTTGTCAACTTTTCCCTTTTCTTGTGAGGAATCAGAATAAGGGAATTTTCCTTAAAAAAAGGGGAAATGTTGACAGCTATGCTGTGTGGTGGTCCAGTGACTTCTAAACTCTTTTCTTCTTTGTATTCATAGAATCATAGAGTTGGAAGAGGCTCTGAGAGTCATCTAATCAACTTCCGGTTAGCGCCAGCGCTTAATGGCGGATTTCTCCCGGAGCTCCGGGAGAGATCTGCTTCGTGGGTTCGGGTCCTGCAGCCACGGCGGAGCGAGGACCCCCAAAAATCACAGGCGCGTAGCCTGTGAACTGGAGACTCGGCGGGCACCTTTGCGCCCCCCCGACGTTGTGAAATAGCCTTTTTAAAGGCTACGGATCAGCGGAGGGTGTATGGAGCGGTGCTGAGAGTCGCTTTCACCCAGCCTGCGAAGCGAAGCCGCGTCGCCATTAGCGGAGAGCGCTGACTTCTTCCGGTGAATTTGGATTAAAAAGAGCAACTTTCCGTGAGTAGGATTGAGCTTTAAAACATAATCGGACGCTAAAATTAATGAAATTGGGCACCGAGACGGATAAGCATCAAAAAGGAAGTCTGCTTTCCGTTCTGTAGCAAGATCAAAGCGAAAGGCATTTCAGCTGTAACTTTTGACAGGAAAGTTTACGAGCTAAGAAATCCACCACCAAGCAAAGAACTCCCTCCCCCGAAGGCAGGAGGGGGGGGGAGAAGATTTTAAAGTGATTCCCTGCCTGTTTCAAAAGAAATTGAACTGTCTACCGCTGCTGCTTTACCGAGGGGTCGGACTGCCGGAGAAAAAGCACCGGCTAAGGACTGCCGCTACAAAAAGGTCAGAAAGTAACTGTAATATTGACTTTGGCTACTCTCTACTTGAAACATCCTATTTTGTTACATACTAAGTTATCTGCAGGATACTATTGATTTGGATCTTCTACAAAGAAAGGGACTAGGAGGGCTTTTGTTTTTTGGAAGGTGTGGGAACAATTTGAAGTTAAAGAACTGATTTTACGCCCTCTAGAGGACTTGTGAATAGTTTCAGCAACAAGTGGAGCTTAAAACCTGAGAACTCTTTCTTCTGACAGCTTAAGAGTGTGGGAATGACCTTGAGTGAAAGACTTTGTTATGGCAGATGGTAAACAGAAAGAAGACTCACAAGAAACAACTTTGAGATCTGGTAGACAATACAAAGTCGATCTTTCTATGCAAAGAAGGGCCTCTGTATCAGGGGCCTCTGGAACTGCAGCTGTCACAAAGGCAAAAGTGAAAATAATGTCTTCAGAAGAGGCATTTGCAAAGGCATTGGGGAAAATAAATGATTCTTTGGAGGAACTAAAGAAGCAAGGTGCTGAAACAAATAAGAAAATTGAAGAAATCTCTGGGAAAATTGATTTAAATACTAAAAGTATAACTGACCTCGGGAACAAAGTGAACTCCAATGCAGAAGCAATTGGGAAATTATTGGAAGATTCATCTACAACACGAAAGATAGCTGAGGAAGCTAAGGAAATTGCTACTGCTGCTGAGGAAAAATTCCCACCGGTGTATAGGAAACTAGATGAATATGAGCTGGCACTTTCTATGCAGGATATGCAACGCAAGGAGAAAAATTTAAGGATCAGACTTGTGCCGGAAAAGGAAGGAGATAACTTGGTGGATTATTTCACAAAAGAGTTTTCTGATTTTTGGAAGCAGGAGCTGAAAAAGGAAGAATTTAAGATAGAGAGTGCATTTAGGTTGGGAACAAGGCAGAGGAAGAATAGACCCAGAGATTGTCTGATAACTTTAAGATCCAAGGAGGAGAGAGACAAAATATTGAACCTGCACTATCAAACAACCCTTCGAATTGAAGATTTTCACATTGAGATCTTTAGAGACATTCCCAAAAGTATTTTGGATGCAAGAGGTCCCTATAAGGATTTGGTGACACTGCTGAAAAGGAACTACATACTATTCAGGTGGGAGTTTCCCCAAGGCTTGTCTTTTAAATACAAGGGGAAGAAAAGAAGAATAAGGACAGTGAGTGATAAAGACAAGTTCTTGGGAGAACACGAAGAAGACCTACAGAAAGAGACGTTTCCAGGACAAGGACATCCTTCAAGCAAGGAACCACTAGATACGGACACAGAACCACCGACAAAAGACGAACAACAACTGGGAGCTGTAGGAGGAAGCAAATAACCCCGTCATGGCTTTGCAACTTCTAACCTGGAATTGTAATGGCTTAAATAATCCTAGAAAAAGGAAAAATATATTTCATGCTTTAAAGAAAGACCAATTGGACTTGATTTGTTTACAAGAGACTCATGTGACAAGAGCACATAGAAAATTATTAATAAATAAGAGATTGGGACAAGAATTTATATCTTCAGACAGAGTAAAAAAGAGAGGAGTGGTGATCTATGCAAAGGAAAATTTGCAACCGAAACAAATCTTTAAAGATGACCAAGGAAGATATTTGGCAATTGAAATTCAATTCCAAGGAGAAAAATTTTTGATAGTAGGAATATATGCACCAAATGAAGGGAAAGCAGAATTTTTTAAGAAGTTGCATGAGACTTTGATGGACTATATGGATTACAAATTAATCATGATGGGGGACATGAATGGAGTAGTTTCGACAAATATGGACAAAGCACAAAGACAGGTAGTTACAAAAGACGGAAGCCTACCAAAAACTTTTTTTGAAATGACTGACAATATGGACTTGATTGATATTTGGAGAACAAAACACCCATTAGAGAGAGAGGGAACCTTCTTTTCTGAAGCCAAAATGACATGGACTCGGATTGACCAAATTTGGGTGACTAGCAGTATGGCGTCGAACACAAGGAAAGTGGAAATCTGCCCAAAAACCTTCTCCGACCATAACGCAGTAAAGATGGTGATGAAGCAAACAACAACTGGTTCCTTCAGATGGAGAATGAATGACACCTTATTTAGAGATGAGGAGATTTGCAAAAAGGCCCAAAAAATTTTGAAAGATTATTTTGAAATTAACTTAAGGACTAAAGTAGAAAAAAGAATAGTATGGGACGCAAGTAAAGCCGTGATGAGAGGGTTTTTGATACAACAAAACACATTAAAGAAAAGAAAGCAAAACGAGAGGAAAGAGAAAATTTTGGAAAAGATAAAAGAAGGGGAAAGGAAATTAAGACTGAAGCCAAAATCGCAAGAGATTTTAAGAGAAATTAAATTGTATCAACCACAATATATGGAACTGATGAATCAAGAAATAGAATGGAAAATTAAACAAATGAGACAAAAGACTTTTGAATCTGCAGATAAATGTGGCAAGTTATTGGCCTGGCAAATAAAGAAGAGACAAAAACTCAACACGGTAACAAACTTAGAAGTGGAGGGAAAGAACATATGCAACCCAGTGGAAATTAGGAATTGTTTTCAGAGCTACTTTAGACAACTGTATACACAAGGGCCGCAGAAAGAAACAGATATACAACAATTCCTCGAGAAAAATGGGCTGAAAAAGATTTCGCAGGAAAGTAAGACAATTTTGAACCAGGAGATATCAGCACAGGAAATAGAAGATGCCATTCAAAACATGACGTTGGGCAAATCACCTGGACCGGATGGACTGACTTCCAAATATTACAAAGTTTTGAAGGAAGGGCTTATACAACCTTTGAAGGAAGTCTGCAACGAGATCATGGAGGGGAGGAAGGCACCCGATACGTGGAGAGAGGCCTACATTACACTTATACCAAAGACAGAGACTGAAAAGACCCAACTTAAGAACTACCGACCCATCTCGTTACTAAATGTGGATTACAAAATCTTTGCTGATGTTTTAGCAAAGAGACTGAAAAGAGTTTTGATGGAGGAGATTCATGGGGACCAAGCGGGCTTTCTCCCGAAAAGGCATTTGTCGGACAATGTAAGGAATATAATTGACATTTTGGAGAAGTTGGAAGTGAATATAAACACTAAAGCTGTTTTGATATTTGTGGAAGCCGAGAAAGCCTTTGACAATATATCTTGGAGTTTCATGTTGAAGAACCTCCGGGGGATGGGGGTAGGCCAAGGGTTTGAAAATGGTATAGGTGCAATATACTCTGAACAGAAAGCAAAATTAATTGTAAATAATGTGGTAACAGAAGAGTTCAAGATTGAAAAAGGGACACGTCAGGGGTGCCCTATCTCCCCATTACTTTTTATATCGGTCCTGGAGGTTTTGCTTAATATGATTAGGAAGGACCAGTTGGTCAAAGGGGTTCAGGTCGGAGCTAAACAATATAAATTGAGAGCATTTGCAGATGACCTAGTACTTACTTTACAGGAGCCAGAAGCTAGTACGAAAAGAGTTTTGGAAATAATTCAAGAGTTTGGTCAAATGGCAGGATTTAAATTGAATAAGTTAAAGACTAAGGTATTGGAGAAAAATTTAACACAGATTGAAAAAGAAAGGTTTCAGAATGAGACGGGGTTGACTGTGGTTAAAAAAGTGAAATATCTGGGTGTAAACATGACAGCTAAGAATGTGAATTTATTTAAAGACAATTATGAAAAAACTTGGACAGAAGTGAAAAAAGATCTGGAGATTTGGTCAAACTTGAAGCTTTCCTTGTTAGGTCGAATTGCAGTTATAAAAATGAATGTATTGCCAAGAATGTTGTTTTTGTTCCAAGCATTACAAATAATGGATAAAATGGACTGTTTCAAGAAGTGGCAGAAAGACATATCTAAATTTGTCTGGCAGGGCAAGAAGCCCAGAATAAAATTTAAGATATTAACGGATTCAAAGGAAAGAGGGGGGTTTGCCCTGCCAGACCTTAAACTGTACTATGAAGCAGCAGCTTTCTGCTGGCTAAAAGATTGGCTGCTTCTTGAAAACACAGACATTTTGGATTTGGAAGGTTTTAACAATATTTTTGGGTGGCATGCATATCTGTGGTATGACAAGGTTAAAGCGCATAAAAGTTTTAAAAACCATATTGTCAGAAAAGCACTATTAAATGTCTGGGTCAGATATAAAGATTTGCTGGAAAATAAAACTCCAAGGTGGTTGTCGCCAATGGAAGCTAAGGCAGTTAAAAAGTTAAATATGGAGTCGAAGTGGCCAAGATATTGGGAAATTTTGGAAAAGGAAGGGGACAAATTGAGATTGCAGAGTTTTGAGAAATTAAAAGGGAAGGTGAGAGATTGGTTGCACTATCATCAAATAAACGAAGTGTTTAAATTGGACAGTAAAATTGGCTTCCAGGTGGAAAAATCAAAATTAGAGACTGAATTGTTAGAATCCAGTACTAAGAACTTGTCAAAAATGTACAATTTGCTGCTGAAATGGAATACACAAGATGAAATGGTTAAATCAACTATGATTAAATGGGCTCAGGACATTGGTCATAATATTTTGTTTGCTGACTGGGAAAAGTTGTGGACCACCGGGATGAAATTCACGGCATGTAATGCCTTAAGAGAAAATATTATGAAAATGATTTATAGGTGGTACATAACCCCAGTCAAGCTTGCAAAGATCTACCATTTGCCTGACAATAAATGTTGGAAATGTAAGGAAAAGGAAGGCACATTCTTTCACCTCTGGTGGACGTGCCCAAAGATTAAGGCATTCTGGGAAATGATTTATAATGAACTGAAAAAGGTATTTAAATATACCTTCCCTAAGAAACCAGAGGCCTTTCTCTTGGGCATTGTCGGCCAAGGGGTGTTAAAGATAGATATAACTTTTTTTATGTATGCTACAACAGCAGCTAGAATACTCATTGCAAAGTACTGGAAGACACAGGATCTACCCACACTGGAAGAATGGCAGATGAAGGTGATGGACTACATGGGCTTGGCAGAAATGACGAGCAGAATCCGAAACCAGGGAAGAGAAGCAGCGGAAGAAGAATGGAAAAAGTTCAAGGACTATCTAAAGAAATACTACAAAATCAACGACAGTTAGAATGATGTTGGACTAAAGTAAATGGTTACTATTAGTAATGGTTAAGACAAGGAGAATAAGAATGATTAGCTTAAATTTATAGTAAAATAAGGGAAGATTTGCTGAGCAATTGACTAGAATTTGGAATACAGAAATGGGAGGCATGAGGAAGTCGAAGAAGAAAGGTTTAAGAAATTAGGATATGAAATGGTACTTGTTTTTTTTTTTTGTTCTGTTGTCCTTTGTTTGTTTATGTATGTTTTGTTTGTATAAAAAATTGTTTAATAAAAATATTTATATATAAAAAAAAAGAGAGTCATCTAATCAAACCTCCTGAAACGCAGGAATCTTCAACATCCTTAGAGGTAAAAGCCTGAGCGGCTATGAAGCACAGCCCCTGATGCACATTTTCCAAACAGGGTAAGGAGTGCTCTTTACATAGCAGGAAATGTGAGCTGGAGCCAGAAATTGAAGCCAGGGACAAGGCAGAAGTATTAAGAGCAGATCCCAAAAGATGCTGCTTTTTGAACATGCAAGGGCACAAGCCCAACATTCCAGAAAGTTCCAGCCTTTCAATGGCACATGGCTGATTCTACCTGTGCCTAAAGAAAGATCCATGATGTGACCACCTACAGTCCTAGGTAGCAGCATACTGGGCTTGGGCTAAGTTTCTGTCTTACCCCTTGAGGCTTACGCCCTGCAGTCCCTGATTCTCAGGTGACTTCCAGAAGTGAAAAAAAGAAAAAAAGAGGGGGGGGGGAGAAGCTTTAGTAGAACTGGAAAGCAACTATCTGAAATAATCCAAAGACATAAAAGCAGACCGGTTTTCTTTTGACAGATGCAGTGCGGTGTTATCATTTTGACAGAGTGAGTAAGGATTTGCTGGCAATAAAAGAGGCAATGCAATTCTGACTTCAGTGGCTAGCATGGTATGGATGTTTTTAGGACTACAGATAAAAGTGACATTCCCAAGGTCAGACAGAACAGCTAGATGCCTGGAGCAATTTTGTGTGACCGGACAGCCTTTTATCAGAATCATGAAAATCCCAGCCTGGTCAGCTTTGTGAAGTAGATTGGCAGTATTAGGGGAACAATTTACCTCTCATCCCCACTTGCTGCTTGCTAATCTTACTCTTTACTTCCTCCTGGTTTCTTTTGTGTAATGCTGAGTTTAAGAATGTGAGCTCCTGACCCACAAAGCTCCTGGGTTCAAATCTCAGTTCAGCTACAAGCATACTTAAACAAGTCACTCTTTCTCATCAGACCCAGGCGACCTTCTGCAATATGAGGCTAACAACACGGGCTGACATTGCCAGAAAAGGCTTACAGAGATAACGAAGTGCTTTGAGCACTTAGGGAAAAGTGCAAAAGCCAACTGCCATAAGCTACGCTGAAGTTATGGCAAGGCAGGGTAAATCAGACTGTAGAACTTGCTCCCCAAGGAGGCACTGATGACCACCAACTCTGATGGCTTTCATTTGGTTAGACTGTGGTGCTGATAACACCAAGGTTGCAGATTTGATCCCCATATGGGATAGCTGCATATTCCTGCTTTGCAGAGGGTTGGACTACATGATCCTCAAGGTCCCTACCATCTGTACAATTCTGTGATTCTATTGCGGTGAGAGAAATTCATGGAGGAGAGGGCTTTGAATGGTTACCAAAGAGAGCCAGTGTGGTGCAGTGGTTAAGAGCGGTGGACTCGTAATCTGGTGAACTGGGTTCGCTTCCCCGCTTCTCCACATGCAGCTGCTGGGTGACCTTGGGCTAGTCACTCTTCTTTGAAGTCTCTCAGCCCCACTCACCTCACAGAGTGTTTGTTGTGGGGAGGAAGGGAAAGGAGAATGCTAGCCGCTCTGAGACCCCTTCGGGTAGTGATAAAGCGGGATATCAAATCCAAACCCTTCAAACTCTTCTACTAGCCATGATGGCTACTAGCCAATGCTTCTGAATACCAGATGCTGGAAACCACAAGATGGGAGTGTGCTCTTGTGCTCATATTCTGCTCACTAGTTTCGTACAGGCATCTGGTTGGCCACTGTGAGAACAGGATCCTGGACAATATGAGCCACTGGCCTCATCCAGCAGGCTATTTTTATGTTCTCTTTTAAGTTTAAATACATATAAACATTAACTATTGCCACTGTATATTGAAAGAAGTGCAATAAGAGGAAACCCATTGACATGTGGTCTAATCTCTTCAGGTAAGGCAGGAGCGAACAATATTTCTTTCTCACAGATGCCTACTTTATTCAAGAAAGATACCTGTAAAACAACCAGCTGAATCAAAGCAAACCATGTGAGGAAAAATCCACAAACACACTTGAACGGGATTTCCATACCAGCCCAGAGAAAATTGCTTCTTTACTGCAAATGCATTACAAACAAAACTTATCAACTTAGCTTTCTGAAACTTTCTTGGCCAATGCCACCTAAAAGAGCATGCTTCATTCTTTTCGGAAAAAGGATCCACATCCAATTCAATTCTGCAACATATATGTTAAGGTCTCCTTTTCTTTCTCGCTGTTTGTGTCCTCTTGGCTTTCTCTTTCTCTTATTTTCCTCCCATTGCTACCCTCTTAAAATAAACTTTTTAAAATTTTCTTGTTATTATCAAAGGCCACCTTAGATTGGGGTCTGGCTCAGTTGTAAACAACTTGAAGATGGTAGTTAAGAGATATATAAACTGTTAAATTAAATTAAATTATGAATTACTTCCTACGAAGCATCTCAATGCATTTTCACAATACAATTAAAAATGTATAAGGAACATTTATATATGCAGACACAATTAAAACAACTGCATATATAAAACCACTTCAAATAAATTCATATACATTAAAAACTATTATAATACCATTTTCCTGACCTAAAAAAACCACAGGCTTAGATCTTGAGTTTCTTTATGTTCACAGAAAGGCTCCTTCCGTTTATGGAAATATTTGTGATCCAGCAGTTAATCATGCTGATGGAAAGAGTGGCACACTTTCACCAAGTCCCTCCTCCTGAAGCCCATCCACACTTTAACAATTTTTCAGGCTAAAGGCCTCTGGAGGAGGAAGGAAGAAATTACAGAAAGGTTCCTCTGCACTTCCACTGGCAGGAGAATCTTGTAAGTGTAGCTTTGCTCACAATATGTTCCCACCAGTGGAAATTAACTCAGGATCCAGCCTACTGCAAATTAAATTCAGAGATGACATTCAAGAACTCAATAAATTAATAATGTCATACGGACTGCTGGACCAAATGCTCTGGAACATGCAAGCATGTCATGATAGGTGATGAGCATTCTCCATTTTAGGTCAGCATATGACCAAAAATGATGGTTAATATTGCCTCTGACTATACGAAGATTTCATTTAATTATCATGGTTGGTTATGATATGGCTAGAGTAGGATGATGCCCTCCACCAATCTGCCCAATTATTTTAAAAACCACCTGACCAGCAGCCATCTAACAATCTCTTCTGTTTTATTTGCCCTTGGCCTATTTGCTTGGCACTAAATTCACTTTGCTTTGTTTTGAAAGCAAAGAGAGAAACACAGTACATAGTATTATGGGGAGGTATCAAATATTACTAATTTTATTATTTCTTAACATAGTCTGTTGAATATTACACTATCATGGTTATCAAAGGGAAGGGGTTGTATCCAACTGATACCCAAAGTAAACACACCGAAATCAAATGACTAACTTAAGTACATTCACTGAAATGGGTGGAACTCTGAATATTAAGTAGTTGGGGACAACCCCTTATACCAAGTCAAGATTTTTAGTCAATCTAGCTCAGAACTATCTACAATGACTGGCTGCAGTTCTTGAGGGTTTCAGAGTCTTTCCCAGCCCTACCTAGAGTTGTCAGGAATTGAACTTGCAACCTTCTATGTGCAGAGCAAAAACATTACCAGTGAGCTACAGCCTTTCCTTTAGCATTTGGTTTCCTTTTACACCATTTTACTGCTTTTTATTTCCCCATCCTTTGTATAACCCCGCCTCCTTCATTAAACTGGCTTTTTTGCTTTCTGCCACTAGCTCTAACTATGATCCAGTTTGCCTGTAGATTCAGTTGCTGCAGCAGGCCATTTCAATTGTATTGTTCTGGCATTTTATACCTTGCCTATTTTCCCAAGGCAATGATACAATCACAGCAAAGGAAATCTTAAGACCTGTAGACTCCACTTACTGTAGACTCATCATATCAAACAGATATTGTGGGAATTACTGCATGAGAGAGGCGAGAAGTTCAAGGTTTATGAATGCCTGTGTTGTGCTTCTTTCTTTTCCTCAAGTTTTCAAAATTTTCAGATTGCTTTCAAGTTAATACAGTACCATCTCCTACCACTGTGTACTGTTTCCTTTCCATTAGTAGTCATAGAATCATAGAGTTGGAAGGGACCCCAAGGATAATCCAGTCCAACCCCTTGCAGCTGTCCCATGTGGGGATAGAACCTGTGACCTTGGTGTCATTAGCATTATGCTCTAACCAACTTGCCGATCAGAAGGTTGGTGGTTCAAATCCCCATGACGGTGTGAACTCCCGTTGCTCGGTCCCAACTCCTGCCAACCTAGCAGTTCGAAAGCACGTCAAAGTGCAAGTAGATAAATAGATACTGCTCCAGCGGGAAGGTAAACGGTGTTTCCGTGCGCTGCTCTGGTTCGCCAGAAGCGGCTTAGTCATGCTGGCCACATGACCCGGAAGCTGTATGCTGGCTCCCTCGGCCAATAAAGCGAGATGAGCGCCGCAACCCCAGAGTCGGCCACAACTGGACCTAATGGTAAGGGGTCCCTTTACCTTTTACGCAACCAACTGAGCTATCCAGTGCTCAGTTGTTTGATTTTAAGGCTGTCTAAAGCATCAAATGCAAGCTGATCCAACATTAGGCCAAGTAGATGTTCCATTGGGAAGTTTACATCTAGTCATACGCCTAACATTTCAATTCATCCTATCTTGAAGATGGAGATGAAGCAAGGTTTAGATGAGAGTTTCTTTTCAGGAGGCTAGTGTCGTTTAGTGGTTAGGTGTTGGATTATTACCTGAGAGACCAGGGTTTAACTCACCACCCACCCATGAACCTCATTAGATGACCCTGGGCCAGTTGTGGAGTCTCATATTATCCTACCGCATGGGGTTGTTGTGAGGCTAAAATGGATTGGAAGACAACCATGTGTGACACCAGTAAATTAATGGTACACAGTACTCCCAAATCTGCTATCTACTTGACCACATTTGGTTCTCAAATATGAACATTTGGATGAAAGGCACCAGGCATACTCCTAGAAAAGGAAGGAAGAATGAATGGGGAAAGAAATCACTTCCGATGTCTCTAATTATAAAATCCATTACTCCAAGATGTCACATAGTCATGGAAAGAAGGATAGTGTCATTAACTGCAGGTGCTGGGACAGTGTCACGTAGAGAACCTGGCAAGCCAAAGAAGTAAATAGAGAGGGATTTCTGCACTGCCGTGACCTCTCTCAAATATTACCAATTTGAAAAGGGCTGCCCTCTGCTGCGAGATGCAACTCATTCATTTAGAAGCGACAGCTCCCTTTGAGCACTTAGGCTGGAGCATTAAAGATATTCCTTAGACGTTCATGAGATGCAATATGGATGAATACTGAAAATTCAGAAAACAGTGAGTTCTGAAAATTTCAGCCAATTTTTTCATGAGGGTGAGCGAACTCTCTACCCCAAGGAGGAGAGAATTTGGAGGAGATTTCAGACAGATTACAGGATGGGAGGAAGGCGGTGCCATTTACCATAAAGCTGCCAAGATGTCTTACGTTGTTCCTGGTACCTTCCTTCCCCCTCCCACCCTTTTTCCTCTTGTAATCCTGAGAAATGGTGCTTTGCAGCTTCCCCAGCCAGAGTTATTCCTGCAATGGCCACAGGAAGACATAAGAAGGATCCAAGGCTTATCTAGTCCAATGTTCTGCTTCCCACAATGGTCAACCTGAATGCCTATTGGAATCCCACAAGCTAGAAATGAGGGCACCAGATTTCTCCATGGTCACTAGTGACTTGTAACCTGCTTTCCCCCTGCAAACCCATGAATAAACCCAGAGCTCTAGGGGGAAACAGTGGTTAAAGAGAACTGTAATTTCTGCATTATTTTTCTTTCACCATCAATCCCGAGAATGCAAAGAAATAAAAAAAATGGGGTGGGTTGATTAAATAAGCAAGAGATTTAACATCCTGGATGTAAATAATGTAGGAGTATGTCATTTGTAATAACGCTCAGAGATGCTTTAAATTATTTTTGCCATAAAGACTGCTTTTCAATTAAATATATATATATATATCGTAAATTCTGCCTCAGGCATTGCGTAAGGCTAGTTGATTTTTTTGTGGCAGCATTTGCAGTGGGTGGAGGGGGAAAGGATCAGGATTAGTTAGCACAGCTCACAGCTGCAATCGGGAGAGTAAAATTTCACAGAGGCTGCTAGCTCAGATTCAGAGCTGCAATTGCAGCTGTGCTTTTACTACTGCTCCGCTGGGCCTAATGCTAATACTATTTAAATGGCCTGTTAGTTACAGCCATGGCCTCAAGCTACCTCTTATTTCAAACCCTGTTTAATGCTCATGTTTTCTTTAAAATGTTTTATGATCTTAATTTACATATATTAATTTCTAATTCTCAAACAGCCTCCTTGTTAATAGCGGAGCATGCACAGGCACACAAAATGCACACAGAGGCACCCACAATGCATCAGGACTGAGGCCAAAGAGCTGGTAATTTACATCCCAAACCAAATCAATCAGGCAAAATGGGTAAGTGCAGCCACGCTGCTTTGCGTGCAGATTCTCTCTGCAGCATCACACTGGCTGCCCTTAGAATAATGGATTAGTGCTGTTTGTAGGCACACACAGGAAAAACACAAAGCCTCTGCAGTTCTAAGCAGATCTTTCCCATTTCGTTAACTAAGCGATCAAAAAGGCAGCAGTACGACTCGGGCTTAGCCATGCTTACTCCAGAGTAAGCCCCAATGAGCTTAATTGGATGCACTTCCACTTAAGCACATGTAGAATTGTAGCCCTGCATAGGAAAGGAGAGTAGGACTCGTGAACCTGCAAAAAAGGGGGCATTTAAATAGGCACAACTTTTCTGTTATTGGCAAATTATATCACTTTTTTAAGAAAGTTATGTAGTCAATACAAACAACAGCAGAACAAATGCCCCATTAATCAACATCCTCGACTCTCAAGTTTCCTAAGCAGCTAACCCTACATGGCACCCCAATTCTGCCTAACTCACCTCTTCCATACTCTACTAATTACAGGCCTAGTATTATAGCTATAAGAGCAAATCAAAACATTTATAGATTTTAGTGGGATTTTCTAATTGGTACTTGTTATATTGTACAAGGGAAGGATCTGGTGGCAGTGTGATTGTGTTTCTTGCAGTGATATCAGTATTTTTTTTTATTAAGCAAAGGTAAGGTTGCAGAAGTGCTGCATTCCTTTGGTCACTCCATCTTTCTTTTTTCTTTGATCTAGCTATCTCTTTCCTTCCTGAGCCCTTTTACTGAAGCAACACAGCTATTAGCTGCAATGAGAAAACAGGGTGAAAATTGGAAAAATCTACATATACATGGACTGTTTACCAATCCTGACGCTGAAATTCCTCATGGAGGTTTTCTTTTCAAGTAAGACTTTACAGCTAAGGGAAACCTATGAAATTAATGCCTGTACCTCAATAGCTTCTCAATTATCGTTGTCACCTCTTTACTCCAGAACAACAACAAAAAGTTTAAAGTAAGATGTTTTGAATGCCTGAGAAACACACACACACACACACACACACACACGGGCCTTCGTTAATTAATTTAAAAGCATCCAACTTTAAAATTGCCTGTTGGCGAACACTCGTGCTGAACAGGGAACAAAAATGTCCAGGTGGTCAAAGCAAACACTATCAGGCCCACTTCAAAGCTGGCTAAAAGCAAACCCTCTCTGGCAATTAAATGATGCAGATCATAATTACAAATTAACTCTTTTCAGTTAACTCTTGCCAGTGATCAGCGTGTCCTATATACTGTAATCTCTGCCCCCCTTCCAGCCAGCCATGTTTAAACATCAGAAATGCTTCATAACAAAAAATAAATAAATTCTTAACCTGATAAATTGGGCAGCTACTGAATATGGCAAATTTCCCCTCCCACTTCAAGGTGGTGCTATGCAGAGCTATATTAACTGTCCTTAGCATAATTAATGTGCTTTGCCAGGAATGTGGATGTAGCTTAACTATAACACCACACATCTTTCTGCCACTGGACTGGAAGTGAACAGAAGGTGAGGGTTTGTCCATTCATTCACCTATATGAAGCTGCCTTATGCAGGGTCCATGTAGCTCAGTACTGTCTACTCTAGGGATGGGGAACCAGCTATTGCTAAGCTACAACTCCCATCATTTCTGCCCACCCTTTCTGGAGCTGATGAGAGTTGGGATCCGGTAACATCTAAAGGGCTACAAACCTTGGTCTATGCTGACATACATGGACTCTTCAAGGTTCTTCCAATCCCTGCTATCAAATCTCCTTCTGAACTGGACATACTTGTGATTTAATCTTAGACATTATGCTTGCAAACCATGTGATCTTCCACTGAGCTATGACCTCTTCTTCATCATCCACCTGTTTAAAAATACAAGATTGCTAGACATACATTCTGTACTTCCTCTAGTCTGAAAAATAGGGAACTACCTCTTAAGCTTCAAGATCACTATTGAACATAGAGTTTATTCTACGATAGGTAAACAGCAAAGAATTCAAAAGCTGACAGCATTTTATCATGTATCTATTGGGTTTCTCTCCCACCTTCTTCCAAGGTATACAGAGTTCTCACATTTTATTCTCAAAAGAACTCTGTGATACCTCTAGATCATGTGTGTGAGGGGGAGAGATTCAGACAAGACCACCTAGTTAACATCATTGCTAATTATGGCTATGATTAGCCAGGTCTCCCCAATCCTAAATTCAACTGCAAAATACTAGTTATCCTATCTTGATGCTTTAACCAGGCCTGGATACTACATAATACATATTGATTAAGAGATCTTGTCATAAACATCTTGGCTTGGAAATAAGGGCTACTTACTTTCTCTTGCTATAAATTTAGTCAGAAGAGTTTCATGTTCTATTCCTGTAATCCACAATTAGTCACCTAGAAGTAATGCGACTTCCAGTTAGCAGTCTGTCTTCACTGGTTTCGACTGCCATCCTGCAATGTCTCTCATTCTGGAATTTTATTTCCTTTTTGGGTACAGGGCTCCAAAAGTGGTACCGTGGTAGAAATTCAGTATGTGGAGCTTTTCTCATCACTGTGCCCCCACACCAAGAAAGCTACAATCTGTTTTTCCACAGATCATCCAACTCTACTGAAAGCTACCTTGTTTCTTTTTGTTTTACAGCTTCCTTACCATTGCATGATTTTATTTTTAATCCTCACAAAGATTCCAGAAACATTATTAGGATGGGTGTACTTGTATCCAGGGAATTACACACAAATCCACCTCAAACAGTCTAATCTTTAACTGTGTCTCAGCAGTTCTCCATGAATAATACTGATACTTCTGGGAGGAAGGACATCAAAATGTGAAACATGTGAGGGGCAGTAGAGGGTCATCAAGAAGAACCAGGGACAAGAAAAGACATGGCGAGACAAAAACTAACCAACACACCTTGCAGAGCTGAAGCAGAGTTGCAAACAACCCCTGACTGAAAAAGTTGCAGGCAGTAAACATCAGGAAACCATGTACCAGATGTTAAGATACCACAATACATGCAGCAGCAATCCATTTGCATCTTAAGGGTGAAAAATATTGCATAAAAAGAGCCTTTGCCATTTCAACCAGCAGCCAGCTGAGTGACCCATAAAACAGCGAGTGTGGGGTCTGTCTAGGGCAGTTTTCCATAACCTGGTTTCCTCCAGATGTTTCGGAGTACAATATCCTCCAGATGTTTTGGAGTATACAACCAGTCCCAGCCAATGGTCATGGATGATGGGAATGGTAGTCCAAAACATATGAAGGGCACCAGGTTGAGGAAGGCTGGTGCTGACCTTTAAAGCCCTAAACGGCCTCCGTCCAGTATATCTGAAGGAGCGTCTCCACCCCCATCATTCTACCCAGACACTGAGGTCCAGCGCTGAGAGCCTTCTGGCGGTTCCCTCATTGCGAGAAGCCAAGTTACAGGGAAACAGGCAGAGGGCCTTCTTGGTAGTGGCACCTGCCCTGTGGAACACCCTCCCACCAGATGTCAAAGAGAAAAACAACTACCAGACTTTTAGAAGACATCTGAAGCCAGCCCTGTTTAGGAAAGCTTTTAATGTTTGATGTATTATGGTATTTTAATATTTTGTTGGAAGCTGCCCAGAGTGGCTGGGGAAGCCTAGCCAAATGGGTGGGGTATAAATAATAAATTATTATTATTATTATTACATGGGAGAGCCATGCTTAAAGCCCCACTCATCCATGACTGGGTGATTTGGGTATTCAGAGGTATACTATTTCTATACACACAGGTTTCAGGTAACCAGCATGGCTAATAACTGTTCCAAGGCTGTACCTGGACTCACATGTGTGCAGCCAGCAATCATGTATGTTCATATACACACTTCTGAGAGGTTTAGGATCTTTTGCTGGAGTTAGGACATGCACTATGGAAGTGTGTTAGATCTCCACCCACCGAATGGTAAGGTGATTTGAAGGCAGGCAGCAGACACGAATGTCTAGGTCGAGAAAATGGCTCGCCATCACAAATCTTTCACCCTTTTGCTAAGGAAACAGATGGCCAGTTTTAACTATTTTGCACTGTTCTGGAAGGAATTGTGGAAATTGTAGAAATCACTTAGTTCACAGATTCAAAGGTTAGTTAGCTCTTCTTGCTCCAACAGAACAGCACTCTGTAGGACTCAGCACACTTCAGTGTGGTGTAGTGGTTAAGAGCGGTAGATTCGTAATCTGGGGAACCGGGTTCGCGTCTCCGCTCCTCCACATGCAGCTGCTGGGTGACCTTGGGCCAGTCACACTTCTTTGAAGTCTCTCAGCCCCACTCACCTCACAGAGTGTTTGTTGTGGGGGAGGAAGGGAAAGGAGATTGTTAGCCGCTTTGAGACTCCTGAAGGGGAGTGAAAGGCGGGATATCAAATCCAAACTCTTCTCTTCTTCTTCTGCTTCACTTTAAGTTCAAGTCTGCTTCCCCACCCTTCTCTCCACGTCTAGTTTATGCCCACATTGCTGTAAGACTTTCAGAATAGTTAGGGAATCTTTTACTCTTTAATCAAGATGTCTCTGTATTGTAGAATTTGCTACCTGCTTAAATTGTAACTTCGCTGTCTGAAGCAGCATGCGTGGATCGATAGATTGATAGTTATTCTGCCACTTCTATTTCATATAATAAACCAAGCTTTCTTTATTCCTTTGTGTGAGAGCTTCTTGTTGGCGTAAGGTTAACGGTTAGCACACATCTATAGCAAGTGTGATGCTTGTTCGAAATTACATGCAGCAGTTATGTTGGTGTCAACCCAAAGGCAGCAGTAAACTGTCAAAGGGACATCACTATCTAATTCAACTCTCACCCTCTCCCCTTGCTTGATCTGGTTAAGCACCAGGCCACAGTAAGCAAAAGGAAAAAGCTACCTTGCAGAATTGAATAACTTAACTATAAAGGAAGCACGTTTTGGCTTTGGGAGCACCTATATGTTATTTACCATGTTAGCCAAAAATGCACAAATGAAGATTGGGTGATTTCATTGCATCAGCCAATCTACATTCCACCACATTTTCAAGGCTAGCAGGAAGCAGCTGCAAGTCCCACATACGGTCACCTGCATCTCTGTGTCCATACTTGGCCTATTGAACTTGATGCCATGTACTGTAAACACAGGATGCGGGTGGCACTGTGGGTTAAACCACAGAGCCTAGGACTTGCCAATCAGAAGGTCAGCAGTTCGAATCCCCATGATGGGGTGAGCTCCCGTTGCTCAGTCCCTGCTCCTGCCAACCTAGCAGTTCGAAAGCATGTCAAAGTGCAAGTAGATAAATAGGTACCACTCCGGCGGGAAGGTAAACGGCGTTTCCGTGCGCTGCTCTGGTTCGCCAGAAGCGGCTTAGTCATGCTGGCCACATGACCCGGAAGCTGTACGCCAGCTCCCTCAGCCAATAAAGCGAGATGAGCACCGCAACCCCAGAGTCGGCCATGACTGGACCTAATGGTCAGGGGTCCCTTTACCTTTACCTTTATTGTAAACACAATGGAGGGCCTGTCTTCTACCTAAATTGATTGCTATCCAGAATGGAAGTGCAGAGCAACCATTTTAAAAATGGAATGGCTCCGAGTGAGGGCGCAAGTAAAACTGTCTGAATAAACAATTCTATTCCCATAATAGCTAAGGGGCTAAATTCCAGGCCCTGATGCATGCAGCTGGTTTCCCTTGGAAGGATGCACTTTATGCAAATCTCAGAGATCCAGATAATTCCTGATGCTTCAGCACCAGTAATTAGCACCATAATAACAACCCACTGTGGGCAAGTGCTGTGTTGCTTGTTTTCTAGACAGAAACAATGGAACAAGGTCAAGGTTTACATTGGTGCTTTCAATCTCTCATCCCTAAGTTTTTATCCAATGGTTAACTTATCTTAGGAAATAGCTCTTGTTCATTGCACATTTCTGTAACAACCGAATGGGAAAACAGCATGGTAGTGATATTATTTTATCTTATCCTAACATCCTAATGTTGTCCCCAGAGACATGCTCCAATATCATGTTCATGTCAGATTTTGACATCATAATGTCATCCACATAGCTTTGTACTGACATTAGTTTTAAACACTTTGTGACAATATGGGGGACCCAACAAGATGAACAATAAACTTGAGCTGTCACAAAAAATATACGAGGGATAAATCAGAAATTGAACGTGACTTGTAGCTAATTTCCTGATCAAATACTGAGCGTATTCATGGTGTCATCTGTGAATCACTTGAACTGATATACTTGCATTTAATCTGATTAACACACTATAGCATTAATGACTTCAAAATGTGGTTATTTAGCTCACACAGCTATTTCAGTTACAAATTTCAAAAGCATTTAAGTTATTAGAAGTATTAGCATTTATTTAACTTTGGCAGAGTCCCTATGCTTTTAACAGCTGCTTAACAAACAGAAATTTAGCAGGTGAAGCTTTTTCAAACACAGAGATACAGGCATGGGAGAAGCTTCACTTACTAGATTTCTGCTTGTTGTATGGTAGTTAAAGGCATAGGGGTAATGGTAGGAAAGATACTGTCAGCCCTATTCACTACAGAAATGAGCTAAATAATTACGTTAGATATCACCCCTGAACTGCATCAAGATGTGCAAATTTCATGTTGACTGAATGGTACACAGACCTCATTCACAAGTGCTTCCAGTCTTTAGAATGATCTTTTTTTAAAAAAAATATGCTTGCAAGGCCAAAGCATCATACGTAGGTGGGAGAACAGGGTTTGCAGGCTTTTCCCATTTCCTGTTCCTCAACATCTTTGTCTTATCAGAAACAAGACTTTCATGATTTTCCTCCATCTCTGGGGTATTGTATATCAGGGGTTTCCCAGAAGGCAAGTGCAGAAGTTCTTCTTTAGGCAACATAGAAAGCAGCAAGCTGACATGTGGGTCTTGACAGCCTCAGTCTTGTATACCTGAAGGAGCATCTCCACCCCCATCGTTCAGTCTGAGATCCAGTGCCGAGGGCCTTCTGGCGGTTCCCTCACTGCAAGAAGCAAGGTTACAGGGAACCAGGCAGAAGACCTTCTTGGTAGTGGCACCCACCCTGTGGAACGCCCTCCCATCAGATGTCAAGGAAATAAACTATCTGACTTTTAGAAGACATCTGAAAGCAGCCCTGTTTAGGAAGTTTTTAATGTTTAATGCTCTATTATGTTTTTAATATTTGGTTGGGAGCCACCCAGAGTAGCTGGGAAAACCCAGCCAGATGGGTATAAATAAATAAAATAATAATAATAATAATAATAATAATAATAATAATAATAATTAATAGAAAGTGGTTTTTGAGAGGTTATTCTACTTATGCAGAGCTTCAGTTACGTTATAAATAAGAATTAGCTTTCAGAAGAGCTGTCTTCAAAGAGCACTTGAAAATGACAGCAGGTTCAAAATCATTATTATATATTTATTTATACACCGTGCCTTTTTCCCTGATGGGATTTAAGGTGGCTTACTGATTAAAGAGAAAGAGAAAGAAATGCAGCGTTCCGGGTTTTATATCAACTTCATTGGCTGCCAGTTTGTTCTGGGCTCAATTTAAAGTGACACTTGTCACCTTTAAGGTTTTAAATGGTTTTGCATTGAAAAACTTAACAACCTCTTCCTTGTCCTGTATACCTCTTCCCAGGTTTGTAAGATTTCTGGAAATGTTTGAAGTTGTAGGAAGAGAAAATTTCCCCCTCAGTTTGCTTCCTCACAAAAACCCCACCCGCACCCCAGAAATAACATTTTGAGAGAAACTAACATATGTACGGTACTTACTGTTTTAAAAAAGAAATCAATTCAACAGATTGTTTTACTACCTTAACTACATAACACGCATCATTTATAGTTTAGTTAAAATAGAGAATTTTACTGTTTGGTATATTTATAAAACTTAAAACCACTAACATCTTGTTTCATACAATCAAAATCGTAAATAGAGGCGATTCTCAGCTTATGCTGGGGTTAGGTTCTGGGGATAGTACATAAAGTCAAAATTGTATATAGTCAAAACACATTAGGTTCAATGGTGGGTGGGATTGCCAAAGTATTTTTTCCTGGACATTCACCCCCTTTCTCCCTTTTTAATTTTTATTAATTGCCAAGTATGTAAAGCTGAATGTGTGTAAGTTAAATGTGCGTAAGTTGCATGCTACCTGTATATCCAACTGTAGGCCACTTCCTTCTGTAAGCCTTGGTTAGAGCTTGGTTTTCCTCGAGGTTTTGGTACTTATAGCGGATCGCTTGCAGTTTCTGCCCCCTTTCCCATCTCCTCCTAACAATAAACTGCTTGCTTCCCAACCTTTAGCGGATGTTTGTGTCACAGTTCCTTGAGGAGAAAGCGAAAAGCTTGAGTACAAAATAGAGGTGAGGTCGAAAGGACAACCAAAACAGGATACTTGCTTCTAGATCTCCAAGCTAGATAAAGGTCACCAGAAGAAGGAAGCAGCAATTCAAAGGCAACTAAGCTCTTGTATGTTTTCTTGAAGAATGGCAACACTCACTCGCTGCAAAACTGCATTTTGGATTTCTGTGTGGCACACACCACAATTATTATTTTCTAAAGCGAAAAATACTGAAAAGCATTTCACTCAGACTAAAAGATAAAGTGTAGAGCCATCGAAACCAATGGCCTTAAGCTCACCAATTTCAGTGAGTTCACTCTGAATATAATTGAACCAGGTATCACCCAAAGTATTTCATAGGAGGTTTTTTTTTCAGCCGCTTGCCAATTTTTTTCTTGGAGAAATTTTTAAAAAAGTCCTGAGGAGAAATATTTTTTTCTCCTGAATATTTCCACCCCCCTGCTTCAAATTTCTGTTTTAAAAACTAAGAAAATGGAAAAGGAAACTGATGGATACACCCATCTCTCCTTGGAAGTAAATCCTATTAAATTCAGTGGGGGGTTATTCCCAGATATGTGGGCTTAAGACTGCAGCCTCACTAAAATAAACATTATATGCAGAGTCAATCAAAAAGTATTTGGGAGCCCATTTCAGGATGTTAGAAGCACATGACGCTAGTACTCTTACATTTGCCATAGATTTTCGTCGTCTTCTGGGCACAAACACAGGTGGCACGATTGACCTAGCAGCTTTAATGAAACAAATACAACTTATTTAAAACATTTATGGGGAAAAGGTCAAGATTACCCTTTCTTTCAGTGTTGACGCATAAGATCTCCAAAGGCTGCTGCGACAGCATGGATGATTCATAGCTTACGATTATAGTCCCCTATTTCAAGAAGGAAGCAAGGAATTTCTCCCTCTGTGAAATGATAATACATCCACCCACCACTTTCAATATTGAAATGTCATACTTTTGAGTGAGTGCAGTGAGCAGGTGCTACTAAAGTTAAATCAAATAAACATGCTAAACATTATCCAAATAGATTTTTAAAAATCCAGAAAACCAGCAGTACTAGTGGATGGAACACGACACATGAATTGGGGAGATCTGGGTTCAAATTTCTGCTTTACTATAAAAGCACATTGGAGCTGGTCACTGTCCGCCAGTTGGACAAAGTTGTTGCAAAGAGGAGATAGAAGAAAAGTTATTAATATCACCTTAAGCACCTTGGAGAAGGCTTGAGAAGTGTACAGCAGGGGCATGCAGACAATTATTTTATTTTTTATATTTCCTGATGAAAGGAAATATATACCAGTACCAAACACTTCCCTTAGAAATGGGAGTATCCCTTCCTCTTATAATGGAAATAGCTCTTCAAAGTATCTCTTCAGGAATGAGGTGTGTTTTTCCAAGCAACATTAAAAAGAAACCTATTATTTTCATAGAGAGAGAGAGCAAATGTAATAAAGCAGTTTGTTACATTTGCCTTGCTTACCTATTTAATCAGGAAAGATCCATGCTTGTTGCACAGATTTTCTGCTATGCTAAAAGGTTCTTTGCCTGCTTTGATCCATGCACATAATGGCACAGTTCCCGTTGCACCAATTTCCTTTTAAAATCCCATCTTGTATATTATCAGAAAGTTGCTTCGTGTTACTATGGCAACAGAGACAGGCTGGTGGTCTGTGGGGGTAGGTCATTAGAATCACCTTAGGCTGCTTATCTGTCAGGTTCAACCAGTTTCACTCAGTCTAAGCGACTAAAGCGACACAAACTCTCCCTCCTGTCCTCTCTTTCCCCCTTGGTAGCATCAGTGTCAGTTTATTTCATTTCTTTTTGTTTGACCTCTTTTCTCCATCTTATTGTGATACACTCTACCAGCTTTTTTCATTTTATACTTATATGGTTTTGTGTGTCATCTACCATACTAGTTTTCTTCTTCCTTACCCTTTCCTAATTGTAGACTGGGGGCGGTTTGGGGTTGCATTGCAGCAGTATGACCATGAAATGGCATCACCTGTAGACAATGTAGGAGTCTCCTAAATATTCAGAAGACTCCCTGAGTATGCAGTAAAATAGTACTTAGGTTATATAAAAAAGAAAAAAGCCCAGAGGGGAAGAAAAAGGATAAACATGGCCGCCCTGTCGGAGTATGACTTTAGAAAACAATCTGTAACCCTAACATTATGAAAATGAGAGAGGAGGAGGAAATGGACTGAATCAACTGGGAGGCAGTTGTTCGTTTGCAGACAGGAGTTAAAACCATACCCTCCAATATTTCTCCGATGAAAATAGGGACATTCTGTTCCACTGTGGTGGTGATGTTGACGACAACTATGATGATGACAATGGCGATGATTTTATTTATACCCGCCCTTCTGACTGGTTGCCTCAGCCCATCTGTGCAGCTATACACACACACACACACACACACACACAGTGGTACCTCGGGTTAAGCACTTAATTCATTCTGGAGGTCTGTTCTTAACCTGAAACTGTTCTTAACCTGAAGCACCACTTTAGCTAATGGGGCCTCCTGCTGCTGCCGCACTGCCAGAGCCCGATTTCTGTTCTTATCCTGAAGCAAAGTTCTTAACCTGAGGTACTATTTCTGGGTTAGCGGAGTCTGTAACCTGAAGCGTGTGTAACCTGAAGTGTATGTAACCCAAGGTATCACTCTGTGTGTGTGTGTATGTAAACATAACAAAACATTAGACATTAAAAAGCTTCCCAACAGAAGGCTGCTTTCAGATAGCTCAGGGGTTGCATAACTCCATACCCTCCAAAATTTCTCTAACAAAAATAGGGACATCCTAAGGAAAAGCAGGGCATTCCAGGATCAAATCAGAAACCAGGATGGCTTCTGTAAATCCGGGACTGTCCCTGGAAAACAGGGACTCAGAAAAACTGTTGTTCCTTGTTCCAAACTGCTTTAGATTTGGTTTGGTTAGCACACCACTCTAAGGTCTTATCCACACTTCTGCACCACTCTTTCCAGGCTGTAAATGGCAAGTCGGGCTTTCTGTGGATTGCTGTTTGCTCAGCTTCAGCTTCAAAGAGCTCTGGTGCAAAAAGGAAAAAAGAGCACCTGGGCACAGAGCTTTAAAATGTGGACGGTGTCCTGGAAGCACAGAGGAAAGGGAAGTGTGGATAAGCCTTAAGCTAAAGCATGGCTCAGCATGAGGACACAAGTGGGTGGGATGTCCATGTCCAGAGAATGTTAGAACAAAATAGCAGGAATTTTAAAAGGGGGAAATATATGAATATAAGTCCAAAATGGGGAAGAAGAAAAACCCACGAGGGACAAAGCTGTTTCCAGCAAGGCCTGTATTAGAGAAAAGGGAGATCCAGAAATTTTGAAAATTCATAGAATAAACTCCATACAAAAAACCAATTTCATAACCAAGGGAAATAGTGTACTTGCACACCCCACTAGAAGCTAGCAGTATATAAAGTAGTAAGAAGGGGGACAAAATATGTTTGGTTTCAGTTTAGTTGCAAGGCACAGATATGAATCCAATGAAGAGGGGGGGGGGGACTGTGTGCTCAAACGATGGCTTAATAATAATAATAATAATAATAATAATAATAATTTATTTATACCCCGCCCTCCCTGGCCAGAGCTGGGCTCAGGGCGGCTAACACCAGTAAAATTACAATAAAAACATAATGGGTGGGGAACAATTTAAAATACAGGTTAAAATGCATTTAAAATGCAGCCTCATTTTAAAAGTAGCCCATGGATCAAAACCATAAGGGGAGGGAAAACATAAGGGTCAGACTGAGTCCAAACCAAAGGCTAGGGGGAACAGCTCTGTCTTGTAGGCCCTGTGGAAAAATGTCAAGTCCCGCAGGGCCCTAGTCTCTTGTGACAGAGTGTTCCACCAAGTCGGGGCCAGTACTGAAAAGGCCCTGGCCCTAGCTGACCAATCTAACCACCTTGCGACTTGGGACCTCCAAAGTTTTGTCATTTGTGGACCTTAAGGTCCTCCGCGGGGCATACCAGGAGAGGCAGTCCCGTAGGTACGTGGGTCCTGGAAATGCTAATAATATTTGAAAAATAGATGCAAGGATTAAACTATCAGTATCTGTGCAGATTTATACAGTATAATAAAGGGAAGTAAAGGGAAGTGTTGTATAAATACGCCATTTAGAAAGAGGTGGAAGACATGTATTAGGGGTCAATCAAAGCATAAGCAAAATGAGGCAAGAACAGGGGTGGGATGAAGTTCGGGGAATGACTCCCAATTTCACACACAGTTAAGAAACTAGGATGGTCACTTGAAACAAGTTAATTTTAGATGTGACTAGAGTTGCACTAATTCCAGTTGCCCAAATGTTTGCATTATATTCATCCCATGTGTTACAAATTAATTTAATGAAGCTGCACTTCCAGAATAAGAGTGAAATTCCACACCTCATCACTGGTCACAGCTTCTTTCTATTTTCTGGGTCAGTTATACTCAAAGTTGACCCATTAAAATCCATCAACCTGCCCACTGATTCCAGTGGGTCTTCTATTTCGCATATTTCAGGCATAACATTGAAAAGGACACTCTTCCTTTCCTTTCTTCCATATATCTAGGCTATCTCATTTGAAATCTTGCCACACACATCCCAGATCTGATGCTTTTTCTTCTTTCATCACAAAGATGTTCACATTGTCCACATTTTATTGTCCCTGTCACCACTCTTGATTCTACTGTGCCTGTTTAGCCTAGAGTTCTCTTACGTCCGTCAAATCACACGTATACTGCAATCTTACACCTACATATGCAATTTTTATTATAAGCAAGCTTGTCAGGGCTTGTCCTAAAAGTCGGGGTAGATTGATTTCAATTTTTTAAAGGAACTTCAGGACATCTGATCGCTTTGGGATAATCTCATCTGGCTTGGCCATGAGTATTCTTAGAACAGAAAACAGTTATTGCCAAAAAAAGGTGTCCAGTTAGTAAGTCATTTCAATCTGTGAACAAGAAATGCTATCTATTTCGAACCGCCAGAGCTCAGCAGAAATAACATAGCTTTTGTTTGTTTCCAAGCCCAATTCAAAATGCTGGGTTTTTGTTTTTTTAACTGCATGGTCCTAAATGGTTTAAGGCTAGGATATTGAAAGGTCCATCTACCTCCATATAAACTAATTTGCACTCTCAAGTCTTCAGCAGAGGCTCTGCTCAGTGTGCTACCAACAAGTGAGGCACAGCGGGGGTGGGGGTGATGAAGTTTTGCCTTGGCGGTGGTGCCCAGGAGTCTTGCATAGCTCTTTCTTTGCTAGCCTTAAGGTTGATTGAAATTGAAATTGAGTGCTTAAGTGTACCTTTCATAAGAAACCAGAGGCTTTTCTCCTGGGCATGGTAGGCCAATTGGTGTCAAAGAAAGATAGGACGTTTTTTATGTACGCTACAACAGCAGCAAGAGTTCTTTTAGCAAAGTATTGGAAGACACAAGAACTACCCACACTGGAAGAGTGGCAGATGAAGGTGATTGACTATATGGGACTGGCAGAGATGACGGGCAGAATCCGTGACCAAGGGAAAGAGACGGTGGAAGAAGATTGGAAGAAATTCAAATTTTATCTTAAAAATTCTTGTAAAATTAGTGAGTGTTAAAATGTCATGGGTAAAGCATAGCAGATTTGCAGAGATAAATGATTGGACAAGAGGAAAGAAAAGGGTTAAAGAAAGGAATGTATAAGTAATTTAGATCAGGGGTTGCTGAAAAAGTTTAAAATAGGGATGCAGAAAAGGGAGGCATGGGGAAGTCGTTGAAATTGGGTACATGAAAAAAATTATGAAATTATACATGTTTTTATGTTTGTTTGTTTGTGTTTGTTCTTTGTAGTGTCTTATAATATATGTTGAAAAGCCAATAAAAATTAAAAAAAAAAAGAAATTGAAATTGAAATACTTTATTGTCACTTGTACAACTTGTATACAGTGAGATTACACGAGCACCCCCCACTCAGCTCTCTTAGTCTTAATTCCCCTCGTTTACTGACACCCACCCACCAAACCCAAGAGTCAGTTGCCCTGTTGTTATCTTTTCATTCAGCAGCCTAACAGCCCATGGATAGAAGCTGTTCTTTACCCTGTTGGTGCGACTAATCATGCTTCTATATCTTCTGCCCAAGGGCAGGAGATCAAGAAAGTACCGGCCAGGGTGTGAATCATCCCTGAGAATTTTCCTCTCTCTCCTGAGGGAACGTTCTTCTGCCATCCAGCGGATTCACGGGACAGCCCATAATATCTTGTGCTGTATTCACCACCCTCTGTAGGCACTTCCTATCAGTTGATGTCAAACCAGTGTTAAGATGTCAGGTTAAAACTGTTTGGGTATATATATCTATATCCTAAGCAATAATGGCCTGGTTTGCACAACACTGTGACTTAATTAGACTGTTCAGTCCATGGGCTTCTGAGGAGGAGCACACCATTGCTTTGCTCCTTTGGGCCCTGTTACTGCCACACAGAGCTATGTGAAGGCTTGGCTTAGTGTGCCATATGAACCAGGACTCATGGTCAAGGTCTTTCCACATTAACCACAAGATGTAGTCAATTCAAGGTTTGTCTGTTTTTCTCCTGCTGCCTTTTCTCCATTGTCGGTTTTGGCAACTGATTGCATTAGCTATGATTGTTGGTACCATGTAGAGGTCAGAAAGTCGGGATAAGTACATTTAAATGAAGTAAAAATAAAACTTCTTCTACAGTCCACCTTGGGGGGGAGGCAGTGTGCCATTTCCATCAATTTCTTTATTATACAATAATAAGGCTTATGAAGTATTGCATACAACAAATCTTTTAGGAGTTTGTAAGGATCCAATTTGCTCGCTTTTCACACTCCCATTACTTCTGCATGTGATGTGAAGAAGCTCTTATATTATATAGGTGCATACCAATCTGAGAGACATTTTTGCCTAAAAAGGAATTTTAAGAAGCCTATTAAATGAATAAATAAGGACCAGACTTGCAACTGTCCTATTCTATTCATCCATCTCTACCTTCACTTGCGTTCTGGCTTCTCAGTTTCCATAATGGACATGAGGTTACTCCAGATATGGATCACAGGCCTAAAGCCACAGCACAAAGAAAGTGTCACTGTTTAAAATTTTCCTCAAAGATGCACTTCTCTGATATAGCTTAGATAAAAAGAAGCTAGTGGTCTATATATCGATTCAGCAAATTAGCTCTCTTACTGAACTGCACATCTGTCTGAGTTGGGGTTGTAAAGATGCTTGAAAATGAAGCTGATTATCTGTTTGAAATTTGCTCTTGAAAGACATCCAGGCTTAAAGTAGGTAGAGTAATATGCATTATGGATCCACTGGCCACGGATGAAATAGAATACAAGCTCTGGGACTTTATAAAGCTCTTGTTCTGGTAGGAATAAAAAGCAGAGTGCAGTGAAAAAAATAATTAAAACGTTAAAAGCTTCTTCACACTCTGCTTTTCACGACTCTGGGTAATGTTATCTACACTGACTACTGATAAATTGCACATTAGCCATAAGCAGGTAGCCTATTGTTTTGAAATATAGAGAAAAACTATTTTATTATTATTATTTTGCTGCTGCAGCTGCTCCTGCTGCTGCCTTCATCCCCCAGGATCCTAGGACAGTTTACAAATATTCCCTCCTCCTTCCCAACCCCTTGTGTTTTATCTTTTAGATAGAAAGCCTGAAGGCAGGGGCTGTCTTATTACTGACATTTATAAGTTGCCCTAGGTTGCTTTGTTTTTGGCTGAAGAGTGGATTTAAAATGCTTTAAATAAAATAAATGAGGAGAGGAATTCCGTGCCCACACATATTGTGGTTGGCACAACACAATCCTTCAACATTTTTAAAGGAACACCTTGCCAAGACTAAAGGCTAGCCATTTCTTCCTATTGATCAGCTGTGGAGCATTGAGGAGGCACAAAATGCATCTTGTACATTGCCATACATAACTCATGGTTCAATATTACTGAACTCTTGGAAATGGGCTGGTGGCAAAAGGGGACTCCAGTGTCCCTCAGGGTTGCCAAGAGCGTGGATGCACCAACTTTAGACAGCATTCTAATAGATTTTCTGCAATGTAATAATCCACACCAATATAGAACTATAACATCAAGAAGCATTTCGCTTGTATTCTCAGTAATTCTTACAACCCTGCAAGATACTACAGTCGTACCTCAGTTTGGGAACAGCTTAGTTCCCAAACGTTTTGGTTCCTGAATGCCGCAGAACCAGAAGGGATTGTTCCAGTTTGTGAACTATTTTTGGAAGCCGAATGTGTGACGCGGCTTCCAATTGGCTGCAGGAGCTTCTTGCAGCCAATCAGAAGCCGCGCTTTGGTTTCCGAATGTTTTGGAAGTCAAAAAGACTTCCAGAACGGATTCTGTTCAACTTCCAAGGTACAACTGTATTTTTTATATTTTTATTTATTTTATTTTATTTTATTTTATTTCTATATTGCCCTTCATCCAAGGATCACAGGGCGGTTTACAATACATACCATAGTAACAAAGAATACCCCACCCTGCCGCCCCCAGTTTAAAAGACCATAAATTGGCCTGAGAGAAAAGGAACGTTTTTGCCTGGCACCTGAAGATATGTAAAGATAGATAAGATAAGATAAGCCTCCCTGAGGGGAGCATTCCACAGGTGGGGTATTGTTGGCATTCTTCTGACTTAAGAGACAATGGAAGAGGTAAAAGTGGGTGAAGCATGTGACTCTTATCTTTGTAAAATAGGCTTCATTGAAGCCATGCAAAAATATGAGGTGCACACATACATTCACTTCTAGCCAGACAAGCAAGACACATTCACAGTTCAAGGACACATAACAGCAGACCAAGATGCTAGAGGACATGGAGAAATGCCAGGGAAGGGCAAAAAATGCCTCCTTAGCTTGCCAACAATAGAAGCTAACAGTCTGATGTCTAAGAGAGCACAGCTTTGTGTTCCCATGGACCTGCCTCTCTGCCATTGCTGTTCTGCAAAGCGCTTCAGTCTGGATAATAAAGAAAGAATATACCACAGCTATGTCCATGTGAGCTCTGTAGGATTTAAGTGTTTGGAATTAAGCACTGTATTGTAACTGAGCAGCTCACATTCACTAGCAGACTCTGCAGAAGCGGCTTTTTCTTCCCAGGGAGAGCTCCGGGTCTTTTCACAACAGGCCAGTGAAGACTCAGTGAAGTGAAACCATGTATGTAATAGCAACAGGTATCTTGAGACATAGCAAGTTGTGCTGATGGCCACTGCTGTGTCAAACATTGCATCTCCTGGTACTGGACAACAGCTGCTTTGCAAGGAAGAAAAGCATGCAGTACCTTCACCTGCAGAAGATGAATCTCACTCACCAATCCGCATGCAGACCGTAACAGAAATAGGTTTCAAAAAAGACTTAAACCGAAGGATTACTGTATTTTAATATATTGTTCCTCAGAGTGGCTGAGGAAGCCCGGTCAGGTGGGCGAGGTATAAATAATAAATTCTTCTTCTTCTTCTTCTTCTTCTTCTTCTTCTTCTTCTTCTTCTTCTTCTTCTTCTTCTTCTTCTTCTGTATTAGGGTTGCCATATGTCCGGAAGTACCCAGGATTCAGCCATCAGGGACAATGTCCAGGCAGTACAATAAGCAATTAGCAATAAGCAATAAAGGTAAAGGTACCCCTGCCCGTATGGGCCAGTCGTGTCCGACTCTAGGGTTGTGCGCTCATCTCACTCAAGAGGCCAGGAGCCGGCGCCGTCCGAAGACACTTCCGGGTCACATGGCCAGCGTGACGAAGCTGCTCTGGCGAGCCAGCACCAGCGCCGTACACGGAAAAGCCATTTACCTTCCCGCTATAAAGCGGTACCTATTTATCTACTTGCACTTAGGGGTGCTTTCGAACTGCTAGGTGGGCAGGAGCTAGGACCGAACGACGGGAGCTCACCCCACCGTGGGGATTCGATAAGCAATAAGCATAAGCAATTTATGGTCTTTTAAACTGGGGGTGGAGGGGTGGGGTATTCTTTGTTACTATGGTATGTATTGTAAACCACCCTGTGATCCTTGGATGAAGCCAGCAATTTCTGCCTGGACACTGTCCCTGATGGCCGAATCCCGGATATGTCCGGGAACTTCTGGACATATGGCAACCCTAATACATTGTAACAACAACAAAAACAACAACAATTTATTATTTATACCCCGCCCATCTGGCTGGGTTTCCCCAGCCACTCTGGGCGGCTTCCAACAAAATATTAAAATATAGTAATCCTCCGGGAAAATCTGGACGTATCGCAACCCGTATTGGAAGTAGCGATTTTGACGATTTCTGGGGGGGAACTTTTGTGTCCGGATTTTCACTTTCTGAAATATAGCAATCCTACAATGTATATATAGCTACTTGAGAGAAAAAAAGACCTCTATGAACAAGGTGAGATGGAGCTGCTACAAACCATAATTTAGCCCAGGAAACATCTGCCTGCTCTTAGGATCTGACAAAGAGCAGCATCTTCAAAAACACTAATTCCAATCTGGGAGTGTTAGAGGTATGTTGTTCCTGTGAATCGGCACCAAAGCCTTTCCTTCTCCCTTGTTAGTTTCTTCCATCTTTTGCAGGAAGTGAAATGAACATATAAATATTCAAGGGGCACTTAACAGTTTAGATAAATAAATTTGAGCTATGTCAGTATTTTCAATAATATATTACATACGGAAATGGAGCAAGACAAAATAAAATAAATGCGCATGAGTTCAGGAAAGCTAAGTAATTGAACATTTGTGTGCTCAGAAGCAAGTCCCACTGAGTTCAGTGGGGCTCAGTACCAATTAAATGCTCATAGGACTGCAGCCTGCATGATGATGATATACCAAAACTAAGTGTATTTCCACTCTTTAATTACACTACACAAATGTTAATTTTTCTGAGCATTTCTCTAAAAATGATGAATTTATGTTTCTGCATGATAATGCTGGTGGCCTATATGCTATTTCTAGACCGAGATAATAAAAATTAAATTTGTTTACTATGTGAATGGTTTCATTTTTTAACTTTTAACTTTCATTTTACTTTGCCTGTACTGTATTGTTTTAAGCTGGCATAACCTAAAATATACTTAGTGTAGCCCTGAGTAATCACTGTCCAAATAAATTACACATTACCATATTAAGACTATGAAATATATCACATTCAACTTAAAAGTTCAGGATATTTCCTAAACTAAAACATCTGCAGAAAATTAACTACAGATTCAATTAAGTAGAGGTTTTAGCGACAGAATCAGATTGTGTGCTTTACTACTTCTCTTTCTAATTATAGTTTCTTATTGCGCCCATACTTTGATTACTAGACATGTCAAGTTATGAAATTTCTTCAAACAATATAAATCTAGAACATGGCCTTAATATATTGTATCTTTTTTCATATCTCTCTGAAGTACTGTAGCAGGATTGCAGTGGTTCATAACCCTGAGCCCTTCCGGTCTCATTTCAAGCTACTACTGAAGTTTATTCAGCTATTTTTTGCTGACACTTTCCCCTCCATTTGGGAAGTATCTGAATGTAGTCACAGGCTGAAAGATTACCAAAAATGCAGTGTGTCCAACTGCGCCTGAAAGAGCCTTGTGCAGGTGAAATGGGTGAAATAATAATAATAATAATAATAATAATAATAATAATAATAATAATAATAATTTATTTATACCCCGCCCTTCCTGGTTCAGAAAACCGGGCTCAGGGTGGCTAACAACAAATTTAAAACACTTAATTGTAGAAGCAGTATAAAATACAGTTTAAAAACATGAATAACAATAAAATTCAGAAATCAATTTTGGGAAAATCCATCTAATAAGCATTAGATAGTCACCAGGGCTAGCTGGTCCTACTTGGACCAGCGAGGAGGCAGGGGAGAATTAGCTGTGGAGTCTCAGAGCAGGTAATCTTCATACAAGGGGAGGGGGGAAGAGAAGGGAAATAAAAGATCAGGCTGAATTCAAATTAAAGGCTGGGGAGAATAGCTCTGTCTTACAGGCCCGATGGAAGGAGGTTAAATCCTGAAGGGCCCTAGTCTCATGGGACAGAGCATTCCACCAGGTCGGAGCCATCACTGAAAAGGCCCTGGCCCTGGTGAAGGATAGTATGACTTCCTTAGGGCCCGGGACCTCTAAACTATGGTTATTCATGGACCTTAAGGTCCTCTGCGGGGCATACCAGGGGGAGGCGGTCCTGTAGATACGAGGGCCCTAAGCCTGTCAGAGGGCAGTCTTTTGCTTCAAGCGCTGTCTGGTCCAAGTCTGTTTCACAGAACCACCAAAAGGGAGCACAGGGGCCTTGAAATGGCCCATCGACATCTAGAACCCTGGAGTGCAGACAGAGCAGTCACACAGGCCCTCTGGTCCCAGTCCTTTCACAGTAAAGAGATGCATTGCATTTCTATTTAAATTTTAAAGTATGTTTTCTTCATCAGGGCAATATGCATAGGGGAGCATAGGGCACACGGAGTGGGGCATGAAGACAGGACATGGTGTCCCAATAGTGCAGCAAGATCTTTTAGTGTGCTTGTCCCAGCAGGGGTGGAGGGAGATATTACAGTCTGCTTCAGTAGCAAGATGTCTTGTGCTATGTCCCATGTATATTATATCTTACTGAATTCAGTGGACGCGCTCCCAAGTACAGGACTGGCATATAGGATGAGGCCTGCTGCATACTATGGTAATGTAAAAGCTTATTGTTAGAATCTGTCTGGCTCGGGAGGCAATGGAGGAGTGCTGTTGGATGGTTGCAGCACCTGCTGTGGCTGTAGAGACCAATGTGGGAAAGACATGTTTTGTTGCGGCTGGGGCAGGTGAAGGCATCTGGTTGTGCTGCTGCAGATGCACCAGGACGTTTCTTCTCTCTGTGCTCCTCCCAGTGTCCACTCCTCCTCCGGTCACTGCTATGGAGACACAACTTGACCACCTGTCTCCAGGCACTGCAGTCATCTGCAAGGGATTCCCACACAGCAGGGTTGATGTCGCCACCCTTCGTGTCACATCTGCAGACACCTTTGTAACACAATTGGCCCGGTGCCGGTATTAAATTGTGACATATTGCTAAACATATCAGGGAGTGATAACTGACTTCACACAATTTCCAAGTCCGTGGTGCATAAGCTATGCACCAAAGGGGAACTGAGGCATGGAAAGGGAGGATACAGTGGTACCTCAGGTTACAGATGCTTCAGGTTACAGATGCTTCAGGTTACAGACTACGCTAACCCAGAAATAGTACCTCGGGTTAAGAACTTTGTTTCAGGATGAGAACAGAAATTGTGTGGTGGCAGTGTGGCGGCAGTGGGAGGCCCCATTAGATAAGTGGTACCTCAGGTTAAGAACATTTTCAGGTTAAGAATGGACCTCCGGAATGAATTAAGTTCTTAACCAGAGGTACCATTGTACTGACAGCAAATGGTGTCATTCTTGCTACAGTGGAATTTCAGGCATATTTAAAAGGGTCAAAATACACTGGCGCTGGATCAGCCCACGACACAAGGCTCCTGCTTTGGGGGCACAGTACCTATTGCAGCCTCTTGCCCTGCTCCCTGCTCCCCCTTAGCAGCAGCATCTGAGACTTAACTGAATACTGGATTGTCTCATTTTAAGAACATCAATAATTAAAGCTTCCCTAAGTGATAGCTGTCATACGGGCTAAGCATGGAAAGCTTTTTTTTTTTAAGACTTAACAGTGCCCAAATGTCACAATTAGCTTATTTTGAAGTTGAAGTATATTTAATAATAAATGGAAACCCTCTGGTGGCATTAGCACCACATGTATAAATAAGATATGAGCAAACCAGCATGGATGAAATACAAAGCAGCTTAGTTATAGGCTAGGTTTATGGGACTTTGCTTCTTGCAAATGCCTCTTTGGACTCTTACTGACATTTTTAGGAGACTTGTTGTTTATTTCTGTTTTGCCAACACTGTGCTTTAGTTTGCCTGCTAAATCCAGAAGGACACCACTGTCTAGCCATTTATTCATTAATGATATGTAAGCATACCTTTATGTATCAGTTTTGTCCAGGCACTTTCAAATGTCACCATCCTTAATAGCTGATATGACAAAACAAGGAAGAGCGACTGGAGATTCTCATGCAATGTTAAGCAAACTTCTGATGAAACTGCAGAGCCTAAGTGGTTTGGCTAATGCGTGCCAGACCCAAAAAATACAGGAGGCCTTTCTATTTTTTTCCTGTTCAACATATAAAATCATCTAGCAACACTACATAATAATTATGCATGATCAAACAGTGGCACTTTTCAGGGGTTTAGAATTAGTGGCTTCCCTTGAGCAATGCAAAAAGTCACTTTGAAGGTTAATCCACTGGTCACGTCTCACTCAAAAACAAAAAGGTCAAAATGCTACCTTTAGAATTTTGCAAAAAAAATGTTCAATTTCCTCCCCCGCTACTTTGTTTGGTCTACAAAGAGAATCTATCAACCTGTGATAGCAAATATATGCACTGTGTTCTGAAACATGGGAAGAAACACACTGTGAACCATAACACCTCCATTGCATATGGAGCATATACAAAGAAAAATATGCATAGTATATTGGCCACAGAATATAGGTGCAAGGAAAGTACAACGTATTATGGGTAGCGATCAATTAATAGATTTATGAAAACAAAAGCCCTCTGGGGAGTATTGCTGAATCCATGTGATGCCCTTGAATTTTAGAATATATATCTGAAGTGCTGAGCTAAAAGAATGACTATATATAACCAGTAGCTTGTCATACCCATATATATATATATATATATATATATATATATATATATATATATATAATCCACCCCAACAGATCAAGGCAGGTAATACAATATAAAAACAAACAAAAGAATCAACACTTAAGGTGCAACAGGAAAAGCAGCCATTTAATTTCCAATGGATATGGATATTACACTTTTGTCACCTACTATACTAATTTAAATCCAGCCACCAAAATCCAGACCAGATTTCAAGAAGTGTTCAGGGTGAAAGTACCTTAAATATGTGTTTCAGTAAGTGCCAGGCACTCGTGTGGTGTAGTGGTTAAGAGCGGTAGTCTCGTAATCTGGGGAACTTGGTTCGCTTCCCCGCTCCTCCACATGCAGCTGCTGGGTGACCTTGGGCTAGTCACACTTCTCTGAAGTCTCTCAGCCCCACTCACCTCACAGGGTGTTTGTTGTGGGGGAGGAAGGGAAAGGAGAATGTTAGCCACTTTGAGACTCCTTAAAGGCAGGATATCAAATCCAAACTACTACTACTACTACTACTACTACTACTACTACTACTCTTCTTCTTCTTCTTCTTCTTCTTCTTCTTCTTCTTCTTCTTCTTCTTCTTCTTCTTCTTTCCTAAACTGGGCTCCTCTGGGCTCCTCTGGTCCCAATAACACAAAATGAGTAGCTGGTTGCTACGTATTAGGCACATATCTAGTTAGGACCAGAGATTCAGGAGTTTGTATTCTCCACAAGGCGGTACTCCAAAGTTGTGGGGCAGGAGCAGAAACACACTTGAACATAACTGTTATATCCTGACCTGTCACACTGATGGTATTAGTGGCCTCCTTATTAGATCTAAAAAGAAAAGATGGGAACATGTAGTCTTTTGCATCTGAACATTTAAGAACTTTACAAATCAAAACAAGTCCATATGTTATGTCCAATCAATGCAAAGGAAGAAGAGCAGTTACTGAAACACCATTTTTATATGCTGCAATTGATGCAATCATGTGGGGCTTTATCCTTCTTGCAAAGTAAAAAAACAAACAAACAACTTGTACAGTGGTACCTTGGCTTATGAACTTAATCCGTTCCGGAAGTCTGTTCTTAAACCAAAGCGTTCTTAAACCAAGGTGTGCTTTCCCATAGCAGCGGGGGACTCAATTTACAAATGGAACACACTCAACAGGAAGCGGAACATGTTCCGGTCCAAGGCAAAGTTCACAAACCAAAACACCTACTTCCAGGTTTGCAGCGTTCTTGATCCAAGTTGTTCATAAATGAAGCTGCTCTTAAACTAAGGTACCACTGTATGGTGCAATGTTTCAGAGACATTTTGTGCATCTCTTATATCAAGGGCAACTTGATCAGAACTGAATCCTGAATATCGTAACCCAAGTTCTGTACTGAGTGTAATTACCATAACTTTATTGTTAAGACAGATATTATTCTTAAGCAGTTATTCTCCAATGTGAAAACTTGAGTGAGCTAGGAAAAAATATTGGTATGAGGGTGTTTGCAAGTAGTGTTGCAGTGTTGAAAAACGTAACATAGGCTTTTAAAAAAATAACTTTGAAAAGATTGCTCAATTGTTACCAACTGTAGCATTTGTTGGCTTTACATTTTCAAGTGTACTTTTGTAACCATAAAGTCTAGAAACAAAGTTCAGATTTCTGGGTAGAAACAGTATAATAAAAATGCACATTGAGGCTGCATAAAGAAACAAGAGGGTTTGTCAGTCATTTCCTTTCCTTATTTCATTAACACAAATTTGTCATGGAAAGAATATGATTTTGAAATTATTTTGCTTGAAAACAGCTGTTAGCTTTTCAAAGGCAAGGAAGTTTGATTTTTTTTTTATGCTACACACATGCACAACTAAGATAAAATAGAACGATTCAACCCTAAGCATGCTGCAAGCAGCTAGGCCAGATTTGGATATCAAGCAGATAGATTTTTAAAAGAAACAAAAATATAAAACCTCCCAGACACTGAGATAAATTTTATTAAGGTTATATCCCAAAGATCTGTGGAATATGAGATACAACATGATGAGCAATATAAGACTTTATAAAGGCAAAGGAGTTTATTTTCTTTGGGTCATAAACGAGAGAAGGGGAAAAACATTTCTTATATAAAAAGTGCTTTGCTTCCACATTCTTGAAAGCATCTCAGAGGAAAGCTGCAAAGAGATGTAAAGGAAATTATTGTGCAGAACTGTTTTACATTTATTTTTGATAACTTACAGCAGGTGTTTTTTAATAGGCATTTATGTAGAATAGACAAGAAAAATTCAAATAGCATCATTCACCATATTTATGGGCTTGTGTATTCATAAATGATTAGGTTGATGGTGAGATATTAAATAAATAATATAAATGTGGTGAAATTCAGTTTATACTTCATAATTTCTTGGAACAAGAAGCAAAATACATTTGTAAATTCCTTTATTTTATTTTTTTACTGTTGGCTGTTGGAAATGAGGAAAGATTACAGGGTACGGAGCAAGAAAGCATAAAGTATAAAATATTGTGCCCAAGGAAAAACCTCTTCCTATATTATGGTGCCAAGAGGCATTCTTTCTCCAGAGCCACTGGCTGAATTCAATGACAATGATGGTTGATTAAAAGCCTCTGACTGCAACTTAGCTTTAAATTTCATCTTAAAAGAAACGAACTTGTGGATTCAAACTGAATCACTGACATAACAGTGTCCAAATCACTGTAGTCCAGCACTGCAAACTGAGGCCATGATAATCCACGCTTACAACACCGCCTGCCCATATGTGAGGCAATATCCCTTGAAGTGAAACGAAAAGGCATGCAAAGCCTCGACTTCAGAAAAAAGAAAAAAGATCAGACACTTAGGATCTACCTGATTACTCAACCAGGTATAATCCACCACATTTTGTATTAGGACTATGGCTCTAGAGATCATGTTGATGAGTTTCTCAGTAACAACCTTATACCCAAAGAGGTATAAGGTTATAGGTATAAGGTTAAAGGTAAAGATAAAGGGACCCCTGACCATTAGGTTCAGTCGTGACCGACTCTGGGGTTGCAGTGCTCATCTCGCTTTATTGGCCAAGGGAGCCAGCGTACAGCTTCCGGGTCATGTGGCCAGCATGACTAAGCCGCTTCTGGTGAACCAAAGCAGCGCTCGAAAACGCTGTTTACCTTCCAGCCGGAGCAGTACCTATTTATCTACTTGCACTTTGACGTGCTTTCGAACTGCTAGGTTGGCAGGAGCAGGGACTGAACAATGGAAGCTCACCCCATTGCAGGGATTCGAACCGGCGACCTTCTGATCGGCAAGCCCTAGGCTCAGTGGTTTAGCCCACAGCGGCACCCGTGTCCCCAGGTATAAGGTTAAAGAGAGGTAAAATTAATACTTGTGCATTAAGAGCAGGTTTCGACCCAGGTTAATAACTGTAAGAATGGAATCAATGAACATGATTTGACAGCAATGGTAAGGGCCTACTTCACACATTACATTTTTGGGTGGACAGCTCAGCCATTCTAAATATGGAAAACACAGACGTAACAAGCATTTGTTGCAAAAATTCAGCCTGAGGGAGATTCTTTGTGACTCAAAAGCTTACATGCCACATTTTTAACACTCTGAATATATTGTCCCACTTTCATGACCTCTCTGTTTGACAAAGTCTCCAGTCATTCTGAGTTTTGCCACCTTGAACAAGTGAGTTACATTTCAGGCTTGGGTCTGCATCTGTATAAAGCTAGTGCAAGATTATAACACACAATGCATGACTGAAATGAGATTTAGATGATGTCCCAGGAAGAAATCAGTGGGTATAGCGTGAAGGCTTATAAATGAACAGCTGTCCTGGATTAAAAGGACCCTGGTGTATGTGCTTAAACAGTATTTGAACACTTTAAAGGGGTTTCTGCCTCACAGAATAATAGAATTATAGAGTTGGAAGGGGCTCTGAATATCATCTAGTCCAACCAATGCAGGAAACTCAATACGTGTGGTTATTTATTCTATACTCTCTTTCCAAAACTCAGTGACACTTCTTACATTCAGGCATTACAATTTCATGAACACAACAAGCAAACAAATAAAGATCAAAGAAGAAATTCGTATGCAGATTTTTAAAAATGGAGGCAGAACTACAATATAATTAAAATAAAATTTTGAAGAACCCAAAATGTCAGCACTCTTTTAATGTTTCATATCCTTGATGGGAAAAAAGGTCTCAAATACTGTAGCAGTCTAAACACCAGGAGACAGGTGTTGTTGGAGGTAATCTCACACTTCCAGGGGCAAAAATAGTGCTGTAATCAGGGGTGGCTAACCTGTGGCCTTCCTGATGTTGTTAGATTCCCATCAGCCCCTGCCAGCATGCCATTGACCAGAGATTATGGGAGTTACAGTCCAGAACACCTGGAAGGTCCCAGGTTTAGCTATCCCTGCTAGAAGAGATCTGCAGTTCTCATATAGCCAGGAAAACAGCACGGCTCTTGCCTTATTAAATATAATATTAGCTGGTCATGGTCATATGGGGAAAAGCAGACTCTAATCCAGTACTACGGTACCTGTGACCCTCCACATGTTGCAAGAATACATCTCCCATTATTCCTGGTCATTGGCCATGCTGACTGGGACACGTTGGGCAAAAGACTCCAGCATGGAAGGAGGTTGGACTAGATGACTCTAAGGGTCCCTTCCAATTCTGCAGTTCTATTATTCTATTATCTTTAGGACAGAGGTATGGTCACTTAAGAGCCTCTTGGGTAGAGCTTAAGAGAACTGGACTGCTTGTTAAATTGTTTTTATATGCAACAACAGCAGCAAGAGTATTGTTAGCCCAGAAATGGAAGCAAGAAGAAATTCCAATGAAAGAAGAATGGCAGACAAAATTAATGGACTACGCAAAATTAGATAAAATGACGGGAAGGATTCAAAACCTGTGGGACCAGAGTTTCACAGAAGATTGGAAGAAATATACAAACTATTTGAAGAGCAACTGTAATTAACAAATTACGCTAGTAGGACTACAAGAAGTTTTGTAAGGAGAAATATATGAAACATTGCAAAATAGAGAAAGATTAGAGATATTAGTTATGAGTTTAAATGTAATAGTGAAAGTAAGAAATGTATATTAAGTGATTAGATAGGAAAATTTTCAGATGTGATTGATGGAAGTAAAAGAAATTGTATAAGATGTAAAAGTATGTTTAATTATTGTTGAAAATGATATGTTAAGAAACACACACACACACACACAGAGAGAGAGAGAGAGAGAGAGAGAGAGAGAGAGAACTGGACTGCTGGCCAAAGCTCAAAAACACACACACCTCAGTTCACTTTTGTGCCTTGTCTCAGTAAGTCACTCAGTAGGAGCTCTCCATGGTGCTGTAACAGCCTTGGAACCTATATAATGAGTGAGCATGTGCACAGTGCCTTTCCCAAAACATTGTGGCAAGAGAAAGACATGATTAGGAAGCAGAGCTTCCAGGACAGAGAGAATGTCTGCACTATGACTTAATGCCCTTCTCCCTCACTCCTGCCATGCTGCAGATAAAACAAGCCACAGTTTGGCATGTCATGTCATCTGAATCCAGGCTTCCTCTATACAAACCATGAACAGTAAACTAAGATCATATTCAAAGGACATGATAAGCCAGATTTTGCCTTGTTTTGCCCATGGTGCAGGAAAGGAGATCAGCAATTGGCTATAGCTCATGGTTAGTAAAGAGAGAGCTTAACTACAAACTCAGTTTTAGATGACACATTAAGCCAGACCTTGACTGAGCTCAGTGCAGCACGTGAGTAAAAAAGACCCAGTAAGTCAATTTGGCATACCATGTCATTTGAACCAGGCCATAGTTTGGCTTAGTTTCAAAAGGGCAATGGGTGTTCTAGCTCCCTAGAAAAGGTGAGTTATGAGAAGAAAGTTGAAGGAAGTACGGTCACTCAGAGGTATTCTAGTAGGCAGTTTCTGCCGACACAGAGGGTCCAAAACAATCAAAGATTTGAAGTCCCAATCCCACAGAGAACCTACTGAATTCAATATGCATCTTGTTATCTTTTTCTCATTAAAGGGGAGAGGGAGTGAAATGATCAATTCTCACTCCCACTGCCCCTGGGTATCTTGAAGCACTGAATGTTCTTACATAGAATTATCATCTAAAATACTTTGTCTGACACACCTAGAACTGCACCCAGCCTTTGTTAACTCTATTTCATAGTTCTCTTGCATCCTGGGACTGCTAATAGCACTAACAAATCAGTGAAGAAATATTCCATGAATTGTAGATAAGGCTTTGAATGGCTTTTACAGTTCAATCTTCATTTTTCTAGACTGCACACTTTATAGTTCATGCAAAAGGTTAATGATCATTCTTCCATCTATCACAAAAGATTTACTAGAAACACAGGACCTAACAGCCCTTTGATTTCACTCTTTAGCTTTATGTACAGGACACTCCACTTCTACTACATGTAATGATTTAAGCTGCAACCTATTTCCATTCTGTGTTGTTCTGCATTCATTCAATCATAGGTCGGTTCTGTTTTATTGCCATTGTTTCAAACCCAAAGGGAAAAAACACACACTTAAATTATACTCATAAGTATTGACATCCCAAAATATGTATACTGTGTGTGTGTGTGTGTGTGTAACACATTTCCCTGTAAAATGCACATGTGTGTGTTCGTGTTTCTTTTTTGAACTGAAATTGCATCACAAAATTTGGGGAAATACTGTACATAATCTGATTGATAGCTATATTCAGATCAGTTCACTTCAAAACTTGATCTGAATGAATTTATTCTTTGTCCCTAACTACATGCTCAATTCAGGTAATTAATAGCTATTTTCCATAGTACTGTTTAATTAATATAAAAATATTCTAGCTATGCTGAATAAATAATTAGTTATTACATGCATCTCCCCTTCCTTCTTGTTACATGTAGAAATGCTCACCTCATGATGTGACCAACACTTTCCAAGACATCCCAACCCTCATAACTGGAAGAGTTTCCAAAGAAGAACTCAATACAAGGAAGCAAACCCCTGCCACATACAACATGAAGTTCAGGTTTTAAAAGGGCAGTAACTCTCCAGAAAAGGGAACTTGGGATCCTGGTAGAAAGTATACTGAAAATGTCAGTGTGAAAAATACAAATTCAGTGTTAGAAAGTATTTTGAAAGGTATTTTAAAAAACCTAAAAGCCATGGTGCAGCCAGATTCAGAATACTGTGAAAAAATGGATAACAACAACAACAACAACTATTATTATTATTATTATTATTATTATTATTATTATTATTATTAATACCCTGCCCATTTGGCTGGGTTTCCCCAGGGCCTTCTCAAAAGGATTTCAAAGAGCTGGAAAGTGGTAATCAATATGATCAAGTGGTTGAATCAACTCCTGCCCAAGAAAATGCTAAATAAAGCTGAAGGGTTGTGTGTGTGCGTGTGGTCACAGCACATCCTGCGTATTTTGATTTGGCATAAAGTACAGAACCACTGTGTTTAATGGGGCTGTTAGCAAGTGTGCTTGGAATTGGGGGTGGGTGGGTAGGTGAGGTGCAAATTACAGAAGTTCGTAACATTATAATCTGTATGCACAGAGTGTGTGTAGAGAGAAAACCCTTCATTTCCTACATATTGTTTTGTGTCCAATGTTAGATGTGAGTACACAGGAACTCACAAGGGAAAATCTAACAATAAATAAGATTCCTTTACACGAGCTTGCAAATGTGGTATGAGAAACCTAAATTAGCCTGCCTAAAATTAATTGCTCTTTCCAAATCACAATATAAACAAAGTTAGAAGCAGATCAGGAAAATGATAATTACCTAGCTGATCAATCAGGTGCACGCCCGGTGTGTGTGGTGTGGAACACACACATCAACATTTGATTATCTTAATCCAGGCCTCTTTAATCAACATTAATGAGAAACAGTTTCTGGACAGACTAAAAGGCTGCCCAAAAGAAGCAGGGATGATACTGAGTAGAAATTGCATTGTGTGAAGAACAAAAACACCTTACTTACTAAATAAATAAGAATACCGATAGGAAGTTTCCATTCCACCCCCCCACTACCTTTGAAGTCTTTAACTCACAGAACAATCCTGAGCTGACCTCTGGAGTTTCATTCCAGAAAACAAATTGCACCAATATACCTTTAGGTCTTTGGTGCACTCAAAGACATAATTAAAGGCATTTTGTATTTAAGCAGTAAACACATGCCAGAAAAATGTGCTAGTGTTTTGTTGTGAAAAGAAGGCATGACCTTCATTCCACTCACACATTATACAAATATGTCACTGTATAGCTATTCGCTCCTAATGTCTCTGAGATTAGCTGCTATGCTACTAAATCTATTCAGAAATGTTGTTTTAAGTCAATCTGCTGTGGTGGCAAGGTCCTACTAAAGCACACAGTTTTAGTATAGGGTCTGGGTTTATTTATCAATGTACGGAAAACTGCCACATACGCTGGTTTTCAATGGCTCACTTGTTAGGTTACTAGCAATTTTCTTACTTGCAGTTAAAAGTACTTGCGGGGCAAAGTTTTGCAATGTGCATAGAATTAAACCTCCAAAATAATAATGGCATTGTTTTATAGCCAAAGTTAAGTAAACCTGAAGTTGAGGATATCTGTTCAGTCAGCAAGCATGATGACTCAGAATTTCTAATAAAAGAAGGGCACATATTAAGGCATGGGTGTCTTTGTTGCTTCTTGCAACACATTTGGCATTCACATAGTTCAGATTTGTCTTCTGCAATAAGAAATGCTGGAAAGTTGGTTATAGTATGGATGCATGCATCCCAAGAACACAGTACACATATCTCTTGACCTTCCTCATGCTTTCCTCAAGCACACTGGTCCAATGCAGACATTACTCTGTCCAATCACAAAGATGAGAAGCAGCACACAGGCTTGTGCACTATATCACATCCCTCCTCCAACTTCCTTCCCAGGCTCTCACAGACGTCCTCCTGGTTAGTGAAAAGGATTAGGTTTTAAGGTGGTGTTCACCAGGGCAGGATGGTTTGAGTATATTGACCACACTAGCTGCCAATTAGTTTCTGGGCCCAATTCAAATTGCTGGGTTTGACCTATAAAGCCCTAAATGACTCAGGACTTCAATACCTCAAGGACCGACTCTCCCCATATGAACCGACTCTGACCCTACAATCATAATCGGAGGCCCTTCGTTGTGTGCCTCCTCCATGAGAAGTCTGGAGGGTGGCAACACGAGGATGGGTCTTTTCTGCAGTGGCTCCCATTTGTGGAATGCTCTCCCCAGGGAGGCTTGCCTGGTGCCTTCATTACATATCTTTAGGCACCAGGTGAAAATGTTTCTCTTCAACCAGGCACTCAGCAGATTAACATTCTATGGCTTTTTTAAAGATATGTTTGTTGGTTATTGGTTTGTTTTTGTTTTATTATGTATTTTACATTCTCATTTAGTACAGTGGTACCTCGGGTTACATATGCTTCAGGTTACATACACTTCAGGTTATGGACTCTGCTAACCCAGAAATACTACCTTGGGTTAAGAACTTTGCTTCAAGATGAGAACAGAAATTGTGCTCTGGCGGCGCGGTGGCAGCAGGAGGCCCCATTAGCTAAAGTGGTGCTTCAGTTTAAGAACAGTTTCAGGTTAAGAACGAACCCCCGGAACGAATTAAGTACTTAACCTGAGGTACCACTGTATTTTCTGTTGTGAACTACCCTGGGATGTTCAGGTGATTATTGCTCTAATGGAGTACCATATTAAATGCTTTGAACCAATGGTCCTGTGGTGCCCAAAAGAAGCAGAAACACCCGACAAGGTAAAATGTCCTTATCGCCATGACTTTAAATAGGTTGTTTATTTATGCTAATATACTGATTTGTTTATACTTATCTTTTGTAAACCAATCTGTCATCAGCCGAAGGATGAAAATACTTTAAGTAAGTAAATAAGCAATACCACTCAATTTTACTTCTACCGATGTGAATTTTTACTTGTTTGGTTGTCAAAATTTATCTCTGGCTAAGCTTCTCCTTAAAAAATACAACTTGGCTGGCTGGGTTTGCAAATCTGTGTTTGCCTGGCCCAGGCCTGCCAAGCTCATGACACAGCATGCTAAATATATATCAGATAAATAGACAGATAGATAAAGGAGTGAGTATATGTGTTTCTTATCATGCCCCTGCATGTGTGGTCCGAAGCAGAGAATAGAGCCAAAAGATTTACCAAAGTCTAATGGACTATCATATACTGCTGGTAGACTATATTGGGCTTCATAGCTCACAATCTGAGCAGGCCAAGCCTGGCCCACCAGAGCATAGTAGCAGCTGAACATTTTAGAGTTCTCTGCCACTTTTCTTTAGCCGTAACTCACTGGAACACAGTTCTGGCACCTCTCAGGTAGGCGCCACTACCATTATAAGAGAACAAGGGAGGTGTTCGTGGTGAGTGCCCCCCCCGAAAAATAGCACTGTGTGTCATATAGACAAGATCATACAACTTCCATTAAATTCAGCATTTGCTTCTCCCCATGCTTTCCCTTCCCACATGGTGAGAGCCAGTGTGGTGTAGTGGTTTAGAGCAGTGGACTTGTAATCTGGTGAACTGGGTTCGATTCCCCGTTCCTCCACATGCAGCTACTGGGTGACCTTGGGCTAGTCACACTTCTCTGAAGTACAGGGTGAGTCTTTTAAAAGAGGCCTCGTGGATACAGAGTACGCATGTTCTTTTAAAAGACTCACCCTGTATCTCAGCCTCACTCACCTCACAGAGTGCTTGTTGTGGGGGAGGAAGGGAAAGGTGATTGTTAGCCGCTTTGAGACTCCTTGATGGGAGTGAAAGGTGGGATATCAAGTCCAAACGCTGTTGTTGCTGCTGCTGCTGCTGCTGCTTCTGCTTCTTCTTCTTCTTCTTCTTCTTCTTCTTCTTCTTCTTCTTCTTCTTCTTCTTCATGGCAATTGCACATGAGGAAATCTCAGCTGGTGGGAAAGGTGCTGACAGGAATGGAAGAAAACCTGCAGGTGGGGAAAGAGCTAAGCACCTCTCCTGCCCCGCTTCCCTTGCAGCATTTCAGCTACCCACATTGCCCTGGATTAGCCACTGAATTATTTCAGCTCTCTGAGTAAAGTTTCAACTTTACACTAACTTCCCCAGCCTTAACAAGACCCCACACAAATGCACTTGAAATTTTTCTTTTGTGTAGAGTCACACCATCTTCTTGCGAGTTTTCTTTTGTGTAGAGCCACACCATCTTCTTGCGAGGGTAAATTATTTGCTTAGACACTTAATTGGCCAATGGGCTCGTTGTAATCGAAAACACTTCGGTCTCCAAAGATCAGCCTTTTTCTTTCACACCCTCAACAGTGTAGCCTTCGAATCTCCATTATGGAAGCCTCTGAAGATTACAAGGAAGTTAATATTATAAGGTAGCTGGAAGAAAAGGAGGAGCCATACATTGATGAATATTCACTTTTGCTCTTGAGTCTCCAGGCTATGTCAGCAACAGTTTTAGTTTAAAGGTTCATTTTATTCACCTGCATTGCTCCAATGAGAACTATAAATTCCAGATGCCTCATGGACGGCTTGCTTAAGAGGTTAAAAATGTATCTTCTTTGATAACTGTGTGTAACTCTCAATAGGATTAGAGGGAATTATATATGTGTCTCATATAAGTCAAAGCCACGTATGAGGTCCAGGGGGATGACAGGCACTGCATTCTCATGAAGCAAAACATAAAGGTCATGTGCCTGATTCACTGACTAGGCAAGACTGTTTTCCCTTTGGCATAAATTGAATGAGCCAAGCATATAGTTTCATTTTAGGATCTTGGAAACTGTGGAAGGGCAAAACTCCTTAAAACAGCCAAAACTACGTAAGTGTGCTAAATATTTAGAGACGAACATTGCTCCCTTTACATCCCAACCTTTTCGTGTGTTCGATTTCACATCACCTATTTATTACAGAATTATGGAGAGTGGAAACTTCAAAGCGTCCAGAAGTAATTAGCCATGCTAATGTGGGAACCAAGGAATCATATTCCACAGCTGTCAAAGGGCACACTCACAGGGATGTGAGAACGGGGACAAGGGCACCGGAGCTTGGACTGAATGTAGAAATCACACCTGAGGGCTGTGGTCAGACAAACCAAACATTCAAGATTGCGGTTTGACCTGATGCAAAGAAACTACATGAGACTCTCCAAGCCAATAAAAACAACAACATTGCCTTGAATACTCTGTAGAATGACAAAGAACGATAAAGCAGGATATTTTTTATGAGAGCCAATGGGTTGAGGGTCCTATTATCGGACTCAGGGCAAATTCATATTTTGTGTTGAGAGTTTAAATACACAAGTTTTAAATGTGAAATAGTTGAACTCTCCCCACCTTAAGATTGCAATCTGTTTTGTGAGAGGATTTTTTTTTGTTTAAGTAAGTACTTGGAAAATCTTATGGTCTCTGAACAGGCTTGAAAAACTCAGGGGCCTTATCCCCTGCCTTCCTAGCCAGTGCCCCCTCAAATAATCTTCTCCTTGAAAATTTGTGTGTTGGGGCTGAAGGGACAGCAAGGCAAGGGTGGCCAGTTATGCACTACCAAACACAAGTACAAAAGAAGACACAAACTTGCGCCTGCTGATTTATTAATACAATGGCACATTTAGAAATAACTGCTATAATTTAAATGGGAAATACTGCTATCCTGGTGCTAACCGTGGGTGGGGATTTCTCAAGGTCTTTGAGTGACAAGCCCGGCCTTCTAGTCCTCATCATTGAAGCCTACACTTTCCTGAGGCCTAAGCTCAATTCACTGCATTAAACATCTCATGAAACAACAACTCCCATGCAGCCAAGAAAGAAAGAATCTTCTTGAGCAAGCTCAGGATTGGCCAGGCGTTAAGGCTAATGCTTATAAAGCCTCTCCTGTCACTCACCAGCCCACCCTAACCCTGACATCCCTCTTTGCAAGAGTAAGTTCATTTGGAAATGGAGAGGCTTGCAGAGAGGTGTGGCTGACTAAGAACCCATTACTAGCCTGGCAGTAGTCATTACATCAGGCTGTAATAGAAGAGAGGGGAAAAGAGAATCAATATCATTACCAGCTCTGCTGAGAAGCCAGCTCCTCCTTCCATCAACTGTCACTTGGCAGCAGCCATTGCACCCGGCTGTAACAGAGGAAGGAAGAGAAGGCATGCAGAACTACTTTATTGGCACAGAGGAAAAAATAATTAGCTTTTGACTCTTCCTCTCCTTTTTCATCCCAGCTGGCCATTAGAACTAGTAACTAATAACTAATAATAAACCACAAAGCCTAGGGCTTGCCGATCAGAAGGTCGGTGGTTCGAATCCCTGCGATGGGATGAGCGCCCGTTGCTTGGTCCCTGCTCTTGCCAACCTAGCAGTTCAAAAGCACGTCAAAGTGCAAGTAGGTAAATAGGTACCACTCCGGCGGGAAGGGAAACGGAGTTTCCGTGCGCTGCTCTGGTTCACCAGAAGTGGCTTAGTCATGCTGGCCACATGACCCGGAAGCTGTACGCCGGCTCCCTCAGCCAATAAAGTGAGATGAGCGCCGCAACCCCAGAGTCGTCCGCAACTGGACCTAACGGTCAGGGGTCCTTTTACCTTTAACTTGGCTTAGTTCCTCCTCCCTCCTAATCCATTTTCTTTTTGTGTCATGTCTTTTTGAATTTTAAGACCCGAGGGCAAATAATGCCTTGCTTTTATCGATTTGTAAGCCATTGTGGGAGCCTTTTTTTGCAGAGGAGCAGGATAATAATCCTTTTAAATAAGTAAATAATAGTCAGACCCAGATTTTAGAGTGAATTTGATCTCGGCTCTTAATTAAGCCAGGGTTTTTAATATTGAATAAGCTTGGTTTCTAAATTTCCCCATCTTGAATTAACCAGAGCCATCAGTTTAAACAGTAAAATACATGCATGCCTATACAGTGAAATGGTTGGTGCTCCTGAAATAAGCACAGAAGTGGCAAACAGGATAGGTCTTGGCTGTATGTCTGCTTCTCGCAATGAAACTTGACCCTTTGGTTTAAATATGCACTTAGTATTTGCAATCAATGAAGCCATGTGTGACTTTTGCCTTTTAAATTCAGGTGCTTTTGCACTCAGGTACTAAAAGGCTCTCAAATGACTCTGCTTCTAGTGTGTGTGTGTGTGTGTGTGTGTGTGTGTGTGTGTCTTCCTGCTTTGGGTACTAAAATCTGATGCAACAGTGCAGAAAGCTTGGCTGGCTGCAAATTGAGGGAGGGGATTTTTCTTTTCTTTTCTTGTTGATTATCAGTGACAAAGATCAAATAGCCATGTCCAAAGGAGCATCACCTATGGTTGTCCTTGGACATTTAAAAAGTATACATATCTTTATATGTTTTTATATAAGGCAACAGAGAGAAAGACATTTCTGTGACATTAGATACTATTCTGTCATTTGGAAGTTTGCTTCAAGTGTCAAAAGGGTCCACAGTGAGATTCTATGAATCAATTGTTAGCTACTAAGAGGTGTACTGAAAAAGAAAGAAAGGGAAATTGGTTTGAGTGTAGTACATTTGTACCATCATTTAAAACTATTTTCTTACTTTTTTGTTTTAAGATCAAAGCAGACTGTCACATAAAGTTACTCTGTAATTTCACTGAAGTATATTAAAAAGGTAAAGGTAAAGGTACCCCTGCCCGTACGGGCCAGTCTTGACAGACTCTAGGGTTGTGCGCCCATCTCACTTAAGAGGCCGGGGGCCAGCGCTGTCCGCAGACACTTCCGGGTCACGTGGCCAGCGTGACAAAGCTGCATCTGGCAAGCCAGCGCAGCACACGGAACGCCGTTTACCTTCCCGCCAGTAAGCGGTCCCTATTTATCTACTTGCACCCAGGGGTGCTTTCGAACTGCTAGGTTGGCAGGCGCTGGGACCGAGCAGCGGGAGCGCACCCCGCCGCGGGGATTCAAACCGCCAACCTTTCGATCGGCAAGCCCTAGGCACTGAGGCTTTTACCCACAGCGCCACCCGCGTCCCTTATGAAGTATATTACAATCTAATAAATGTTTAATGACATAATAAAACAGACTCTATTGGAAAGTGGGAAAGGTCCATTGGACTCATCTGAAGTTTATATATCTATGCCAGCATCCTGGACTTAAGTGGAGATTAACACCACCCACTGGCTTGAGAAAGAAACTTAGTCACCTCCTGGGGACATTTATTGTTGGTGGTCCTGAAAGCAGCTATGGCTTGCCATTTTGCCAAGCTAAGAGGAAAGCCATAAACAGAGATGCAATAGCTCAGAGGTATGTACAGTGTTTTGCTAAGGTGGGGTAATTGATAATCCTGCACTTTAAGACATCCCAGCCACTTAGCAAGTCATGGTCTTGGAGGCTTGCCTCGTCTGAACACCTGTACGAAACAAAATAGAAAAATTCCCTCCAGTAGCACCTTAGAGACCAACCAAGTTTGTTATTGGTATGAGCTTTCAGGTGCAAGCACACTTCTTCAGATACACTGAAACAGAAGTCACCAGACCCTTATATATAGTGGGAGGGTGGGGAGGGGTGTTACTCAGAAGGGTGGTGGGAATGGGTGATTGGCTGATAGGTGTGGTAAACCTGTTGATGACTGTTAACGACTGCAATTGGTCTTACAGGAAAAAGCAAGGGGTGAGATGGCTAAAAATAGCTTTATCATATATAATGAGATAAGAATCTGATGTCTCTATTCAGACCAGGTCTCTTCATGGTTTTAAATTTGGTAATAAGTTGCAATTCAGCAACTTCTCTTTCCAGTCTATTTCTGAAATTCTCTTGTAATAAGACAGCTACTTTGAGATCTTGTATAGAATGTCCTGGGAGATTGAAGTGTTCTCCTACTTGTTTCTCTGTCTTGTGATTCCTGATATCAGATTTATGTCCATTTATCCTTTGGTGTAGGGTTTGGCCTGTTTTTCCAATATAGAGAGCTGAAGGGCACTGTTGGCATTTGATGACCCCTGTTGTTACACTTGCACCATTGAAGGATGACTGTCCAGGTGCTTTGGTACAGCCAAAAAGTAGATGGTTCTAATGCTGATAGGATGGTCCCCACTATGTTGGGGGACAGACCTGATTTTAAGAAGCATCTTTTTTAAATTGCCATGCAGTCAGATCGAGCCATTCTGGGTCTGGGTGAGTGACCTTGTGTGAGGAGGTCTTGGGGACACCAGGAGACGCCAAGGGGGTTCTGTTGCAATGCATGTTATCTCAGAAAACTAGGGTTCCTCAGCCTGCAAGGAGCTACCATTACTACTTTGTTGTGTTCCTCCCATACCTTCTTGAGGGTCCTTGCTAGAGGGGTGTGGGAGGGAATGCAAAAATAAGTCCTTTGAGCCAGTTGGTGTGGAGGGCATCTGTGGCCTCTGCCCATGGGTGGTAGCATCTGGAGAAGAACCTCAAAATTTGGTTGATGAGGTGTAAGGCAAATAAGTCCACTTCAATTAGTCCAGAATTTCTTTAGATTTGGTGGAATACATTTTTGAACAGGTTCCACTCCCGCCGTCCCTTTATGTCAGAAGGCACATTCTCTGCTGTCTTTTCGATGCCTGCTAAAGATGTTTTTCTTTCAACAAGCCTTCTAAAATCTTTATCTCTGTTGGTATCACTCCTTGATCCAAATTGATTTGACGTATGTGCTGTTGTTTTAAACTGGTTTTTTTTAAATATTCATATTTGGGTTTGTTTGTTTTTTAAAAATGTTTTTATATATGCAGTCATTTTAATTGTTTTTATATGTGACTGTTTTATATATGTTACTATATTATAAATCATTTTGGCGTACCTCATGGGAAGCAATTCATAAATGTATTTTCTCCTTTTTTCTTTATTAAAGCAAGTGTCTTACAGAAAACACATCATAGGTCTAACATCATAATTAATAAAAACAACAACATCAGGCTGGTATAAATGTATTAATCACCATCACCAATATCATCAAGCCTGCATCAGTAAGAGGACCATACTCCTTTCCTCCACAGGGCAGCGTAAAACAGAAAACAAGAACAGTTTTTTTGCTGAGAAGGATATTTTGGGAGATATCCATTTCCTACATCTCCTGGCTGTAAAATAAGAGTAGATGTTTTATCATTACCAGTAGAATCGTTACTGCAATAGTATAACATATTTATGCCAAAAAGCAGATTTATTTTGCAACAACTGCTATTGAATAAGATATAAATCCTGCTGAGGCTTCATCTTAGTTAAGTTGCATTCCACCTCCACCCCTCAAAAATACTGTGTGCTGACATTTGTGTTTTACACATAGTCAATGAATAGAGATGGGCCCTAGTCTTCAGTATCTGACATGAAAAAGAATCCCACTGAAATCAGTGGAAGCGAGAGGAAGAATAAGTATTAAGTCCCTTGCATGCAGAAGTTGGAGAAATGCTATTGGGATACAGAGAGAACTGCTCAACACCTACTTTGCCTGTCTTTACCCAAAAGGAAAACAGTGTTCAACAATGCAAGGAGAGAGTTGAAGCCCAAGCTTGGTGGAAAAGGGGAAGTCTGTAGACATAGTGTATCTTGATTTCAGTAAGGCTTTTGACAAAGTCTTCCATTATATTCTTGTGAGGAAGTTGGTAAATGTGAACTGGGTGAAGTTACGGCCATCTGCCATGTATGATCTAGCTGAGATTCCTGCACTGCAGGCAGTTGGACTAGAGGACCCTCAGAGCCCCTTACAACTCTACAGTTCTATGATTCCTCAGATGCAAAGTCCTCGTACAACAGTAGACTTGAGGATTGAAGGTGAATCCACCAGTCCTTGCCATGTCAATCTTCTGGCACTGGAACCCACATCTTGTCCCCTGAACAACAAAGGGGGCACCTCTACTACTGGACTCTGATGACTCAGCCAGACTCCTTGAGGAATAATGAAAGAACCAATAAGCTTTCCACAAATAAGTCCCTAAAGTTTGAAATCACACTGCCTGGAAAATGCAGATGGCTGCAGAAAAAGATACAGGCCTATTAGCTGACCAGATGCAGTATTTAGGGGGCAGGTCTTTTGTATAAACTATTCATTCCACACTATAAAGCTCTGCCAGCTGCTTTTGTTGCCTCAGCTGTAGTTCAGAAACAGCCCCTTGGTCCTTGTCCAGGGTCCTGACACTAGCTTTCCCTTAAATTTCTAGTCTGCTTCAGAATTTCAATCCTACTAGACTAAATCTTCCTAGACTATCACCTTCCCTTGATGATGCACACCACAATAGACTGGAGGAATGAGAAGCCCACACCCGGAATGTTTCTTTTGCATATACTGCCCTATCGGCCATGTATACTGATCGTGTGCACTCTCAGTGTTAGATAGGTGCAGAGAAAGAGTCACTCAGTTTTAATGTATTTTTAGGCTGGCTTTTAGGGCTTTTAAGGCCTGTTCCTCATAAGATATCAAAACACAAAATACATAACATTTAAAATACCGTATTTTTTGCTCTATAAGACTCACTCCACCCCCCTAAAAAGTAAGGGGAAATGTGTGTGCGTCTTATGGAGCGAATGCAGGTTGCGCAGCTATCCCAGAAGCCAGAACAGCAAGAGGGATCGCTGCTTTCACTGCGCAGCGATCCCTCTCGCTGTTCTGGCTTCTGAGATTCAGAATATTTTTTTTCTTGTTTTCCTCCTCCAAAAACTAGGTGCGTCTTGTAGAGCGAAAAATACGGTATATCATGGATCCCAACTGAACAGCAGCAGGAATCCATAACAATACAACAACAATTAAAAACAGTCAGTCCGGCATAATATCATTAAAATCAGATAAAAATGTTGAAAATATTCTAGCAGGAATTCAGGGAGCAGCTAAGCAATGATTTGAACTCAGCTCCATGCTGCTATACCACACTAGCACCAGTGATTGTCATTCAACACAACCTTCCGCTAACTGGTGCCATCTATAATGCCAAGCAGATGCTGTCCTCTGTAAAATATGATCCCTAAATCAAAGTGCAAATCTAACTCATCAGCTCAAAGTAATGAATTCTCTCTGGGGACAAAGGAGTTTGATCTTTTTCACTACCTCTTAGTAAGCAAGAAACTTTCTGTGTACCTACAGAGTTTTTGACAATTATTTATCGCCTTGACCTTCTTGAGATTGCCTCGGCCACTCTAATAAAAACAGTTTTCTTCACCTGCGTACATTGCTCTGCAAAAATGCTATATATCTGAATGAGACAGAAATATTACAGTCATTTATAAGCCAGGCTTCTTCTTCAGCCACAACTCAAACCACAATGGTCAAAGATACAGCGCACAGGGTTTTATTATTAATTTTAAACGCTTCTAATTCTAAGCTTCTCAAACTGTGTTCCAGCAAAACCTGCAGTTCCTCAGAATGGTATTAAGGATCCTCAGAATATTCATGAATGAGAACCTTAGTAATGGTACCTGCATGTTTAGACAATGTCCTGAACGAAGAGTGTATGCTGTAGAATGTGCTCCAGAATCTCCTGAAACGAGCTAAGACATATATAGTAGAATATAGGAGCCTCCCAGTTCTAAACCTCTCTCTGAATTCACTTAGAATGGTCAGTCTTAGGAAAACCAGTCTCTGTACCTCCCTCACTTTCATGCACGTGCACACACACACAATTTGCAGAATGTGGATAATTATACTTACCTACTTCGTGATCATTGTAGAGACACTAAGGTAATTACTGGCCTGGTGCTTTGCTCCTCCTGTAGTCATATTGCTGCAGTGCTGAGCTAAGACATGGTTTGGTAAGGTATGCTATCCGAACTTGGGCTGATGGTTATTTAGATATTTAATTAATGAATATACTGCCCTTTGCACAAGCCACAGGGTGAGTCAGGTCTCTCCAGCAAACCATGCGCTGAGTGTAGAGCAGTGGCGTAGCGTGGGTTGTCAGCACCCGGGGCAAGGCAAGTAATTTGCACCCCCTAACCCGTGGATTTGTGCCCCCTAACCCTAACCCCCAGATGTTGTGCCCGGTGCAGCCGCCCCCCCCCTGCACCCCCCACGCTACGCCACTGGTGTAGAGCTTGCCCTATGGTTTTACAGTTGATCTGGGCTAGTAGGGCATTTTAAGCCAACCTACTGTTTAGGTCAGTACAGCACAGCGGCAGAACAACCGATGGAGGAGCAAAGCAGCCATAATCTCCTATCCTGGGTGCCTGCATGTTTGTCTGCCCATAATAAGCCATGTTCTATCTTGGCATACTGTACAAACAAGATCTGCATGAAGCAATTTCCAGCCCACTTTGCTGCCGCATTATATAAGTTCTAAGTATTAAATTACTGACAAATGTGACTTACTGAAGATTCAATGTGTACACTAGATCATTACTCATTCATTCTCATAATATACACTGACTCTTGCTTCATCCCCCCCCCCCATTCCCCATTGCTGTTTTCTGCTTATTGCCTTGCGTAATTGGCTCAAGACATGACCATATACAGTGGTACCTTGGATTACAGATGCTTCGGGTTATGTGTTTTCAGGTTTCAGATGCGCCAAAACCTGGAAGTATCGGAATGGGTTACTTCTGGGTTTTGGTGCTCGCGCATGCTAAATTGCACTTTGTGCATGCGAATCGCATCCACATGTGCTCAGATGCAGCGCTTGCGGGTTGCAAACGCTGCGGGCTGCAAACATGCTTCCTGCATGGATCATGTTCGCGACCCGAGGTTCCACTGTATCTGTTGCAATTCTTCCTTCCTATATTTCATGGGAGGAGATCATTCCCTCACTCTATAACACCGGTCCTGAAAGACCTACATTGGCTCCCAGTACAATTTCCAAGCACAATTCAAAGTGTTGGTGCTGACCTTTCAAGTCCTAAATGGCCTCGGCCTAGTGTACCTGAAGTAACGTCTCCACCCCCATTGTCCAGCTTGGACACTGAGGTCCAGCTCCAGGGGCCTTCTGGCGGTTCCCTCACTGTGAGAAGTGTGGTTACAGGGAACCAGACAGAGGGCCTTCTCGGTAGTGGTGCCCGCCCTGTGGAATGCCCTCCCATCAGATGTCAAGGAAAGAAACAATGACCTGACTTTTAGAAGACATCTGAAGGCAGCCCTGTTTAGGGAAGTTTTTAATGTTTAATGTTTTATTGTGTTTTTGATATTCTGTTGGGGGGCCACCAAGAGTGGCTGAAGAGGCCCGGCTGGATGGGCGGGGTATGTATGTATAAATCAATCAATCAATCAATCAATCAATCAATCAATAAAATAATGATAATATACTCCCGCCACAAAGGGTGCCACACTTTTAATATGCTTCTGCAGAAAGCAGGGTGAGTGCAAATACCAATGGTTTCAGTAATGATTTGATTAGGACTCTGCTGTGCTCTCTGAGCAGAACACTTCACATTGTACATGCATGCATGCACAGACACACACAGGGACACATTTAAAACATATCTGATCTATTTTTTTCTATCATGGGATAATTCCTACCATAACTGCTATAATCAGTCTCCAGCATTTGAGCAGTTCCAAGATCCACCTACTGCCTGAGTGGAGGGCCACTGACAATTGCTGCTCTATATGAACTAATTATTACTAAGGTTTGTGCATTTTGTGCTTTATAAATGTTTGTTTCCTGCCTACTGTGATTTACAGAATAGTTCCTCGTGCTTTTATATTTGTCTCTGCCCTGGTTTAAGAAGCTAACAATAGTAAATGCCCACTAGGGCATAAAATGACAAGGTCAAATTTAGGACAGCCAGACATTAAAAAAGGTGTCTTTTACTGAAACTGACAGGCTGTGATGTGATCTTTCTATCTGCCTTTAACAGGATGTCTTTTATTTTACCTGGGCAAACCAGTCCAGAGTTACAGGAAAATGTGAGGTAAAATCAGGCAAGATACAGCTTGATTATCACATGATGACTAAAGCATTAAGTGAGGCCCTAATAACAGATGGAAATTCCTTATATCCTCATATGCCTCAAACACAAAAGTTTTTAGTGGGGCCTGTTCAAGTATTTAAGCTTCAGGTCATGAAGTAGTAAGGAATCATAAGGAATCATAAGCATAAATGAACCAGCTGTGCCAGAGCTAAATTTACTGTTATTAAAATTCAACAGGCCCAATATTTCACTGCATATTTCACCATTACTAGTTTCACTACCCGCTCCACACAATTTTTTTAGGACGTAATATTTGTGAATATGCCTCTTTGACATCAATAGCATTTACTTGTGAGTAAAGGCATCTTGCATAGGGTAAGTGTGTCAAACTGTGCTACTACCAAATGTTATGGCCATGCTAAAGGCAGAATATCAATTTATCATATATACTGTTTATCACTAAAGGCAACGTGGTTTGGATTTAAGAATCCCAATTCTTGACCAGCCTTCCAAAACCTCGAGCCTTTCAGATATTTTGGATCTCGTCATCCCAGAACATCTGTCATGCAGATTGATGGGAGCTATAGTCCAAACCCTCTAGAGGGCACCTGGTTGGGGAGTCTCTAGACAATTAATTCTCAAACTGGAGGCCAACCTTTTGGAAAAGCCTTTGTTTAGGTGTGAGGAAGAGCGTAAAGTTGACCCTCTTCAAATATTTTAGTGAGTTACCTTTGTTCCTTCTGCCTCTCACAACTGACAACCTGTATGCACATTTGTGTTACTTGATAGCAACCAAGGGACAGCAAAGGGAGAAATATTATTTTTGGTCTGACCTCTCACTTCATTGAAACTTAAAGCCCCAGGAATAGGCAATATGCTTTGGACTACAACCCCCATTATCCCTGACCATTGGACATGCTGGCTGGGGCTGATGGGAGCTGAAGTCCAACAACATCAAGAGGGCGCCATGTTTGTTATCACGGCTGCAGCAGACAGAGGACAGAGCTTATCAGTCTGAACTTACACTAGTAGTGCACCTAGCAGTATCACCGTTTCCAGTTCCAGGACAAGAGTAAATTTCACCATGCATTCTTCATACCTGACTCAAATGCACTTTCCATTACATAGGAGGGCATGGAGAAAGGTTGTGTATATGTCTGTCTGCGTTTTGTGCTTTCTAAAAGATTTATTGCAACCTCATTGCTGCCAGAGTGCTAACTGCCCAAGTTTGAGGCCTTGCACTATTACTATGTTGCAGGCCTGTTTATCAGCAACTGCTTGGTGATAAGATTCAGAAAGGGGAGAGAAAAAAGGCTGCTTTTAATATTTATAGCCAGGGCCTGGATCAGATAAATTCATTTTTGATTGGTCTGGGAAACAGCACGCTGCAGCTGAAGGTTCTAGTCGGTGAAAGATAGGCAGTTAACTGTCATTTGGGACTGTCAATTGGGAGTTAACTGTCAGTTGGGAAAGTTAGCAGATGACAGAGGTGTGAGCAGAGAAGAGAAGAGCAGAGAAAACTGAAGTGAAAGTAGACAAGCACAGAGCTGAATATTAAGCGATCCATCCCCAGTGTGTATTAACAGTACTGTGCTGGAGAAGATAGTAAAAAGGGAGACAGTGACTGGGTTGTTTTTGTTGTTATTTATTATGCAGTCTTCACCCTAAGGTCCAGGGCGTGTTTGCAACGTTAAAACACAACATGAAACAGTTTAAAATACAGTGGTACCTCGGGTTACACACACTTCAGGTTACAGACACTTCAGGTTACAGACTCGACTAACCCAGAAATAGTATCTCGGGTTAAGAACTTTGCTTCAGGATGAGAACAGAAATCGTGCAGCGGCAGTGGAAGGCTTCATTAGCTAAAGTGGTACCTCAGGTTAAGAACAGTTTCAGGTTAAGAACAGACCTCCAGAACGAATTAAGTTCTTAACCCGAGGTACCACTGTAAAGGTCTTACCGGAAGGTTACTCAAGCATGTTTTAGAAAACCAAGTAGCCATTAGTACAACCAGAAGCAGCTGGACCAGATTGTAAGTGAATTTGACTGGGACAGAGACTTAGGGAATTTGGCCAGAGAAATGAGCCTTTTAAAGAACGTTGTCATCAACAGAGTCTCTTAAGTCTTTAGAAACTGTCATCAAGGGCATACAAAACTGCAATGTATAAGGATCCCCTTGTAAACAATTCTAGTTAATAGTTCCATCCCATCTTTAGTGCTGCTGTTCATGTCACACCTAACCATATTATATCAAGCTACTAGGACAGGCCTAGGCAAACTCCGGCCCTCCAGATGTTTGGGACTACAATTCCCATCATCCCTAGCTAACAGGACCAGTGGTCAGGGACGATGGGAATTGTAGTCCCAAACATCTGGAGGGCTGGAGTTTGCCTATGCCTGTACTAGGTAATTTCAAAGGCGTTCTAAGGGAATGGGTGGCAGCAGGAAAGGGTCACGTTGAGCAACTCTTGAGTTGTGGATACCGTTCATTACAAAAAATTAAGAAGCACAAATACTCAAACTGTGTTTAGAAAAAGTGAGAATAAAGTTTCACCAGAGGTGGTGGCAGTGGAGACAAAATGAGAATTCATGGTAAATTCTGCCTCCATATTGAATGGCTCTCAAACAAACCAACAAAAACAGGTTAGTACCTGAGGACATAACTGTTACGAAAAAGGAGCAATGCAGAAGCAAGCACCAGGTGGCTGGAATGGTAAACAGGATATGGCTGTTATTGGATTGTCCCGTGGGAAACTGGGACTGTCTGTAAAGTGCTCTGAGAGCCGGATGTTACCTCAGAGCAGCACATGACCCTGTACTGGAAGTACATGGGTGGAGTAATTTCTCTCTCTGCGTTGGGAAGCAGAGTGTGCAGACATGTTTCTCTGCACTGGTGAACGACAGGAATAAAGACATGTAGATATATTTCTGTCTGTCTCTTTCCCCCTCCCTGGGAGAGGAGTGGGGGAGGAGTGGTGGTGTGTTCTCCTTCACGTTGAGGAGAATCGCCGAAGAGACCTCCTTTGATCTTGCCGGCAGACGCTGGCAGGAGGTCTTAAGGATTCAAGCCGGGCACCTGGAGGGTGGCCAAATTCCTCTGGACTGAGAGCTAAGCTGGGGGCTCTGCTCTTTTGGCTTGGATTCCGACAACTGGTAGCAGACCGATGGTTATCTGATCTATGAGAATCTGCATGAGAGGTGAGAGGTCGATGAATCGTTGCCATCCTCTGCACCTAAGGAGATAAAGAAAGCGTCTGCCTGCAGCCAGAAGCTGAAACAGACAGCTGGACACCGAGAGGAGTGTGTTTCAAGGCAACGGAGCCCCCCCAAAAAAAGGTATGCTGCATTTTGGGAGAGAGAAAAGTGAACGCAGAAAGGTTTAATTCTCTGGTTCACAAGGAAGAGCTGCGTTTGAAAAAAACAAGCTCTGAAAGAGCAAGCTTGCATACCAGAAATTCCTGTGGTTTAGATAAGGAGTTCCGTCCTGAGCAGGTTGCTAGGCAACGTCTGCCAGTTACTGAGAGGCCTAAAAAGAGCCTGGGAAATCGAAAGTGTATCTGCGCAGCTGTGCAAGGGTTTTGAAAAAACAACCCAAAGGTTTGCCCGCCAGTGAAGCAGTAAACAAAGACTTTTGGGAGTTTACTGGCTTGGAAAGTGAAAGCTGGCTTGAGATTGAGTGTAAAGCTGACTCTTGGATTCAGCATGGATGCCAAGAAGGGGGGAGTGCCCCTGGGTGCCGTGGTTCTAGAAGAACACAGCCGGCATGCTGCACTGGAAGAAAAGGACAGGGGGAGGGAGGAACGGAGTTCTAATTCCCCCACCGATGAAGCTACTGAAAAGGATGCTGTAGCTTTGAATGTTGTCCAGTGTTACAATTGCGGACAGGCTGGGCATCTTCAGCGGAGCTGTAAGAAGCCACGTCAGCCAAAAGGAGCGAAGGGCCGCTCAGCAAAGCCTGAGGCGTCAGGCAAAGGTCGTACCAAGCCTATGGTGGAACCTGCAAAGGCTTTGATGGCGAAGGGAACCACGCCAGATGTTGGGAACGCGTTTATTATCGACACTGCAGCGACGGTTCATATGTCCCCACACAGAGAACTCTTTTCAACATTTAAGAAGCAAAGCTTCACTGTGACACAGGCCAATGGTCAGGAGCTAGAAGCGGCCGGCGTGGGGACTGTCTATCTTAAGAGTCTGGACTTGACAATAAACAATGTTTACTTGGTTCCTGAGTTGAAGTTCAATCTGCTGAGTGTTTCGCAGATTGCAAAGAGAGGACTGAAACTGTGCTACGATGCTGAGAGCTGCGAGATCTACAAAGATGGAGAGTTATATCTTTCTGCCAAACAGAAGGATGGACTTTATTTGTTGACTTTTGCACAAAGTGATTACATGGAATGTAATTCATCTGTGTCTAACCTAGTTTCTCTTGCAGGTGTGAGCAAGAAGAAGACCGGGGTCAACAGGGCATTTCAGCGGGTGTATGCTGATGTGATTGGTCCTCTAGAACCATCTAGAGGCAATGCAAGATATTATCTTGTGTGTGTGGATCATTTCTCTAACTATGTCTGGGTTTATGTGTTGAGAAAGCCAAAGGAAGCCTTGGAGAGGTTTAAGGAGTTTTGTGACAAAGTTAAGAGTATGCATGATGCTAACATTGATTGTCTATTCACAGATGAGAAGCAGATTTTTCTTTTACAGGATTTCCAAAGGTTCCTGCAGAAGAAGGGGATCAGACACAAGATTGCTGTTTCAGCGGAAGCGTGGAACAGGGGTGTCTGTGTAAGGGTGAACAGAGAATTGCAAAAGGGGATGGAAGCGCAATTGCTAAGTTCACATCTGCCACATGAGTACTGGGCCGAGTCTCTAATGTCGTTCTGTTATACGAAAGTGAGAAAGGTTTCAAAAGAGTTGGGAAGTTCTCCTTTTGAGAAACTGTTCCACAGAAAACCTTCTGTTGCCCATTTCAAGGTTTTTGGGTCTCATGTGAGAACAGAAGCTCCAGGTGGAGTAAAGAATGCCAGAGGCATTTTTGTGGGGTATGAAAAGGGTCTCTACAGAGTAATTTTGTCTGAATCTGGTCAGGTGATTCTCACAAAATTTCTAGAGAGTGTTCCTGAACAGGAGAGAGTGATAGTACACACATTTCCCACTGAGGACGATTCAGATGATGATGATTTCACTGATTTCAGCTGTACTGAAAGTGATGACACTGATAGCTCGGAGAGCTCAGTTGTCACAGTCATTGAGAGGAAGTCTCACACAATAGATAGGCCTTCACAACTGAAGAATGAACCACTGTTTACCATTGGAACTAGTTCTCCAAAGAGTCCTGAGACTGGACCAGTGAGCAGAGAGGATCAGCACCTCATACGTAGGTCTGAGAGAGTTACAAAGGGTCAACCACCCAAGAGGTACTCAAAAGAGTTTGCTAACTTAGCTGTTGCATGTGTTGCTGTTGTAAACAACCGAGGACAGGTTGGAACTGTGTCTAAGTCAGAGACAAAGACACAACAGAGAGTTGCTAGCCAAGGTAATGCAGATGCACTCATTCCTTGGAGACCAGACAACCAGAGAGATACACTGGGGAAACCAGTGGCGGGGAGTTCCAAGGGTGGAACTGAAACAACAGGGGAGTGTTATGTGTATAACAACTGTTTGTTTTCTTCTCTGGATCATGCTTTGCTTGCTGCAACACGCATTGATTCTTTTGGGGGAGGATGTTACGAAAAAGGAGCAATGCAGAAGCAAGCACCAGGTGGCTGGAATGGTAAACAGGATATGGCTGTTATTGGATTGTCCCGTGGGAAACTGGGACTGTCTGTAAAGTGCTCTGAGAGCCGGATGTTACCTCAGAGCAGCACATGACCCTGTACTGGAAGTACATGGGTGGAGTAATTTCTCTCTCTGCGTTGGGAAGCAGAGTGTGCAGACATGTTTCTCTGCACTGGTGAACGACAGGAATAAAGACATGTAGATATATTTCTGTCTGTCTCTTTCCCCCTCCCTGGGAGAGGAGTGGGGGAGGAGTGGTGGTGTGTTCTCCTTCACGTTGAGGAGAATCGCCGAAGAGACCTCCTTTGATCTTGCCGGCAGACGCTGGCAGGAGGTCTTAAGGATTCAAGCCGGGCACCTGGAGGGTGGCCAAATTCCTCTGGACTGAGAGCTAAGCTGGAGGCTGTGCTCTGACTTATGGCTTGATCCCCACAATAACAATGTCTCTTTGATACCCATCCTGAGACTGGCCTGACATTGTCATCATCTCTGAATAAGGATCCTACAAAACAACACTCTTGCAAGCATATCTATGCCACTTGCTTAATAACCATAGGAAGCTGCCTTATAGAAGGTCACATACTTTGTGCCCACCTAGCCCAATATTGTCTATTCCAACAAGCAGCTGCTTTCCAGAGTCTTAGACAGATGTTTTTTCCATCACCTGCTACCTAACAGGAGATGCCAGGAACTGAGTCTGCAGCAGGTCTCAGATAAAGCATGTCCTCTTCTGTTTAAGGTATGTTCAAGTCCCTGAGTAATTCCCTTTACTGTATCTCTTTCCAGAAATTGATGTAAAGCAGAGAGCATCTTAATAATAATAAATAAATAAAAATATAGCTACTCTTTTATCCTCCAACATATAGACCCCTTCCTTCTTTCCTTCTGGTCCTGAAGCAGCAAGTTCCCATTTCCCCTCCGTTAAATAAATCAGAAGGCATGGGCCTATTTGGGTGTTCAGTTGAGTAAGGGATTATCCTTGGGATCCAGTTTATGATCTTAACCTTTGTTTATTTCAGTGTCATGGGAAATGTCAATTTCTCACATCCTAGGGTGTCATCCCTGAGCCTGCTGGATTTGTTTGGGGGATTAAAATTTAAAACGCATCTCAGCCTCCCTCTTGAAATGACAGCAGTACAGCATTCAGATTCAGAGTCTAAGTATTAGTGAAAATGTCCAACCAATTTAAGAAATCTGCCATTAAAATTCTAGTCAATGAATCCTACATGCACCTGTAGCTCACCTTACATGAGTGAATAATTACACAACATGGTATTTGTGAGTCGGAGAGCTTTTCCTTGAGGACTTTCATGTTCATGAGCAGAAGGCCTTTTGCTTCTACTTCACCTGCTTGTTGAGTGCTGATGTTTTATGCATTGCCTTCTCTTACCAGGTAATCTCTTGCTGATTATAGTTAGCAGTATGGTCAGAGCTGATTTTTCAGCATAAATAAAGCTCGAAAAGACCCATCTACCACAGCTACACTGTGCCTTTTTGCTAAAAACCAAGCACAACAGAGAAGTACATGGCAATGAAGTCACTCACTCTTCCTTTACGTGTATTTGGATGTTTAAAAGATGGCAGGGTTTATTCACAATCGCCAATATCTATTGACTATTAATCTTGAGATTACTGCTGGTAATGAACGCATCTGCAGGTAAATGGATTTCTATTTCAAAGTAATATTTTCATTACCTTTGAAACAGAGCATGAAAGATCACTCTTTAATGCACTTATCTGTTCATCCAAACTGTAATTTAAATGGAAATATTTTTACAGGTCATATAGCCTGCTGTATAAGGCACAATAAATTCACTAAGCTTTAAATGCCTCTTCCTAGAAGGGAACAGAGTCCAAACCAATCTAAAACATTAAAGCATACCAAATATTGGCAAGGTACTATTTCCTTACTTAGCTTGACCTCAGCTGGTACAAAATGTAATAAACATATACTTAAGGGCTCATCTTTCCTCCGCTTGATCCTAATTCCGGCATATACTAATAGCTGATAATGCAGATTTTTTGTTGTTGTTCATTATTGCTCGGGAAGAGGGTCACATTGGAAAGGCCTCTTGCATTACTCATGCACTGCTTGTCAGCACACAGACTGGAGCAAGATTACCAATACAGCTGTCTAATTTTGCTGAGATAGTTGATGTAAGCACTTGAATATTCGCTGCCTGCACAACCAGAAACCAGCATGTTGGAAAAACATAACAGAACTATAGCTTTTTCTTGTATGCCCCCATGTCATTGTGAAAAATGGGGAAGAGATGCGCTTTTCTTGCCCAAACATATGGTGGTAACATGCAAGACTAATCTAGGACCTGTATGCTACAATTTATTACATAAGGGTGGTTTGCATATATGCACGCAGGGACTCTTGCTATCTGAAACTGCATCGAGATGGTGGTACCCAGCACCGTGCCAACACAGGCTGAACATGAAACTATAGGCAGCTGCCTCAAAACCAGAAGGAAGAAGCTAAGGACTGGTCCATGTATCTGAAATTTCAACAATCCTCTTTCCAACCGACTGAATGTCCAAAGTGATGCTCCAGAGTCTTGTCCCACATCTTGCGCCTTCTATCTCTAATGCACAGATGCTTCCTAAGCATTTAAGTCTCACAATGCACCGAACTGCTTATGTGAATATTCTGTTCCAGTTTTACCTGCTACCTGGTCGATTCTATTACCCCATCTATCATTTGTTTGTCCAGGCAAAAAAACAACAACAGCAACAGCAATGTTGTCATTATTATTGTAAGTACAAAGGTGAGCCAAAGTGACTTACAGATAGAATATAAACACGAAAACTAATTACAACAAACACAACCAATAAAAGAAGGTAAAGAAAATTGCTTAAGCCTCTTTGTATATGTTGGTGGACTAGTTGCATGATCAAATATTTGTCATGGGTGGTGTAGGAAAAGCTGGGTGGAAAGTTTAGCATTGTATATGAACTAAAGAAACAATGCTAAACTTCCCACCCAGCTTTTCCTACATCACCCATGGCAAATATTTGATCATGCAACTAGTCCACCAACATATACAAGAGGCTTGTATATGAACTAAAGAAGGGACGCGGGTGGCACTGTGGATTAAACCACAGAGCCTAGGACTTGCTGATCAGGAGGTCAGAGGTTTAAATCCCCGCGACGGGGGGTGAGCTCCTATTGCTCGGTCCCTGCTCCTGCCAACCTAGCAGTTTGAAAGCACCTGAAAGTGGAAGTAAATAAATAGGTACCGCTCCGGCAGGAAGGTAAATGGCGTTTCCGTGCACTGCTCTGGTTTCGCCAGAAGCGGCTTAGGCATGCTGGCCACATGACCCAGAAGCTGTACGCCGGCTCCCTCGGCCAATAAAGTGAGATGAGTGCCGCAACCCCAGAGTCGGCCACGACTGGACCTAATGGTCAGGGGTCCCTTTACCTTTACCTTTTATAAACTAAAGAATATTTTTATAAGGGCTGGATATATGTTTGTACCTACAATTCCATTTATGGAACTGAACAACATCTAAGCAATACAGGTGAGTTCAACAACTATAGACCCCCTGAGTCAAGCATGGTCTTCAGAGATGCCACCTGGCCTCTAATTTAGCAATCTAAGAGCAACAAAAGTGTGCACAAAGCATTGTCATGTACCAATTTAGATTGGTGTTTTGGCTGGCCACTGTTCTTATACTCTTCTCAAAATGGTGCTTCCAGAAGTCTACTTCCTAAATACAGCAATATAAAATAATCTATGATTATCTTTAATCTTATTATAGAAGGGGTGGCTAACTTCCCAGTTCAGGAGCCTGACCCTGCCTCCAAGCAAATTTTTCTGGCCACCTATGACCCAACTGATTTTGGCAGCAAAAATAAAAACATAAATTAGACACAGCATTGGAGTGGGCAGAGCCCAACATTTAATGAGCAGATAGTGGGTGACAACACTCTTCCTCAGCTGATCTGCATGAATCAGCTGAGTGGAGAGGCTGTGTGTCTGTGTTCCTGTGTATCTCCTCTGCCTTTGCATCCATGACAGAGTTTGCATGTGATAGTGTGAAGTGACCACATCCACTTTTGGCCACACACACTGCTGGCATGAAGCTCCTCAGGATTGGCCAAAGGTGAATGTAGACCACAGGTTAAAATAAGCTAGCCATCCTTGATGTTATCCTTGATGCAGAGCTCAATGACATCTTGTTAGAAAACAGGATATGCAGTATTAAGAGCGGATCACAAAATTTGGCATAACTTTATATTATGTTGTGTTTACTAGCATTAAAGCTGCATTGCTTTATTTGTCTTAAATGCTGGACCCAATTAACTGTCAAATGCAACCCCAGGATACTACTTATCTTGTGAATTTTAAATACAGAGGTGTACCGAAATCTATTCTTTTATAAATTTCAGGAAAAAGCCTGCTGTGTTATGTCTGTCATTTAAACCTTTTTTATTAATCCATATCAATCAAAGATCATTAATGGTAGTAAATTGTGCATTTTGATTTTTCAATTAAATAGCAGGATCAGATGAAGCACAAACTACAAAGAGATGATTCTTTAATGGCTTCATAATTGCATTATGATTTTACAGCTGCAGTAAAAAAATGAATTACTACAAGGCAAAATAAGCACAGAATCACTGAGATAATATGAAAAGGGCTTCCAATTTGTTTTAAAGTAATTCCATTACCCATTCCTTCCACAGATATTTACACATGTATTTGCAATCCCTGGAAGAGCCAAATATTAATTCATTGCCCCCCTAATTCTAATTAATAATGAAGAAATCAAATTAATAATGAGTTTTAAATACCTGATGAAGCTCCCTCTGTGGGGGCTATTCCATCATTTAGGTGCCACAACTGAAAAGGCCACCTCTGTCTCTCAAACCCACCAGATACACTTCTGGCCTCAAAACTCAAATATTGAACAGATGCATACAGAATAAGATGGTTCCTGATAAAATTTTGATACCAGGCCATTCAGGGCTTTAAAAAGAAAAACCAGTGCCTTCAATGAACCCCCAAAACAAACTGAAAGCCATTGAATCTGGCAAAAAACATAGTATGGTCTATACTACCAACTCCAGATACAACCCAAGATACAAGCCACCTCATTCTAAACTGATGGAAGTTTCTGGACTGTCTTCAATGGTAGTCCCAAGTGCATTGTAGGAACTGGAAATCCAGTATGTTAACTGAATGAGAAATGTATTTTATATTGAAGGGAGTAGTTTGAGTGTATGGTGGTACCTCGGTTTACAAACTTAATCCATTCCAGAAGTCCGTTCTTAAACCAAAGCTATTCTTAAACCGAGGCATGCTTTCCCTAATGAGGCCTTCCACCGCTGGTGCCCTTCCACCGTTCGGCTTCCGTTCGTAGACCGAGGTAAAGTTCACAAACCGGAACACTACTTCTGGTTTTGTGGAGTTCGTAAACTGAATAGTTCATTAACAGGGCTGTTCTTAAACCGAGGTACCACTGTACTGAAATTCTTGTAAGTACAGGGAGACCTTAGATTTAAATTAAATTCTTCACTATGTTGAGCAGAACAGTACACCTAATGGATAATGTTGGAAGCTTCAATAATACAAAGCATCATTGGCAAAAATTTCAAAGGAAACCGCCCCATAAGCAGGCATATTTAATCCAATACCTCTCTTGCCAAATAACACTTAAAAGATTCTTATAACTTCAAAATTCAGCAATCTACTAATATGGTTAATGTTAATTTTTGAATAAAATCACCCGATTGTTAATTATCTGTGTCTTTCCTAAGTAAATGTAAGTTCATAATCAGCAATACTGAGGATTCAGATATTTAAGCAGATATTTTCCTCTCAATTCACATACGTAATTTATTAAGTATAACAATGCAAAATGAAACGCAAATGTAGCTGTCTTGATCCATAAGTGCCCAAATCCACAGCCTTTCCTAATATAAAGACTGCCATGCAACTCTAGTTCTGCTCACTGCCTAACCAGAAACATGGGTAACTGCTGGAATTTGTTTCTAAAAAGTTGGAGGTCAGCCTTTGCTTTTTTGTTGCAGGATCCTAGGTATAACCAGCAACTTGCAACAAGCTGGTAGAAACTAATCCAATCTATTCCGTGGTCTTGATCTTGTGTTTGAGACTAAATGCAGACTTTATTGCTATACTGAACCAAATTTTGTTACTTCTTTTTCCTCTTTCCTCCCACTCCCTGCTTTGTGTAACACCCAGTCTGATAAAGAGCTCTGGAAAACTCTTTTATGTCTTCTGCTTGATGAAAATACTCTCCAACTGCAGGACTTTAAAGAGTCTACCTTGAGCCATCGTCCACCAAACTTCTATTTTGGAAACATTTTTCAGCTGATGTTCATATTTTAGATGTTCAGCTATGGCAAATCAAGCTAAACAGAATCAGAATCAGAATGGTTAGAGACTATAGAATAATAAGAAAGCCAAGAATTAAACATGAGTGTTCCTTTGCACTGATATTAACTCAAAATTCTTTCTACCCACCCTTTCAGAGCTGAAGCAAAATTATAATAGAATTTCTTTTTAAAAAATAGCATTGTCAAAGACTGAAATAGAGATGCTTGGATGGGCAGAACTGTTGTTATTTACCCCATGGTCAGTCTTCACTTCAGCACAGAAACAGCCATGAGTGGAGTCATACTTAAAGATGTAGACCATGTAGTTCAGATCAATGAAAGGGTCATTGATGGCCACAACCTCAACTTCACCAGAGTTCACTGCAGCTCTGGTGACCAGACGGCCAATGCCGCCAAATCCATTAACTCCGATTTTCACCATTTTCATCTCTGGAAATTGTGCTCCCAAGGGGTCATAGAATCATAGAATCATAGAGTTGGAAGAGACCACAAGGGCCATCGAGTCCAAACCCCTGCATTACAAAGTATGGTGTGGAATATCAGGATCATGTTCTAGATGCACGGGTGGCCCAGATTCTTCCAGGTTCATTTCAGGGTGCCAGTGCTTACTCAGAAAACCCACGATGGCCTGGGTTCTCCAAAGAGCGCCTCTCTTTATTTGGCTGGTTAAACAATCTATGGCCATTTTAATGTGCATGTGGAAGAGGGAGTTATTGGTTGCTGCTGTTGTTATGATTGTTGTTGTTCAGTCGTTTAGTCGTGTCCGACTCTTCGTGACCCCATGGACCAGAGCACGCCAGGCACTCCTGTCTTCCACTGCCTCCCGCAGTTTGGTCAAACGCATGCTGGTAGCTTCGAGAACACTGTCCAACCATCTTGTCCTCTGTCGTCCCCTTCTCCTTGTGCCCTCCATCTTTCCCAACATCAGGGTCTTTTCCAGGGAGTCTTCTCTTCTCATGAGGTAGCCAAAGATGTTTTGTATTTTCATGCTGTAAACCGCCCTGTGATCTTCAGATGAAGGGTGGTGGATATATATAAGTTTATGTTATGTTGTTATGTTGTGTTATGTTATGTTATGTTATGTTATGTTATGTTATGTTATGTTGTTATGTTATGTTATGTTATGTTATGTTATGTTATGTTATGATTTCAGTTTCTAGTTTCACCACCCCACTGCCATTGTTGCCTGCTGCTCTTCCTCTGCCTAATTGCTACCACCTGCTTGCTTATCAGGCACAGCCAATGAGCAAGCAGACAGTGGCAGCTACTTCTTCCTTTTCTCACCAGCTTTGTGATTTGCTTCCCTCTGGACCAGAGTGAGAGGCAAGTGAACAAACAGGATACAGTGGTGAAGAAGAAAAGCAGGCACAGAGGTTTCTTCCTGGTGGGCACATGACCGAGGGGAGGGCCCTTGACAGGTGTCCAGCCATGCTGACCCTTGATGCCAACCCAGCTTGCCATGAGGAGGGGCAGGTGTCCCAAGGCTGAAGAATGATCTTTACCCTGAGATAGGCAGCACTCCTTCTTTACTGGTCTACTGGAGGCAGAGGAGAAACAAAATGAACAAGATCCAACTCTTCTGCATGGCCTTCAGATCAACTGGCTAGTTTTGTTTTCTTACAGTGGTCCTGCTTTTTATGGTTTCACTGGAGGGATTTATTCACATTTGTTTACTTTGTCTTATTTGCTACTGTACAGTACCTTGAGCACTGGAAAAGCACCTAACAAGTTATTTCAATAGATCAGTAATGTACTAGTGACATTTTGACACAACACAATTCTTTTAATATATGAAATCATTGTAATTGGCTTTCTATTTGTTGTTGTTTAGTCGTTTAGTCGTGTCTGACTCTTCGTGACCCCATGGACCAGAACATGCCAGGCACTCCTGTCTACCACTGCCTCCCGCAGCTTGGTCAAACTCATGTTCATTGCTTCGAGAACACTGTCCAACCATCTCGTCCTCTGTCGTCCCCTTCTCCTTGTGCCCTCAATCTTTCCCAACATCAGGGTCTTTTCCAGGGTGGCTATATATATATATATATATATATATATATATATATATATATATATTGATGCTCTTGCTGTTAAATTGCTTGAAGATATTTCATGGGAAACCATTCATAAATGGAATTAAATAAACAGTACACTGCACCAGCTTACATTTTACTAATGAATTTTGCTTATTGCAGAACAGACCTCTGTGGCTTATGAACTCACCCTACCAGCCAGAAAATGTGGCCAGCTTGGCAACCACCCATGTTTTGCAACCCCAGGCAGGCAACAAAAGCCAGATATTTTATGAAGCTTCCTTGTGTGCTGTCTTACATATACTATGAATGGTGCAATAGTATATGAGTGACAACATTCTGCCTGCACCAATGCACCTTCTCCTCTCCAAGGCCCACAAATTTCTAATTTCATTTCAACAGACTTTTAGAGTCTTTCCAATAGTCCTGCCATTTTATGGAGCCTAGGACTTGCCGATCAGAAGGTCGGCAGTTTGAATCCCCGCGACAGGGTGAGCTCCCGTTGCTCAGTCCCTGCTCCTGCCAACCTAGCAGTTTGAAAGCACGTCAAAGTGCAAATAGATAAATAGGTACCACTTCGGTGGGAAGGTAAACAGCGTTTCTGTGTGCTGCTCTGGTTCACCAGAAGCGGCTTAGTCATGCTGGCCACATGACCCGGAAGCTGTACGCTGGCTCCCTTGGCCAATAAAGTGAGATGAGCGCCGCAACCCCAGAGTCGGCCACGACTGGACCTAATGGTCAGGGGTCCCTTTACCTTTACCTATAAAGTACAGAGCTTATACTAATATCTCAAGTAATATTTGTAAATAAGGCAAAGATCCACTTTGTATCAGGAAGAATTCATGGCCAGTCAGTATTTCTAATTAGCTATGTGTCATTTTCTTATAGTTGGCTTCTTTGCTGATGTCAGGCTGATGGTTAGGAAACTGAATGGTGCTCTATACAATCCCAGCTCTGAAGAGGGAGGAAAGAATTCGCTTTCAGCACATGCCAATTCTACAGCTTCACATTTTTATTCTAGACAGATTTCATACAGCAACTGCAGCTAATTGTTATATGGAGTGATCATCACAGATATTGTATTGTGCTACTTTACATTGAATTATGATAGATAGATAATTTTATATTTTCTAGACACACTTGGATGCAAACAGGCACACATAAAATAAACACCTGGAGTCCTGTGCCCAGTTCCAGGCACCACAATTTAAGGAGCATATTGACAAGCTGGATGTTCCCTTCCTTCTCTCCTCTGGCACCCCCTTTACTCTGGAGGGCCCCCCAACTCCTGCAGCAGACTTTGAGAGTGCATGGGGAGGAATGTTCTGTTGTGAAAAAGGAAACCTGTTGTGTGAGCAGAACAGACATGCTGGATTCAACCCTGTGCTGTTTTTGAACATATGGGCTTAATCAGACTAGAGAACTCTTCCGCAAAACCCCAGTTGCAAGCATGCCAAATGTTAGATTTTCCAAAAATACAAAGCATGGCTTGTGGTTGTCTGTATTAAGTAAAGAACATCAACTCCTAGAGCTCAACATGATCCCCAAGCATGATTTTTCTGTCTCATTCTTTACAGCTACAATACACAGCTGAGCCTGCTTATTCACATAGAGCCAATCTGACTGCTGTTGAGTAAGTGGGTTGTAGACTATGGACTTAATGAATAACTGCAGCAAAGGAAAATGAAAGGGGAGAAATTTTCACCTTGAGTCTGCATCAATATTTTCCCATTTAATCTGTATAGCCTGCTATTTTCAATTTAGCCTCCCCCCATTCCAATCATAGCCTGACTGTTTATCTACTTCCCATTAATGAATTATAAATAAACTTGATAATTAAAAGCTGGTATTTACAATCCTTGCTACGCAGCCCTTGTGCAATAAATGGGTGATGTGAGTGAGGCTGTCGTTCTGCATTACATGCCCCTGTTTAAAACTCAGTGGGTTTTTTTGACAGCATTACCAAGGTTTTTCAGTAGCAATGGAAATGAAGGAATGGCAACATCTTATTAATGCTTATAAATGACTTGCCCTCATCTGGTTACTCATGATTTTAAGTTCCTGTAATAAAACAGTAGATTACCAAGTACCATACACTGAAGTAGCTTCCACTGTTGTGCAACACACACACACACACACACACACACACACACACACAATCATATAGCAGAGACATCACCTTGCCAACAAAGGTCCGTATAGTAAAAGCTATGGTTTTCCCAGTAGTGATGTATGGAAGTGAGAGCTGGACCATAAAGAAGGCTGATCGCTGAAGAATTGATGCTTTTGAATTATGGTGCTGGAGGAGACTCTTGAGAGTCCCATGGACTGCAAGAAGATCAAACCTATCCATTCTTAAAGAAATCAGCCCTAAGTGCTCACTGGAAGGACAGATCGTGAAGCTGAGGCTCCAATACTTTGGCGGCCTCATGAGAAGAGAGGACTCCCTGGAAAAGACCCTGATGCTGGGAAAAATTGAGGGCACAAGGAGAAGGGGACGACAGAGGATGAGATGGTTGGATGGTATTCATGAAGCTACCAGCATGAGTTTGATCAAACTGCGGGAGGCAGTGGAGGACAGAAGTGCCCGGTGTGCTCTGGTCCATGGGGTCACGAAGAGTCGGACACGACTAAACAACACACACACACACACACACACACACACACACACACACATATGATTGTATGTGTCTGTATATGTATTTGTGTGTGTGTGTGTATCTATCTCTTTCTCTCTCTCTCTCTTTCTCTCTCTCTCTCTCTCTATTAAATCCTGCTTTCTCCAAGAAACCCTGAGCAAGGTATAAAGTGCACTCCCATTTTATTCACACAAAAATGTTGGATGATAGTTTATGTTCAGGGATAATGATTAGCTCAAAGTTCTACCCCTGGCCCCATACTCAAGGCAGGCTCCTGGCCAATGAACCTGGGCCTCCATAGCATGGCTGCATTCATATATAATTTTAAGCCAAAGCGGAGCTTAGCATGACTGTGCTGGCTCCCTTAGAGACTGCAGCTGCCTTGCTACATCTGCTCTCCTAAATATCATTCCCACTGAAAGGGTGCAACAGGCTAGGTTCTCACAGAACAAATGAGGAGATCAGTGGCTACACATTTTACCTCATTTCTCAGGTTCTACAAGGGTTACAGGCTTTCTTTCTTTCTTAACACACAGACTAGAGTCTATTTGTTGCTTATGAAACTCTGTATACCTCCATGTAAGATCTGTTCAACAGCGGAACCAACTGCCTCAGAAGGTGATGGACTCTCCTTCATTGGAGGTTAGATGGCCATCTGTCAGGGATTCTTTAGCTGTGGTTACTGCATTGCAGGAAGTTGGACTAGATAATCCTTGGGTTCCCAACCCTACAACTCTATGGTTCTATGTATACTGATGACACTTCAGAGCTGCTCATGAGGTTTAGCATACTTGGTTTTTTGGTAACTTCTTCCCCATACTTCTGGTTTGGTGGTAGAATACAAAATTAAGGAAAGCTCCTATGTAAATGTGAGCTAAGACTCCAACACCAACAGTCCTGATCCCTACTAGGTAAACATGTCAATTTGTTGTTTAGGCCAATTTTTGCATAATATACTATCAAGACATGAGTTCCATTGGAATCAGCTTTCAGAAGCAGGTATGATAAGTTCTGTGGATAGTGTTAATCTGTCAGCAACTATGAATTGATGGTGAAATTTTTGGAGAGGTGCCTTGCTGATTCCATGGTTGCTGCCCAACTAAAAGCAGAAGCAATAGGCAACTGAACATTGAAGCTTCCTTAAACAGAGGCAAGCTATTGGCTCATTTAGTTCAGTACTTTCTAGCAGTTATTTTTCAGGGTCTTAGACAGAAGCCTATCCAAGATAGCTAGATATGCCAACGGGTTGAACTTGGAACTTTCTACATGCAAAGCTTGTGGTCTGTCACTGAGTTATAGTGTTTCAAGTGTACCTGCAGAGCTCTGCTGGTGCCAATATGCTTCATCAGACCAAAAGTGCTTAAATGGGCAAGCGCAGAACCAGACCATCTACTGTCCTAAGTGCCACTAACTTCATTTGCACAAGTACTGACTTGGTATGTATTCCAATGAAGTTTTTGTATACAGGAACAGTAGGAGGAAGCAGGCATAGCCCAGTCAAGACATAGAATAACAGAATCTCAGAACTGTGGAGTTGGAAGGGATCCTGAGAGTCATCTAGAGCAACCTCCTGCTATGCAGGAATCTCAACTAAATCATTTAATTATGTTCCTATTTGTTTAATAAGGTTTACTCACAGATAACTATGCAGGCTTATTCTGTAAAAGGCTCATATGCATGTTGAAAAAAGCTGCCATATCTCAGGTGTGTGACAGTTAATGATCCATGAAATGACATTAATCCAGAACAAAACACATCCTGGTGTGCTGCAGAGAAGTTAAGCTTGTCATGCTCTTCTCCTTAAGGCCTGTTGCAATTCCAATCATGCATAATGGGCCACTGGTGTATGATAACACCATTTTGTAGCTCTGGGTAAGCAGCAAAAACAAGAGGCACAGACCTGGCTGCTTTGCGTCATATATGCCCCGGGGGTTGCTCAGCTTTCTTTGTTTGACTTTCTGCAGTGTGTTCATATTACACTTTGAAGTAGGATTTCCTCTTCACTTTCACATGGGAATGACTGGGGAGTGCATCCTCTTTGGGGCAACTATTATAGGAGAATTCAGCATTTGAGGATTCCTGGTCTGAGGCCATGATAGTAAGCAAGAATCCATTTTCAGCAGAGATAGCTAGTTTGAGGTGGCGAGTTATGATGCAGTCGGTGGGACTTGAACTGTTATGCTACATCATTTTCATATAAATCCTCAGTGGGGGTTACTTATCATTGTGTTGTTGTTTAGTCGTGTCCAACTCTTCGTGACCCCATGGACCAGAGCACGCCAGGCACTCCTGTCTTCCACTGCCTCCCGCAGTTTGGTCAAACTCATGCTGGTAGCTTCGAAAACACCATCCAGCCATCTTGTCCTCTGTTGTCCCCTTCTCCTTGTGCCCTCCATCTTTCCCAACATCAGGGTCTTTTCCAGGGAGTCTTCTCTTCTCATGAGGTGGCCAAAATATTGGAGCCTCAGCTTCAGGATCTGTCCTTCCAGTGAGCACTCAGGACTGTTTTCCTTAAGGATGGATAGGTTTGATCTACTTGCAGTCCATGGGACTTTCAAGAGTCTCCTCCCGCACCATAATTCAAAAACATCAATTATTTGGCAATCAGCCTTCTTTATGGTACAACTCTCACTTCCATACATCACTACTTATCAGTAGCCCCACAATTTCCAGCAAAGTATATTCTCTATTTTACTACTTTTGTTCCCCATAAAAACCACCCTCTTTCACTGTGGTTTGTTCTTTTTATGTGTGCATAAGCAGATATCATTTCTAGATTTCACAATTTGGTCATGAAAAACAGTGCTTTGAACTTTTAATTAGTGTGTAGCAGCACAGATTCAACATGTGCAGCTTTTCATGTTAATGAGCTAGTACAATTGGAAAAGCTGCCTCATCCATAATCTGCATGCTATTAAAAAGGGGAAGAGATATCTTTTCAGTCAAGATTTGGCAAACCTGTCCAAGATATGCATGTTGCCAACATCTTCTTGGCTGCAACTCCCCAGCCATGAATTATGCTCTGCATAACAGGAATTAGAAACTGACTGAGCCAAGTAACAAAGGCAACATTTAGCATGATAAATAGGTGAACTTGGTCATCATTTAAGGATGCAGTTCCATCACAGGAAACAGCATCAGTTGGGAACTATTACAGAATAAGGCTGCATCGTTATCTGTAAATGATCCCCATTAAACAAAGAGGAACATACTTCAATGCAAACATGTACAGGATTGCAGTATAAGGCTGCAACCATAATACAATAGGCTCAAATTCCATTTACTTCAATCAGATCCATAAGATTGCACACACAATGGCCACTGAAAGAAATCTATATCGTAACGTACTTGGGGATTTTTCAGTAGTGGTAAAACTGCTGACAATGATCGTCTGAGCTACCCTAACGTCTCAGAGGGCTGGAGCAGACAGAAGGATCTTTGGATGCCAGTAGCAAAGCTAATCAGAGGTAGAGGATAGGACGGAAACGCCTTGAGAAAATGCAGCCAGCAATCTAAAATGGAGGCAAGCCCAAGGAAGCAGAAGGGCTAAAATGTGGTATGATTCAGAGGAATGAAAGTGACATAAAAACACCAGAGACAGGATTCAGAGATGAAGACAAGCTGGGTAGAGAATGGGCAAAGGGAAGAGGAACACGTGTTCAGGAACTCCAAAGAAAAAGTAGGCTAAATGTTCACATGTGGATTTAAAACAATGACCTAAAAATCTTCAAAAGCAGGCTTAACAGATCCTACCCTCCACCTGGACTATCTGACTACGCTAATTTCCACTACTGAAGCATTTTAGATAACTGTTAAGAAAGGAAAGCTGTCCTTATCTTTGTGGAATGCTGAGCAATGCTGAGAGTGACAGTAAAATTTCAGAACTGGAAAAAAGCATCAATTTGCCGACACGTGGGCTGAGTTCAGATGTTGCAGAGACAAACCATCTGACTGTAGTCAAAACCATGGTTTCCAATCCTGGAGCAGAGACGAACTATGAGGTACAGTATGATGGGGAATCAGGGCGTGTAAAAACAGAAGGAAAGGGGAAGAGGTAGCCCATTATCTCATTGCAGTAAAGTGTTGCCCACTTACAATGCCCAATCCACGCTTTGGCCACAATAAGTGAATGAAGGCACTTGATTGAAACATGCCAAAATGAATTTATATTAGCAATCTACTCCAATGCTAAGATGATTTTTCCTCTCCCTCAGACATAAATCTGTATGTAGAAAGCAGTGAAAGCAAGCAACAAGCTCTAACCTACATTTTGTCTAATATATAATTTTTTCCCCTATCACATATTGTGTTGCCAGGAAAAAAGTAAATAAGTAAATAAAGAAAGTTATTACAGAGTTATTCCTGAAGCCATAATTTTTTTTAAAAAAAAACTACCTCAAAGAGTAAATGAAACTTACAGTCCTTTAGGGATTATCATAAATCCACATACTGTCCCCAAGTGCTAGATTTAGTGTTTGGGCCTTTGAATTAGCTGGGGGGAGGGAGTGTAAAAAGCTCATGCAGAGACACAGCTGCCTTTTGGCTATGCATCCAGACAGGCTTGTTGGCAACAGAGTTTCCCCCTAAAAGGTGACAATTGACTTTCAAATGATAATCCACTGCCAATTCAACTATTTTCTCCTCCAGAAATCAAAAGAATTTCTATCCAATGCACCTGCAGGAAGAAGGTCAGCCATGCTTTTAATCTCTTCATTTAAGGCACTCCCCCCCCCCCAAACCGGTGGATTTACTTAAGCAAAATATGTATATAGGCTGTTCTCGATAATAATAAAATAAAACAGAAAAACTCATCAAGGTATGCCACTTACCCAATATTTGACAACAAATATTCACTGTTTCTGGGACGCGGGTGGCGCTGTGGGTAAAAGCCTCAGCGCCTAGGACTTGCTGATCGAAAGGTCGGCGGTTCGAATCCCCGCGGCGGGGTGCGCTCCCGTTGCTCGGTCCCAGCGCCTGCCAACCTAGCAGTTCGAAAGCACCCCCAGGTGCAAGTAGATAAATAGGGACCGCTTACTGGCGGGAAGGTAAACGGCGTTTCCGTGTGCGGCTCTGGCTCGCCAGAGCAGCGATGTCACGCTGGCCACGTGACCTGGAAGTGTCTCCGGACAGCGCTGGCCCCCGGCCTCTTAAGTGAGATGGGCGCACAACCCTAGAGTCTGTCAAGACTGGCAGGGGTACCTTTACCTTTACCTTTATTCACTGTTTAGCTATTAATCCTTTACAAAGGCATTTTATTTCATAGAATTGTAGAGTTGCAGAGTTTGAAGGGACCCCGGTGGTCATCTAGTCCCACCCCTGCAATGCCGGAATCTTCTATGGCTTCCTTCTGCATGAATTTACACAAAAAATCTCTTTACAGAGATCCCACAAAATATGCATTTTAATGGCAGGTCATTCTTAATACAATGGTACCTCGGGTTACATCCGCTTCAGGTTACATACGCTTCAGGTTACAGACTCCGCTAACCCAGAAATAGTACCTCGGGTTAAGAACTTTGCTTCAGGATAAGAACAGAAATTGTGCTCCGGTGGCACAGCAGCAGCAGGAGGCCCTATTAGCTAAAGTGGTGCTTCAGGTTAAGAACAGTTTCAGGTTAAGTACGGACCTCCGGGACGAATTAAGTACTTAACCTGAGGTACCACTGTATTATCTCCTTATGAACAGTATCATCACTCAAAATATAGTTTGTTTCTCCACTAAATTGCCTTTTGTGGATTCTTATTCTAATATAAAAACAGTGAATAGGGCTGAACAGGCAGAAGCCACAGTCATCTGCTTGGCAGAGATCTCTTTATGTTTCCACCACACAATAAAAGCAAGCCATAGCAAAGAATGCAGCCCGATACACTCTGCCATTGATGCTGCACTTGTTCACAATGAGTTTGGCACTTCCTTTCCAAACATGCATTACTGTTTACCCAGACTCTAGCACAATGGTGCTCAGTGGTAGTATTTACGCTTTGCACAGATGGCCCAGTATTTCAAACTGCGAGGCAGGACCCTCCTGTGTGCAAGATGTTTACAAGAGGGATCCAAGTGTATGGAATTCCCTCCCTGGTACAGTCATGTGATGGACTGGTGTCTTCATTCTCACTGTTTTGGACCACTAATATGCATTAAACAGAAAGACAGGAGCAACAATGTGCAAATCCTCCACTGTGTTGTTGGAACACATCCATCAGGACAGCTCCAGTTCCAGTGGTTGGGTGGTGGTGTTGCTGCTGACACCACCACCTTATAAAGAGCAGCAATGGACCAATTCCAAAATATGTGCTTCATTGAACTTCACCTACATTGCCAGCAAATGGTCACTAAATGTTCTAGTGGCATAAGAGCATTCCTCTGACTGGCTGATTAAATATCAAAACTTGGCCATCTTCAGATGAAGCCAGGTTGCTCCAGATGGCAATCTGTGTGCTAGAGGGCTACATACCATTTGAGACTTATTGTGAATAAGCCCAATGTCCCAGCACAGCAACTCGCTCATGAATAAACACACATGACTTGAAATACCTTTATGAAGTTATCTCAAAGCAAACTATCGAATCAGTTAATTATGGGATTTGTTTGTTTGTTCCACTGTAGATTTTAAAGGTAGTTAATTGGTGGTACGTTTGCAATTAACAGAGACAATCTTCTGAGAAAGCATTTGTTCTGTAATCAAAGGTAGATGCAAGTTTAACTTTCTTAATTTTAATTAATTGTGCAAAACATTTTTTTTGGCAGGAAAAGGGTCCCGGTGGAGAATATTGAACTAGATACAAACCACTTGCTTACCACATCAATAAATCCTAACAGTCCTCCGACAATACTTCCTTAGCAAAAGACTCAGAGGGAAAGCAGTGCAACCTCTTTACTGCATTGCCTAATAAACCAACATTTTAATAGCTAATCCTTTGGGCTATAACTCATGGTGCAAACACTTAACTTGCATTAGAGCTAATGGGAACTATATGTGCCATCGAGAGAAGAATGCACTGCTGTAACACAGATTTCCCTTGTAAGGAAACATACCATATATATATAGTGAGAATATCTCCCATGCTAATGGCCTCCCATATTTAAAAATCAAATATATTTTTTTTAAAAAATGGTGGACAGTTACTTTTAATCACTAGTCATCCACAGTAGATGGCTGTGGCTCAATTTTATTGTTCCATTTAGGGTTCTTTCCTCTAGGAGTCAGGAAATGCTTTGAATTGAACAATGTCAGTACTAAACACAAATTTACAAATAGAGAATCACCATATTTTTGCTAACTTTGTGTGTTTGCGGGGGGAGAGAATGTATTTCCCCAAGCTTTGAACATAGGAGACAGGCTTCATAAGTAAATTGTCGTTGACAATACAGTTGTACCTTGGATCTTGAACGCCTTGGCTCCCCAACAAATCGACTCCCTAACGATTGAAACCCGGAAGTGAGTGTTCTGGTTTTTGAATGGTTTTTGGAAGCCAAGTGTCCAGCAGGGCTTCCTGCAGGCAATCAGAAGCCACACTTTGGTTTCCAAACGTTTTGGAAATCGAATGGACTTCCGGAACTGATTCTGTTCAACTTCCAAGGTATGACTGTATTCCCGTTCTCCCTGATTGCTGCTCTAGCCACTGCTCATGTGCACAAACAAGAGTAACATCCAGTAGCATCAGAATTCATTCATTCTTCTCTGCCTCGACACTACGACGAACAAATGTATGACCCAAGGTGATTTTTCCATTCCCATTTCAGAGCATATCGGAAACACAAAATTATGGCCTACTGTCACCTACAGCAAACAAGGCAGACCAGCCTATTGAGGAGATTTGTGGTAGCATTCAAAAATTAATTCCTTTCATTCATCCATTCATTAACTTTGTATACCACCCTACATCAGAAGAAGAAGAGTTTGGATTTGATATCCCGCTTTATCACTACCCTAAGGAGTCTCAAAGCGGCTAACAATCTCTTTTCCCTTCCTCCCCCACAACAAACACTCTGTGAGGTGAGTGAGGCTGAGAGACCTCAAATAAGTGTGACTAGCCCAAGGTCACCCAGCAGCTGCATGTGGAGGAGCAGGGAAGCGAACCCAGCTCACCAGATTATGAGTCCACCGCTCTTAACTACTACACCACACTGGATCACAAGGCGGTTCACAACATAAAAATACAAAACAAGGGCACAAAATGCATAACAAAACAAGAAACAAGCCAATAGCCCACCCCACTGACATTTTAAAAGCCGTAGATTGTTTGATCAGCCAAAGGCCTAGTTTATAGAGCCTCCCTGAGGAGAGCATTCCACAAATGGGGAGCCACAACAGAAAAGTCCTGTTCTTGTGTTGCCGCCCTCCAGACCTCTCATGGAGGAGGCACACAAAGAAGGGCCTCAGGGGGTGATCTCAGGGTCCATTCATGTGGGAAGAAGCACTCCTTGAGGTATTGTGGTTCTGAACCATTTAAGGTTTTATAGGACAAAATCAGCACTTTGAATTGGACAGCCAGTGCAGTTGGGCCAGGATTGGTGTTTTATGCTCAAACATCTTGACCCAGTGAGTACTCTCACCATCCAATTCTGCACCAGCTGAAGTTTCTGAACCATCTTCAGAGGCAGCCCCATGTATATTGCAGTAATTAACCTAGAGGTTACCTGAACAAAGACAACAGAAATTAGGCTATCCCTGTCCAGATAGGGTGTAGCTGGACCAACAGCTGAAGCTGGTGGAATCCACTCTGTGTCACCGAAGCCACTAGAGCCTCAAGTGACCACGGTGGATCCAGGAGTACCTCCCAAACTACCAACCCACTCCTTCAGTGGGAGTGTAACCCCATCAAGCTTCAGCTTGCAACAAGTGAGTGATTCGTTTACATGAGCAGGCAATGCCACCAGAACAGAAAAAGAAGGTGTATATAACAGGCCATAGATAACTCCACATTCTGATGATATTCTATGTTTATCTTGCAAGTTAAATAGGTGAAAATATCATATTTAATATACATAGAATCCATGATACGTAATGCTATTCTTTTGCATTACATACATTACATACATTTGCATACATGTATGCATTTTTTCCCCTACATGGCAGGAATATGTCTTCGGTTCTCATATGCTTCTATAATTTATTCTATTCCTTCTTTCACATAGCTATTTTGTTGTGCGGTTTTTCTGGAATGTAGTTTGCAAAGTAGCTTGTTTCCTCATTCCCAGTGGAATTTTGCAATTGTGTTGCTTGAAAAGCTGTCATCCACTTTGCACAGCAAACTGCTTTGAACTTTATGATAATTTCCAATAACAGTTTGTGATATGGCATGCAGTGGTTTCTTGTCTTAAGAAACAAATCAAAACACCCATGGATTTATGCAAACTCCTAAGTGTGCTTAAAGTAACTCTCAAGTTAGGGATACAAAAATATTTGCAATTTTCATGGAGCCAAACTAAAATTGCATATGAGTATTCCAAACAAGCAACAAGATTCAAGACGTATTGTTAGGTGCACACCCACCCACACCCTGATCAGCAACTAAAAGCCCAGCATGATGTGGACCCCGACAACACAAATGATTTTTAAAAGCTGGTTGGTGCTCTGAACAGAGCAATTGCAAAAAAAAATATATATCTGTGAAAATTGTTCTGAACAAATCATTCCAATCCAGGAATAATTTGAATGGGTTTGCATATGCTTGTGCTATATGATGGCATTTATGTTTATGTATACAGCACTATTACTAGCTTGCTACTGAGTTGTTCCACAGCTTAGTGATAGAGCATACGTTTTGCATATATAACACTCCTGGCTAATTTCCAGATAAATCCAGTCAAACTGATTTCAGGCAGCAAGAACTGGAAAACAAGAACTCTGGCTAAAACCTGGAAGGGTTGTTGCTTGTCAGAGCACACTGCAGTAGTCTAGATGGTCTGATTCAGTATAAGGCAGCTTTGAATATACTGTGATTATTTTCACCACTTTGGTCTTACTTTTTTCTTTATCCTAACAAGCAGAAGGCCTGCAAAGCAAATAAATGGAGAGGCCTTAGTGGCTGTCAGTAGAAAGATCCTTTCTAGACAGCAACTGATCAGCATTCAGGTGTTTCAGCAGAAAATAGAAGTGCACAATTTCCCTCCATCTGTCAGACGTCAGAAGAGGAACATAGAATCTCATGGATACTACCAACTCTCTTTTACACTTTAGAGGTCAAAGAGTACAGTGCCCAGTATATACGAATGTAAATGAACTGAGGAAGCAAGCAATCGATACTATTAATCTCAATCTGAGATGTTAAGTGAAAGGAAACAAACAGTAATTTCTTAATATCTTTCTTCAGTGCTCTGAAAACTGAATGGAAGCTTTCTGAATGGTATAGCTAGACTGGTGACTGGGAGTGGCCGCCAGGACCACATAACACCGGTCCTGAGAGATCTGCATTGGCTCCCAGTACATTTCCGAGCACAATTCAAAGTGTTGGTGCTAACCTTTAAAGCCCTAAACGGCCTCAGTCCTGTATACCTGAAGGAGCGTCTCCACCCCCATCGTTCAGCCCGGACACTGAGTTCCAGCACCGAGGGCCTTCTGGTGGTTGCCTCATTGCGAGAAGTGAGGTTACAGGGAACCAGGCAGAGGGCCTTCAGATGTGAAGGAAATAAGCAGCTATCTTCTTTTTAAAAGACATCTGAAGGCAGCCCTGTTTAGGGAAGATTTTAATATTTAATGCTGTATTGTTTATAACACTTGATTGGGAGCCACCCAGAGTGGCTGGGGAAACTCAGCCAGATGGGTGGGGTATAAATAAATAAATTAATTATTATTATTATTATTATTATTATTATTATTATTATTATTATTATTGACAGTGGGCCCTGGCAGATTCTGCTACTGTTGTGGCTAAATCTCCACTTTCTACCACATCAGTAATCCCCAGCCATGTTTCTAGCACATTAATATCCCTGCAGTGATTACTTTTAGAAAGATAGAAACAGAGCTCCAAAAACTTTTCATCAAAATTATTTGGGGCACCAGAGGCAGTTTTGTAATTCTTAAATCCAAGGAAGACATCACCCTGAGAAAGAAGACTCAGCATCCACCTCTGTTTTGGAACCCAGCAAGTCAGATATCTCCAACACAGCACAGCAAACCAGCAATCCATAGCCCCTGATTCTCTCCATCAGTGGAAGGTTTAAGGCAGCTACCGGGAGGCATCATGATGCAACAATTTAAGGTGAAGCCCTGTACCTTTAAGAAACTTCCAGCTCGCAGTTGAGAGGTAGGACTTGGAGAATAAATCAGTTGTCTCCTGGTACTTTAAGGGCTCAGTTTAGCTCAGGCTTCTTCCAGAATGTCTCTGCTCCCTGAGATCTATTAAGCACTGCAGACCTTTTCTCTAACTCTCTGGTACCTCTCCTGACACCTGCTGCTTCCAAATCATCATCCAAACCCTTGGCAAGCATCTCCACAGTCTGCAGGAGACTAGTACAGGAAAGGGGAGTCTTTGGCACTTGGATTCACAATGCAGTTACACTGAGATTGCTTCATGGCAATATTGTGCATGAAGGGAATCACAGAGAGAGGATAAAGGAGCTGGTTCACAAATAGGATTCAGACCGTAAAACACTGGCTTCCCTTTATCAAATATCAAAGTATTTCACTTTGGCCCAGTTTACGCATTACTCTAAACCATGGTCTTGTGTTACTGAAATAAGCATGCATGAGCCTTGGGCTCAACATTCCACTCCTGCTCCAATTGCAAAGAGATAGAAGTATTTCCCCTTTGTGATATATGAATGGGGTTTATTCAAACTACTGTTAGCTAACCAGAATCAAACCTTCCTAGCACTGAAACAGAATTTAGCTTACATCAAACTAGGAATGTAGCATAACACACTCCTTTGGCTGGGTGATGTGTGCCAAAACTTGAAGTCTGCTGTCACTCACCCTATGCCATGAGCCACTGCAAATCCTGACTCCCTAGTGAGTTGGGGGAACCTAAGAATTTTTAGAAGAAGAAGAAGAAGAAGAGTTTGGATTTGATATCCCGCTTTATCACTACCCGAAGGAGTCTCAAAGCGGCTAACATTCTCCTTTCCCTTCCTCCCCCACAACAAACACTCTGTGAGGTGAGTGGGGCTGAGAGACTTCAAAGAAGTGTGACTAGCCCAAGGTCACCCAGCAACTGCATGTGGAGGAGCGGGGACGCGAACCTGGTTCACCAGATTACGAGTCTACCGCTCTTAACCACTACACCACACTGGCATATTTCAAACAGCATATTTCAAACTCCCCACTTCCGTACCCCAGTGCTTCAAAAGCATCTCTTTTTTTGTGACCAACACCCAGCAGTTGGCAACCCTGCCAACTATTAAAAGGGAAATGTTGGAATCCACAGCATATTGACCCAGATATAGCCATATTAAAATAAATGAAATTTATTCCAGAGTCAGTAGGTTGTTTAATTCATCCAAAGTTTCCACTTAAATAGCCATTGCTACTGCTATTTATATTTATATTGATTGTTATTTTTGGGGTGATGGCTGTTATTATTTAGCTTACCACTGTATTTAATCTGTGTAGGCAAAAATATGCCACAAGAGACTAACGTTCCTGAGATGGCACAAATTAGCCAAAAGAACTCTAAGCACGATGCGCCCAGGGTTAAATATTATTGTAGCGCCCCCATGAACACTTCTCTCAGTGAGGCAAGTAGGCGTAATATGCTGAGAGTTACTCTGGCACAAGGACCTCTGGAATGAAAGGGCTGTACTGAGTTAGAAGGAAAAGATGGCTGGAAACACTTTAACTGAGGCCTGTGCAGGTTTCTGGATATTTTAACTGCAAAATACTTCATAATACTTCTTTTTCCTTTTGCTAACTTATTTTATTCATTCATTTATTTAGTTTCTATACTGCCCTTCATTCAAGGATCACAAGGCAGTTTACAGTATGAAAACACAAAAACACAAAAACAATACCACACCCTGAGTTGAAAAGGTCATATAGATTGTTTCATTCGCCAAAGGCCTGGAAGAAGAGGGATGTTTTTGTATGGTGGCTAAAGATAAGCAACAAAGGCACCAGGTGAGCCTCCCTGAGGAGAGCGTTTCACAAATGGGGAACCACCACGGAAAAGACCCATTCTCGTGTCGCCACACTCCAAGCCTCTCATGGAGGAGGCACACAAAGAAGGTCCTCAGATGATGATTTCAGGGTCTGGGTTGGTTCATCTGAGGAGAGGCGCTCCTGGAGGTATTGCAGTCATGAGTCATTTAAGGCTTTATAGTTCAAAATCAGCACTTTGAATTGGGCCCAGAAAACTAATTGGCAGCCAGTGCCAGGCGGTCCAGGATTGGCATTATATTGTAAGCCAGCTTCAACCACAGAATAAGCATGGACAAGTCAGAAGATCTCCCAACAGGGTTGCTTTACTTTTGACATGCCTTACGTACCAGAGAGTAAGAAATGAACAGCTCCATCTGCTGATGGCAAAGCAATTGTCAGATAGTGGTTAGCTCTGCACTTCAGCAACTGTTCAATAAACTCCAGTGCACTATGAATGTACCTATGATATTTACACTACACTATTTTATTTTTATACCAGTCTAAATGTGAAAATTTTCCCCTGTTAAAGTCCTGTGAAGTATAATTTGATGGAGGAGCTGGGGAATCCATGCCACAGATCACTAACTGCCCATCACAGAATTATTGTCCCCAGGATTTATTTAGAAGGAGGAATACCTGTTGAGCCATTTTTAGTTTGCAGTATAGATATGCCCACAGAGGCTGTAAAATGATGGCAACAGACAAGATTTAACTGGCGTAGTACATAAAGCCAATATAATGTCCTTTCGCACAAGTACTGGAAGTCTCACCCAGAGTATGTTGTAGGTGTGTTAAAATGTGACTACATATACTTTAAACCAGAATCCAGTTACCACTTTCCTTCCCTAAACCAAAACAGAATTAGTTTACATCAAACCAGGGATGTAGCATAACACACTCCATTAATTTGGCTATCTCCTCTAATCAGCAGGGTGCAACAAAACATTTTGTTACCAATGACTAGGCAGTGCAACACAAGTGGGAAGCAATCAAGGAAACAAACAAGTTTGAATAAAGAAAGAAGCATTAAAATATATATATTAATCTCCGATGATCTGATCACCCATTTCCCTACATTTGCTACTGCTCCTTTATTTGGCTTTAGAAAGAATATGTGGTGTTTTTTTAAAAGGTTATTTACACCCAGGAGGATGTCAGCAACAATAATCTCACCTCTCTAGAGTTCAACCTCATCTTGTAATTTAACATCACAGTAATTTATTATATAGCTCCATACAAATTTGCTGCCCCAAGAAAGAACAAGAAACAGAAACTGCTAGTGGAACAATGCAAACTGAAACACTATTTTGCATGCAGGTGTTGGCTATCACCCATGAAGCTAAGAACATCAAGGGAAAATGTTGGGATGGAAGGAATCTTATTTAACAGTTCAGTCTCCAACAGTAAACCATTTCTGGATCCTATAGGTCAGGGGTGGGAGAACCTGTCTCCCTCCAGATGTTGACAGGACTTCAACTCCCATCAGCCCCATCTAGAATTGTCCAATGGTTAGGGAAGATGGAACATGTAATTCAGCAACATCTAGAAGGCTACAGATACCCCATCCCTTGCTTTAGGTGAAATCTATAGGGATGTAAGGCATAATAAAAAATAAATTAAGGAAAATCTCCACAACAAAGGACACTGTATACTGAAAAGAGGCACCAGACGGTTTTCTGAAGACCTCTGTTGGAAGATGATGAAAAATGAGACAGCATTACAAACAGATGAATGAATTGTAAACCTTGTCTCCATCTGTTCAAATTTGATATATTTTTCTAACCAATGCAGTTTTACTATTTGAACTACAGAGATGAAAAACACAGAAAATGATTTAAGCTTCACATGCCCCGACATACAACCTCTACAGCTATAAGTTCTGGTTTTTGAGAAGTCCTCCACACACTCATCTATTTCAATGTGCACATGCACACCAACACACACACACTAGTCTATAAAAGGGGCAAATATTTCCATCACGGAAACGATGCTGAATGTTCAATAATTGGGAAGGACATAGTACCACCTGTAAGCATCTGAGGATCATATGCAGCCTCAGAATTTTCAATTATTTTAACTGTGGTAGCTCCAGAATAAGAAGACTTGAGTACTGCAAACTCTCATATTTTACATCCAGTAGATTAATATAAATTAATTTTTTTTTAAAAGCACCTGACACAGTTTGCAAGCTTGCTTGTTCATTGCCTGTTTTAAAACAGAATAGTATCATCGAGATGACCCGTTCCTCCAGAAGATAGTTAAGCTGAAACAAATTGATAAGCGCTATGAGACCTGCAGGTATAGGGCGGCATACTACTAAATAATAATAATAATAATAATAATAATAATAATAATAATAATGGTGTTGGTTCACACACTATAATGCAATGAATACACACCTCCCACACTTTGTTTAGTGTCCTTTCTTCCTGAGAAGTGTACTTCTACGTTAATGTTTCTAAAAGTTTCTTCAGTCACATTCATACATTACCTTTATCACATCCATGTTATCTCAGCCTTTTCTAGCCCTCCTAATGTTTAGGACCATCAACGCCAGCCAGCATAGCCAATGGTCAGGAATGATGGGGGAAATAGTAAAAAACATCTGGAGGGCACCAGGTTGGAAAGTCTCTTTTACCTAAAAAACACTCTGGTGCACAGAGTGATCTCTAACACTTGTACCAGCATATCAGCCAACAACACCAAGATACTATCCCTACAAAGCCAGCAAAACACCACACTATATGATACAATACTGAACTGTGTCAATTCCCTACAACACATGTAATTGCTGGTGCAGCAGGTGTAGGATCAGAAATCAACAGTTCAGATGCAGTCCTACTCAGTCAGAGAATCTTGATTTGGCTATAGAGAATGCCAAATCTTTCAGTTTTGGAGATTACCATGGTTAGTATTACATTTGCACTAGCAATAGCACCAAAACAAAGTTTGAAACTACGACCAGAAGCAGTTGTGGATGGGTGCTATCACTGGTGATAACTTCAGTGAAGATTAAATGCCAATTATCTCCCAATTATCTCCCAAATGACAATTATCTCCCAAACTGAAAAGGGAGGGATGCCCAAGCAAGAGGAGTAGGGTGATCTCTTACACCTAATCCAAAAAGTGGAAACACATCGCCAAAAAAGAAGACATAGATCTGCATCAAATTTGTATTTGTTGATTTATATGTATGAAAGAAATATTGGAAATAATTACTATAATATAAATAAAAATACAATGCACTTAACTATAGTGAAGAGAACTATGGTCAAGTGATCTGCACGCATCCACATTCTGCTGCCCAGGTGCTAACTAATGATGGATAGCTGTTGATCCTCTCTCTGTTTTTAGGGCTATTGCTGACTAAGTGTACTCAAAGTAGATCCATTTAAATCAATTGACCTAAGTATGTCATTCCCATTGTTTTCAAGTGGGACACCAGGCTGCACTAAAGAGGAGGTGTGAGAAGGGAAGTCCCCAACATTTTCCTGATCATCAAATCATGGTTTGGTGATTGCCAACATTACATCTGAATGGGGCAACAGCAATAGACTGGTTCCATCTGGTTTGGTTCAACTGGGTTATGCACTGGGTGACAAACTATTTATTTGTTCTGGGACAATGAAGCTGGAAATTTAACTCATTGATTTTGAAGGACAGTGACTGATTTCACAAACAATCAACATCTGCCTAATTCATGTACATGGACCAATATGAACCAGGCAAGGACTAGGACTGTCAGGCTGCAAGGGAAGTATTTTAAGGAGAAAAAATGTTGACAGCACAATTCTAGATTTATCCTTTCTAATTTTGCATTGTCCTCTGCGGGGGAACTGCAGGATTGCTTCTCACCAGCAGTTTTGTAACAGAATATCTGGGACTGTTGCAAAAGAAATGGTTACATCTGGAGGTCAACATGCTTTTTTGTCACACTTGTCCAGATTAATTAATTTTCTAGAATAGGAAGTCTTCAGATGATTACTTATAAAAAATATGTATGCAGAAGTGTGTTAATGCATTGTAAAGTTCATTACATTTTTTTAAATAAAAAAAACTATTTCTAACATGAAGTGGAACAAATATACTCCTATACAGGCCATTAAAAACCAAATGTCATTTGGAGCTTTAAAAGTGCAATTGCAAATATATATTTCTGCATATATTATGCCAATCACTATGGAACCCTGTTGTAATGATACAGATTTAAGTTTTATAACACTCTAGCAATTAAAGTTATTCACAATCCATATTTAGCAATAAACTGTAGCCCAATTTCATTTAACACACTTTTCTCTCGCCTGCAAGAAAATATGCACTACGAAAGCAATATATGGGGGGGGGGGGAGGTTCAGCGCATAAACAGGAGGAAATGAGAACTAAACTACCATAAATCATGTCTGTTTTATTGAACCACAACAGAATCTATATGCTAAAATAACCTGTGTTTCTTAAGGTTTGGGGCCTGTACAAAGCCAGAACAAATAGAACATATCTTTGGCTTTGTACAAAGCAAAACATAGGAGAATAGATTTAAGTCTGTAAGTGTTTGTATTCAAATATCAAGGTGCCAGAAAAGCAGCCAGCTCATCATGGCAGTCTACCAAAGAGAGAGAGAGAGAGAGAAAATCCAGTTGATTCCACATGCATCTACTGTAACATCCCTGATTATGCTAGTTCATCTTTAAGACACAGCTCTTTCAGGCTCCTTGTTCGTTGTTCCTAACCCACAAAATGGTCCAAGCACTGCAGCTTCAAAAAGTAACCTCTGCAGTGAAATGAAAAACGGAAAAAAAGCGAACTGATCACGTCTTAGATCTTTATGCTTGACCTCACATGAATATTCATTTCTGTCCAGTAGCTGAGAGGCATTTGTACCGTATCATTTTGGGACACACACACACACACACACTTGTGTTCTAAACTGAATTGCTCTGAATTTTGCCATCGTTTCCCCCACAAAAGCCACTCCGAAATAATCAGATTTTGTCAGGCTTGCCACAGTATTAGTTACTGCATTCCCCCCTCCCCATAAATATCTTTAATTAGGTTAGAACAACTCACACATCTGTGCTTTGGAAGCTTCTGTCAACCCAGCAAATGCAATCACATGGAAACCAATGTCCTCCAGCTATCAGACAATTGATTTTTTTTCAGGATTCTGCTCATGTGTAGCTTAAGGGACATGTGATATGTTCATTCATTTGTCAGTCAGTTTGCCCATGTTTCATTAGCAGAGAGCAGTTTTTCTCCAAACACTGAAATAATTCTGACTGCTCCCTTCCAAAAATACAAAACCCAACAACTTCAAAACACACATACAAAAGAAAGAAAAGCAACTGCCCGTAAAGGGTCCATCCAGATAAATGAAGTTTCATCCATGTGAATGGGCAGAGTACATGCTGAAATTATCCATCAAAACAAATGAGACTTGACTCCAAGTGCACCATGCCCAGAGTATATAACTTTAGGATGCAGACACAACTGGAAGTATGGCTTGAGCATGGTCTGTCAGAGTACTTTAAATTATGCACATAATTTCCCTTAAGATTCCACTGTGTGAGATATAATTTGTCACCAATCGATTACTAAAATTGTTTAGAACTGCAACACTGTTTTAAAAGATGGCAGGGGGGAAAGAACCCAGGAGAAAAGATAGCATCACTTAAGAGCTTTGCCTGCATCACAGAAAATTAAAACTAGTTAATCGTTGAATCCAGAGAACTATAATTGCTGCTTCCAAAATCATTCTGCTATTCGTGTGTATGTGATTCCATATGTATCAGAATTGCCCCCAAAATCTCTTGATTAGCCGTGTGCTTATACAAAATACTTGATATCCTATGCAAAGATGCTTCGCAGTACTGTATAGCATAATCTCTAAAACAATGTCGGAGGGCAAGATGCAAACTTAGGTTCTCAATCCATTTGAATATAAGTACCCCAAAGCTGTAAACATGAAGTGTTAACTCGAGTTGGGAAACCCATGCCCAGTGCCTGCAAAAACCTCGAGGAGACTGCAACACTTGTCAATGAAGCATACTTTGGCAGGAATCTTTCCTCCAGTACTATCAATACATAACATAAGAATTCCCACTTATGTAGCATAAATCATTCTGCATAAGACGTCTTGGGAGGAGGAGAGCATACTGTGTGGATTTTGAAGCTTTCCTTGTTAAACAAGGTGCCAAGGTCATGAAAAACTTAAAAGAATCGCTCCAATTCCACTTGACGGCTGCCCCGCAGGTTGTCTTTTGGAACAAGCTTATGAGATGTATCCTGATGTTTAGATGTGAAATATCATATTAGATATTAATGCGAGAAAGTTCAGCTGTTTTTTTTTTGTACGTATATACTCTAAGGGTATGCACTAAGAAAATCCTCTGCAATACATTTCTACCTCTGAAAGAAATAGTGTTTGGAACTGCTTGTTTAAGGACAAAGCAAACAAACCAACGATGCAATAAAAGGAGGGGGAGAAGGCATGTGGGAGAACTGGAAGTTGAAATGATGCACGTACATTTTTCAAGATTCATAACTGAATTTAAAAGAAAGAGGTTTTTCACTGTGACACAGATAGCTCTGATTTTGCAGAGCTACCAAATCCACTGAAGCTGAATTGATGGAAACAAGAGGCATGATTTGCGTGCCTTCCTGCTCTCAGTTTCACATATGTCCTGCTCAGTGTTTTAGCAGGCTGGGATGCTGAAAATGGGGGTCTTCAGATATAGCCTTTAAAACAACAACAACAATCTATCATATCTGGGGGGAAAGCATCCTTTTAAAGAATATGTGGCAAATGCACTAGCGCGTATACACAGGGGCACAGTTCCAGTTGGGGTGGTGTGTGCAATCAAGTAGATCAGATACTAACTTGACTTGGCACCAATGTATGGATGCACGGAGACATATCCACAGGATGTATGCATTACGAGATGATAAGCGACATTTACAACCCAGAATATAGGAGCAGGGCAGCCTCAAGTGACATCACCAGATCAACTGCAGTGTCAAGCCACTCCAATATATTACCCTGCACACCACTGCTTTCACAGCCGCCTTTCTGCTCTAGCCATTAGAAAGCACTTGTGATCACAAATATTAGGGGTTATTTCCAAACACAGACAAGGCATGCCATATCCTGTTGGCAGAGAGGAGAGATTGTGGAGGCTGCTAAATTGATCAAGACACACACACACACACACACACACACTTACAACTACAAAATGCATCACCATAGAAACCAGAAAGCAAGAAACTACAGTAATAATGCTAAAGTAAATGCCATATCCAGTTAGTCAGTACAAGGAAGCCTAAGGGATTTCACCAAGGATAGAAACTAACTAGGGTTTCAATGCATTCAGGGAACGGGGACTTTGAAACTGAAGAGGAATGTAATTATGCTTTCTCTTCTTAATTTCACTGTCATCTGACGGCAACTTTACATAAATGACTTTTTTTTTTACTTACAGGCATTTGTTACAGCGAAGCTGTTTGCTGTTTCAATGTTGTCTACATGAGGAACCAAATTAAAAGGTGCTTCAGATGCGTTGGGGCTGGTGTTGTGAAGAAAAATTGCTAATCGAAAAGCAGTATATTCCTGATCTGTGTTTCGGATGAAGAGGCCACCTACCAATAAATAAATGATACCAAACAATAAAAAGTGTCACAGTTAATTGTTTCTGTGTCAGGCAGCAGCTATAGTGAAAACAGCTCTACATTATTATTAAACAGCATCTTTAGGTCCTCCTTGTAAAAAATACATGTTTATGCACACTGAGATATGAGGTTTACGAGACTTTTAGGACCCCAGCTCCTGTTTTTCCCATAGTGGGGCTCCCGAGCTGCACTGGTCCTGCTTTTTCATGCCTTAAATAGCCATATCTCTTGTGATGAGAGCGACCTTTGAAACCATTTAGCATCCATCTCTGTTAACGTTGAACACATTGCTAAATTGGCCCTCCCTGGTATTCAGCGGCAGGCAGATTAAAGAGTGGATCTTCTATCGAGACATCTGTTGGGGGGTATACAGGCACGTTCCCTTTCTATGTGCCTGTGCAGATGTGCATTTACCTTGGGACACCAGGGAGAATAATCTATAGGGAAGTGGAGCACCACGAACTTTGTCCCTCTGCAGCCTATGGGCCGGCAGCCTTATTAGCAACACCTTTTGGAGTGCATGAGAAATGATGCAGTGATGGAGCTGCAACTGGAAGGGATTCAAGAGCTGCGTCCCATCCAAAGATGGGGGGAAGCAGAAAGGGAAGGCAACCTGGACCAGGCAAAGAAGAGGCACAGACCCAAGCTGGTGCTAGGCAGGGGGAGGCCAGGGGGTTGGGAATATCGACATTAGCGGGAGGGGGGGGCTGGAAATGCTCTAAGTTTCCAAGTAGTGCCCGGAAAGGCTCTGAAGCAAGAAGAGCTATCCCTCCTCCCGCTCCGTGGCAAATAGGTTACTGCAACGTGCAGGCTGTGCTAGACGAGGTTCCACAGAGCATCCTGAATTGGGGATGCAGGCAGCTCAAGGGTGAGCCTTGCGGGGGGGGGTGGCTCAGAGAGCATCTTCCCAAGTTTGCCAACACACTATACACAACACGCACGCATTCACACATGCATGACTCTCCCTACCCCGGAGGCATAAGCATCACCATCTCTCCCCCCCCCTTCCACGCCGCCCTGCTCCCCATCACGCAAACACGAGGGTATATGGAGGGGCTCTCCATCCCCGCGCCCCCCAATTCCTGCGGCCCGCATTTGACCTCCCACCCTCTTCCTTTCTCCCCTCCCCTCCCCACTCTTTCTGTCCCCTCTTCGCCCCCTCCACCCCGTCCCGTCCTCCCCCTCCCCGTCCGCCGCCACCCTCCTCTTCCTCCCAGTCCAATGCAGCGCTTACCTATTTGCACGCTGCTAGGAAAAGCGCCCATTGCGAGTCCCCAAAAGCCAGAAAACAACAAGACAAGCTGTCTGCAAATAATCCTCATCTTCTTCTTTCTCTTTTGCCTCCCCGGGTCTCCTCCTCACGCTCTCTCCCTAGATGTTGTTCAGAGAGGCATTGAGGACACGCTGGTGGTGGGGGAGGGAAGGGGGGGCAGGACACAAAATTGAGAAAAGGGGGGAGGGAGGGGAAAAATTAAAAATGGGGTAGGGAAGAAAAGAGAAGAGGGTGGGTGGTTTTATCCCCCTCCCCTCCCTTCTCTTTTTCTCCCCCCTTCTTCTTTCGTCCCTTTCGTCTCTGGATAAAGCTCTCTCTCTCTTCCCTCCCGCCTTCCTTCTTCCCCTCAGCAAGCCATCCTGCTGAGGCGGATTTTTCCCGCAGTCTCCATAGCCCTGGCAGAGGTTTCTGTCCGGCTGCAAATGTTTCACATGCAAAAGATGGTGGAGAGTTTGGTGGTGCTGGGGAGAGAGGAGTCTAGTGGCTGCGCTCAGAAATGAAGACATGCGCTATTCCTCCCGCCTTCCTGCTCCGACCGCCGCTACCCTCCCTCCCTCCTTCCTTCCCGCCCTGGCGCCCCTCAGCAGATACACAAACACACACACACTCGCGCACACAACGGGGATGGCGGCGGCGGAGCGCGCGCTTTTCAGCGCCTTTGGGCGCCGAGGGTTACTTAAGGCGCGCCACACAGATGATGGGTTCGGAAGAGAGACGGCCCTGCCGCAAATTCATGAGGGAGTGACGGCCCCTCATGGCGCGCTCGTGTGCACGCGCCCTCAGTGCGGGGAAGGCGTTCTCTAGTCCACACGGGCAAAAGGCAGATGGACGGTTTCCCCCTCAGTACACACGTGTGGACAGGCCCCATGGGTCTCCTCCCTCTTCGCGCTTCCTTTACTAATCCATTATTTATTTGAAGGGATAGTGGTACAGTCAGGGCAGCACTTTTGAGGAAGAACTCCCTCAGAGAGGGATAAAACCAGTGCCATATTTTTATTTTTGTTCGAAAAAGAGGTGCCAGAGCTCACCATGAATGCGTCCTTTGTACTCTTAGAATGACAATGGCACCCATTTGAGAGGTGCCAGAGATGAGCTCCGGTGAGCTCCAGCTGAAAAAAAGCCTTGGATAAAACCATTAAATCCAGAGTTTATAATTGCCTAAGTGCATCGCTGTGAATGGACTCAGCTGAAGAACAAGTGGCTTGAGTAGGGCTGTGGCCCAGGCACACACGCAAACCATCCCTTCAGGATCCAGGTCCAACTGCCACATTTTAAGAAAGGCATTGACAAGCTAGAGCAGTCTCCTCCCAAGCCTGGGTCTCCAAATGTTGTTGGACCACAACTCTCATTGTTGCTGATGGTGGTGGGTTGATGTTCAGATGAAGTCAACAAAAATGATGCCATGAAGAGCAGCTGAAAGAGCAGGGTGCATTTAATATGGAAAAGAGAAGACTGATTTATTTTATCATTTTAAAATATTTTTGGACCACCTTTCTGGAAAATGCCTATGCAAGGTGTCTTACAATAATTTGAAGAAAAGAACTCAACAGTGTGAAAGCTAAACCCACCAGACACCTGCCCTTCCAAAGATAAGAGACAATAAACCAAAAAGCCAATAAGTGGTGATATGATGTGAGTCTTCCTCGGATACCTGAAGACAGAGCAGACTTGTTCTCTGTTGCTCCAGAGGGTAGACCAATTTAATGTGTGGAATTTGCACGGAAGCAGACTTTGGCTAAACATTAGGAGAAACTTCCTAATACTGCAAGCTGCTTAACAGTGGAACAGGCTTCCTCAGGAGGCAATGGGCCTCTTGATTCCTAGCAGTATTTCAGGAGCCATATGCTAGGAGTTCTGCAGATTCCTGCTTTGAGCTGTGAGTTGGACAGCTCCTTCCAACTCTAAAAAGTCTATGATTCAAACATCAAAGCCCTGATCTGTTGTTCAGTATCTGTGGATGCTGTACACATATGGGGTGTGAATAGGTGTGTGCAGGAAACGTTCTGCCCCTGACAAGCATGCATGGTTAATTTGATTGTCTGCACAGGGCTGTTCAGATTCTCTGTTCAGGAGTGCAAATGAACCAGCTTTCACCACCAACACCATGAATGTTCAGTACCTGAATGACTGGACAGGACTAAAATAGTAAGCTAGGCTAGAGGGATGATCTGGTATAGGGGAGCATGGAATGAACTATGAGCAAGAAAGTCCCTGGTTCAGATTTCATCTAGGCTAGGAATTCATTTGTTAAGCACTATCACAAAACCTCTTCCTTGTCATAAGGAAAGCCCTACTGGATCAAAAGCTCTTCTGGTCCAGCTTTCTGTTCTCACAGTGGCCAGCCATACATCTAAGGAAATCCCACGAGTAGGAAATGAGCACAGCATCATTCTCCCGCTTGGGATCACCAGAAACAGGTACGTTGTTTCTCATAGCCATTAATGGGCTTATCTTCCATAATTTTGCCTATTCCGTTTTTTAAAACCATCCAAGTCGGTGGCCATCATTAGGTCTTGAGGTGATTCTACAGTTTATGCACCATGTGAAGAAATAGTTCCTTTTGCCTGTCCTGTATCTTTCGGCATTGAATGATCCCTGATTCTAGAATTAACGAGAGAAAGAGAAATTCCTCACCTCTCCATCCACTTTTCCGCATCATGTGTAATTTCACACACCTCTTTCATTCCCCCACTTACACACCTTTTCCCCAAACTAAAAAGCTGCAAATATGGTGACCCTATCATTGAAGTTGGCATTGCTCCAGCCCCTTGAACATTTGAGTTGTCCTTTCCAGCCTCTTTTTAGCAGGTATGGAAACCAGGGAGCAGGCGCACTGGGTATAGGGGGCTGAGTGGGCTTCAGTTCCCCCAATATTTTTGGGCAGGGGGCAGTACCCACCCAAAATTGAGGGGGCTGCTACACCCCGCCGCTGAGTGCATTCCACATGCCCCCGGCCCAGCCTCTGCCCAGCAGCCCAGGAGCTGGGCGGCAGCTGGGACAAGCGAGATCTTTGCTTTGCTCATCCTAGCTTCTGTCTGGCGGCTCAGGAGCCCAGGAGCTGGGTGGTGTTGTGACAGCACCCTATCAATGTCGGCGCCCCTACCACATGGTACCTTCATTATATATCTTTAGGCGCGAGGCAAAAAACATTTCTTTTCAACCAGGCTTTTTGGCTTATTAATATTCCACGGCTTTTAAAATGTGTTTGTGGGAGGGGGGTTCTCCTTTTGTTGTTTTTGTTTTAACTTTTTATTTGTACTTTTGTATTTTTATCTTGTGAACCTCCCTGAGATCTTGTGATGAAGGGTGGTCTATAAATCTAATAAATAAGAGGATTTCCAAGAGCGATCGCCCCTCACAGATTTGCATTACTGATTTATTTATTTAAAACAATTATTTATTTTGCTAAGCCCACCCATCATCATTAAAAATTCCCGCGGCACTTGGCAGGGTGCATGCATAAAAGTACAACATCATGCAATGCAATAAAACTTTATCATAAGATAATGAGAGCAATAAAACGCTAAGTCCAATCACAATTCTTATATACACCAATGTTGCAGACAGGATGCCTGATATGTAAGCCTATCCAATTACATAGCCGTAAATGAGCAGAGAAGCCCTGAGCAAATCTCTTGAGTTTGCAGCTGGTGCCAGAATGCACAGCATGGTGGTGCCAACCAGGTGTGGAGCCTTCCGTTTCGCCGCCTAAGGCGAGATCTCGCCAGAAACAAGCATCCCTTCTGCAATGGTGGTGGTGTGTCCATGGGGGTATCACCTCTTGGGCTTCCTTTGACCAAGGTGGCTTCCTCACCCAATGGGAACAATTGTGGAATATGGATATAAAATTTACAGCATGTTATGGTCTAAGAGAAATTTATATGAAAATGATAGATCGACAGGTATCTAACACTGAATAAATTGGCAAAAAATGTATAAATGAAATAAGTGCTGGAAATGTAAAGAGAAAGAAGGTTCTTTTCATCATATGTGGTGGTCTTTTAATAAGGTTAAAGCTTACCAGGCACAAAGGTGCAAGCAACACATCTCAAAATATGACTCTCCACATTAAAGCCCTATTGCGCTAAACACTGTTATTGCAGCACAAAACAGAAAACTCAGTCTCCAAAATGCTGGTTTTAATCCAAGAATCCAGCAATCTATCAGAATGCAAGACAAAATAGTCCAAGTCCAGTGGTCCAAGACATTTCCCCTGACTGCCCCCCCCCAGCACATGTTATTACTGTGGGAGTTTGGATTGCAGTAAAAAGTCATCAAATATTTAGGACTCTGGTTAGTCTCTAATCAAGTAGAAAACACGGTCAAATTAAAACTGGGAAGTAAATAGAGGGGAAATCTGTTGGGTCTTAGAAAGATGGACAGTTCTCCGATTAAGTCTATGGGTCAGAGTTAACGTCCTTAAAACGAACATTACAAACATTACATTATGCTTGGTGTACATGATTAGATGCCTATCTATCATCTATCTATCTATCTATCTATCATCTATCATCTATCATCTATCATCTATCATCTATCATCTATCATCTATCTATCTATCTATCTATCTATCATCTATATCTATCATCTATCTATCTGTCATCTATCTATCTATCTATCATCTATCTATCTATCTATCATCTATCATCTATCTATCTATCTATCATCTATCTATCTATCTATCTATCTATCTATCTATCTATCTATCATCTATCATCTATCTATCATCTATCTATCATCTATCATCTATCATCTATCTATCTATCTATCATCTATCATCTATCTATCATCTATCTATCATCTATCTATCTATCATCTATCAATCTATCTATCTATATCTATCATCTATCTATCTATATCTATCTATCTATCTATCTATCTATCATCTATCTATCATCTATCTCTATCTATCTATCATCTATCATCTATCTATCTGTCTATCTATCTATCTATCATCTATCTATCATCTATCTATCTATCTATCTATCTATCATCTATCATCTATCATCTATCTATCTATCTATCTATCTATCTATCTATCTATCTATCATCTATCATCTATCTATCATCTATCTATCATCTATCATCTATCTATCTATCTATCTATATCTATCTATCATCTATCTATCTATCATCTATCTATCATCTATCTATCATCTATCTATCAATCATCTATCAATCTATCTATCTATCTATATCTATCATCTATCTATCTATATCTATCTATCTATCTATCTATCTATCTATCTATCATCTATCTCTATCTATCTATCATCTATCATCTATCTATCTATCTATCTGTCTATCTATCTATCTATCTATCTATCTATCATCTATCTATCATCTATCTATCTATCTATCTATCTATCTATCTATCATCTATCATCTATCATCTATCTATCTATCTATCATCTATCATCTCCTGCCAACTGGATGCAGTTTTCCTTTAAAATTGCTCTTGAACTGCACTCCATAAAATACAAATGGCATTGGGAGATGGAAGATTCCAACCCAAAAAAATTTAAAAAATTCATTTTCATAATGTTTTTCTTATATCACCATCTCAACACTGGTGTGTGGACTGAAGGCCACAATTTTATTTTATTTTTGAGTGAAGATTGAAAAGATTTGGTTTACCCTACCAAAGAAAACTACGCTCAAAGCATGTCATTGCATTCCAGGAGAAAGCACCCATGAGTCATGCCGCTACAATAGCCCCACATTCAACTGCAGTATCCTTGCAGCACTTTGAATCATAGAATCTAGTCCAACTCCCTGCAATGCAGGAATCTCAGCTAAAGCATCCATGACAGATGGTCATGGATGGCCTAGCATTTACTGTGGCATAAACATTCATCAAATGCATGATGTGGTTGCTGCAATAGTTCCATGATCTGGTTGTCCTGTGTGGTGTCTGTTTTTAACTGACTGGTTAGTTGGTTGGTTGAATTTCCTCCCACTCTTCCTTGGAGGCAGAGACCTCCATAAACCACCATACACACTTATGGTGCTATACACAGATGAATAGATAAAGCAGACTTCTCTTTAGAAATGCTTTGTAATTATGCCCATGATCCATTTTTGATGTGTCCTTAAGAGAAAGGAATTGCATGACTGCTAGGAAGCCACTGATAACATCCTCCTGTACTTTCCTTATCCTCTCCAGAGCGGAATATACTTCCCCCACCCACTGAGCCCACAACACTCCACACAGATGTCAGCATCACACACAGCTGTGCTGCCACCTGCCCAGCATGAAGGGTGTGTAGCACCATGAATGAGGCAGTGGTGGCATCTTGTCTCCCGACAAGCTGGAAACTTCAGTGGAATGGAGCGACAGCAGAAAAGTTACCACATTTAATAGGTCTGACAACACCCATCACTATATTTCATGAAATAATCCATTTATCAACTTTTTGTCAACTGGAGCTCACATGGAAACTGATGAGCCTTGCGAAATAGTTTCAGCATGAAGCCTCCCTAAAACAAACAAACATATATGAAACTCTCAATTAAGGCAAGTTACCGAAGACAATTTGCAAAAGGGCACAATACTGCACTCAGATATCTGTGAGTATCCCCTGCTGTTTTAAGTGGGATTTCACACTTTGTGTGGCTGTCAAATTATTGTAGCCTTGTATTATTAAGGAAGTTTGAGTTCCTTAACCATTCTCCAAATAACACCAGAGGTTTAGGATTCATGTTGGTCCTTCAGGACAAAGAGCTAGTGAACAGAAACCTCTGTTAAACCAACTCTATTGGATGAACAGAAGACAACAAAACTTCCAGGATGTCTGTATTTTATTGTGAAGGGTCATGATGAGGTCGCATTTTTGTAGTGTGATCCTACATGTAAAACTTCTTAGCAGCTTTCACTGCCATCTCCTAGGCCATGGGTAGGCAAACTAAGGCCCGCGGGCCGGATCCAGCCCAATTGCCTTCTAAATCCGGCCCATGGACGGTCTGGGAATCAGCGTGTTTTTACATGCGTAGAATATGCCCTTTTATTTAAAATGCATCTCTGGGTTATTTGTGGGGCATAGGAATTTGTTCATTTCTTCCAAAAAAGATATAGTCCAGCCCCCCACAAGATCTGAGGGACAGTGGACCAGCCCCCTGCTGAAAAAGTTTGCTGACCCCTGTCCTAGGCTTTCCTAAGCATCCTATAAGATGTTCTTGAGGCTCCGTTGCATGCACGCTGCCATACCAGCTCTAGCCGTCTGAGGTCCTCTTTCATTTTCCAGAGCTCCTCGGTAAACCAGGGGGCCCAGTTTCGGCGGGGTCGCAGAGGGCGCTTAGATGCAATCTCATTGATGGCCGCTAAGAGCCGGTTATTCCAGTTCTTGACAAGCTCATCTAGTGAGCTGCCGGGGGGGAGCAGGGTCCCGCAAGGCCTGACAAAATCCATCAGGATCCATCAGCCTCCATAGGCGAGCCCCAAATAGGTTCGCCACCCAAGCGGGTGGGCGGGGCGGGGGGGAGTCAATCCTGGCTTTCAGAGCGTAGTGATCAGACGATGGCACTTCCACAAGGGGGGCACAGCTATACCTATAGATGATCACATCTATACCTGCCCCAAAGATCAGATCCAGAGTGTGGCCTGCTTGATGTATGGGACCCAAAACAAACTGGGAGAGCCCTAATGTCACCATGGAAGACACTACGTCCAGAGCCCGAGAGGAAGGGATGGCATCGGCATGGACTCTGAAGTCCCCCAGAACCGATAGGTTAGGGAACTACAAGGCCCAGCCTGCCACCACCTCCAGCAGGCCTGACAGGGTGGCTGCGGGTGTGCTAGGTGGTTGGTACACAAGCCAGACAGCCAAACTCTCCTTGGTGCCCCACACCAGGCCAACACATTCAGTGCCAGAGATCGATGGTGCTGGCTGAGCCCTGAAAGAGCAATCCTCCCCGATTAATGCTACCCCTCCCCTCTGACCCACAGTCCGTGACTGGTGGAGGACAGAGAAACCCGGGGGTGCCATCTCAATCAAGGTGATTACTTTGCCTTCCCGCACCCAGGTCTTCGTCACACAAGCCAGGTCAACCCCCTGTGAGATAAAAAAGTCTCGCATGGTGGTGGTTTTATTGCCTATAGACCTGGCATTGCACAACACCAGTGACGGAGATGAGTAATCCCTGCTCACCCTACCCTCTTCCCTCAGGATGGGGTGTAGATTGGAAGGGGTTCAAGCATCTCCGCATCTCAAAACCTATAACATCTACCCCCACCGCCAGACCTCCCTAGCTCTTCAAAGGTGGTGATCCCAAACCCTGTACTGGCCTTCCCCATAAAGGAATGATATCCCCTCATATAACATATGCATATAACTGTATAGCTTATAGTTCAAATAAGTAAGCAGGGCTCTGCATTCTGGTATCTTTGAGGCTCAAAATTATCCAACATTATTTTCAGCCCATCTAAAATAACTACAGGCCTTCCATCACTATCAAAATTCCATCCCATCTGTTCCACCTTAATCCTAAAATTATTCCTTTCTCCTTGCTGATTCCTTATGAATTTTAAATACAGCACATTACCCAGGGTTCTCCTTCAGGTCTAGTCTTTTATATCTTTCATGATCTTTTTCTTGTTTTTGTGTGTTTGCTACATTGTTGGCCAACCACCATTAACTGCCGCACATCACAAAGGCTTGTTCTGCTGATTATAGCCTTGATCTACCAATTGAGGTTCTTTAAAGGGCAATGTTTTCTTTCGGTTCATTCTCCTGAATCATATAAGATAGGGAAACGGCCACAGGAAGTCTAACGTGCCTTCCAGATGATGAAGGTAGCAGGCAAAGCTAAAAGTTAGAATTGGTACCACTTTGTCCAGATTGGGTTCCATGATGTTCAGGCCCTGCCCTTCCACTCTAAATATATGCAGAACACCTCATCACCAGTATTAGGTGTGGGATGGCCACATGTACATCGCTAAAAATGAGAAAATGCATCACCAAAAAGGGAAATGCAAGGTGGCAAAGATTGGCATAAAATTGGCATTTGTTCATTTATAGGTAAATGTAGAAATAATGGCCATAATTTATATAGAAAGGCAGTTTGTCATAGTGGGAAAGACTGTGCTAGTTGTTGATGGACAATTTCAACATCCTCTTGCTCCCCTTTCACTTGGTTCTTTATGTTTAAGCCAGTTTCTATATTTTGCATACATTTCAATGCTGATTGAATTGTCACAGAAAATACTTTTCATATTCCATACATGACAACTGAGGATCATAACCCATCCACTGTATGAAGTGGCCTCATGTCCACTGACTGATGCCGAAATAAAACTTGTCAGTCCATAGGGTGCTATAAGACTCTTTTTTTGCTCTTCTTCCTGCAACCCCCTCAGGCAGAAACTTCTTAGGAACCTTCTCTTGCTTGCTCTTCCTCTACCATTCTGTTCCATCTTTGATCCTCCAAGCTCCACCCCCATTCCACAGATGGAGCACACTGGCAGTTGCTAGGCAACATATCTTCCTCCTCTTCTAATTCACACATAGCCTCCTTCCCATCTATCTACTAACCTGGTAACAACTGTTTGGGACTTCCTTCTCAAGGATAAGATGCCAGAGGTGGTGCTTCAAGAGATTCTTTCATCTTTCTGGGAAAATGAATGGCAGCCTGGCATGGCTGCTCATTATGTTCTTGAGGAATCTCCTGAGTGAGACTGGTGGCCAGACACCACCTCAGGGCTTTAGGTATGCCTCTTATGAGGTGACCATCCCAAGGAAACTGAGCTTCAGGTATGGACTACAGGAAACCCGGTATGTCAGCTACCTGCTGCAGATTGAGGGGAAGGGCCAGGTGGTGCATCTCCAGCAGAAGAAGGGCATTGTTCCTAAAGACTTCCCCATCTTTACGTACAATAAGGAAGGGGACCTCCAGGTTGACTATCATTACATCAGGGATGAATGTTTCTACAGTGGTTTCATACAAGACAAGCCTCTCTCTTCAGTCACTCTCAGCACTTGCTCAGAGGGACTCAGGGGCCTGTTACAACTTAACAATGAGACATATCAAATTGAACCTGTCCAGCCATCTGCTACCTTTCAGCATGTGGTGTATCGACTGGAAACAGTGGAGGGTGCCATGTACATGAGGTGTGGGTTGACGGAGGAGGAGCAAAGGCATCAAGAGGCCGTGATCCAAGACAGAAAGCAAGTGGCTGTCAGAAGTCCTCCAGCAGAACTCTGGTGGCCACACAAGAGACATGCAGAAGTGGCATTTGTGGTGGAGCATGAACGATACGTTAAGTTTAATAAAAATGAAACTGATATAGCTATGAAACTTCTCGAGACCATCCATATGGTAAATTCATTTTTTGAGCCATTTTTGGTTGAAGTGTCTGTAGCAGGACTGGAGATATGGACGGAAAAGAACCTCATAGATATTGGTAAAACTTTAGGAAGGACACTTAAAGCTTTTACTGTATGGAGACATGACATTCTACTTAACCATCTAAAGAATGATGCTGCTCACTTAATTGTATACAGGTCGTACGGAAGGAATCTTGGACGAGCATATGTAGCACAAATTTGTGATAACAGGGCTACTGGTGTTGAAGTATCAAGAAATTTCAATTTGTTTGATTTTTCTGTACTTTTTGCCCATGAATTTGGACATAATCTTGGTATGAGCCATGATGAACCAGACTGTACATGTGATCGACGTGCCTGCATTATGTCTGCTTTGTACTCACGGACTGATAAGTTTAGCAACTGCAGTTACCATAAATATTTCAATCTAAAGGACTCAACTTGCTTGTTGATTCCACCAGACCCTGATCAAATGTATAAACTCAAATACTGTGGGAACAAAGTAGTGGAAAAAGGAGAGCAATGCGACTGTGGTTCAGCTGTGCAGTGTCAATCAGATCGATGTTGCAGGCCAGATTGCACATTGCATCCATTTGCCAATTGTTCTTCTGGACTGTGTTGTGCCAGGTGCAAGTACCGTCCCGCTGGATCCATTTGCAGAAAGAGTATTAGCATCTGTGACCTGCCTGAGTTTTGCACTGGGACTTCAGACCAGTGTCCAGAAGATGTTTACATACAAGATGGTGCCCCTTGCGGTGATGGAGTCTATTGCTATCACGGTCATTGTACTACTCCCAATGGGCAGTGTGAAAAGATATTTGGTAAGAAAACCGTACGAGCTTCAGAGGATTGTTTCAGAGGACTGAATGCTCGAGGTGATCGCTTTGGCAATTGTGGCCTTGAACATGGTATTTTTAAGAAATGCAATGCTGAAAATATTCTATGTGGCCGAATGCAGTGTAGTAATATCCATAGTGTACCTACCTTGGAGGAACACCAAACCATCATTCAAACCACCATTGGCAAAAGTAACTGCTGGGCTACCGACTACCACAGTGGAATGGAGGTAGCTGATCTTGGAGCAGTAGAAGACGGTACACCTTGTGGCACTGGCATGATGTGTATGAATAGGGAATGCAAGAACGTGTCCCTCTTGCAGTATGATTGTAATGCCACAAAGTGCCATAATAGGGGAATATGCAACAACCACAAACACTGCCATTGTTCTTATGGTTGGGCCCCTCCTGACTGTCTAAAGGAAGGACATGGGGGCAGCATTGACAGTGGGCCAATTTCAAAAAACTGGAATGGTGTCAGTGTAGGTAGTATTGTAGGAAGTGTGTTGGTCCTTTCCACAGTGACTGCTGCTGTTGGCATGGGTGTGTATTACAGGTTTGTGCTACGTAACAAGGTTAGAAGAATGAGTTTAAGAATCTCTCCCTCAGAATCAACAGAGGAATGAAAACCACACTAGATCACAGAAGCGACCAATGCAGAAAGTTTCAAAACGGTATGATGGGTATAATGAGCACTATTACATAACATATATTTGACTCTGTAAGCATTGGTTCAGTTCATCTGAAAGGGAAATATTCACATATGAAAATATTTGCCTATACTTTCACTTTCTGTTGAGAGTCTCTTTGTTGTTCAGGACAGAAGTCCTATCCTATGTTGAGTGGGAGAAATCTGTCCAGTGGAATGGAATATTATCATACCATGCTAAAGAAATGCATGGAAGCAGTGCTGGTATTTTGGGTATCTTGGATTCTCTCCTAAAGTAACCTTGGGTGTACAGGGACAGAATCATAACCTGGTATTATTGTGAAGTGAATTCACATCTGTCTAGAAAGCCATTGCAAAAATTGTACTGATAATTATGTCGACACAAATGTTAATGTTGAAATGAGACAGTTTATTAAAAATATTACAAAACCACCAAAACATAATATTTCAAAAAGCTATAATGGAAATAATGGCAAATGTTATGTAAAATATTTGAGGGTGCAATCTTTTCATTAAAGTTTTATGTTTGTTTAGCACCTTGTTTATAAAATTTGCCACACAGGATAATCTTTAATTTATCCACAAGGAGAAAATAGTTTCATATATTTAGAGCATCTCTCTGTGCTTTAACACAGAATCATGTCCTTTTAGCCATTGGAAGGTAGTCAGTGATTGGAAACCTGTCTTTAAAAAGGAATGCTACATGGTTAGAAGATCTTATTTTTAGAGAGGCCAAAGCACTTTTGGATAAAACTAGCAGGTAAGGGTGCTCTCTGATAATGGTACATCCCCTTTCTGAAATGTTTCACATGCCCCTGAGAGTTTTAACTTCCCTTACCTAGTTAAGGACAGGAAGAGTCATAGTTCAGTGGCTGAGCCCCCTTTTTTTATGCAGAAGGTCCAGGATGAATGCATTTTTGTGACTCCATTCAAAAGGTTCTCAGGTAGCAGAATGGCTAGGAGAGCCACTGAGATGCCAGAGAGCCTGCGGGATCCCCCAGATGACCTGCTTATTGAGCATTCATCTTGATTTGTTTGTGCCGAGGTTCTGCATTTCCCCATCACTCCTCTAATCACTAAAGAAAATCCATTTAAAAAACAAATTTGAATGTCAGAGCACCCAAGTGCTTTTTAGTCCAGTTTAATTGCACAATCCCACTTGCAAAATACTGACAGTCTGAAAGTGACCTGTGTCCCTCGAGATCCTTTGCCATATTGCACGATATTGGTTTGGATGGATGAAAGGTCTGACTCATTGTAAGGCAGTTTTGCTATTACAGGTTCGAAATAATGAAAATGGAGATTAAATGCATTAATGGAAACATTTGTAATTTGCATCATTTATTCCAGTTACCAAATTGTGTTGCGTGTGTCCCAGCATGTTCAGTCTTGAATCATAAAAAAACCCTGCTTCCCTAGAACACAGTGAATATCTTAAGATTTATTTTTCCATTCCAGGGATGAACGTTTTGTGCAGGTAGACTGAACGCTTATCAAGGTTAACACGAAAGGTTATTGTATTCCTTTTGCAAGTTCTAGATTTTCTTACTCTGAGAAGCAAGCCCTTCTTAATACGTTAACTTGAAAGTTTAGGAGCTTAAATGCCAGTCCTTAATAATGTAGTCTCTGTGTAGCATTCTATGGAGAATTCTGTGTTTTTGGGGAAGAATACAGGAAAGATAATGCTCCAGGTCAGGATAAGCTGAATTAATTATTCCTTTAGAGAGTTGTTAGTAGAATATTCAGTGCAGTGCATGTACCTACTACGCACAACTTGTGTGAACTGAATTGAGATCTTTTCATATTCAAAGCAGGTAAACTTCACTTCTGAATATCACTGTAATTAATTCCCTCCAGGGGCATGTAGAAATGGTAGGTATAATTAGCTGTGAAGATACCTAACACTGCTGTCCTGTATCAGGGAAGTTAAATCGCTAAATTCTCCATTTACTTTTTTTTTTAAATGACCTTGCATCAAACAATACTTTGAACTATCTTCTGATAGTCCGTGTGCAAAACTATGCTTGTGCCAAATACATCCCCCCCCCCCAGCCAAACAAAAATAAATTCACTTGAAGTTGCCATGGAGTTTTCAGTCGTATCAGCGCTCGTTTCCACTGCCTGTGAAACGGTTTGTCAGGATGAAGTCACTCATGGTTTTAATTAGAGCTACCACTGATTTTTCACCTGTTAGACAAATTCCAAGGTGGATTTGATCAGCTGAAACATGTAAAGGAATTCAAAGGAAGCTAGCTTATTGGGGAAGATTAGAAAGAGGCTTGTCTCTCTTTTAGCTTTACAACTAATACTAATAGTAAACTTAAGTGGTGAGTCCCAACAGGACTGTAGCCAAAGCAGAGGCAGAATGAAACCATTTGTGGGGTGAAGGTATCAGTGTGCTCAGTGAAGTCCCACAGACTTTAGAAGTGCATTCCCACCCCCCCAAAGCAGGAGCAATGCTCTCAGAAGCAGCCCAACAAGGCCTGGACATGTCTAGTAGCCTTGGAATATGGAGTGACAGCTCACTCACTTCTGCCACTGGAATCTCAGGCTGCCTGGTTGACTCAGAGCTCCTTTAACTAAGTTTGGCTGGGACACCAGCTACAACGGGATAGGGAACCTCCCACATGCAGGCCAGAGTTGGCCCTCCAGGAGTTCAGATGTGACCTATGAGGTCATTTCCCCCAAATCATGGCCACCTGCCCCACACCTGTTGCCATATATCAGGTGTGGGACAGCTAGAGACATGGCTTCCAATGCACAACTGGGAGCTTTTAAGTGCACTGCCAGTTGTGCACGTCATTATAAATGACTTGGATGAAAGAACTGAGGGGATGCTCATCCGATATGCAGACGGCACAAAATTGGGAGGAGTGGCTATATTCCTGAGCTGCTGAAGGGGTGATGGAAAAGAGCGAAGGAAGCCTCTGACTCTTACCAGCAAACTTATTTCCCTGCACCTGGAGTCTTCCTTCCACCTTGTATTTGATGGAAGCCTCATGTTTTAATTCAGGCATAGGCAAAGTCGGCCCTCCAGATGTTTTGGGACTACAACTCACATCATCCCTGACCACTGGTCCTGTGAGCTGGGATGATGGGAGTTGTAGTCCCAAAAACATCTGGAGGGCCAAGTTTGCCTCTGCCTGCTTTAATTGCTACTGGGAACAGAATGTTAAGCTAAGAAGATCTAGATATAACCCAGAAAATAAACGAGTACATACATACTTCATTTGCAAAGCTGGATTTTGCACATCTCTCAACTGCCAGTTAATTTACCCCAAAGCAAAACTTAAGTCATATTTGAAAAGTCCTATCCTATGTTGATGAAAATCTTCAGGAGCCTCAGTAAGGATGATATCACACAGGTAGAGAGGTGCAGGGTAATTGCACAACCCTAGATAAGAGTAAAAACTAGTCTAGCCAAGTACCGTATTTTTTGCACCATAACACTCACTTTTTTCCTCCTAGAAAGTAAGGGGAAATGTCTGTGCGTGTTATGGAGGAAATGCCTACGGGTGGCATGCCTACGGATTTTCCTCCTCTATGTGCGTGTTAAGATCGGGTGCGTGTTATAGAGCGAAAAATACGGTACTCTCCCCCTCCCAGCTGAGACTAACACCAGATGCTCAGAGGATGATGAAAACTCACTGTTTTGCATGCCTGGCAGGACTTTGGAAGTCCACTGCTTGCAACTCCCAAAAGTTGCTGCCACCTAGTAGCTATGGGCCAATGATCTGACTAAATTTAAGGCAAAGGTTTAAAGCCTGCACCACTGCAGAGTGCAGGCAGGGAGATTTGCAAGAGGAAGAAAGCAAGCAGAAAACTAATACACCAAGAAGCAGTCTGAGCCAGAAGTTCTCTCTGGTATACTTGTTTGCCTGTTAGTAAGTTTGTGGCATTCCTTCTGTAGTCAGAACCTGGCTTACCCACTCTACTATCTGACAATTTTACTACCTCAGCCCCCATATCCTGAGATTCAAAGGCAGAGCCTGAGAGCTCTCAAGTGTGGCACCAGTTCTTCAAAAAACAAACAAACAAAAATTCTAGTTACGATTCTAGTTTGTCTTGTTAACAGGTCCTACTGTGGGATTGCTGCCTCGTTTCTCCTGAGTTTACTCAAAACACGCCTGTTTTTGGTGTTTACCTCTCTCAAAGAAACAGAGTGACACTGACTGTAAAAAAAAAAAAAGGCTGGAGAAAGGAGATAATTTAAATTTTAGAATGTGTGTGAAGGCTCGAGACAATAACTTGCCCCATTGTGCTATGATTCCATGATAGGGAGCTGAGTTCACTTTCCCCAGAGCCAAATCCAACACCTGCTTGCCGACAACTACAAGATTCCTGGCTTGGTTGGCTCATTTTAGAAACCAACAAATAAAGTATTTGCTATTCTAGCTCAAAGCAGCTTTGCAATTTCTAGATAGAGAAAAGAATACAAAAGAGCACACTTATTTTTAGCATTTTGGGTTTTGTTTTTGTTTTTTTTTGGTTTTGCATCTGCCTCTTCTTGGAATCTCACCAGGGAAGCTTGTTCTGCAGTCTGACTTTCATTGCATCATACAAACAAACAAACAAAACAACCCACCTCTTAAATACATAATAGATGTAGTTGAACACACAAAGGTACTGTGCTAATTTGAAGCATACGTCACTAATCAAACAAATGACAATATAGGTTATATCAACATCACTGCAGAACATTAGGCTGTCTGTCCCCTTACATCAGGGTTGGGGAATATATGATCCTCCAGACGTACTTGAACCCATCAGACTCAACCAGCATGGCCAATGGTGAGGCAGGATGGTAGCTGTTGTCCAACAGGTTCTGGAGGACCACAAGATCCCCACTCTTGCCTTATACATATGAAAAAAAGTCAGCAAATTCAAGTACCTTAGGAAGGAGATTTTTTAAAACAACAACAACAACATACCTCTACCTGAGGCTTACTACACAGCACACAAGTGGTGTGCCAGAAATTTCCCCTGTGTTTTTTCTTGACCATTCTCCATCCATTAATGAAAGAGGAAACTGCCTTCAAAAACTTTCCATGGCTGAAAGTGTGAAGTTTTGATTGACTTGCCTAACTTTCAAGGTGGTCAAGGGGTGTTTTGTGTGTGTGTGTGTGTGTGTGTGTTTTCTTTCATTCAACAAATTATCTCACCAGCAGTCTACACTTTTTTATGTAATATTTTTTATTCATTTTCCAACAATTTTTTATACAACCAATTCACATTTTATCACACATTCATCTCTTTTTTTGACTTCCCTCAGCTCCTCTGCTGATCTTTCGTTTGCATCTATATTATTAACTTCGTATTGCCTTTAAATAACTCCTTTCCTATTATTCTCTTTTTAACAATATTTCTCTATTTTTCACAGTCTCTTGAAAACCAACAAACGTTGTCTGTTCATCACATATGCCTTTCAGATAATCTGTAAATCTTCCCCAGTCCTCGATGAACTTTTGGTCTCGTTGGTACCGAATCTTCCCTGTTAGTTTGTCCAATTCTGCATAATCAGTCAATTTCAGTCTCCATTCTTCCACCGTCGGTATTTCTACCTGTTTCCATTTTTGGGCCAGAAGAATTCTCGCTGCTGTAACTGCGTATTGAAAAAGTTTACAATCTTTCTTACTTTTCTCATTTCCTACCAATCCCAATAGGAAGGCTTCTGGTTTCTTAATAAACGTATATTTCAACATCTTTTTCAATTCATTATATATCATTTCCCAGAAGCCTTTCACCTTTTTACACTCCCACCACATATGATAGAATGTCCCTTCTTTTTCTTTACATTTCCAACACTTATTACATGTTTTATACATTTTGGATAGTTTTACTGGCGTTATATACCATCTATATACCATTTTCATTACATTTTCCTTTAACGCAGAACATGCCGTAAATTTTAGTCTTTCGTTCCATAATTTTGACCACTCATCATATTGTATATTATAACCAAAATCTCTGGCCTAATGTATCATTACCAATTTAACCTCTTCATCTTTTGTATACCACTCCAGCAACATTTTATACATTTTAGACAAATTTTTATGCTCATTATTCAATAACTCTAATTGGAATTTTGATTCTTTTTCTCCATATCCATACACTTTACAATCTTTTTTAAACATTTCACAGACCTGATAGTAATGCAACCAATCATAGACAAATTCTTTTACTTCTTCATAGGGTTTCATTTTCCATTTCCCCCATTCTTTAACTACTAGTTCTCCATATGTTATCCACCTCCCCCTCATATTAATCTTTTTCACACTCATCACTTCTAAAGGTGAAATCCATCGGGGGAGTTTGAATTCCAGCAAATTTTTATACCTTTCCCATACATTTATCAATGACCTTCTGATGTGGTTTTCAAATCCTTTATGAATTTTCTTCTTTTCATACCATATATATGCGTGCCAACCAAATCTATTATCAAACCCTTCTAAATCCAACAATTCTCCATTTTCTAATTTAATCCACTCCTTTAGCCAGCACAAGCAAGATGCTTCATAATATAGTTTCAAATCTGGCAGTGCGAAGCCACCTCTTTCCTTCGCATCTGTCAATAACTTAAACTGCCAGCAGTCTACACTTTTGCAGGCTTCCCAGGTGTCTCCAAAGTACTCTTAGAATGGCAATAATGACCACCTGAGATGTGCTGGAACACACCTGAGAAGCCAGAACTAAGTTTGGGTGAGTTCCAGCTGAAAAAGAAAATCCCTGGTTTTCGGGTCTCACACAGACACCTTTCCCAGTCCCGATCTGGCATCAGGAATGACAGGAGTTGTAATCCAGCAACAGTTAGAGGGTTGTAGGTTCCTTATGTCAGCTAGTCCAACCCTCCCGCAATGAAAGAATATGTAGCTGGCCCATATGGGGATAAACCCACCTCCTTGCTGCTATCAGCACCATGCTCTAATCAAGTGAGCCACTAGAAGCTTCTAGTTTCTTTTGTAAGGAGAGCAGGGACTTACAAAAGCAAAGAATCTACCCACATCAACTGACTAAGTTCTCCTTTGGCTTCTGGGCTGTTTGTGTGCCAGTAACTATGAAAGATAAAACTGAAGCTTTCCCCTGATTGTACAAACTAGCATAAATGCTCCAAAGTGCAGCAGCTGTCATGTGCATTTCTAGACACACCTCTCACCCCCCCACAAGCTGTAGATAATGTTAATCTTGGCACATTACATCATGCTTGGATATTTGCTAGAGAGGAGGCTTCCCTCCATATAATATCCCACTAATGCAGCAGTGAAACTGCCTTCATTAGGCAGAGATAAGGTAATGCATGTGGTAATCTTTTTGGGAGAAAGGTAGCTTTTATGGAGTGTGAGAGAGCCCTGCTCGTTTCTATACAGGTACTTTATGATGCTGAATTGAGCTCCTCAATTAATAATTCCCCATATGGTATTTGCTCATTAATGCTGGAAATAATTCTTTTTTGTTCTCTACTTTTGTTAGCTAATAAGGCTCGAGGGCATCTTCAATGATTGGCGATAGCTGAGGAAGAGAACAACTTATTACTTACGTTGTTTACACAAGTGCGAATACAGTAGTAATACATGAGTGCTTAGTGACAGCTATTTTCCTTGGAGTAAGCAACATGGATGGGTATCAGCTACCTGGAAAACCAGCTGTTGATTGCAAACCTAAATGCACAGGGGACTCTGAAAAGTACAAAAGACCCCATGCTTCAGAACATTGCATTGCAGAAGTAGGGAGGTGAATGGAACATCTCTCTCTCTCTCTCTCTCTCTCTCTCTCTCTCTCTCTCTCGGTGTGTGTGTGTGTGTACGCTGCAGAGCTAGAGCATTTGTCCTGCCTTTGTGTTAATTAAACATACTTTTGAACACTGGCATATCACTTGGGCCAAGGCTGAGTTCTACATCTTTTACCGTATCTATGTCTTTTACTATAACAACATGAGAAGTAAGTGAGCTATGGCATTGAGGAGTAAGAAAGTCCCGAGAAGCCTTCAATTACCACCACTTCTGTCACCAATGTTGAGTTGAGTTGGCATTTGTATGTGATGGCAAAGTCACTTTAAAAAGGCAAGGGGAGAAGAAGGCAACAGCTACACACCACTAATTTGTGAGCCTGGTGAAGCCATGAACACTGGTAGCAACCCAAAATATTTATGAGGGGAAAAGGGGGCAAACAGATTCCAAGGGGACAGACTTCACCTCAAAACATTAAACCAACTCTATTTCACACTAATGCTCCAATCCTAAAACATGTTTATTCAGAAGTAAGGAACACTGATTTCAATAAAATTTACATCCAAGTAAATATGTATAAGATTGAAGACTTAATCAACATTTTAATTTATTTTTTATTAGCCACGTTCTCTTGGCGCTGCTAAAAATGCTTTGCTGCAATAATGAGAACAATAATGAGAATCCATCTCGATCTGATTTGTAGAAGTGGGTCTTGCGCAATTGAACGCTTTTCTTTCAGCAGCATTTGCTGGTGTTGAAATGCAGGGACAGAAAGCATTGCCTGTTGGGTTTCTGCCTGTGATGCTGCTGCAAAAAGTACAGGAGCCCTGAGGGAAATATATGGCAGTCACAGATACTGAGTTGTATGTCAAGAAGTCAGTCAATCCACACACTGCAGGATAGTGAAGTAAATGTGGATAATATGGAGCCCTGGACACACAGTATCAGTACAGAGAGAGGTGGTCATTTCTGGGTTAGGATGGAAGGGTCTGCCAATTTCTATTCTATTAGTTTTCATTTTAAATTTGGTTCTCAACATTACTGCATCGATTTGGATATATATCTATATCTATATTATCTATATCTATATTGATATAGATATATATATATAGATAGATATATAGATATATAGATATATCTCCTCACAAAAATTCCTCAACATTTTAGTGTGAATTTCTCTGACTACATTTTTAATGCTCTTTTGGCACAAGCACTCTCCAAATATAGTGCATTTCCATATGTTATTGACACTAATATATTCATTCTTAGGCACACCTTGACCTTATATAATGCATTTTTGCAAACATTGGTTGCTTGGAGAAGCGCGTTGCGAATTTCAGATAAGTGAGATTTGGAAGGATGGCTACATTTCAGTTCTCATACCGTCTCAGAAAGTGTGAATTTGATCGATTCAGATTTAAATGTGAAGTGAATCAGTTTTCTCCTCCATCCCTATTTCTGAAGTGAAAAAGAAAAAAGGCAGAAGAAGTGAATGAGAGTTAAGCATGCATTGCAAGAACAGAGAATCCACCTCCATATGTAATCACATCATTTTACTTTGCATTCAGCCTGGAATAACTAACTACCTTGTTAGTGAGACACATTCATGTCTCAATTATTTCTGCATCCAGACCTTTAGAGACTTTGAATTGCTTTGCAGATTGAAGGGATCCAGACCGGAGCATCTCAGCTTCAAATACAAACTGCTTAAGGCAATCAGCTGAAGACAGGGGACGGGAAACATGAATTGAATTGCTGTAGGTTGTACCCACGGAAGTCATCCCATTAGGGCAAAGACTTACATCTGCACAATGAGACTTCCTCTCCCTATTTTCTCCATATGTCACCCTCCCAATCTGCTCTGATCCCCCATAATTGGGAAACAATAAACAGCACAGTTTTCTAGGGTGGCATTTGCCCATCTTTGCTCCCCATACTGTCACTTATGGCCAGGAACAGCACAGCTAGCCTGACCTAGCTAGGCTGCCTAAGTGCTTTAAGCCAAAAGGAATATTTGAGCCTTAGCTTATACTGGACCAGCATAATGCATTTGGGCTTTATCCTGTCCACTTTTCTTGGAGGGTAAGACTGGCTCCTTATAGAATTGTAGAATTGAAAGGGACCACAAGGATCACAAGGACCACAAGTAGTGATGTATGGAAGTGAGAGCTGGACCATAAAGAAGTCTGATTGCCGAAGAATTGATGCTTTTGAATTATGGTGCTGGAGGAGATTCTTGAGAGTCCCATGGACTGCAAGAAGATCAAACCTATCCATTCTGAAGGAAATCAGCCCTGAGTGCTCACTTGAAGGACAGATCCTGAAGCTGAGGGTCCAATACTTTGGCCACCTCATGAGAAGAGAAGACTCCCTGGAAAAGACCCTGATATTCGGAAAGATGGAGGCCACAAGGAGAAGGGGGTGACAGAGGACAAGATGGTTGGATAGTGTTCTCGAAGCTACAGAAGTGCCTGGCGTGCTCTGGTCCATGGGGTCACGAAGAGTCGGACACGACTAAACGACTAAACAACAACAACACAAGGATCATGTAGTTAGTACAACCTAATGTGGGGCTCGAACCCATGATTCTGAGACTCTCATGCTCTACCAACTGAGATCACTGCACCTTGCTTGATTGCCCTGACCAGAGATGTATAAGTGAATAGTTAGTTAAGAATCTTTCCTTCTAGAGGCCACATTTCTTTTAGTATCTAATCTCATTATGAGTCTACTGATAGATTGGGGAAAGGAAGTTGATTAAATAAATTAAGAGAGAGAAAAGCAGATGATAAATGGCAACAAACGGCATTGATGGAATGATGTATTAAATGTAGACTTTGGGATGTATGCACATTTTGCAAGGAAATGAAGGCAAATCTGTTGGTTTCACAGAACTTGCTTCCAAATTCTTCATTCCAGTGGAAAGGAAACAAAAGGCTTGTGTGGGTTGGAGATAAGGACTTATTTGGGTAAGAGAATCCTCCAGAGCAGGTGTGGGGAAGCTTTGGCCCTCCAGATGTTGTTGAACTACAACTCCCATCATCTCTGGCCATTGGCTATGCTTGCTGGTGCTGCTGGGAGTTGTACTTCAGCAATAAGGCGAATACCTGATCTAGAGACCATGGTGGATTGGTCTAGCACAGGCTTCCTCAACCTCAGCCCTCCAGATGTTTTTGGTCTACAACTCCCATGATCCCTAGCTAGCAGGACCAGTGGTCAGGGATGATGGGAACTGTAGTCTCAAAACATCTGGAGGGCCGAGGTTGAGGAAGCCTGGTCTAGCGGTTCTATAAGCCATGATGGCAAAATGGAGGGAGAAAGCATGTCACCGAATGGCTATTGCCATAATAGCTATATGACAGTGTGGTGCATTATTTATTGATTGAGCGATCAATTTCATAAAATTTATGATTGTTGGAACCTCAAAGCCATTTACAAAAAGAATAAAACAATAAAATCATCAGTAAAAAGGTTAAAACAACTGTTTTAAACATTAAAAAAAAATTAAAACCAGCCATTAACTAAAAATGGATGTGCTTTAACACATCAACATTCCACACATCTGAGTCGGCTTGTCTCAATAAAAAAGTTTTTACAGGTACCAAAAAGAGTTCTGTGAAGGTACCTGCCTGATGCCAAGTGTAGGTGCTGCCTTACTAAAAAGACTGATTTCCTACAAATGTGGTAAAAGTAAGAGTGCCAGTTTCACCAATCAAAGCAGTGAAGTGAATTGGTATGGGGTAAGCTGATCTCGCAGGTAAGCTGCTCCCAAGCTGTTCAGGGCATTATACACTAACAGTAACAACTTGAAGCGGGCCCAGCAGCAAATTGGCAATTGGTGCAGGTCTCTGAGCACAGGTGTTATATACGGACAAGACCTCGCTCTTACCAGCACTTGTGCTGCAGCACTCTGCACTAACTGCAGCTTCTGGATCAAGCACAAGGAAATTCCCACATAGAGCACATTGCAGTAATCCAATCTTGAAAAAACCAGTGCATGAACTGACTGATGGACAAGTTTCCCTGGCCCAGGAATGTCCGTAGCTGTTGTACCCGTTGCAGTTGGTAAAAGACACTTCTGACCACTGAGGCTACCTGGATCCAGAAACAACCTCAGTGTAGTGGTTAGTTAGAGTGTTGGGTTAGGACCCAAGAGACTGGGGTTCAAATTGCTCCCCATAAAGTCCAAAACATCTAGCAGGCACCAGGTTGGCAAAGGCTGCCTTAGATATTTTTTGCCTGCTCTTTATATAACGCTATACTGTTTTCCTTTATGGCAAATATTTGCATGAGCCACCATGTGAAACTAGGTTGTGTGTATCCAGCTCTTACAAAGGAAGACTGGCACAGAATGCCAACTTGCAGTGAGTGATCTAAAAATTGGACAGCCTGTAGGGGCACCACACCTATGCCCAGTCTGCTGTCACTGGCATAATCTCTCTTTTCTCTCTTTGTTTTTAACCAACTAAAAACCTTTTCAGAAATGATACTGATAATGTAGCAATAATCCTTAAGGCTTGGCAAACCACTGTGCCTGACTGCCTTTTCATTCCGAGTGCAACCAGTAGCAGTCATTAAATGAGCAACCTAGTTTAGCAGATTGCATAGTGTCCTAATGAGGGCTCATAAAATATCCTGTTTCGCTAGGTTGTTACAGAAATTAGTATTTATTTTATTTTGTTTTACTAAAAATAAAGCCCAACCAAACGCTGCTGTTATTAGAAAGCATTTCCTCAATCTAGCAAACAATTGCATAGTCTTCTTGACTCAAAAATAATATTTTAAAAGCAAAGCTCGCCAAGGCCACTGGGCTTCGGCAAGGGAGAGCTTTCCATTTTAACAGCCTGGCACTTCCAATCATCTGTTACAAAGACCCACACCTGGGGATGAATAACAAAATGTCAGCATGGGGTCAGTGTGGGGATTGTACACTTCTGCTTGCAAGGCAGGCATTCCTGATAGAATCCCCTTAATTACTGTCACCCACCCTGCCTCTTAGTGAATCACATTCCCATTATTAAATATTCAAGGGAGGACTTCGCACTCAGCACAGCGGGACCATTCATTTTCTGGTGGAGGCAGCAATCATGGCAATCTTACTTTCCACTTCCAAAGGTGTAGCCAAGACTCTTTTAGGGGTTTGTGTGTGTGTCAAGCAGCCTGCAGGGCCCCTGTACACAGCCAGGGGCCTGGATGTAACTAAATAGGTCTCAAGTTAAACAGCTCTGGAACAGCTTCTGACACTGTATGAGTGCCAGTGTGGTGTAGTGGTTAAGAGCGGTAGACTTGTAATCTGGTGAACCGGGTTCGCTTCCCCGCTCCTCCACTTGCAGCTGCTGGGTGACCTTGGGCTAGTCACACTTCTTTGAAGTCTCTCAGCCCCACTCACCTCACAGAGTGTTTGTCTTGGGGGAGGAAGGGAAAGGAGAATGTTAGCTGCTTTGAGACTCCTTCGGGTAGTGATAAAGCGGGATATCAAATCCAAACTCTTCTTCTTCACCCAAGCAGGGTTGCCACCTGTCCCGTATAATATAGGATCGTCCTGTAGTTCAATGTAAAATACTACATCCCCCATTGATTCAATACAGGACACAGTTTGTCCTGTAGTTCCACTCTGCTGTACTCTCTCACCCTCCCTTTCTCTCTCTCTTTCTAGGCCAAGTTAGGGATGATCTTCAAATGCCTGCCCTTGCTCCAACCAGTCCATGCTGGCTTGGCTGGAGAAACTGCCTCTTCTTTTCTTTACTTTTCCCCTCCTCACTCCCTCTCCTCATTTGCCCCCCCCCCAGGAGGGGCAAACTAGGGCAAGGCTTTCATGTTATCACTTCCAGTTTTCTGCAGCTTCGGTTTGGGTTAAGGCAGCCATTTGCGGAGCCACGCTGAGTATTTGATGGAAAAACTGGGTATGGATTTTGGTAAATGCTTATTTCCTGTTTTGTATCCCACACTTTCAGCCCAGCCATGCTCCCAGAGCAGTTTGCTTTCAGCACAGGAGAACAGTGTTTTGAGTAAGGAGTTTAGGCTGTGTTCTAAAGTGCTAGTGTGGTGTAGTGGTTAAGAGCGGTAGACTCGTAATCTGGTGAACCGGGTTTGCATCTCCGCTCCTCCACATGCAGCTGCTGGGTGACCTTGGGCTAGTCACACTTTTCTGAAGTCTCTCAGCTCCGCTCACCTCACAGAGTGTTTGTTGTGGGGGAGGAAGGGAAAGGAGAATGTTAGATGCTTTGAGACTCCTTCGGGTAGTGATAGAGCGGGATATCAAATCCAAACGCTTCTTCTTTTTCTTGAATCAGTTGACCAAATCTAGCCTGGCTTATGGGTTTGTGAGGCAAATAGCCCAGTGATACATTGCAATGGGAACAAAGATGGCCCAAGAAAGTATAGGTAATGGGCGGAGATAATTTATCAGTATCCCTCCCCCTCCACTTCAGCTAGGTGTCCAGTGCTGTGCAAAGGGCAAGGGCAAGGCTGCATTTTGATTCAGTCAGAGAACCATGGGCTTTGCCAAAGCATCTTGAAGGTCCAGCCTGTTCCACCAAGAAGACCTGAGGTGGAATCAATGGACTTTGGGTGTCTGTCAGAGTGCTTAACCTGCACCTCCACCTATGCTTGACCTGTATTTTTGTACTTGGTGGACAGTCACCCTGTATAATATTCAGGGGAGGCCTTGCCAGCCATGCCATGGTCAGTGGAATGTCACCTTGTGTCTTTGTGGAAGCGAGTCTTCTTGGTTGTGGCACTGAACATCTTCTTTTACACAGTTCAGGTGATGTTGAACTCTGGTGCAACATAGAGAAAATTGTCTCTGGCAGCTGGCATCCAACAACATCTGGAGGACTCCATGTTGGCTACTCACAACCAAAGCTTTTTGCAAAAGTCTTGCAAAGACCCAGATTCCTGGGTAAGATAAAACAGGCAAGTATTTATATGACAGGGCTACAGTTCAGTGGTAAAGCAGTTGCATTGCATACAGAAGGCCACAGGTCCTGTCCCTGGCATTTCCACATAAGGCTCTTGTTTGAAATTCTGGGGAGTTTCTGCATGCCAGTGTAAACAATGCAGAGCGAGATGGTCTTAACCTGTATAAGGCAGATTCCTTTTGCTCTTTTCTGCCGGCCAGCTATATTTAAAACAAAATGTAGCATAAGCAGTTGGGATGTTTCTTGCACTCAACCCCAACTCCTTACTTTTTTTTAAAGAATGCATATATTGCTGGAAGAATGTGTCCATTTTGTATTTACAGTTACTCTTGTAGTGGCAGGAAATAATATTACCCATTTATTTGCACAACAGTACATTCGTACTTCCTGACACTTTATATAAAAGCTGGGGTTTGGGAGATGCTCTATTTCTATTATGTAAGAAGATGATCCTCTCTCTCCCCACCCAAACTGTTCCCGTCTTCTGTTATCAAGCTGTTCTGTCCTGCAAGCTCACAGGAAAGTCTGCAATGTGGTTGCTATGTGAATTTTGTGGATCGTGCAACCATCTGTGAATTTTAGCTGTTAAGAATATTAAAGAGAGCCGAGAAAGGAGGTGACTGCAATAGACCAACTGCTGGAAGTAAACATTTTGGCAAGAAAGAGTCTGTCATGGAAGACAGTACGCCTTCTCTCTTATCCAAGGATTGTCAATGTGAAGTTATGAAGGTAAGAAGGAGCCCTGGGGGGTGAGACCAAAGGCCCATCTATTCTGTTTCCTCAATGGCCAACCAGATGCTTGTGGGAAGGACATCACTCATGGTCCCCAGCAATGGAGGGATAATGTGAGGCACCAGAAGCATTGTGGGATGGTATCATGTAGGGCTGCCATATTTTGAAGAGCAAAAAAAAAGGGGACATATTTGCCGACTTGTACTTTTAACTAGGAAGTGAGAGCTGGACCATAAAGAAGGCTGATCGCCGAAGAATTGATGCTTTTGAATTGTGGTGCTGGAGGAGACTCTTGAGAGTCCCATGGACTGCAAGTAGATCAAACACATCCATTCTTAAGGAAATCAGCCCTGAGTGCTCACTGGAAGGACAGATCCTGAAGCTGAGACTCCAATGCTTTGACCACCTCATGAGAAGAGAAGACTCCCTGGAAAAGACCCTGATGCTGGGAAAGATTGAGGGCACAAGGAGAAGGGGACGACAGAGGACGAGATAATAAGAATAATTTTTATATATATATATATATCCCGCCTTCCCCAGCCGAAGCTGGGCTCAGGGCAGCTAACAACAATCAAAATAATCCAACATTCTAAAAACATTCATTATAAAATTAATTAAAATCAAATTAATGGCAACCATTAAGCAACATTCTGTGCAGATTGCCAGAGGAGGGGGTCAGGCTATGCCCTGATCAAAGGCCTGGTGGAACAGCTCTGTCTTGCAGGCCCTGTGGAAAGATGTCAGGTCCCGCAGGGCCCTAGTCTCTTGTGACAGAGCGTTCCACCAGATTGGAGCCGCAGCCGAGAAAGCCCTGGCTCTAGTTGAGGCCAGCCTAACCTCTCTGTGGTCTGGGATCTTCAGGATGTTTTTATTTGCAGACTGTAAATTTCTCTGTGGGACATACCAGGAGAGGCGGTCCCGTAGGTACGAGGGTCCTAGGCCGTATAGGGCTTTAAAGGTTAAAACCAGCACCTTAAACCTGATCCTGTACTCCACCGGGAGCCAGTGCAGCTGGTATAGTACCGGAAGAATATGATCTCGCAGCGAAGACCCCATAAGGAGTCTCGCCGCGGCATTCTGCACCCGCTGGAGTTTCTGGGTCAGTCTCAAGGGCAGCCCCACGTAGAGCGAGTTACAACAATCCAGTCTGGAGGTGACCGTCGCGTGGATCACAGTGGCTAGGTCAGGGCGAGAGAGATAAGGAGCCAACTGCTTAGCTTGGCGGAGATGAAAAAATGCCACCTTTGTTATAGCTGTAATCTGCGCCTCCATAGAGAGGGAGGTATCGAAGATTACACCCAAACTCTTAACGGACGATGCTGGCACTAATTGCACCCCCGCAAGAGATGGGAGTTGCCCCCTCAATCCCATATCGCCCCGTCCCAGCCAGAGGACCTCTGTCTTTGAAGGATTTAACTTCAACCGGCTCCCACGTAACCATCCAGCCACAGCTTCCAGACATCTGGTCAGTGTGTCTGGGGCCGAGTCAGGATGGCCATCCATCAACAGATAGAATTGGGTGTCATCGGCATACTGATGGCAACCCAGCCCAAAACTCCGGACAAGCTGGGCGAGGGGGCGCATAAAGATGTTTAAAAGCATCGGGGAGAAAATCGCACCCTGAGGCACTCCACACACCAAGGAGTGGCGCGATGACAATTCCCCCCCAAGCGCCACCCTCTGTCCCCGACCAGAGAGAAACGAGCGCAGCCATTGAAGGACTGTGCCCTGGATCCCCACGTCGGCAAGGCGGTGGTCCAGGAGTTCGTGATCGACCATGTCAAAGGCTGCTGACAGGTCTAGAAGAATCAGCAGCCCCGACCCGCCTCGATCCAGCTGCCTGCGGAGATCATCTGTTAGGGCCACCAGAGCTGTCTCGGTCCCATGACCAGCGCGGAAGCCGGACTGGAATGGATCGAGAGACGATGTTTCATCCAGAAACCTACCAAGCTGTTCAGCAACCGCTCTCTCAATCACCTTACCCAGGAATGGAAGATTCGAAACCGGGCGGTAATTGGATAGATCTAAGGGATCTAATGATGTTTTCCTTAAGAGCGGGCGCACCACTGCCTCCTTCAGTTCCCCTGGGAATATCCCAGTGCCAAGGGACAAATTGATGATATCACCCAGGGGGCCCCGCACCTCATCTGGACACGCTCTAATCAGCCAAGACGGGCACGGGTCAAGAGGACAGGTGGTGGGCTTTCCAGCTCGGAGGAGTCTGTCCACATCGGCTCGCAAATGCCTCACAGCTGTGTGTCAAATTGTTATTTAAATTTGGCTGTCCTTCAAGGGACGTTAACAACCTAATTATACTAAATAATTGCGCCGGGCGAGAGCTAGCGGAGGCAATGGAGGCCGAGAAGTAGGACTTCTTAGCGGCCTTCACTGCCATCTCGTAGGTTTTCATAAAAACCCATAAGATGTTCTTGAAGCTCCGTCACGGGCACCCCGCCATACTCGCTCTAGCCGTCTGAGGTCCCGCTTCATTTTCCGAAGCTCCTCGGTAAACCAGGGAGCCCGGTTTCTGCGGGGTCGTAGAGGGCGCCTAGGTGCGATCTCATCGATGGCTGCTAGGAGCTGGATATTCCAGCCCTCAACAAGCTCAGTCAATGAGTCACCAGGGGGAGCAAGGTCCCGCAAGGCCTGACGGAATCTATCAGGGTCCATCAGCCTCTGTGGGCGAGCCCAAATTGGCTCGCCACCTAAGCAGGGTGGGGGTGGAAAATCAATCCTGGCTTTCAGAGCATAGTGATCAGACCATGGCACCTTCATCAAAGGAGACATGATCACATCTATACCTATGCCAAAGATCAAATCCAGCGTGTGGCCTGCTTGATGTGTGGGGCCCGAAACAAACTGGGAGAGCCCTAGGGTCGCCATGGAAGACACCAGGTCCAGAGCCTGTGAGGAGGGAGTGGCATCAGCATGGATGTTGAAGTCCCCCAATACCAATAGGTTAGGGAACTCCAAGGCCCAGCCGGCCACCGCCTCCAACAGGCCTGACAGGGTGGCTGCTGGTGCACTAGGTGGCCGGTACACCAGCCAGACATCCAAGCTCACCTCGGAGCCCCACACTAGGCCAATGGTTGGACAGTGTTCTCGAAGCTACCAACATGAGTTTGTCCAAGCTGTGGGAGGCAGTGGAAGACAGAAGTGCCTGGCGTGCTCTGGTCCATGGGGTCACGAAGAGTCGGACATGACTAAATGACTAAACAACAATGACTTTTAACTATGGATTGCTTAGGATGACTCTACCCATGAAAAAGAGGAGATGTCCTGGAAAAAGAGGACATATGGCAAACCTAATCATTCATGCTATGATTTCCCTCACACTTATACGGAGCCAGTCATACGGAGTGGAACTGGGGAAATTCCCAACTGGTATTGAATTGACAGCGTGCCTTTGGTTTGGTATTTCCAGCACTTCACTAACCTGAAGTGGTACAGCTGATGAAGAAATTGAGCACTTGTTTCTTTTTGCAAATTTGTAAACTGGTCCTGAGTCCTTAGATATTATTCCCCCATGCCTCTACGTTGCCTGACAAGGAAACTTATAATAAAAGTGTTAAGAACAAAAGAATTGAACATAAAGAGGACATAAAAACAAAGCGATCGGAAAGATGACATCAGAGAAAATGTTCCTTTTTACCCGACCTTTGGTTGATTTGATTGACATCCAATGCCCTTTTAAAATGTGCTTTTTCCCCTGGGGGGGGGAGTTACTGGGTTGTTGTTTTTATTTTGATTATGTATTTTGTTGTTTTATATTTTGATTTTATTCTGTGAACCGTCCTGAGACCTCCGGGTATAAATAATAAAACAGTTGCAAAAAACAAACAAACTAAAAGCTTGGAAGAATCAGCTTGGAAGAATTTAGGGTCTTCTTAAAGGAGGAGGAGGGGATTCCACAAGGAACGTGGAAAAATTTAACATGAGTTTTGCTGGCTTGGGGGTGGGATGGATCCCATCTTCAGCATTCACAGTACTTTTTACCGTACCTGCACCTGGAGAACAGCAGCATGCCCAACTTACACAAATTCACTAGGTGAAGATATTCCCATCACTTCATCTCCATGCTAGGAAATGCTTTAAAGGTAAAGGTAAAGGGACCCCTGACCATTAGGTCCAGTCGTGGCCGACTCTGGGGTTGTGGTACTCATCTTGCTTTATTGGCCGAGGGAGCCGGCGTACAGCTTCCGGGTCATGTGGCCAACATGACAGCCGCTTCTGGTGAACCAGAGCAGCGCACAGAAACGCCGTTTACCTTCCCGCCGGAGCGGTGCCTATTTATCTACTTGCACTTTGACATGCTTTCGAACTGCTGTGTTGGCAGGAGCAGGGACAGAGCAACGGGAGCTCACCCCATCACGGGGATTTGAACCACTGACCTTCTGATCAGCAAGTCCTAGGCTCTGTGGTTTAACCCACAGCTTCCTGGAAAAGCTTTACTTGCACATTTTAAACATATGTTTATTTTTGTACATCGTGCCAGTGGCGTAGCGTGGGTTGTCAGCACCCGGGGCAAGGCAAGTAATTTGCGCCCCCTAACCCATGGATTTGCGCCCCCTAACCCAGATGTTGCGCCAGGTGCCCCCCAGATGTTGCGCCAGGTGCGGCCGACCCCCCTGCACCCCCCACGCTACGCCACTGCTCCCATCCTCTCATAGCTGGAGGTGCCGGCGACTCAACCTGGGGGCCTTTTGCAAGGAAAGCAGCGCTCTCCCATGCAGCCATGAACTGTAGTAGACCGGCTCTTTTGAGAAGCAAGGCGGCCTCGGCTGAGGGACGTGGCTGGTCTCTGCAGGGGAAGGAAAGGAAGAGACCGCGGGGTCTTTTTCTTCCAGGCATCCGTCCAAGAAGGAGCGCCTGCCTCTGGTTTAAACCTCGCTCACCAGAAGAGTTGCAGATCCAGCGGGAAAGCAAATGCGGGGGGAAGTCTCCTGAGAGGCGCCCTCCCTGCTCTCAGAATGGCGGGATGATGAGAGGCGCCCTCTAAGGGACAAGAGACCCGGGAAATCCACCTCCCACTGAACTGAGCTGGGGGGGGGGACTTAATTGGAAAGAGGATCGCAGCTTCCTCGAAGGGAGCCTTTGACCTTGAAGCTTGCTGCTGGCAGGGTGGCTTTTTGCGGTCACCCCAATTTGGGGCGCAAATACCCGGCGGCTTCACCCCCAACCCCCGCGAAGATGCGGCTTGGGGGGCGCGCGCGCGTTTCCACCTGACTCTCTCCCTCGCCCCCTCCCCGGAGCGTTGCAGTGAGAAAGGGAGAGTCTTCCGCTCGGCTGTCGCTGTTTCTCTCCACGTGTCCGCCGCCAGAGGCAGCAGCGTCGGCGGCGGGCAGCCGTGCCTGTGCGAGCAAGTCTGGCGGCGGAATGGTGGCGAGGTGCTGCGGCTGCCGCCGGGCCCTGGCATTGGTGCCTCCCGGCGTGCTCTGCCTGGGCGCGGCGCTCAGCGGGCTCTTCAGCTTCGGCTTCTTGGCCTGCGCCCGAGGCTCTTCGGAGACTCCGGAGGCGGCGAGCGCGCCCCCCCAGATGTTGCGCCCGGTGCGGCCGGCCCCCCTGCACCCCCCACGCTACGCCACTGCATCGTGCAGGAGCCATACATTAAGGAAAGTTTCCAATCCTAGACAAGTTGAACATTTCCTTCTGTAAAACTCAGTTTTTTTTAAAAAAAACCTGTTGGAGAAGAAAACTGAACGCAAAACACATATATTCCATGCTTGTCTTCTGGTTCCGTCATTTCTTACTGAAGCTGCCTTCTGTGACTATCTTAAGGTGTGCAGGCTTCAGACATCAGAAATAATGTAAGATAAGAATTAATTCTGCCAGAAATTCTTCCTTAAAGAAATAGCAGCCCCATGAGAGTGCACCATGGAGGATTTTATTTATTTTTGGCAGCATATACATATTTAGGTCTGATTCAAATAACCAGCTCGGGGACTTCTTTTGAGATGGACTCTTAAAATACTGTCCCTAGGCCAGGAATTAGGAATGGTCTTATTAATTTCTTGTCCATTGTAACAATTTTTGTCAACCTAGATTGTGTGTGGTTGAACAATTCACTAGTGAATTCAGATACTGATTTAATGTGGCATGGCCAACAATCTCCCCCTTCCGAGCTTTTGTTGTGTGAAGCCTTCTGCATACAATACTCTCCTGTGTGTCTGTGTAGGCGTCCTCTGCAGTATGGGGCTTGGTGAGAGAGACTTCCACATGTGGGCAGGGGCAGTGGGGACAAGAGAAGCTTTGGCAGGGAATTGAAATGCATCCTCTAGTACAGGCATACCCAACTTCAAGTAGGCTGAGATCTACTATCTAGCATTAAAAACTGGCAGTGATCTACCACACTATCCCATTGTCATTAGGTGCAAGGGGTAAGGTGTTGGTGGCCAGGAAAAACCCCTTTCTTTCCTTAGCACAGATCCATGGTCGATTCCTTTTTTTATAATTTTTATTAATTTTAACATGTAAATTATAAAATGAACCACAAAACTTATCACATATACAATCTTTTTAGACTTCCATCTGCACCTCTGATGATCCACCGTTTTAACCACTTCTTATGCATTTCTTAACTTTATATTGCCTTTAAATCTTTTAACAAATCATCCTTCCCCTTATACATTTTTGCAATAATTCCAATAATACTCCTCACAAAACTTCTTGCAAACCTACAAACATCGTCTGGTCTTCACAAATACTTTTCAAATAGTCTGTAAATTTACTCCAGTCTTCTGTGAATTTCTGGTCCCACTGGTTTTGAATCCTTCCTGTTAATTTATCTAGTTCTGCGTAGTCCATTAACTTCATCCTCCAAGGTCCACGTTCGATTCCATCGCCTTTTTCCATGTATTGCCAAAAGGGAGGTAACAGCTGATCAAACCACAGGTCACTCTGTATGGAGGAGGAAAGAAAAGTGCCCTCCTTTTATCCAGCCTCACCCCAAATGTGCAACATCGGCAGCCCCACACCCCACTTCCCTTTGCTCCCGAGGGGGACTGCTGCACCCTCTGCCCGTCACACGAGCACGGCCCTGCAGCACCCAGCAAGGGTTGCCCAGCCGAGGATGGCAAAAGCGGAGGCACAACTCTCTCCCTCCTGCAGCCGCCTCGCAAACCCCATTCAGCCTTCCAGTGTATGCTGTGGACCTCATGGGACTGTGGAAGCGGAGGCACAGTTCCCTCCCTCCTGCAGCCAAACCCTGGCTGCGAGGGAGGAGCAAAGGCTGCCTGGCCATAGTGTGACTGATGGAAATCCATCCATCTACCTGTCGATCATGATTGACACGTTGGACATCTCTGCCCTAGTATATTCAGTCAGTCAGTTTTATTGCACATAGCCAAAGGCTGCCACAGTGTACACAGAATCATTCAACAATTAAAAGAAAATATACTGGATTGATACAACAAACTTAAAACATTTATATTATCTACTCTAAACAGAGCTATACAAGTACCTTATTATACAAGTTAAGACATTAAACAATAAAATTTATAAGCTAAAATTATCACATGGCCACTAATATATTAAAGAATAATGTTAATTAATACAATGTGCAATTATATTTGGAGTTTGGTGATAAAGATAGAATATAGCTTGATGTAGATAGGGTCAAATAAATTCATGCCCTAGTATATTAAATTTGCAGCAACAATCCCTCGGGGTGGGGTGAAGTGCAGCTTGATATGCACCTCATGCAAATACGAACAATGGCTTAGTGCAGGGGTCTGCAACCCGCGGCTCCGGAGCCGCATGTGGCTCTTTTACACCTTTGCCGCGGCTCCAGGGCAGATACTAGCGAGGGGAGGGGGCGCATTGTGCGCCCCGACACTCCCCACTGTGGCGGGCGCTGTACTGGCTGTGACGTCGCATGGGGGCGGTGCGTGCGTCAGTCACGCACCATCCCGACGTCACCTTCCCGCTGTCAGATCGCGGCTCCGGAGATATATTTGTTTTAAATGTCGCAATGGTTTTGCGGCTCCCAGATTTTTTTTTCTTCGGAAATGGGTCCAAGTGGCTCTTTTTGTCTTAAAGGTTGCAGACCCCTGGCTTAGTGCAAGCGCTGGAGTATAAAGGACCTCACCAGAGAGAAGATTGCAGCCACTTTGCCTCTCCTCTGGCTCTGCTGCTGTTGAGAGCCAAACCATGGTTTGGCTTGGTTCACAGCAGCATAGCAACAGCAGGACTGGAGGAGGAGGAGGAGGAGAAAAGCAGTTGCAATATCTCACCAGAGAACCCACACACTGATGCTTCTGCACTAAGCCATGGATTGCTTTAGCATGACATATGAAGCACGTGTGTAGAGCTACCAACAATGGATTTGCCAGAAATCTAGCTACCTCCAGAATTAGTGATCCCATGTGAAATTGGGGGGGGGGGACAGGGACGGGACAACTTCTCCTGTACTCCTTAAATGGTGCCCTTACACCTGTCTTCTACTGTAGGGTTCAAAAACTAAAGAACAGACATGAAATGTGTTGGCCTGTCAGGAAGGAGAGAACCAAAGGAAAAATAATAATTGTCCTCTCACTTCGTAAAGGTTCTGAGCCTGGCTCCTACCGCATACCATTAGAAAAGATTACAGTAACCCAGGGTACATTGATTTTCAGACCCCCTTTTTTCTCTGGCAGCAACACTGCAGCAAAGCAAAGCCTCCTAGCTAATCTTTTCCATCAAAGGAAAACACTTTAGAGCCATAGATAGTGACTTGTTTTTTCCTACCTCCAAGAAGGACTTACATCACAACGTAAAGCAACACCTTCCTCTTATCTCTGCAACTTTGCTACCAAACTGATAAAAAAACTATGACATGCATTTAAGAGAGCACATCTCTAGTTAAGAGGATGTTGAACCACTGGAATAACATTATAAATCACTTCACCTCTTTAGAGCAAAAAAAAGTTTAAATAGTTGACAGAAATAAAATGGTAACAGCTAGACAGGGTGGAAAATGCCATATTCTAATGTAGTCTGAAGAGTAGGCAGAGGTCGAATAAAGAAGGATGCGTGGTTTCTGTTTACTCTGTATATAGGTAAATTGCATTTTGCTGTAAATGAAGAATTGCTATCTTGTCTGCTGGTTTAATAAAGAGGAAAGTCTGGTACCCTGGAGCTGCCATTCTATTGGCTAAGCTCTTGTGCTGTCAGGGAATGTTTGTGAATGTTCTGAGTTGAATGGAAGGTTGAAAAGCACAGCCTGTCTTTGAGGGAAGTGGCAGGTTGCTTTTGATGGGGAAATTCAAGGAACTTAGGTATGGTAGCTAGGTGCTATGGGCTGTATGCACGAAGAAGGGGTGTACCTAGGGGTTGACCAAGGTGGCCCCCACTGGAGACACAGGTCTGGGGTGTGTGTGCAATAATTGTGCTTCTGCTGCATCATCCTGGACTGGCTCCTGGATGGAAGGGGTTTTTCTGGGGTGGTATAGGCCACCCAGCAACACCTCTTGGCCGGCAAGCAGTGTGGTGAGACTGTGAGTCAGAGGTGCACACAGCCCCACCACCCACCTACCAGGTAAGGCACTCCACTTTCTTGAAATGGAGGGAGAAGGTTGGGGGGAGTTTTGTGTCCTGCAGCAGCTGCCAGAATGAACCAAGTCAAACTGGAAATTGGGAGAGAACTGAGGTGATGGTGGTGAATTTGTGTGGGGGTGGGAAGAGCAGGGGAAGTCCAGTACCTGACAGAACAACTAGAGCTGGAAAGTGAAGAGACCTGGGTGCCCATTGTGTGCCACTGAGGTGCTTCATTTGGGAAAGAAACTGTGGGAGATTTGGAACTCAAGGCCTGGAGCAGGAACTCATGGAAGCTCCCGTTGAGGGAGGCTGCAGCTTGGTGTGCAAAAAAGGAATATGCTGAGGGGATTGGGAGGGATTAGAGGGGTCATTCACTCATCCGGGTGGTTTTGACTGAGCTGGTGGCCAGCACTCCCTGCTGGCTTCCCTTCTCTGAAGGAGGTGGACAAGTGAAAACTGTGGCCGGAAGAAGCACTTTGCTCACCTGGGCTTCTTCAACTGGCAAAGTGAAGAGGAGGTGTTGCCTCAGAGCGGATAAGGAACTCAGCAATGCAAAGATGATTGTTCTGTCACCAGTTATTTCTAGGTTTTGCATACATTTAAACTCTAATTGAATTGTGACAGAAAGTACTTTTCATATTCCATACTTGAAAACTAAAAATCATAACCCATCCACTATATGAAGTGGCCTCATGTAAACATTTATTAGACCACAAGACTCTTTTTTCTCTTCTTCCTGCAACCCTCACAGGCAGAAACCTCTTAGGAACCTTCTTTTCCTCTACCATTCTGTTCCATCTTTGATCCTCCAAGCTCCGCCCACATTCCACAGATGGAGCACACTGGCAGTTGCTAGGCAACATATCTTCCTCCTCTTCTAATTCACATATAGCCTCCTTCCCATCTATCTACTAACCTGGTAACAACTGTTTGGGACTTCCTTCTCAAGGATAAGATGCCAGAGGTGGTGCTTCAAGAGATTCTTTCTTGGAAAATGAGTGGCAGCCTGGCATGGCTGCTCATTATGTTCTTGAGGAATCTCCTGAGTGCGATTGGTGGCCAGACACCACCTCAGGGCTTTAGGTATGCCTCTTATGAGGTGACCATCCCAAAGAGACTGAGCTTCAAGTATGGACTACAGGAAACCCTGGATGTCAGCTACCTACTACAGATTGAGGGGAAGGGCCAGGTGGTGCATCTCAAGCAGAAGAAGGACATTGTTCCTAAACTCTTCCCCATCTTCACGTACAATAAGGAAGGGGACCTCCTGAGTGACTATCATTACATCAGGGATGATTGTTTCTACAGTGGCTTCATACAGGACAAGCCTCTCTCTTCAGTCACTCTCAGCACTTGCTCAGGGGGACTCAGGGGCCTGTTACAACTTAACAATGAGACATATCAAATTGAACCTGTCCAGCCATCTGCTACCTTTCAGCATGTGGTGTATCGGCTGGAAATAGAGGAGGGTGCCATGCACATGAGGTGTGGGTTGACGGAGGAAGAGCAAAGGCATCAAGAGGCCATGATCCAAGACAGAAAGCATGTGGCTGTCAGAAGTCCTCCAGCAGAACTCTGGTGGCCACACAAGAGACATGCAGAAGTGGCATTTGTGGTGGAGCATGAACGATATGTTAAGTTTAATAAAAATGAAACTGATATTGCTATGAAACTTCTTGAGACCATCCATATGGTAAATTCATTTTTTGAGCCATTTTTAGTTGAAGTGTCTATAGCAGGACTGGAGATATGGTCAGAAAAGAACCTCATAGATGTTGATGGTGGAATAGGCGCCACACTTAAAGCTTTTAGTATATGGAGCCGTAACACTCTACTTAACCATCTAAAGAATGATGCTGCTCACTTAATTGTATACAGGTCGTATGGAAGTACTATCGGACTAGCATATGTAGGACAAATTTGTAGTAAACATTGGGCTACTGCTCTTGAAGTATCAATATATTTCAATTTGTTTGATTTTTCTGTGCTATTTGCTCATGAATTTGGGCATAATCTTGGCATGCCCCATGATAGTTCGGACTGTAAATGTGACCGACGTGCCTGCATTATGGCCGCTTGGCACTCACGGACTGATAAGTTTAGCAACTGCAGTTACCATAGATATTTCAATCGAAAGGACTCACCTTGCTTGTTGATTCCACCAGACCCTGATCAAATGTATAACCTCGAATACTGTGGCAACAAAGTAGTGGAAAAAGGAGAGCAATGTGACTGTGGTTCAGCTGCACAGTGTCAATCGGATCAGTGTTGCAGGCCAGATTGCACGTTGCGTCCATGTGCAAATTGTTCTTCTGGATTGTGCTGTGACAGGTGCAAGTACCGTCCCGGTGGATCCATTTGCAGAAAGAGTATTGGCATCTGTGACCTGCCTGAGTTTTGCACTGGGACTTCGGACCAATGTCCGGAAGATGTTTATGTACAAGATGGTGCCCCTTGCGGTGATGGAGTCTATTGCTATCATGGTCGTTGTAGTACTCCCAATTGGCAGTGTGAAAAGATATTTGGCAAGAAAACTGTACGAGCTTCAGAGGATTGTTTCAGAGGACTGAATGCTCAAGGTGATCGCTTTGGCAATTGTGGCCTTGAACATGGTATTTTAAAGAAATGCAATGCTGAAAATATTCTATGTGGCCGAATGCAGTGTAGTAATATTTATGGGCTACCTACCTTGGAGGAACACCAAACCATCATTCAAACCACCATTGGCAAAAGTAACTGCTGGGCTATAGACTACCACAGTGGAATGGAGGTAGCTGATCTTGGAGCGGTGGAAGACGGTACACCTTGTGGCACTGGCATGATGTGTATTAGTAGGGAATGCAAGAACGTGTCCCTTTTGCAGTATGATTGTAATGCCACAAAGTGCCATAATAGGGGAATATGCAACAACCACAAACACTGCCATTGTTCTTATGGTTGGGCCCCTCCTGACTGTCGAAAGAAAGGACATGGGGGCAGCATTGACAGTGGGCCAATTTCAAAAAACTGGAATGGTGTCAGTGTAGGTAGTATTGTAGGAAGTGTGTTGGTCCTTTCCACAGTGACTGCTGCTGTTGGCATGGGTGTGTATTACAGGTTTGTGCTAAGCAACAAGGTTAGAAGAAAGAGTTCAAGAATCTCTCCATCATAATGAACAGAGGAATGAAAACCACAATAGATCACAGAAGCGAACAATGCAGAAAGTTTTAAAAGGGTATGATGGGTATGATGAGCACTATTATATAACATATATTTGACTCTGTAAGCATTGGTTCAGTTCATTTCAAGTGGAAATATTCACATATGAAAATCTTTGCCTATACTTTCACAGTATGTTGAGAGTCTCTTTGTTGTTCAAGACAGAAGTCCTATCCTATGTAAATGGGTGAAATCTGTCCAGTGGAATGGAATGTTATCATATAGGAGGATTCCATGCTAAAGAAATGCATGGAAGCAGTGCTGGTATTTTGAATATCTCAGGTTTTCTCTCAAAGTAACCTTGGGTGTACAGGGATAGAATCACAACCCAATTCTCTCAAGCCATTTAAATGCAATATTTGTACGTTTGTGAAGTGAATCCATGTCTGTCTAGAAAGCCATTGCAAACGTTATACTGATAACTGTGTTGGCAGAAATGTTAATGTTGAAATGAGACAATATATTAAAAATATTATAAAACCACCAGGACATAATATTTCAAAAAGCTATGATGGAAATAATTCCGAATGTTATGTAAAATATTTGAGGGTGCAATCTTTTTATTAAAGTTTTCTGTTTAGCAGCTTGTTGATAAAAAATTGTCACACAGGGTAATCTTTGGTTTATCCACAAACCACTTTTACTGCAGCCGATTCCCAGGAAGTCTGTGGGATAGAGAAACAGCAAGCTTTTTCAGTACTGCTTATAATACAATTTGCAGAGAAGAATTCAAGATGCATCTAATGTTGCCCTGAGTGAAGTTCCACCCCCCTTCTCCGTTACTTTCCTGTTCATCTAATTTCTCCTGCTGCATCCGACTGTGACTGGTATGAGACTGTTGCCTCTGAGCTCTCTTTTTGAATATTCTCAGCGAATGCCTGGTTTGGGGAGAGAGAACGGGTTTTGGGATACTCTCCGGCGACATCATCTCATTCAACTGCTGCTCAGCCTCCTCCTGCTGAATGCTATCCATGTTCTCCTCCTCCTCTCCCATTTCCCCCCAACTCCCCTCCCCTCATCTCCCTTACAGGTATGCTCTGTGCCAAACCACTCCTGGAGTCTATGCTACCTGCCCATTCCTCCTCTCTAGTCAAAGCCTGCAGCGGTGGTCTCCACCATTCTTCCTCCTCTGCCCTATCCATGACACCACTGGGAAGAAATGGGAGAGTGAAGATCTACATCAGAAACAAGGTGGGGAAATCCAGTGGCGTAGCGTGGGGGTGCAGGGGGGGCCGGCCACACCGGGCACTACATCTGGGGGGGGCGCGCGCTCGCACTCGCAGCTCTCTGCCCCCTGCTAAAATCCACGGGTTAGGGGGCGCAAATTACTTGCCTTGCCCCGGGTGCTGACAACCCACGCTACGCCACTGGGGAAATCAAATCAACCTTACCTGAGGTGGTTGCCTCACCTTGCCCCATAGGTGGGCTGGCCCTGTTCAGAGACATACTGGCTCCAACATTGGACGTCATACAGAGCCAGTGTGGTGTAGTGGTTTAAGAGCGGTGGACTCGTAATCTGGTGAACCGGGTTCTCTTCCCAACTCCTCCACATGCAGCTGCTGGGTGACCTTGTGCTAACCACACTTCTCTGAAGTCTCTCAGCCTCACTCACCTCACAGAGTGTTTGTTGTTGGGGAGGAAGGGAAAGGAGATGGTTAGCCGCTTTGAGACTCCTTAAGAGGAGTGAAAGGCAAGATATTAAGTCCAAACTCTTCTTCTTCTCCTCTTCTTCTATTGTGGCTAGTAAATGTTAATATCCTTACGTGCTAGGAATTTGTCTAACTCTCTAAAAAGCAACCAAAGCTGGTGACCATCACTGTACCTTTTGAGAACAAATTCTATAGTTTAAGTATGCACTATGTAAATGGTTCTGTCTGTCCTGAATCTTGAATCCTTCAGCTTCAATGAATGTCTTCATGTTCTAGCCTTGTTTCTCCATACAATCATGGGTTGAAAGGCTCTCAAGGTTCATCTAGTCCAACCCCTTCCAATGCAGGAATCTCAGCTAAAGCATCCATGACAGAGGGTCATCCAACCTCTGCTTAAAAACCTCCAAGGAAGGAAAGTCCACCACCTCCCAAGGGAGACTGTTTCACACTCCTCTATCATATCCTCTCTTGCATGCCTGTCTTTCTCACATCATCAGCAACTGACAGAAAGCAGTGCTGGTCATGTGGGAAAGACCAGGAAAATTGGCTCCATGCTCATGGCAACTGCAATGGGTGCCAGTGAAGTAAAATCTGGCTTCAAAGGAGATATGAGCTTCATAAATCCCTTCAGCTGTCCGGAATCTTCCATCTTTAAGCTTCACTGAATGTCTTCATGTTCTAGTCTTGTTTCTCCATAGAATCATGGAGATAAGAGATTTATAAAACCCTTGAGCTGGAGTCATACTCAGAGTAGACCTTTTGCAATTTATGGACTGGATTATGCCCATTGCTTTCCTTCGACTCTGAATTTCACTTAGTTGCCTACAATGCCCAGCTTACCCATGATCCCCTGGGCTTTTGCACCCTGGCATACTGTTGTCCAGGATGATTGCTGCCTTGTAATGTATATAAGAAAACCAAACTATTCCATCAAGAAGCTTGGCCTTAAAAACAACAACAACAACCTTGGTTATTCTTACTTTGTTTGACAGTTTTCCCACTAGCACAATATTCCACATTTTGTTATACCAGTAGGCTGTCATCCCCCCCCACCCCCCACCATCATGTAATGGTCAGTCTGGCTGATTCTAATAAGTAGCAAATTAGAGCGTTGCTTTTTAGATCTTTGTAGCTTTGGGGAGAAAATATTCCACTAGCTGAAGATCCAGCTCTATGTGCTGATTAGTTCTATCTTTCACTAAGATCTTCTGATTTGGGGGGAAGGTCTCAGAACATTTTCAAGTTAATCTGAAGTGAGCTCAGAATAACTTGCCTATTTCTAATTGAAGTATTCAGACACAACACAACTGTGAGGGAGAATATTATGGGAAACCAGCTTTCACCGAGGTCAAAAGGTAGGCCTTATTTGCCCTCTGAGCTTATACAGGGTTTACAAATCCCCCTGTATTTAACTCCCATTACACGTAAATCACCAGTGCATATAAATGCAAAATATTTTTTGCACCTCACAGATTAAATATTTTATAAATCTTATACTGGAAAACCAAGTAAAGAGTATTCTAGATTATCTCAAATTCTCAGTTAGAGCAGACTTTGAAATAAATTGGGGTATTCCTCAAAATGAACTATATTTAGGGAAGCCAAAACACTTTTGGATAAAACTAGAAGGTAAGATGCTCTCCAATAATGCTAGATCCCCTTTCTAAAATATTTCACATGACCCTAAGGGTTTTAACTTCCCTTACCTAATTAAGGATGGGAAGATCCATGGTTCAGTGGTGTACACCATATATTGTATGCAGAAGATCCAGAATGAATCTCTTGTTGTATCTACAGTCAAAAGGGGCGCATGGAATCTCCCACTAAGGGAGGATGCAGGTTGGTGTGCAGAAAAGGAAGATTCTGAGGGGCTTGGGAGGGATTAGAGGGGCCATTCACTCTTTTGGGTGGTTTTGACTGAGGTGGTGGCCAGCACTCCCTGCTGGCTTCCCTTCTCTGAACGAGGTGGACAAGTAAAAACTGTGGCTAGAAGAAGCACATTGCTCACCTGGGCTTCTTCACCTGGCCAAGTGAAGAGGAGCTTTTGCCTCAGAGCTGATAAGGAACTCAGCAATGCAAAGATGATTGTTCTATCACCAGTTATTTTTATGTTTTGCATATATTTAAAAACTAGCTGAATTGTCTTTTTTTTATAGATATTTATTGAAATTTTCAAAAAATAGAGAAAAAACAAAAAAACAATTAAAAACACATAAAATTTACATTCCTTACTTTCAATAACAAATTTCCTTGACTTCCCCACATCTCCCCTTCTTGTATTCCAGTTCCAATTTTTATCTCAGCAAGTTCTTGTCCCCAAATTTTACCTTATTATATTTAATTCATTTTAGTTAACCAATTTTAACTTATAAACCTCAGTCTTTATACATCAGTGCTTATTCTTAAAAATCTTTTTCTAAGGTCGACCCCAATTCCCTTCCACGAATTCCCCATTTTTATATTAGTAGCAAAACAAAATAAAAGGAAACAGAGTATAATTGTACACCCTTTGGATTCCCAAAGCCCCACCCCCCCTTTCCCGGTTTCGAACCCCAACAAATGTCCATCAGTCTATCTGCTGTCAGCCTGGCGACCTCACGTCCGAGGCTCTTAATTCTCTCTCAATTCCTCTCTGCCGGTTTTTTTGATAGTCCTTTATATTGGACACCAAATCTCGAAGAAGCTCTGTCCCAATAAGGTTCATGTTTCTTCCAGCAAGACCTCCATATTTAAAAGTGGAGTCGAAATCTTGTTTCTTGCTTCTCTTAAGTCCAAATGTCCCAAAAGCTCCAGTTTCCACTTTAGCCAGGTTTGTAATCCATAGGTCTTCAGATCTCCACATAAGGAGATCTCTCCATTCTCCATTCTTCAATTCAAACCAAATTTTCAGCATCCTGTTCTTATTTTCCTTTGTATCCATCTTAACCGGCCTCTGGCTCTCCTTAATCATCTGTGGCATTATAGCTCCTCCTTCCTTTTCCTTCAAATCATCATGTATCTCTTTCCTCACATTCTCAAATTTCTCAGATTTATTTTCTTGTTCAGCTGCAGAAATTTTTAGTTCAGCTGCAAAAACTTTTTGTTCAGCTGCAAAGACTTGAGTCAAGTCCCTTCCAGGCTCAGTAGTTTTATTTACTGTTTCATTCAGTGTTGTAACATTTGTAGGCAAAACATCACTTTGTTCTTGTAACTTTCCCAAGAGGAAAAAAGTCCTCTCCAGTTCAGCCAGTATTTTTCCACTTACAGCCATTCTTGTAATGTCCCTGAACCCCCTCTAGAGGGGTTCTGGTTTCTTAGTATCTTCGAGTTCCAACCCAAAATTCAAATTAGCCTTTTCTTCTTTATTTTTAACAATTTATTACCAAATTGTAACAAATATAACCAGCAAAGACAACAGAAACAAAGTTCTCCTTTTTTCCCAACTTTGACAGCTAGTTTGACAGCTGTCAAAGTCTTCTATATCTCTTCAGCAGGCTCTCTCACCGATCGCTCCCGGGTCCTGGGGGAGGGGTGACAATTCCGCTCTCAATATTAGCTCTTATCCTCCAGCACAATCACTTATATTGCCAAAACGTGGAGTTAATTGCTTTTATCCACAAAAGAGAAAGGTGTTCTCTCAACCTTAGTTATAAAATCCTTGCTTTAAGATGTTTACAAGGCGGGTAGGCGGACTTCCTCTTTGCGCCTTCCCCGGTCGTGCCTAATTCCCAAGAAAATTTTCCCTTTTTTAAGTCCAATTTCCGTATTACTCACGGGTTGTTACTTTTAGTCCAAATGTTCAGAGAAAGAAGTCAGCGCTCTCCGTCCATGGCATGCGGCTTCACTCAGTAGGGGAAGCAGTCGACTCTCAGCACCGCACCGCTCTCCGTCCCCCGTTCCGGAGCCTTTAAAAAGGCTCCTTCGCGGGTCGGGGGGGCGCAAATGGTGCCCGCCGAGTCACCAGGTCCACAGGCTTCAGCGCCTGTGGTTTCTGAGGGTCCCCGCATCGCCGCCGTGGCAGGACCCGACCCCTACTAAGCCAATTCCCTCTGGAGCTCGGAGGGAATCCGCCATTAGGTGATGGCGCTAACCCGGAAGTCCTAGCTGAATTGTCACAGAAAGTACTTTTAATGTTCCACACGTGACAACTGAGGATTATGACCCATCCCTGTATACAGTGGCCTCATGTCCACTGACTGATGCTGAAATAGAACTTGTTCGTCCATGGGGTGTTATAAGACTCTCTTTCCCCCCCCCCTCTTCTTCCTGCAACCCTCCCAGGCAGAAACTTCTTAGGAATGTTTTCTTCCCTGCTCTTCCTCTGCCATTCTGTTCCTTCTTTGATACTCCAAGCTCCGCCCACATTCCACAGATGGAGCACACTGGCAGTTTCTAGGCAACATATCTTCCTCCTCTTCTAATTCACATATAGCCTCCTTCCCATCTATCTACTAACCTGGTAACAACTGTTTGGAGCTTCCCTTTCAGGGATAAGATGCCAGAGGTGGTGCTTCAAGAGATAATTTCCTCTTTCTGGGAAAATGAGTGGCAGCCTGGCATGGCTGCTCATTATGTTCTTGAGGAATGTCCTGAGTGTGCCTGGCGGCCAGACACCACCTCAGGGCTTTAGGTATGCCTCTTATGAGGTGACCATCCCAAGGAAACTGAGCTTCAAGTATGGACTACAGGAAACCCAGGATGTCAGCTACCTACTACAGATTGAGGGGAAGGGCCAGGTGGTGCATCTCAAGCAGAAGAAGGGCATTGTTCCTAAACGCTTCCCCATCTTCATGTACAATAAGGAAGGGGACCTCCTGAGTGACTATCATTACATCAGGGATGATTGTTTCTACAGTGGCTTCATACAGGACAAGCCTCTCTCTTCAGTCACTCTCAGCACTTGCTCAGGGGGACTCAGGGGCCTGTTACAACTTAACAATGAGACATATCAAATTGAACCTGTCCAGCCATCTGCTACCTTTCAGCATGTGGTGTATCGGCTGGAAATAGAGGAGGGTGCCATGCACATGAGGTGTGGGTTGACGGAGGAAGAGCAAAGGCATCAAGAGGCCATGATCCAGGACGCAGAGCATGTGGCTGTCAAAAGTGCTCCAGCAGGACTCTGGTGGCCACACAAGAGACATGCAGAAGTGGCATTTGTGGTGGAGCATGAACGATATGTTAAGTTTAATAAAAATGAAACTGATATTGCTATGAAACTTCTTGAGACCATCCATATGGTAAATTCATTCTTTGAGCCATTTTTAGTTGAAGTGTCTATAGCAGGACTGGAGATATGGTCAGAAAAGAACCTCATAGATGTTGATAGTGGAATAGGCGCCACACTTAAAGCTTTTAGTATATGGAGCCGTAACACTCTACTTAACCATCTAAAGAATGATGCTGCTCACTTAATTGTATACAGGTCGTATGGAAGTACTATTGGACTAGCATATGTAGGACAAATTTGTAGTAAATATTGGGCCACTGCTCTTGAAGTATCAATATATTTCAATTTGTTTGATTTTTCTGTGCTATTTGCTCATGAATTTGGGCATAATCTTGGCATGCCCCATGATAGTTTGGACTGTAAATGTGACCGACGTGCCTGCATTATGGCTGCTTGGCACTCACGGACTGATAAGTTTAGCAACTGCAGTTACCATAGGTATTTCAATCGAAAGGACTCACCTTGCTTGTTGATTCCACCAGACCCTGATCAAATGTATAACCTCGAATACTGTGGGAACAAAGTAGTGGAAAAAGGAGAGCAATGTGACTGTGGTTCAGCTGCACAGTGTCAATCGGATCAGTGTTGCAGGCCAGATTGCACGTTGCGTCCATGTGCCAATTGTTCTTCTGGACTGTGCTGTGCCATGTGCAAGTACCGTCCTGCTGGATCCATTTGCAGAAAGAGTATTGGCATCTGTGACCTGCCTGAGTTTTGCACTGGGACTTCGGACCAATGTCCGGAAGATGTTTATGTACAAGATGGTGCCCCTTGCGGTGATGGAGTCTATTGCTATCATGGTCGTTGTACTACTCCCAATGGGCAGTGCAAAAAGATATTTGGCAAGAAAACCGTACGAGCTTCAGAGGATTGTTTCAGAGGACTGAATGTTCAAGGTGATCGCTTTGGCAATTGTGGCCTTGAACATGGTATTTTTAAGAAATGCAATGCTGAAAATATTCTATGTGGCCGAATGCAGTGTAGTAATATCCATAGTGTACCTACCTTGGAGGAACACCAAACCATCATTCAAACCACCATTGGCAAAAGTAACTGCTGGGCTACCGACTACCACAGTGGAATGGAGGTAGCTGACCTTGGAGCAGTGGAAGACGGTACACCTTGTGGCACTGGCATGATGTGTATTAGTAGGGAATGCAAGAACGTTTCCCTCTTGCAGTATGATTGTAACTTCAAAAAGTGCAATAATAGGGGAATATGCAACAACTACAAACACTGCCATTGTTCTTATGGTTGGGCCCCTCCTGACTGTCAAAAGAAAGGACATGGGGGCAGCATTGACAGTGGGCCAATTTCAAAAAACTGGAATGGTGTCATTGTAGGTAGTATTGTCGGAAGTGTGTTGGTCCTTTCCACAGTGACTGCTGCTGTTGGCATGGGTGTGTATTACAGGTTTGTGCTAAGCAACAAGGTTAGAAGAAAGAGTTCAAGAATCTCTCCATCATAATGAACAGAGGAATGAAAACCACTCTAGATCACAGAAGCGAACAATGCAGAAAGTTTTAAAAGGGTATGATGGGTATGATGAGCACTATTATATAACATATATTTGACTCTGTAAGCATTGATTCAGTTCATCTCAAAGGGAAATATTCACATATGAAAATCTTTGTTTATACTTTCACAGTATGTTGAGAGTCTCTTTGTTGTTCAGGACAGAAGTCCTATCCTATGTAAATGGGAGAAATCTGTACAGTGGAATGAAATGTTATCATACCATGCTAAAGAAATGCATGGAAGCAGTGCTGGTATTTTGAATATCTCAGATTTTCTCTCAAAGTAACCTTGGGTGTACAGGGTAACCTTGGGTGTACAATCACAACCCAATCCTCTAAAGCCATTGAAATGCAATATTTGTACGTTTGTGGAGTGAATTCACATCTGTCTAGAAAGCCATTGCAAACGTTATACCAATAACGGTGTTGGCAGAAATGTTAATGTTGAAATGAGACAATATATTAAAAATATTATAAAACCAACAACACATAATATTTTAGAAAGCTATTATGGAAATAATGGTGGGTGTTTTGTAACATATTTGAGGGTGCAATTTTTTCATTAAAGTTTTTTGTTTTAACAGTTTGTTGATAAAATGTGTCACACAGGGTCATCTTTGGTTTATCCACAAACCATTTTTGGGGAAAAACCTTTTCAGATATTTTGAGACCAGCTCTGTACTTTAACGCGGAATATACAAAATCCCCCCCCCTCCCTGCCATGGAAGAAGGGATGGGTGAAGAGCCACATCGGGGACAAGCAGGGAATGAAGTCAGGGTACTGTCGGCAGCTGTGGTCGATTCCCAAGAAGGCTGCGAGATAGAGAAACAGCAAGCTTTTTCAGTTCTGCTTATAATACAATTTGCAGAGAAGAATTCAAGATGCACCTAATGTTGCCTTGAGTGAAGTTCCACCCCCCTTCTCCGTTACTTTCCTGTTCATCTAATTTCTCCTGCTGCATCCGACTGTGACTGGTATGAGACAGTTGCCTCTGAGCTCTCTGTTCAACTATACTCAGCGAATGCCTGGTTTGGGGGGGAGGGTACGGGTTCTGGGATACTCTCCAGCGACAGGATCTCATTCAACTGCTGCTCAGCCTCCTCCTGCTGAATCCTGTCCATGTTCTCCTCCTCCTCCTCTCCCCTTTTGCCCTCATCTACCTTACATGTATGCTCTGTGCCAAACCACTCCTGGATGTCTATGCTACCTGCCCATTCCTCCTCTCTAGTCAAAGCCTGCAGCGGTAGTCTCCACCATTCTTCCTCCTCTGCCCTGTCCATGACACCACTGGAAAGAAATGGGAGAGTGAAGATCTACATCACAAACAAGGTGGGGAAATCAAATCAACCTTACCTGAGGTGGTCGCCTCACCTTGCCCCATAGGTGGGATGGCCCTGTTCAGAGCCATACTGGCTCCAACACTGGACATCATACAGAGCCAGTGTGGTGTCGTGGTAAAGAGCGGTGGACACATAATCTAGTGAACCTGGTTCGTTTCCCCGCTCCTCCACATGCAGCTGCTGGGTGACCTTGGGCTAATCACACTTCTCTGAAGTCTCTCAGCCTCACTCACCTCACAGAGTGTTTGTTGTGGGGGAGGAAGGGAAAGGAGATAGTTAGCCGCTTTGAGACTCCTTAAGAGGAGTGAAAGGTGGCTTACAAGTCGAAACTCTTCTTCTTCTCTTCTTCTATTGTGGCTAGTAAATGTTAATATCCTTACATGCTAGGAATTTGTCTAACTCTCTAAAAAGCAACCAAAGCTGGTGACCATCACTGTACCTTTTGAGAACAAATTCTATAGTTTAAGTATGCACTATGTAAATGGTTCTGTCTGTCCTGAATCTTGAATCCTTCAGCTTCAATGAATGTCTTCATGTTCTAGCCTTGTTTTTCCATAGAATCATGGGTTGGAAGGGTATCAAGGTTCATCTAGCCCAACCCCTTGCAATGCAGGAATCTCAGCTAAAGCATCCATGACAGAGGGTCATCCAACCTCTGCTTTAAAACCTCCAAGGAAGGAAAGTCCACCACCTCCCGAGGGAGACTGTTTCATACTCCTCTATCATATCCTCTCTTGCATGCCTGTCTTTCTCACACCATCAGCAACTGACACCGAGCAGTGCTGACCACGTGGGAAAGACCAGGAGAATTGACTCCATGCTCATGACAACTGCCATGGGTGCCAGTGAAGTAAAATCTGGCTTCAAAGGAGATATGAGATTTATAAATCCCTTCAGCTGTCCTGAGTCATACTGTCGGCACATATATTTTTTCTAGAATCATGTAATGGTCAATCTGGCTGTCTCTAATAAGTAGCTAATTAGCGCTTTGCTTTTTAGATCTTTGTAGCTTTGGGGAGAAAATATTCCACTAGCTGAGCATCCAGCTCTATGTGCTGATTAGTTCTATCTTTCAATAAGATCTTCTGATTTTGGGGGAAGGTCTCAGAAAATTTTCAAGATAATCTGAAGTGAGCTCAGAATAACTTGCCTATCTCTAATTGAAGTGTTCAGACACAACTGTGAGGGAGAATATTATGGGAAACCTGCTTTCACCCAGGTCAAAAGGTAGCCCTTACTTGCCCTCTGAGTTTATACACGGTTTACAAATGCCCCTGTATTTAACTCCCATTACATGTAAAAATGGCTCAAGACTTGTGTATTTAAAACACCAATGCATATAAATGCAAAATATTTTTTGCACTTCACACATTAAAGATTTTATAAATCTAATACTGGGAAACCAAGTAAACAGTATTCTAGCATATTTCTAATTAACAGAGAGCAAATTTTGAAATAAATTGGTGTTTTCCTCAAAATGAACTATTTTTAGGGAAGCCAATACACTTTTTGATAAAACTAAGAAATATCAACAACCTCAGATATACAGATGACACAACCTTGATGACAGAAATTGAGGAGGAATTAAAGAACCTTTTAATGAGGGTGAAAGAGGAGAGCGCAAAGTACGGTATGAAGCTCAACATCAAAAAAAACTAAGATCATGGCCACTGGGCCCATCACCTCCTGGCAAATAGAAGGGGAAGAAATGGAGGCAGTGAGAGATTTTACTTTCTTGGGCTCCATGATCACTGCAGATGGTGACAGCAGTCACAAAATTAAAAGACACCTGCTTCTTGGGGAAAACCAATGAGAAACCTAGACAGCATCTTATAAACCAGAGACATCACCTTGCCAACAAAGGTCCATGTAGTTAAAGCTATGGTTTTCCCAGTAGTGATGTATGGAAGTGAGAGCTGGACCATAAAGAAGGCTGATCGCCAAAGAATTGATGCTTTTGAATTATGGTGCTGGAGGAGACTCTTGAGAGTCCCATGGACTGCAAAAAATCAAACCTATCCGTTCTGAAAGAAATCAGCACTGAGTGCTCACTGGAAGGATAGATTCTGAAGCTGAGGCTCCAGTACTTTGGCCACCTCATGAGAAGAGAAGACTCCCTGGAAAAGACCACGATGCTGGGAAAGATTCAGGGCACAAGGAGAAGGGGACGACAGAGGACGAGATGGTTGGACAGTGTTATTGAAGCTACTAGCATGAGTTAGACCAAACTGTGGGAGGCAGTGGAAGACAGGAGTGCTTGGCATGCTCTGGTCCATGAGTTCACAAAGAGTTGGACACGACTAAACGACTACACAACAACAAGATGCTCTCTGGAAATGCTAGATCCCCTTTCTAAAATATTTCACATGACCCTAAGAGTTTGCATTTCCCTTACTTATTTAAGGATGGGAAGATCCATAGTTCAGTGGTGTACACCATATATTGTACGCAGAAGATCCAGAATGTATCTCTTGTTGTATCTCCAGTCAAAAGGGGCGCATGGAATCTCCCATTAAGGGAGGCCACAGTTTGGTGTGCAAAAAAGGAAGATGCTGAGGGGATTGGGAGGGATTAGAGGGGCCATTCACTCATCCGGGTGGTTTTGACTGAGCTGGTGGCCAGCACTCCCTGCTGGCTTCCCTTCTCTGAATGAGGTGGACGAGTAAAAACTGTGACCGAAAGAAGCACCTTGCTCACCTGGGCTTCTTCAACTGGCCAAGTGAAGAGGAGGTTCTGCCTCAGAGCTGAAAAGGAACTCAGCAATGCAAAGATGATTGTTCTATCACCAGTTATTTTTATGTTTTGCATACATTTAAACACTAGTTGAATTGTCACAGAAAGTACTTTTAATGTTCCATATGTGACAACTGAGGATTATGACCCATCCCTGTATACAGTGGCCTCATGTCCACTGACTGACGCTGAAATAGAACTTGTTCGTCCATGGGGTGCTATAAGACTCTCTCTTTTTTTGCTCTTCTTCATGCAACCCTCTCAGGCAGAAACTTCTTTCGAATATTTTCTTCCCTGCTCTTCCTCTGCCATTCTGTTCCATCTTTGATCCTCCAAGCTCCACCCACATTCCACAGACGGAGCACACTGGCAGTTGCTAGGCAACATATCTTCCTCCTCTTCTAATTCACATATAGCCTACTTCCCATCTATCTACTAACCTGGTAACAACTGTTTGGAGCTTCCCTTTCAGGGATAAGATGCCAGAGGTGGTGCTTCAAGAGATAATTTCCTCTTTCTGGGAAAATGAGTGGCAGCCTGGCATGGCTGCTCATTATGTTCTTGAGGAATGTCCTGAGTGTGCCTGGCGGCCAGACACCACCTCAGGGCTTTAGGTATGCCTCTTATGAGGTGACCATCCCAAGGAAACTGAGCTTCAAGTATGGACTACAGGAAACCCAGGATGTCAGCTACCTACTACAGATTGAGGGGAAGGGCCAGGTGGTGCATCTCAAGCAGAAGAAGGGCATTGTTCCTAAACGCTTCCCCATCTTCATGTACAATAAGGAAGGGGACCTCCTGAGTGACTATCATTACATCAGGGATGATTGTTTCTACAGTGGCTTCATACAGGACAAGCCTCTCTCTTCAGTCACTCTCAGCACTTGCTCAGGGGGACTCAGGGGCCTGTTACAACTTAACAATGAGACATATCAAATTGAACCTGTCCAGCCATCTGCTACCTTTCAGCATGTGGTGTATCGGCTGGAAATAGAGGAGGGTGCCATGCACATGAGGTGTGGGTTGACGGAGGAAGAGCAAAGGCATCAAGAGGCCATGATCCAGGACACAGAGCATGTGGCTGTCAAAAGTGCTCCAGCAGGACTCTGGTGGCCACACAAGAGACATGCAGAAGTGGCATTTGTGGTGGAGCATGAACGATATGTTAAGTTTGATAAAAATGAAACTGATATTGCTCTGAAAATTCTTGAGGCCACCCATGTTATAAATTCATTTTTTGAGCCACTGTTTCTTGACGTGTCTGTAGCAGGACTGGAGATATGGACGGAAAAGAACCTCATAGATGTTGATAAAAGTATCGGAGCCACACTTAATGCTTTCAGTATATGGAGACGTAACACTCTACTTACCCATCTAAAGAATGATGCTGCTCACTTAATTGTATACAGGTCGTATAAAGGTATTATTGGAGTAGCATATGTAGGACAAATTTGTAGTGAGAAATTCGCTACTGGTGTTGTAGTATCAAAGAATTTCAATTTGTTTGATTTTTCTGTGCTATTTGCCCATGAATTTGGACATAATCTTGGTATGAAACATGATGATTTTGTCTGTAAATGTGACCGACGTGCCTGCATTATGTCTGCTTGGCACTCAGATGTTGATAAGTTTAGCAACTGCAGTTACTATGAGTATTTCAATCGAAGGAACTCACCTTGCTTGTTGATTCCACCAGACCCTGATCAAATGTATAACCTCGAATACTGTGGCAACAAAGTAGTGGAAAAAGGGGAGCAATGTGACTGTGGTACAAGTGAACAGTGTCGATTGGATTATTGTTGCAGGCCAGATTGCACGTTGCGTCCATGTGCCAATTGTTCTTCTGGATTGTGCTGTGACAGGTGCAAGTACCGTCCCGGTGGATCCATTTGCAGAAAGAGTATTGGCATCTGTGACCTGCCTGAGTTTTGCACTGGGACTTCGGACCAATGTCCGGAAGATGTTTATGTACAAGATGGTGCCCCTTGCGGTGATGGAGTCTATTGCTATCATGGTCGTTGTAGTACTCCTAATGGGCAGTGCGAAAAGATATTTGGCAAGAAAACCGTACGAGCTTCAGAGGATTGTTTCAGAGGACTGAATGCTCAAGGTGATCGCTTTGGCAACTGTGGCCTAAAACATGGTATTTTTAAGAAATGCAAAGCTGAAAATATTCTATGTGGCCGAATGCAGTGTAGTAATATTTATGGGCTACCTACCTTGGAGGAACACCAAACCATCATTCAAACCACCATTGGCAAAAGTAACTGCTGGGCTACAGACTACCACAGTGGAATGGAGGTAGCTGATCTTGGAGCAGTGGAAGACGGTACACCTTGTGGCACTGGCATGATGTGTATGAATAGGGAATGCAAGAACGTGTCCCTCTTGCAGTATGATTGTAATGCCACAAAGTGCCATAATAGGGGAATATGCAACAACCACAAACACTGCCATTGTTCTTATGGTTGGGCCCCTCCTGACTGTCTAAAGAAAGGACATGGGGGCAGCATTGACAGTGGGCCAATTTCAAAAAACTGGAATGGTGTCATTGTAGGTAGTATTGTCGGAAGTGTGTTGGTCCTTTCCACAGTGACTGCTGCTGTTGGCATGGGTGTGTATTACAGGTTTGTGCTAAGCAACAAGGTTAGAAGAAAGAGTTCAAGAATCTCTCCATCATAATGAACAGAGGAACTGAAACCACTCTAGATCACAGAAGTGAACATTGCAGAAAGTTTCAAAAGGGTATGATGGTTATAATAAGCACTATTATATAACATATATTTGACTCTGTAAGCATTAGTTCAGTTCATCTCACGGGGAAATATTCACATATGAAAATCTTTGCCTATACTTTCACAGTATGTTGAGAGTCTCTTTGTTGTTCAGGACAGAAGTCCTATCCTATGTAAATGGGAGAAATCTGTACAGTGGAATGAAATGTTATCATACCATGCTAAAGAAATGCATGGAAGCAGTGCTGGTATCTCGGATATCTCGGATATCTCAGATCCTCTCCCAAAGTAACCTAGGGTGTACAGGAATAGAATCACAACCCAATCCTCTAAAGCCATTGAAATGCAATATTTGTACGTTTGTGGAGTGAATTCACATCTGTCTAGAAAGCCATTGCAAACATTATACCAATAACTGTGTTGGCAGAAATGTTAGTGTTGAAATGAGACAATATATTAAAAATATTATAAAACCACCAACACATAATATTTCAAAAAGCTATGATGGAAATAATGGTGAATGTTATGTAACATATTTGAGGGTGTAATCTTTTCATGAAAGCTTTTTCTTTCTTTCTTTTTTAAAACTTTTATTTTGCTTTAAACAGGTACATATATATATAGACAACCAAAATTACAAAGGAAAATTCCTTAATAGTAATGATTTTTTTTAAAAAACTACAAAAAATATTGAAGCACATGACACAGAACATAAGCAACTATAGGAAACATAAAAGAAAAGAAAAATAGAAAAAAAGAAAAAGAAAGAGGAAGATGAGCCAAAGCAGGAAAGCTCATCCATTGTACACTTCCGTCAAGCTCACAACAGATCATTATTCTTATCACTTATCTCTATCTGCATTCCAAAGGAATCCCTCATCTTGGTATCAGGGAACATTTCTCTATGCGGTATCAATCTAAACATAGCCAGATCTTTCTTGCTGAGCCCTTGTCCCCTAAATAATTATTTAAACATTCCCATTCTTCTTTCACCAATTTTTTAGGTTTATCTCTTATTGCATCTGTCAGCTTTGCGAGCTCCAAGTACTCGCACAATTTGACTACCCATTCCTCTTTAGTGGGTGTATTTTTATCTTTCCAGTGTTTTGCCACTATAACCCTTGCTGCTGACGTTGCATACATAAATAGCCTAGTTTTGTTTTTGGGAATATTATCTGAAACCATTCCTAGTAAAAATTCTTCTGGTTTCTTGCTAAATGTAGTTTTTATCAATCTCTTTATCTCTTCATAAATCATGTTGCAAAATGTTTGTATCTCTAGACAGGGCCACCACATATGGTAGTAAGTTCCTATCTGTTCCTTACATCGCCAGCACTTGTTATTGTTTGATTTATTTATTTTTGCAAGTTTTACAGGGGTCAGGTACCACCTATAGTACATTTTCATAAGATTTTCTCTTATAAGGAAACAAGCCATGAATTTTATATTTTTAGTCCATAATTCATTCCAAATATTGGGTTTGATCGGATGTCCCAGGTCCCTCTCCCATTTTACTATAATTTCTTTGATATCTTCCTCCTTTCTTTGCCAATTCAAAAGTAGTTTGATTCCCAGGAAGGCTGCGAGATAGAGAAACAGCAAGTTTTTTCAGTTCTGCTTATAATAGAATTTGCAGAGAAGAATTCAAGATGCACCTAATGTTGCCCTGAGTGAAGTTCCACCCCCCCTTCTTCGTTACTTTCCTGTTCATCTGACTTCTCCTCCTGCCTCTGAATGTGACTGGTATGTGTCAGTTGCCTCTGAGCTCTCTGTTTGACTGTACTCAGCAAATCCCTGGTTTGGGGCAGGGATACTCTCCAGCGACATCATCTCATTCAACTGCTGCTCAGCCTCCTTCTGCTGAATGCTGTCCACGTTCTCCTCCTCCTCCTCCTCCTCTCCCCTTTTGCCCTCATCTCCCTTACATGTATGCTCTGTGCCAAACCACTCCTGGAGGTCTATGCTACCTGCCGGTTCCTCCTCTCTAGTCAACGCCTGCAGCGGCGGTCTCCACCATTCCTCCTCCTCTGCCCTGTCCATGACACCACTGGGAAGAAATGGGGGAGTGAAGATCTACATCACAAATCAAATCAACCTTACCTGAGGTGGTCGCCTCACCTTGCCCCATAGGTGGGCTGGCCCTGTTCAGAGCCATACTGGCTCCAACACTGGACGTCATACAGAGCCAGTATAGTGTCGTGGTTAAGAGTGGTGGACTCGTAATCTGGTGAACCGGGTTCGTTTCCCCGCTCCTCCACATGCAGCTGTTGGGTGACCTTGGGCTAATCACACTTCTCTGAAGTCTCTCAGCCTCACTCACCTCACAGAGTGTTTGTTGTTGGGGAGGAAGGGAAAGGAGATGGTTAGCAAATTTGAGACTCCTTAAGGGGAGTGAAAGGTGGGCTATCAAGTCCAGACTCCTCCTCCTCCTCCTTCTATTGTGGCTCGTAGATGTTAATATCTTGTCTAATCCTCTAAAAAGCAACCAAAGTTGGTGACCATCACTGCACCTTTTGAGAACAAATTCTATAGTTTAAATATGCACTATGTAAATTGTTCTGTCTGTCCTGAATCTTCCATCCTTCAGCTTCATTGAATTTCTTTATGTTCTGGCCTTGTTTCACCATAGAATAATGGGTTGGAAGGGACTCAAGGTTCAACTAGTCCAACCCCTTGCAATGCAGGAATCTCAACAAAAGCATCCATGACAGAGGGTCATCCAACCTCTGCTTAAAAACTTCCAAGGAAGGAAAGTCCACCACCACCCAAGGGGGACTGTTTCATTCTCCTCTATCATATCCTCTTTTGCATGCCTGTCTTTCTCACACTATCTGACACCGAGCATTGCTGACCACGAGGGAAAGACTAGGAGAATTGGATCCATGCTCATGGCAACTGCCATGGGTGCCAGTGCAGTAAAATCTGGCTTCAAAGGAGATATGAGATTTATAAAACCCTTGAGCTGGAGTCATACTCAGAGTAGACGTTTTGCAATTAATGGACTGGATCAACTTATGCCCATTGCTTTCCTTCAACTCTGAATTTCACTTAGTTGCCTACAATGCCCAGCTTACCCATGATCCCCTGGGCTTTTGCACCCTGGCATACTGTTGTCCAGGATGATTCCTGCCTTGTAATTGTATATAAGAAAACCAAACTATTCCATAAAGAAGCTTGGCCTTTAAAAAAACAAAAAACCCAACCCTGGTTATTCTTACTTTGTTTGACAGTTTTCCCACTAGCACAATATTCCACATTTTGTTATACCAGTAGGCTGTCAATCCCCCCCCCCCAATCATGTAATGGTCAGTCTGGCTGATTCTAATAATTAGCAAATTAGAGCTTTGCTTTTTTGATCTTTGTGGCTTTGGGGAGAAAATATTCCACTAGCTGAACGTCCAGCTCTATGTGCTGATTAGTTCTATCTTTCAATAAGATCTTCTGATTTGGGGGGAAGGTCTCAGAAAATTTTCAAGTTAATCTGAAGTGAGCTCAGAATAACTTGCCTATCTCTAATTGAAGTATTCGGACACAACACAACTGTGAGGGAGAATATTATGGGAAACCAGCTTTGACCCAAGTTAAAAGGTAGCCCTTACTTGCCCTCTGAGTTTATACTGGGTTTACAAATGCCTCTGCATATAACTCCTATTGCACATAAAAATTGCTCAAGACTTGTGTATTTAAAAGACCAGTGCATATAAATGCAAAATATTATTTGCACTTCACACATTAAAGAGTTTATAAACCCATTACTAGGAAACCAAGTAAGCAGGAGTCTATATTACAGTAAAACATAGACAATAAAAGGATTATTTATAATGAATATCAGTGAACATGGTAGATGCAGAACAACATATTTATTGGACTTGGCTTGATTACATTTGCAGCATTACTCAAGCTGAGTGATTAGTATATACAGCCTTCTCATTTTATGTCTAAATGTATGGAATATGGAAGGCCATGTTTCTGTACTGGAACAAGGGGAATGCAAAATGATGTTGAGAAAGTGGCTAGACCATCTAATATAAAATATAGAGGTTTATAAGAAGAGCTTTTGTGGCCTTAAATTCTGGAGGCTGCGAAACTGAGGCATAAAGTGTATAAATTCCCCCTTACCCAGCCGCAACAATGTCATATAATTTTTATAAAGACTCTCTACTGTACAGTTTAGGTTGTCTACTCATTCTGCACTATGAACAAGCATTTTGTTCCTTTTACAAATATTAGAGAAATTAATGGAAGGACAGCCTAGTGAAGATAGCTAAATGGAACACCCATTGTAAGAATACAAATACCTCTAATTACCAGATGATGGGAAAACCATCCCCAAATGGCTGTGTGTGTGAAGGGTGTGTGTGTGCCACTGGAGTAAATCTGAGTTTTTGAAGTACCGAAGTTTAAGACAGCCATTCTGTGCCCATGTACCCTGGGAGAAAGCTAGACTAAATCCAATGGACTTGCCTCTGTATACGGTAGATTGTTTGAGGAGCAGGTACAGTGGTACCTTGGGTTACATACACTTCAAGTTACAGACTCAGCTAACCCAGAAATAGTATCCTGGGTTAAGAACTTTGCTTCAGGATGAGAACTGAAATTGTGCTCCTGCGCCACGGCAGCAGCAGGAGGCCCCATTAGCTAAAGTGGTGCTTCAGGTTAAGAACACTTTCAGGTTAAGAATGGACCTCCGGAACGAATTAAGTACTTAACCCGAGGTACCACTGTATATGCTGCGGGAGGTCCGCTTCATATACTTAGGGAATCGTAACTCGTTCTGCTCACCCAGTCGCTTTGAGCCCTGAACTTGATAAATTGGCTTGCAAAATCATCAGATCAAGAGAATTATCAGCTGCTTGGAATCACAATCAGGGAGAGGACAATTGCAGTTAGGTTCACTGCAAGAACAGGGTGCTGGACTGTGCTGAGCCTTTGATCTGATCCAGCCAGGCTCTTCTTATGAAAAATGTAGGGAAATTCGAAGCCAACGTGTCAATGCACTATAGCCTCACAATGGCCAGTCGCACGCCGGCAGGAAGCCTGCAAGCAACACTTGAGTGCAACTGTGCTCTCCGCCACATGTGATGCCCAGCACCTGGTATTCAAATGCATTTTATCTCCAACAGTGTCCTGCTTCTGAACTTCCCAGAGGAAGTCATGGTGGCCTACATAGACTTTTGCTCTGATCTAGCGTGGTTCTCATTTTCTAAGCTCTGAGATTGATTGCTCTGCAATTCATCCTTCTCTCACAGGACATTTTGTCAAGATCAGGTGGTGGTTGCTCTTTTTAAAATGCCATTAAGATCCCCCAAATAAATTCAAGCACAGCATGCTTACAGCTTTCATGATTACACATTTTATGCATGGCGTTATAATTAAAAACCAGGTTTTTTTCAAAAATGCTTACAATTATAATATGTAGAACTGAAGCCCTATGTAGGGGGGGGGAATGTTATTTTGCATGTTGAATCGAACAAATGGTTCAGAGAACGAAGTTTGGACGACCTTCTGCCAAGTCAGTTTGTAACATATGTGCAGACAGACACCACTGGCTTCTCTAAATGTTTTGGCATAAAACATGATTGGGAATATTAAGAATGAGGAAAATATTTCTGTGAGCCTAGAAATATTTAACATTGTGAGTCATTGCTTGAGGAATAGTTGGGGGAAAACGGCTTCATGGTACTGTTGGCAGGAGCACCAAAGCAGAAAATCAATAGAAATAACAGAAGTATATCTTCAGTAGTGACGGCGAGAGGACGAATGAGCAGGAATGTACAAATCAATATCACAGAGCTGGCCCCAGGCTTTCGGGACTTACTGGGCACCCTCCTAACTTCACCCTACTATGTATTCGGTGACATCCAGCACCTCAGGACTTCAGGGCATCCTAGACTGGTGCTGCTGTGATTGATGTGTGGTGTTTAATGCAGGGATAGGGAACCTGTGGCCCTCCAGATCCCAGTTTTTTGGAGGAGGACTGTAGCTCAGTGGTAGAGCAACTGCTTTGCACGTGGAAAGTTCCAACTTCAATCCCTAGCATCTGGAGGTAGGAGGGCTGCGGCCAGTCATGGTATGCAATATTCAGCAAGGTGGACCAAAGGTCTGATTCGGTATGAGGCAGTTTCCTATGTTCCCAAATCTCATCAGCCCCAGCCAACATGGTCAATGATGATGGGACTTGGAGAACAGCAACATCTGGAGGTCTTTCTTTCTTTCTTTCTTTCTTTCTTTCTTTCTTTCTTTCTTTCTGATACAGTGGTACCTCGGGTTACATACGCTTCAGGTTACAGACTCCACTAACCCAGAAATAGTACCTTGGGTTAAGAACTTTGCTTCTGGATGAGAATAGAAATTGTGCTCCGGCGGCGCAGCAGCAGCAGGAGGCCCCATTAGCTAAAGTGGTGCTTCAGGTTAAGAACAGTTTCAGGTTAAGAACGGACCTTCGGAACGAATTAAGTACTTAACCCGAGGTACCACTGTACATACTTTAATAACACATATCAAAGCAGCTCACAATATATGAAAGCAGCTCTCTCACACACACAAAAATCAATCAATATCTGTAAAGCATAATTTAATGCATCAATAAAAAAGCAGCAATATGCACTGGCTATGTTGATAATAGTTCAGCTTGCACATATTATTGCACACCACCCAAATCACTGAGTGGTGTGACACCCCTGGGGTTCCAGGCAAGCCCAGGGTTTGGTTTCCTCAGAATGAAGAACAGATTATGGTTTCTTTATGATACATGTCTTATTTACACATATATACAGTCCATGCCCATGACGGAGGGGCTCACAGCATTAACACCCCAGAAGACCTTGCTTCTCCCATAGCCGCAGCCTTGAATTCAAGCAGAAATCAAACATTCCTCTTCCTTGCAGGCTTCTGCCTGCCTCCTGCTTCTAGTTTCTAGCTCTCTCACACAAACTCTGCTCTGACCTTCTAACTACCAGCCAGTTGAAAGAGGGGATCCACTCATTTGTTCCCCTTCACAGAGTCACTTCCTTTGTTACCCTAATGGCCCATACTTACGTAAAGGTAAAGGGACCCCTGACTATAAGGTCCAGTCATGGCCGACTCTGGGGTTGTGGTGCTCATCTCGCTTAATTGGCCGAGGGAACCAGCGTACAGCTTCCGGGTCATGTGTCCAGCATGACTAAGCCGCTTCTGGCGAACCAGAGCAGCGCATGGAAACGCTGTTTACCTTCCCACCAGAGTAGTACCTATTTATCTACTTGCACTTTGATGTGCTTTCGAACTGCTAGGTTGGCAGGAGCAGGGACTGAGCAACGGGAGCTCACCCCGTCGTGGGGATTCAAACCGCCAACCTTCTGATTGGTAAGTCCTAGCCTGTTTTGTGTTCCCTCAGATAGCCTGCTACCCTCAGGTATGGTGGAGGATGCTGCCAGTGTTAAGTGACAATCTGGTCATCTCCTGGAGCATGGAATATGTGTATATGGTTGTAGCAAGCACCATTTTGTCCTTTTTCTGAGAAAGGAAAATATCTTGGGTAAACCCTGTTGAGCAATCAAGTTGAGAAGGGTCATGAAGTTAAGCGGTAGACCATTGTTTTTCCATACAGAAGACCTTAGGATCCCCTGGTCGGGCTGAGAGAAACTCCAGTCTGAAGACTCAATGCCAGTTTCCAAGATGAACCAATAGTCTGACTTGGTATATGGCAGCTTCATATCTTTCAAGTCTTAAGTGACGTCTGACAAGCCTTTAAAGCAGAGGTTTTCAACCTGAGTCCATGGCTCCCTTGACCAACTACATTCTTTCTGCAGTACCCCGTGGGACTCAGGAGCCCAGTTATGTCACCCCTTGCCTGTAGAGCTGGCAGCCCCTCACCCCTTTTTGAACACCCTCTCTTGTGGAGTGTTCCCTCATCCTCCTCTCCCCTCTGCTTGGGAGTCCTCTGGGCAGCCACTGCTGCCACTCCTGGTCTCTGAGCTGCCCCCCTACCCCAAAGAAAGGTGCCTCCTCACACTGCCCCACAGGGGCTGGGGCTGTCCATTCCCAACAGCAAGGGCTGGTGGACTGGCTGGCTTGGCTCCCTCACCCACTTGCTTGCTTACTCCAAGGCCACCTCAGCTCCTGGCAACCAGCACCCCCTGGCCAGCCCCAGAGGCACCACTCACCTGCAGAGCTTGGAGCCAGGGCTACTGCAACAAACAGCCATGCAAGCCTTTGGGAAGCAGAGAAGTGAGAAGGCATCAGAGGAAGGGAGGGAGGGAAAGAAAGAGGGACAGAGGTCCACTGTTGCCCACTGCACCCCTGACCATCCTTCAAGGCACTCCAGGGTGCCACAGCACACTGGTTGAAAACCACTGCTTTAAAGGGACACAACCTCCTAGGATCTGGGCATGCATATTAGGGTAGGACTTCTACCCTACCCTCAAACAACACCTGCCTGAGGATGGAAACCATTGACTCAAACAGAGAACTTTCCATTCAATGTTTGCTATGTTTGCTATGCCTGTTTCCACTTGCTGTTTCTGATCTGTTTTCTATGGCCCTTTTAACATGGAGAGGAAGGCAGAGAGCATTCAGTGATACAATGCATTTATGAAAACAAGGTCTTCCTGGGGAAATCTGATTAACTTCCTTGAGTAAGTGTCAATAAGAGTCTACAGGGAAGGGAGCAGCGATATAATCTGGTTGGGCACCAGGTTTTTCCTACAGAGCTACATAAAATAAAAGGGCAATATATGTTATCAGTGGTGAAATTCTCAGCTGGGTAAGCACAGTTTTAAGTGAGAAAGGTCTCTGTGCAGGAGGACAAAACATAAAAAAATATAAAGTGAAGAGAAAAGACAGGTCAATTGCAAAATACCAGTGATGGTTATCAGGTCAGCTGCGTGGGAATTTTGATGAAGGGAGGTCAAAAGTTCCTCACCCCTAATTGGGGAAAGGGAATCTGAGTGAGTTTGGAGTTATTCCAAAATGATTGGTGAAATGTCTGGGAGCTCAGCAAGTGCACTGTAACAATGGGAATTACTTAGCACTTATAGAGCTCATTTTTAATCCTTACAGCTCAAAGCTTTTTACAATGAAGCAGGCGACACTGGTCCACCACTCTTTATCCAGGCAGGCTGCCAATGGACTTAAAAGAGGAATCATAAAATCATAGAGCTTTACAGAACCCCATGGGTCATCTAGTCCAACCCCCTGCAATGCAGGAATCTCAACGAAAGCATCCAAGATTGGCCGTCCAATCGCATTAAGTTTACATTATTATTATTATTTCACTCCAAACTGCAGAATCTCAAGGCTCAATGGTTTTCTCATATGCCAGGGATGGGGGATTTGTGGCCCATTGGATGTTATCAGACTCTGGTTCCCATCAGCCAGCACAACCAATGGTCAAAGATCAGCAACTCTGGAGGTCCAGAAGTTCCCCACCACTGACTTACACACTGGATTCCTATACATGTTTAACTGGAACTTAAGTCTGCAATCCTACATATGCTTTCCTGGGAGTAAGCCCCATGGAATTAAATAGAATTGCTTCATTGTATTGTAAATTCCATTGATTCCTGCAGCACCTACTTCTAAGTAAGTGTGCATAGGACCGGAGCCTCTTGGTTCATTTGGCATATCTGAGACACTTCTTTTCCCTGTATTTCCTGGCAAACGGTAACATGGTGAGATAATGTGAATGGTTCATAAGATAGAAGCAACAAATCAAACTTGTACTGATGCAAGGGTTTTATTTTAATTGCTTGTTCACTTTATTTGGTCATTTCCCACAAAATACCTATGATAATAGTTCATGTGCATCTCTCAGCATCAGAGTAGGCTTCCATGTCTGAAATATTTGCATCACCAAAAAAACTCATATTGGAGATTAAATTAATATTGGTTGCTGTTTTAATTGGTGGCCACAAAATCCACTTTGTCTCTCTTTAAGACAGCTGAACTAATAAGTGAAAAATATGCACAGAGAGATTTGTTTTCTGTGATATCATTCCTGGTACATTTGCAGGACACTTTTCTGTAGCAGGGGGAAATGTTGCAACTGCAGTTCAAGGGCACCATTGTTCACAAATGCTTCTGCCCCATGGTTACCCTTTTCAGGAGCACATGACCTCTTTCAGCCCCACTCCATAAGAAATGGGGTCTCTCGGCTTGTCTGGAAAGAAAGGTGATATATACACATAGAAAAGACAGTGCCCCACAATTGCACGCCCTGCCTCTGTTTTCAGGGTGGTCACCTTTGTGAACTGCACCACCACAGAAAAGGTCTGGACGTGGAAGAGACCATGGCTGAGATTGCTGCTCTTCTGCAAAGCCATTTGGATTGCCTTGAGCAGCCTAATCAGCCCCACAAGAGAAGTGTGAGGATAGGATAGTCCACTCTGGTTAACTTCTGCACTTAATATTTCTTGTGTATGTTGTACTTCAATCCAGGAAGCAAAATGTATTGGGCCAACCCTACTGCTTCCTAATATTCTTCTCTCCTGGAGGTGCTGGTGACTGAACCAGAGACTATAGATGCTGGACTATTGAGCTATGACCCACTGGACCACAGGATGGAAGCCTGTAACCATAGCAATATAGAGCACCAATGGCATGAGCCCCCTTGCCTTTGAGAGGCAGGGATACAGTTGGTAGTTTAGGCTTGTGGAAATAATCCCAGTGCCAAAAAATGTCCACCTTGCCTCCTTCCAGATGTATAATAGAATAGGATGTTCAGGGGGAAAAATAGGATTTCTTTTAGAATGTGAGTAATATAGAAAATGTTGAGGTAATGCTAATCAGGTTGGAGGGGAAATCATTTCTGCAAAAGATTGCACTCTATTTTTTTTTATTGAAGAAAGCTTTTATCCTGAGTAGCTTTGACTGGTGCTTTAAATCAAGGATTATATATTATTGCTTTCTGCCAGAGAAAATGGTATATGGATGTCTGCACTTTCAAAGATCTCAGGCCACCAAAGAAACATGCCCTGGAAATGGTCCCATTGTCTTTAATACCTGCACTTGACAGCATTGATTCTTTTTGAGGAACGAAGGAGGGAATAAGAAAAATGATGAGTCGCGTTTCTATAGTGCTTTAGGGTTTTCAAAGTGCTTCACATACATTATCTCAGGATTCCTTGCAACAACCCAGTAGCTTCTGACACCATCACTACCATCTCCCCCACTTTTCCTCACATGTAATGCCCAGCGAAGGACTATAGCTCAGTGGTAGAAACTATGGTTTGCATGCTGAAAGTCATGCAATCGCATTGTAGGCAACGGGAAAGATCTGTCTTCCTAAGACCCTGGAGAGGCTCTATCAATCAGAGTTTCCTAAAAGAAATTGCTTGCTATTATATTATTACTTGTTGTATACCCTCTGAGAATACTTTGATGGAAAGGCATGGTAGAAATCTTCAAAACAAATGAATACATGGTATATGTTTGTTATTTCATGATGTTCTCTACTTAGTGACAAGACTAAGAAGGTGCACTTATTAGAGGCAAGGAGCAGCTCTTAGCTCCCACCTTAACAGTCTTCCTGAGCATATGCCTTTAGTTAGTCCCACACACCTGATTTATGTGTGGTTTCCATGGGTGCCAGCTTCAGAGAAGACAGTAGTGAAGTTTCTGTTCCACTAAGTCCCTCTCACTGCTGCTTCCATCCACTCAGTTCTTCTGAAAGCTAATTTTAGAGAGCCTAGTTCCAGTCGGCAGTAATAATATCAATGGCCACAAAGGGTCCTGCCCTGGCTACCAGCTAACAAGCCTGCTCTGGCTCTGATGCGCAGTCTGTGGAGCTGTTAGAGCACAGCTGCCAATCCCTGTCTTTGTAGCTCAGGCAGTCGAGGTTTATGGTTTTAGATGTCGAAGTGCCAGGTTCAGTTCCTCCTGAGGGAGTCTCAGAGTGAGAATCCTTCAGGTTGAACTGCAGTACGAAGCTTCTAAATGTAAATACAAAAAAAAAAGAAGACAAGAACAGCTGGTGATTGCTCTCAGTGCTGGAATATCTGATGCTGTTGCCCCAGTGTTGCAAAGTGTCTGCATCCTTGTGCTTACGGAATGCTTCTAGAAATATTACAGAATTCCAAACTTGTCCCTGAAAACCCAGAGCCTTGGGGTTTGTTGAAATGTTGAAATGTGTACTTGAATGATGTGCTCCCGGTGGAGAAAGGGGAATTGATCAGGAATTTGTTAGTGCCGGCTAGAATGACTGCAGCGAAGTCATGGAAACAGAGGGTTGTATATGGAATGCAAGAGTGGCTTAGCAACAATTATGCTAAAAATATTGCATTTAGGGATTGTTAGTTTCAGATTAAACCCAGTAAAATAGTTTGATGAAAGGCCTCCTGGTATGAACATGGGAGGAAAAATACATATTTTTTTCCTGGGTATTAACAACTTCCATAAGAAAAAAAAAAAGATGAGCGGTGGAGATCAATCAGATGTTGACAGCCCTTAATTTGCTGGAATTTACCCCAAATTTTAATCTTTTGGACAGAAGTAGGGGTCTGCAACCAAAAATTGCAGCAATGAGTACTCCTGCTGTTTAGGATTGTAGCCAACCAGTCATGCCCCTTTCCAGGGTACTCCATTTCATTTCTCTTCCTCTCTTGTTTTCAGTTTTTCATTATTATTTCCTGAAAGATATCTAACAAATTTATTAAATAATACTAATAAATAAATAGTCCAGAGGGTATGACCCAAACCAATGAATTCAAATCGCAAGAAAGGAGATTCTGACTAATCGTTTGAAAGAACTTCCTGATGGTAAGAGCTGTACAGTGGTGAAGGCGATTACCTCAGAAGGTGGTGGACTCTCATTCAGTGTATATTTTTAAACAGAGGATGGGTAACCTTCTGTCAAGGATTCTTTAGCTGTGATTATTACATTGCAGGGCACTGGATGACAGGACCCTTCGAGTCCCTTCTGACTCTACAATTCTATGATTCCAGGAAATAAGCCCCCAACAGTCACTCAGTATTTTATGCCCGTTGTATATTCTCAATTATCACTGGATGTTTTTGGGATCCCCAATAGTCAGGCAGCATTCACTGGACACTGAACATGTTCAGCCCTCTTAGACCTGTCTTGAGGTTTTCCCTGTTGTCTAAAATGATAGGCAAAACCACTTTTATTCACTTTTATTCAACCCTCTTAATTTTCTGCTTACCTTTTAGTGGGGTGTAATGGAGTTGGATCTCTCTGTGTGTTTGTGTATAAAACTTCTATATATTATGTTGTTTTATTCTTGTTTATAGCCTTGCTTTTAATGTTCATTTTTGTAAGTCATGCTGAATATCATCTTTAGAGGAAAAAGCAACTCATAAATATAATTAGCAAAAATCTTATTAATTGATTATATTATTAATATTGGGGTCAGTGTGGTGTAGTGGTTAGAGTGTTGGGCTAGGTCCTGGGAGAACAGGGTTCAAATTCCCACTCAATCCTGAAGCTCACTGGGTGACCTTGGGCCAGTTACTTCTTCTCAGTTTAATGTGCCTCACAGGGGTGTCATGAGGATAATATGGGGAGAGGGAAAAGCAAATACACCACCTTGGGCTTCTTGGGGGAAAGGTGGGATAAAAATGTAATAAATAAATAAATATGCAAATGCTGTAAATAATAACCTCTGCAAATCTCTAGGTTCCTTCCTCCTAAAAGCAAGCAAAAATTCAGATCAGAATTAGAATATAGGTTGATGCTTCACTGATTACTTTACCTTTCGACCTACTAAACATTTCGCTTGGATTTCTGGATGTAGTAGTGCGGTAAGAATGTAAGGAGATGATTTGAAGCTTGCTAATGACAGACAAAGAATAATAATAATTACAAGGAAATGGCTCAATCCGAAACTTCTTGTACTTAAGGAATGGGTTACAAATGCCCACAATGGCAACTTGGACTGAATATGTGTGCTTAAGAGATGGCAAACAATGAACAGAGACATTCCGTCATTTATGGTCACCCTTTATTAGGTTTACAAATTCAAGTCAGAATTTTGATATTAATACTTAGATGACATTTCCCCCTACGGTACATCAATTTTACTAATAAAGTTAAAAATTGAAAGCATGCATTTGCATTAGTAGCTACAGAATCATTCTGAAGATAGAAGGCTGTGAAAATATCTCGAGACCTTTCACTATCTGTAAAGAATTGGGACTTGGGTAGTAATTATTTTTATTTGTTTTTGAAACAAGGCTGCATTTGAAAAGGATGGTGGGAGGAGAACCGAAGGTGGCGGAGGCAACATTTCCAAATCCCTGATGGAACAGAAGTGCGGAGGGCTAGCATTTTACATTTCCGCATCCTTTTTGCCAGCTCCAGGGCTGCATTGCGAAATCCAGAGTTGTGCACAATACAACTGGGAGTTGCACAATGCTCCACAAGCAAGTTTGGGGCTGCCAAATTGGGTCAACCCACTGTGAAAAACGTACTGAATAAATTTGACCTTCATCCCTACTGAAAAGCCAGCACAAACACTTGTACCAGAGGAACTGTTTGCTGTCCATGGTCCTGAAATTTCAAAGGCGACCAAAGATAAGCATTTACTATGTTACAGGTGAGTTTTAAAAAGCTATTAATCACGCTGCTATCCAACTTGTATTAAAATAATAATAATCTTATCTTGTTGTGGTCCTGGTTTAATTATGGACTTGAAAGAGAAAGAAAGAAAGAAAGAAAGAAAGAAAGAAAGAAAGAAAGAGAAAGAGAGAGAGAGAGAGAGAATTAAATTAAAACAAATTAAATTAAATTCAGTGCATGTAGCAGGAAATATTTGGAAACATGCTTCAAACAACCATATGTATGCAGAGGGACAAATAACAAAAATATGAAAAAGTGGGGCTTTGGTGTGGAAAATGCACACCTAAATCTGTCTTGACTTTACAAAAACATATTGGGCTTTTTACTCATCCCATTACAGAAATTACTCAGAAATTACTCAGAAATTTGACAAACTGAAACCCGTGTTTTAATGCAGGTATTATTTCATTGTCTTGCTAACAACCTTTCCACATTTGTCATTTTCAAATTTTATATTCATTGTGTCATTAATTGCCCTTGTCTTCCAGAAATATAAGTAAATCATTTAGATGATACACTACATGTGCTCTACATTGGCGGACCAGGAGGAAGCTTCATCTAAAGCGGGGATTTTTTTTCTTTCTTCTTTTTTTCGTATTCTTGAAACTCTTAATAAATATTATTTTAAAGGAAGACCTGTGAGTCTCCAACTGCATTGGGCTTCCCCTCCCACCAACCCCAGCCAGAACAGCCAATGGCCATTAATGAAGGGAGATGGAGACTATCAAACATCTGGACACCCAACCCTGATCTAAAGGCAACTTTCATTGGGACTACTATGCAGAGTGAAATGAAGCCACGAGAATCTCCACCCTGTGCTTGCATGAAAAGAATTCCGTTTGTTTGAAATGGTTCATATGGTTCATTTTTTGTTAGGTGAGAATTGTTGGCAATGAGATGGTAGACCATGCTACATAGGAGCCATTGCAACATAAAGACATTGACACTGGTTTGTCATTGTCCTCCCCATAAGTACTGCAATGTGCTTTATGTGGGGCTACCTTTGAAGGTGACCCAGAAACTGCAATTAATCCAGAATGGGGCAGCTAGACTGGTGACTGGGAGTGGCCATCGGGACCACATAACACCGGTCCTGAGAGATCTGCATTGGCTCCCAGTACATTTCTGAGCACAATTCAAAGTGTTGGTGCTGACCTTCAAAGCTCTAAATGACCTCGGTCCTGTATACCTGAAGGAGCGTCTCCACCCCCATCGTTCAGCCCGGACACTGAGGTCCAGCGCTGAGGGCCTTCTGGAGGTCCCCTCATTGAGAGAAGTGAGGTTACAGGGAACCAGACAGAGGGCCTTCTCGGTAGTGGTGCCCACCCTGTGGAACGCCCTCCCATCAGATGTCAAGGAAATAAGCAGCTATCTTATCTTTAAAAGACATCTGAAGGCAGCCCTGTTTAGGGAAGTTTTTAATATTTAATGCTGTATTGTTTTTAACACTCAGTTGGGAGCCACCCAGAGTGGCTGGGGAAACTAAGCCAGATGGGCGGGGTATAAATAAATTAGTATTAGTATGTTAAGTGGAACCATCAGGGGACTCTGAAAGCCCTCAGCATCTGCCCCATGATAGGACTGGCAATGAAGCAGCATTAGAAACGGGAGTGTTATCCAAGGTAGGAAAAGTTCCCTGAGTACAAAGTGACTCTTGTTCACCCAGGGTGGCAATTGATTCTTTTTTTCAGGAAGGATTACACATTCTGGTGCTTTGCCTGGGCAAAAGTATTCTTCACTGGCTCTCGCCTTAGTATCTATTTTCCATCTCTCAGTTCTCATCTGATCTAGCTCTAGGTTTCTGGCTCCTCAGTTACACTTGCTAACTACTCACCGATGACTCAGCCAGTGTGGTGTAGTGGTTAAGAGTGGTGGACTCGTAATCTGGTGAACCAGGTTCGCGTCTCCGCTCCTCCACATGCAGCTGCTGGGTGACCTTGGGCTGGTCACACTTCTTTGAAGTCCCTCAGCTTCACTCACCTTACAGTGTTTGTTGTGGGGGAGGAAGGGAAAGGAAATTGTTAGCCGCTTTGAGACTCCTTAGGGTAGTGATAAAGTGGGATATCCAATCCAAACTCTTCTTCTCTTCTACACCACCATCACCCATTTTAGCCCTTCCCCCCTGCCCAATAACTTTTGCCTGGCACTTTATGACTTGATTCTCCTAAAGATCAAACTGATTTGATCATGCCTGGGCTAGCTAGGTTCCCTACCAGCTAGGTTCTGAGACACCCCCATTGCCTCTGAGTACACCAGAGGGAATCTATCTTACTTAAACCAGCACTGTAGACGCTGCAGCCAGTGCTTGCAATTAAGGACTTGATTGTGCAAAGTGTCGAGTGCCTTCTATTGCCACTGAAGCCAATTTCCCACAGAGTGGAAGTAGATGCAGGTGGAATCTAAATGTAGGCTTAGTGACAAATGAGTTCTCGGGAACACCTACTCTGCACCGAAAGGAGCTCAATGGCCCTTTTATTGCAATTACAATGATAAATGCAAGGGGGGCATTAGCCAGTGTTTATTGAGTGCACCCCTCCCAAGTGGTACTACCAACTCACAGTGTAGGTGGCCAGTGTGAGACCATCAGCATATTCAATACTGGAGGTGAAATTTAAACCATTTAATATGCAGACAATTCCAGCAATCTTAGTAATAGGAAAGAGGATCCTTCCTGCTTTATGCAAAGCTGCCCTGTATACATGTCTTGAAAAGGAAAGGAATTGTTTCCCCTACAGAAGAAAGAGAGAAAAACAGAGAGACAAAGGGAAGAGCCTGCCAATGACCTAGCTAGCCAGCCCTGCATCTTGTTCTCACAGTAGCTAACCAGATGCCTATGGTATGGGAAGCCCGCAAACAGGGCCCGAAGGCAACAGAGCTCTCTTTCCAGCAACAGGTAGTCAGAAGCACACCATGTCAATTATTTTGCTTTTTTACAAATTAACCAACGGAGACCGAAAAACTGGGTGAAGAATGGAATGGGGTATGGCTGGCTACTGAAATTCTGAACATTACCCTGCAACAGGGTTGACTGCAGATCTGATTTCTAAATAATAATAATAATAATAATAATAATAATAATAATAATAATAATTTATTATTTGTACCCCGCCCATATGGCTGGGTTCCCCCGGCCATTCTCGGCAGCTTCCAACAAAGATTAAAAATACATTAAAATGTCACACATTAAAAATTTCCCTGAACAGGGCTGCCTTCGGATATCTTCTAAATGTCAGGTAGTTGTTTATCTCTTTGACATCTGGTAAGAGGGTGTTCCACAGGGCAGGCGCCACTACTGAGAAGGCCCTCTGCCTGGTTCCTTGTAGCTTTGATTCTCGCAATGAGGGAACCGCCAGAAGGCCCTCGGTGCTGGACCTCAGTGTCCTGGCAGAACGATGGGGATGGAGACACTCCTTCAGGTATACCCTTGGTCTCTCTCCTCTAATTGCTACTGAAGAGCCCCAAGAGCTAAGAAAATGTTCTGAAGATAAAAGATCTGCTTGTAGGGAAAATAGATCTCTGCAGGACAAGGACTGTTTGCAAGTGCATTTAGGATGTCAACCTAAAACTGGAGCCCAGTGGATGAGACTGTGTAGACTTCTGAATCTAAAATTGGCTGCCCATTTATTGAACAGTCTTAAGAGTTTGGCTTGTCTCTGAAGACTACGCTGCTTGAGCATGATTTGCTACTTTAAAAGCATGAGAGATTTTTCTATTAATACCGTCTGCGTATTGGTGTACAGCACACCTGCTCAGATTTCACAGAGAGGGCCTCAATGAATAAGCATGGCAACCACAGGCTGTCACACGGTGCCTGCTCTCAGACAGCCAAAGGAGTGTCACACGGTGCCCGCTCTCAGACAGCCAAAGGAGTGTCATCTCTGGTTCCACAAATGCCATTATTAGAATCTCCAGTCAACCATAATAAGCATACCTGAAAAAAGGCAGATAGTTAGAGATGGGAGATCTTTATCCAGGACACGTAGGCAAAGAGAAATGAGCTAATATTTAGCTGCTAACGCTAGCTTGATTTGAAATCTTGAAACAGTAATTCATCAGCTATGGAAGACTTCCCCAACCTGAGGCTGTCCAGATGTTTTGGAGTCTGGACTACAGTTTCCTTCAGCCCTAAACAGCACTGTGCTCCTGGGGCTGATGGGAGATGCAGTTTCAAATGGCCAGATGGCATCAGGAAGAGAAAAGTTGAACTATGAGCCACAGTATCAAAGGCATTGGTGTAGCCAGTAACATGACCGGATTCATAAGTAAAGGTAAAGGGACCCCTGACCATTAGGTGCAGTCGTGACCGACTCTGGGGTTGCGGCATTCATCTCGCTTTATTGGCTGGGGGAGCCGGCGTACAGCTTCCGGGTCATGTGGCCAGCATGACTAAGCAGCTTCTGGCGAACCAGAGCAGTGCATGGAAACGCCGTTTACCTTCTCACCGGAGTGGTACCTATTTATCTGCTTGCACTTTGATGTGCTTTCGAACTGCTAGGTTGGCAGGAGCAGGGACTGAGCAATGGGAGCTCACCCCGTTGCGGGGATTTGAACCGCGACCTTCTGATCAGCAAGTCCTAGGCTCTGTGGTTTAACCCACAGCACCACCCGCGTCCGACTGGATTCATATGATGGTCTAATTAAAGATGCTAAATGGACTAAACTTAGTTATGCCAAGTAAAACTGGAAAAATATACATGGGGTGGGCCTACTTCTTCCTTTCCCTGTAGCAGTTACCACCTCATAATCCTCAGCTATGACACCAGTCCAGTTAAGATGACTTTTATGTGGGTCTTTCTTCTCCTATAAAAGAGAGTCTTCATCCTGGTCCTCAGCGATATGGGACATAAGAGGGTTTAACATGAGCCCCCTGCTACTCAACTATCCACTACTCTGGGCCATGAGGATTTTAGAAGAAGAGTGTGCATCAAGACATTTGGGTCAAAACACCTTGGTTAGCAATGAGGAGGAAGACAGTCACAGAAGCAGCTGAGGGAAGGGAAGCACTATGGAGGGGACCTTCCTCAAGGGCTCTGCAAAACCTGGAGTCAGCACTGAAATTGGGAGGCACAGGACAGGGTGCCAACTTCAATAAAAAATTGTGGAGGCCCAGGTATGACCTGCTCTACAGAATTGGTCACAAGATTTAGTGCACACACACCGTTTGAATGGCAATACCCATTAATTTGGGGGGGCAGCCCCCTCAAATATTTTATTGCAGAAGCCTAAGAATAACTTTTACTAAGGAAAGAGATATCAGAGTTCCATTTCAGGAGTAACAGAAGTCAACTAATCCATCAATTTATTACAGCCAATCCACCAAAAATAAAAAAGAAGAAGCATGCAGTATGCAATAATTTCAGAGCAAAACAGATTGTGAATTGCCCTTTTAGAACAATCTTATAAAACCAAAATAATCTTGAGTTACTTCCTGCTCCAGTTTTTGGTGACAAGTTGTTCTGTTGCTCTCACTGCTGCCAATAGAAATTTAGCTACTGTCAGTGATGTTTTTCTCTTCCGTTAGATTTTTAACATAATATTGAACTGACGTTCTTGGGAGTATGGTTAGCAAAGGCTGCTGAACTCCAAAACTGAGGACATAGATTCAATTATTACAGGGGCATGTTCTTAAGGAAAGAGGTGTGCCAACATACCTGTCCGAAATGCAACAGAAGTAACAGAAAGCTTGAACTATCTGTGCATCCTTTCGAATTGTGATGGTGCTCTCAGTCATTCAGTCAAAACTGTACTGCTGAAATCAAAGGACTACACCAAAAAAGGAGGGAGGGTTTAATATAGGAAAATAAAACCCAAGAGGGGCTCAGCATGCATGTCTAAGATCAACATCATTATAAATAGATAGCTCATACCAAAGCCACACTAAGAGTGAATTCCTGCATGTACGCCCTCCATTTGACAACTGCCTAGTCAAATGACATCTTGCCAGCATGAAATAAATATCACAAATCAAACACATATAGACACAATGGTCAGATCAGCTCTCAACTTTTCAAGCAGAGTGCTTTTCAATGAAGGCAGCCCATATGTTCAACTCTCGGTTGTTGAGTTGTGCATGAGTGATGTGCATACATGTGTGACTACTTGGATATCTTTTTTAAAAATTAATTAAATAATTTACAGAGCTTCCAGGACAGATTACAAAGACACATCGTGTGTCTGCCTTCAGTTGATCCACCCTGCTTCTCTCTGCCACTGAAACTCCTGAAATCCTTGGATGTCGATCCATACAATCAAACCACATGCTATCTGCCTGTGAATTGCATTCCTTTTTACCAACTCTACTTTTAGGGTAAATAGCCTGTACCTCCTATGGAGCCCACAAAATGTCTCAGCAAATATTCCCTCAAAAATCCACAATGCATAAGAGACTGTTTGCTCTTCCTGCTCAGTTTCCCATCAGCAATGGCTCAGCCTCCCCTACACTGAAGCCATGAAGGCATGCTTTCACAGCAGCCATTTTGTGATATGTCACATGCCTCGTGGCAGCCATTTTGTGACTGGTGCCCATAATACTTTCTCAGATTCCAAGTGTGTCCACTGCCCACAAAATGTTGACAACCCCTGGTGTGTGTGTGTGTGTGTGTGTGTGTGTGTGTGTGTGTATAAAAGAATATATGAAGATGAGAGCCCTATTGAATCAGATCAAAGGCCTAGGTAGCCTAACATTCTGCTTCCACAATGGCCAACCAGATGCTTAGGAGAAGCCCTCAGGCAGGACAGGAGCACAATGGCACTCTCCCAGTTTGGATCTGCAGCAACTGGACTGTTATGGGTCTTATATTGGAGGCAATATAACTATCATGTCAAGTACCCATTAACAGTCCTTTTCTCCACAGACTTCTCTAATCCTCTTTTAAAGCCACTCAAACTTCCTTTCATTTCTACTTCCTTTCCATTTCCATTCTACTTCCTTTCACCTCTCCCATTTCTCCTAACATTCAACTTCATTGAATGATCCCTGGTTCTAGTATCATGAAAGCAGGAGAGAGAGAAACATCTCTCCATCCATTTTCTTGACACTTTGCATAATTTTATACACCTCCATCCTGTCTTCCACTTGCTCATCTCCCCCCAACCCTCCCTAAAAAGCCACAAACATTGTCAACTTTCCACACAGAGGAATTTCTCCAGCCCCATGATAATTTTGATTCCGCTCCCTCCTCTATTATCAACAGCTCTCCTGACTTGCTATAGAACTGCAAGGCAATGATATTTGCTGTCACTGCTGCCATCACAGTGATGGCGCAAAACCATCTGTCTAGGTCCCACATTTTGCTACTATGACAGCAAGCCCGACTTCCCAGTCTGTTATGTGTGGAAATATATGCTGCGACGCTGCTTGAAAAATATGTAATGCACAAAGGCACCGTTACTGGGAAAGGTTATCATTTCAGGAGCAGTTTCTTTAATGGTGAATTTTCACCTACACGCCACAGCACAATCTAATAGAAGTGGTAATTCAGATGTAGGGAAGGAGGCAGGTCCCATCTGACTATCTCTATATGCAGGGATTGCTTATTCCACTGTGTGTATTAAGCTGTTTACTTCTGGTCTCTTTGTATAACATGAAATCACTTGGGCAGGACTGTGCTTAGATAGCTCACCTTGTGATAGCTGAGCCTCGGATTTTGGCGACATATCTGTGCACAGACAGAGCTGGCACAAGATCTAGAGGGTTGGGAGGACCTATAGAATACATTTAGGGGGTGCATGGTGGAGAGGAGATGGGGAAAAATATGTTGCACAGGCAGAATCCTTGTGCCGGTGGGACGGATTCTTTGGATAGTTAGATTAGTTTCTTCTTCAAACTCTTGAAGCGCCCCCTTTCCCCAAAACATCTGGTTCATTGGTCTTTCCTCCCAGATCAGATCTTTGCTGTTGCTTTTGGAGGGAGCCAGCCAAGTGCTTAGCTAACAGTCTGACAAGTCAAGGGAACCAGATCACATTAGTCTCTCAGTGGGAATCTAAATTTGGCCAAACCTTAAAGGGACAGGGCGCACACATACCATGTCTATGTATTCTCTGCTCAGGTGTTATCGATTCACCTAGTGTTTGGAATGCCTCTTCATCTCAGGAATCATGGATTAGGAAAAGAATGGAATAAGAGATATGTGTATATGCACATTCCTTTTTTATGGTCTTGAATTGCTTCTCAACAGCCACCCCATCAAGAATTGTCTGACTACTCTTATTTCTTGTGGGCTACCCCATGCCTTAAATCCTCTTGTATTTGTCCTATTGTGGGGGCCGGTTTCCTAGCAAGGAGTACAGGACTCTTGTGATTTTGTTGTTGTTTATATCTGTTTATTTGCCAATATACAAGTTGAGGATTTTGGATCAGGAAAGCGATCAGGTTGTACTAGTCTCTGAGCCAGCCCTAGCTTTTCCATTACTTCCCCAGTGTTTTTGGAACATGTTGGAACTCCTGCACAGCTTGCAACCTTACTCAACCAAATGCTGTCCATTAGCTGTATATCCTCACCTGCCAGGTACTTGCAACCTCTATGTTTCCATAGCTTTGGGAAAGCAGCAAAAATGGGTGTATCAAGATCACCATTCATGGCTGGTGGAGATTTATTTGGATTTGTGGGTACGTGTTATGCAGACCTGAATTGGTACTTTGTTTTCTTGCAATTATAGCCCAACCTTCCTCAAAGACTTACACTGCTGCTCTACTGATATTATCAATACATCCACCCTGTGAGGTAAGTTAAACAGAGGTCATGTTAAAGGTCACCCAAGGACTAGTGCTAGGCTGAACAGTTCTCCTGCATCCGCCCGCACCCTCCATTGTTCTCCATCAATTAATGAGAAAAGAAATGGCATTCTAAAACACCAAAGGAGAGAGACAATTTTAGTGCAATTCTCTTGCATGGGGTACAGGGCTTTTGATGTACTTACCTTACTTCTGAGGTGGTGAAAGGGGTACTTGTGTGGCCACAAATTCACTCTGCGGCCTTGGCAGGTTCCTGCACTCTAATTAAAAACCCAGTGGAAGACATTCTGAGGTAACATCTCTCACGGGGCCTTTCCAAATTGGGAGCTCAGCTGGAGAGGCTGTGGAGTGCTGAAGAAAAGTTTACTGGAAATGAAAATGTGCACACCAGTCTTGGCCACCTCACAAGCTCCAAGCCCCATGCCCACCGAAACTCTAAAGAGCCCCAAGAATGAGGTAGAAAAACAAAAGCCTCATTCTCAGAGGAAGAAAAAAAATGAGAAACTGGAGGACAGATTCTGGCACAGTGCTACCAAGAACACACAGCAAACACCATGGTTGAAGATGAATTTGAGCCCACTCAGGGTCTAATAGTCTATCTATTACACCAAGAATAACTTCAGCTGATTTCAGCTGATTTCTTTCTGTTTCCTTCCCTTGCTTCCCATTTTAATCACAGATCTCCCATTTCTCCCTCCAAAAACAAGAGTCTCTCTGACACACGCAGACACCCCAGAGTGTATCTTGCTGCATGGCTATTTGATGATGGCATGCCTTATTTTTAGAATAGCTTTCATTTTCAGCACTGGCTTTCTAACAACTATCCAGGCTGGATATTTATCATTAAAGACATGCTTTATAGCTGAAGTTAGACAAAGCAGGGTCCCCCCCCTCCAATGCTGAAATTCTCACTTAGGTGGCGGGGGGGGGGGCTCAGGGACTTTTAGCTGGTAATTTTCACACATGGAGTAATAATGAGAAACAGTATGTTCTCACTTGAGTAATAAATGGCAATTTGGAAATAAAAAAGCAGAAATGTTACAATATGGGGGGAGCTAACCTATGGCATCAAATTCCTTGACCATTGGCCATGTTGTCTTGGGGATGAGGGGAGTTAGAAATCCAACAACATCTGGAAGGTACCTCAGTTTTACTGCCATTTCTTCCCTTTGAGTTTCTCTTCACTGCCACCCCATCCCCAGTAAAATTTCATGGCTTCTCAAAATTAAACAAAATTAAAGCATCAGCCCAAAGAAGACTTGTGCAACAGTAGATCCATGCTCAGTCTAGACCAGTGGTGGCCAAACTTGGCCCTCCAGCTGTTTTGGGACAACAACTCCCATCATCCCTAGCTAACAGGACCAGTGGTCAGGGATGATGGGAAATGTAGTCCCAAAACAGCTGGAGGGCTGAGATTTGGCCACCACTGATCTACACTGTTTATGGGCATCTGTTGTGTCATGTCTCATCTGAGGAAGTCCTCATCAGAGGAGAACCAGGAGGCCCCAGCCTTACACCATGCCCTGGGTCATGCTCTGGGGGGGCAAGGAGCTGGGCACCTGCAATGAGGCTGAGGGGGTCTGTCCACACCCAGTGTGAGTTCAGCTTCTGAAATCAAGGCCAACTGGGTTCCAGGTCTGAGGGGAAGGGTGTTAGTTTCTGTTTTGCCACTGAGCAAAACCACTGCTTAGAGTCACAGGACTCTGTTTACATTCTAGGAATTCCAGGCTGTTAGAAGTCTCACAGGAAAGGAGATGGGATGTGTGAGGGGAATGAGGTCTCCTAACAACTCTTGGCAGCCTTAACAAACTACAGCTCCCAGAAGTCTTTGGGGGAAAACCATGACTGTTTAAAGTGGTGTCATAGTACTTTAAATGTATGGTGTAAGTGGCCATAGCTGATAGGGAAGTCTTGTGCAACAAACCCTCTTCTCCGAAAGATCTGACTTTGCTAAAGAAAAGCGATGGGAAGATACACTGGAAAATGTGGGGTAACACTTGCTTTGCTGCAATGTCATCTAACCTCCCTGCAAACAAATCAGAATAAATCAGTGCTTGGAATGAACAAATTCACTTTAACAAAGGGAACAATCTCATACACAAGAAGCTGGCATAAAGCAAGCTGTTGTAAATTAAACCAGAGCCAAACTCCGTTCAGCAGCAGGACTACTGCTTACTGCTACTGCTATAAGATTGCTCCCTAATTCACTGAATTTCTTCAAAAAATATCCAAATTTCACCCGAAAGTAGTTCCTATAATTTCAGAGCAAACACAACACAAATTAAGTTACATTTGGGCAATTCCTAATTCAGTTCCATTTCAATTCAACAATTCCTCTCTCTCTCTCTCTCTCTCTCTCTCTCTCTCTCTGTGTGTGTGTGTGTGTGTGTGCATGTGTGTATGTGTGACATACCCTCCAACATTTCTCCGATGAAAATAGGGACGTCCCATTCCATAATGAAAATTTTATTATTTATATCCCACACATCTGACTGGGTTGCCCCAACCACTCTGGGCAGCTTCCAACATATATAAAGACATAATAAAGCATTAAACATTTTTTAAAAAACTTCCCTATACAGGATTGCCTTCAGATGGCTCAATGTTCGGATAACTCCATACCCTCCAGCATTTCTCCAGTGAAAACAGGGACAACCTAAGGAAAAGAGGGACATTCCAGGATCAAATCAGAAACTGGAATGGCTTCTTTAAATCAGGGATGTGCCTTGAAAATAGGGACACTTGGAAGGAACTTCAGGTGTAGTTTTCAGGTAAAGGTAAAGGACCTCTGACAGTCCAGTCGCAAACGACTCTGGGATTGTGGTGCTCATCTTGCATTACTGGCAGAGGGAGCCGACGTTTGTCCGCAGACAGTTTTTCCGGGTCATGTGGCCAGCATGACTAAGCCACTTCTGGCGAAACCAGAGCAGCGCACGGAAATGACGTTTACCTCCCCTCCAGAGCGGTACCTATTTATCTACTTGCACTTTAACGTGCTTTCAAAATGCTAGGTTGGCAGGAGCTGGGACCGAGCAATGGGAGCTTACCTCGTCGCAGGGATTCGAACCGCCAACCTTCCAATCGGCAAGCCCTAGGCTCTGTGGTTTAGACCACAGCGCCACCTGAGTCCTAAGTTTTCAGATTTTGGAAATAATTCAGTAAATTTTGTTAAAGCAAACTAGCTCATTCTAGTTGCTGCATCTGAAGGGCACCAGATTTGGGTAAAGCTGCACAAAGTTTTGTCTTACAGCCCCTGTCAGTTCCTGGGTTTCCCCCCCTGAAAATAAAACACAGCCTCTAAGCTTTGACAGATGGCAACACATTCACTTGTACTACAAGAAATAGATTTTGAAGGGAGCTGCTTTGAAAGCACAGCCTTTTCTGCCATCTCTCCTATCTCTTCCTTCTTCACCCACTTCAGAAAGTCTAAACTGTGAACATCAAGTGTCGGCACTTTGGTATAAAGCGCATCCACACATTGAGGTACATGATGGCACATTTCCCATCAAGCTAAATATAACCTTAGAGCTCAAATGCTGAATCCCCATAACACTGGCAGATGTTAGGGCTGATTTACTGCAAGGTAATACATGTGAATCAAATCTGATTTTTAAGGTAATTTGATTTGGAGGCAAATGTTTTGTTACACATCACCCCAATCTCCAAGCTTCCCCCAAAAGCATTCTTGTCCCTAATGAATGGACTTCAGGAGAAGACATATTTGGGTATCCGTATTATTGATTTTGATTGTATAAATCTTAGTTTTCAAAGTGCTCAGTTTCCATCTTTCTCCAGGGTGGTTTTTAAAGGAGCTCTTCTTTCAAAACAGATTTGCAAGTGGCAGCAGAATTCACACCATGGCAACTTGCTGCTCTACGAGCTAGACTGGGATGTTTGAAAGCCATTATAAGCTAGTGTGAAAGACAGATATTTTGAATCTATCATTACACTGTGACCTGAAAAATGAAGCTCTCCCCCCACTCCCACTTCAACAAATTGTTATTTTGAAGTAGAGTTGTTGAGCCAGGTCTAGTGCCTCAACATCTAAGTAAGAACAGCATTGTGACTTTGTGGTAAGTGGAGACGAGATTATGTGACTTGGGAGAAATGTACCTTAAAGGTGGCGGGGAGTTACAGTAGAACATTGCTGTCTGCAGGAAAGTTTCTCCAGCAACTTCCAAAGATCTCAGAAACCCACTGTGCAGCAACTTCTAGGGTTCCCTGGGAAGAGTGATTGACTGTTAAACTACTCTGGGTCTCCCAATAACTTCCAGAACCCTTAACAAATCAGAGCTCCCAGAAGATACATCTAGGAACTCCTCTCCTCACATAAACCAACCCAGACTCTGCATTCATCATCTGAGACTCTTCTATGTGTGCCTCTTCCACATTAGTGGCTGGAGAAACCCAGCCAGATGGGCGGGATATAAATAATAAATTATTATTATAAATTATTATTATTATTATTATTATTATTATTATTATTAGGTCCGGAGGGTGGCAGCACAAGAGCGGGCCTTTTCTGCAGTGGCTTCCCATCTGTGGAATGCTCTCCCCAGGGAGATTCGTCTGTCAACTTCATTAGATATCTTCAGGCACCAGGTAAGAATGTTAATCAGCCTTTGGCTGATTAATATTCTACAGCATTTCAAATGCATTTGAGGAAAGGGGGAAGGGTATTCTGTTGTTTTTGTTTAAGCTATTTACTGGTATTTGTGATTTTACTTTGTATTTTATATTGTGAACTACCCTGAGATCTTATGATGAATGACGGTATATAAATCAAGTAGATATAGATAGATGATAGATAGATAGATAGAGAGATAGATACTTTGGGGAAAGCCATGATAGCTTAAAGTGGTACCATAGCACTTTAAACATATGGTGTGAATGCGGCCTGAACAGAGAAATGATCTGGAACTAGCTGTATGGGCTGCAATCAAAAAGGCATTTCACATCTAATTTGGTCCTGTTACCATCCCACCAAGGGAAAAAGAGGATTTTACCACCCATCTGAAACACAGGAAACTCCATTGTACTGAATCAGGTCGTTTGTTCATCTAGTTCTGTACTGTCTACACACTGACTGGCAGCAGCTCTGCGGGGGTCTCTCCCAGCCAGGGGTAGAACCAGGGACCTTCTGCATGCAAGGAAAATGCTACACCACTAAGCTACAACCTTCTGCTGGTCCAGCTGTCTGTAAACCACAATGTAGACTGCAGTAAAATAGTTATCCGTCTCCAGCCTTGCTCATGCAAGACACACAGATGAAATATTCAACAGTTTGGCAACCCGACTCCTTTGGAATTGTTGGATGTCTGTTCAGCGGTATTATATGTTATTTCAGAAGGTATATTTATGTTAACCTCATTTCTAGCTCTTACTCCTTCAAGCTGCATTCAATTTACCTTATACATAAGCTGAGCCTGAGATATATTTCAGAGAATCCCTCCCTGCTTCATTTCCTTTGCAGAAAAGGTTGTGTGTGTGGTTTGTTTGTTTGTGGGGTGTGTTTTTTTGCTACCACTCTTGATGGATGAATACATTTGTGTACAGATTGAGAACATGCACACTCTATGTGAGACGAATAAAGAAATACTCAGTCCTGGGTTTCTGTTTCTTTCTGAACTGTCTGCTATTTCTGCGGCAGAATCCATGCCATTAAGCATTTCAGCTCCGGCCCATCACACAGTCTTCAAGAGAGTCGCCTTTTACCTCCAAGTTAAGGGCAGCAAAGCGGAGGGTGGAGGTGGTGGGGGCAGAGAAACAGCAATGTGAAATTCTCTTTGAACGCTTGTCTGAAATATTTTCCTCTGTACCGGGAAGAAGAGCAGAATGACGAGGGCACTGAAATGTTACCAAGCAAATCAATTGTTCACCGTACGAACGGGATGGGTGATGGTGGTCTATGCACATGCTGACAAGAGATTCTGCCTGCGACAGAACCTGAGAAGCCTAAAAGCATAGTATGTCTTGTGTTTAATGAACAAAGCGAAAGTCTATTAAAAATACATAGAAACATTTTTGAAAACAAGAATAGGGATCGCATCAAGGGGGCCCATGACATGCCTCTGTGTGCGATGCTGGAGGAGGAGGAGGAGGAGGAGGAGAAGAAGAAGAAGAAGAAGAAGAAGAAGAAGAAGAAGAAGAAGAAGAAGAAGAAGTAGAGTAGTAGTAGTAGTAGTAGTAGTAGTAGTAGTAGTTTGGATTTGATATCCCACTTTATCACTACCCTAAGGAGTCTCAAAGCGGCTAACAATCTCATAGAATCATAGAATCATAGAGTTGGAAGAGATCACAAGGGCCATCGAGTCCAACCCCCTGCCAAGCAGGAAACACCATCAGAGCACTCCTGACATATGGTTGTCAAGCCTCTGCTTAAAGACCTCCAAAGAAGGAGACTCCACCACACTCCTTGGCAGCAAATTCCACTGTCGAACAGCTCTTACTGTCAGGAAGTTCTTCCTAATGTTTAGGTGGAATCTTCATTTCCCTTCCTCCCCCACAACAAACACTCTATGAGGTGAGTGAGGCTGAGAGACTTCAAAGAAGTGTGACTAGCCCAAGGTCACCCAGCAGCTGCATGTGGAGGAGTGGGGAATCAAACCCGGTTCACCAGATTACGAGTCCACCACTCTTAACCACTACACCACACTGGCTCACAGAGTTTTGGGGGAGCAGCTTCAGCTCAGGGCTGGAGCATGTGCTCTGCATGCAAAAGGTCCCAAGTTCTACAGCTAGTATCTTTAGGTAGGCCTGAGAACATCCCCTGCCTGAAACCCTGAAGAGCTGCTACCATTCAGTGTAGACAACAATGCACCAATGTTCAGTCTCAAGAGAAGACAGCTTCCTGTCTTCCAACAGAATAAGATGCTTCAGGAACGTGAGAGTTACTTGATCTTCTCCAGCCCACTCTGCCCTGCAAAGCTTAGTCCAAAAGGCTTCTGGGACCTCTCCTGTGGGCTGCCGAGAACACAGTGGGGCTAAAGCGACGAGCTGTTGGCATGCTGGAGGGAAGATTCTGGATGAGTCCCGCAGAGCTTGAGAAGGCAGCTCAATCGAGAGTAGGGATGAGGGAGGAATTGGTTTAGACTGCTTTCCACAATCCATGAGTGGAGTTGTGCTACGACATAGGAAAGCAACAGAATTGTTTTGGCCTTCTCCCTGAAGCCCTAGTACTAGACCCAGCCATTCCTGACAGCCACAAGCAGTGCAGTCACACTGAGCTTCATTGGTGTCCCTTCAGGTGGGTTGCTAGTAGAGGGGGGAGCACTATAATATATCCACACACCCATTTCATAAACACCTCTAGTTTATCCCCTTCCATTTTGGTGTAAGTGGCTGCTGTTATTTATCTGAGACTAGGACTTCCTGTTATGGGCCTATCTCCGCATCTAAGATAAGATGTTCCAATGATTGCTCGTACTGCTGATTGCCTGTATTCCTTACACAAAATGACTGAAAGGCTTAGTTTGTTCTGCAGTCAAGCTTTCTTGCTGAACGCCGGAAAAAGCCATCTGATTATAATGACACTGGATGCTACTCTCCAGGCTCATGGTTGACCCAGAAGTGAATGCTAATCAGAATGGAGCCTTTCTTCTCAACCATTAACCTTTATTCCCAAAATATTTTTTGCCTCCTCAGTGCTACTCTTATCTTCGATATAGAAATTAGGAAGGTTGTCACTGAGCTGGAAGTGCCCCCTCCCCCTTCTTACCAAGCTTGTCCATTTTTGCCTATTTTTATTTCCTTAAGTACAAGCTCTTTAGTGTGTGAAGAAGCCCCCCCACCCTTGCTTCACTTCTCCTTCCTTTGAACTACCAAGGATGTGTCATTAACATTTTCTTTCTCATCATCAGGGAAAAGATGACAATGCCAGCCTTGCTCCATTCATATTCAGAATAAGCTGCCAGAATTATCCATCTAACAATATGCTGAAATAGTCGCTTATTATTTGGTCTTTGAAAATCATTGGGAGCAAAGCATTCTCTCCTGCAACTGTTACTATTATAATTTTCCTACCTCCCATAAGATCATATGAAAATGCCTATTGTGTGTGTGTGTGCTCTAATTTACCTCTAATCCTCCAATTTTCTGTTTTATTCATTTTTATAAGCTTTTATGTGTTTACATACTGATTTTTATTGGTTTTAGTTTGTTTTTGTTCCTGTTTTAACATTTTAATGATATATTATTTTTAGGCAGTACACAGCTTAGGGATTTTTTAAATGTTGTGGTTAATAAATGCTTTTAATATGTACTTTAATATGTACTACATAATATTGTGTGTGTGTGTGTGTGTGTAGGGTTGTGCTCCTTCTCACATTGCTCAACTACCCCACCTACCTACACCCTCTGCCAAACCCTCCCTTTACACCCAGTTCAAATGGCAGCCACAAGAACTGCAGCATGATGACAACCTTACTATTTTATTATATACTAAGTTGTGCATGTGTGTGTAATCCTCACTGGGACCTCATGGTGAAGGACAGTAATTATTATTATTTATGTGACACACATTATATCATTATGCTCCTGAAAGATGGGAGTGGCTTCTGGAAGATGGGATGTGGATGAAACTCATTGCTCTCTGCCCCCCCTCTTGTCATCAAATCCAAGTAGGGCAGGCATGTGGGGAAACTTTGGCTCTCCAGAAGATGCTCCCATGAGCCCCAGAAAGCATGCCCACATTTCCAATAGCCAGGGAGGTTGGAATGTGTAGTTCAGCAAGATCTGGAGGGTGAAAGCTTATCCACACCTGCAGTAGACCCTTCAGGTGTTCCAGTCATGAAGGTGCAATGCAAATAAGAAAGGGGTGGGGCTCCTTGGCTATCAAGTTTTGCAGTAGGAACCTCTTCTGCTTGTGGAGGCTCCCTGCGCAGTTAAGAATCCCGGGAGATCAGGGGTCTCAACCATGTGAGGAGCTTTGCCATTGCAGATGCTGTAGCTGGTGGCCTTATATTTATAGGTCTGTGTTTTTATATTTTCCTTGTTCTTTACTGATTTTACTGTATATGGCTTTGGGTCACTCTGTGAAAAAAAGCAACTGAAAAATATAATAAACAGCAGTAGTTGCTACCGTAGCAGTAAGAGCATGGGGAAGCAAGGGGTTGGGCTGAAATCATGGAGCCACTGCACTGTCCTGCTTGCATTGCACCTTCATGACCTGAAGAAGCTTCTCTCCATTCTTCCCCCACCCCAAATTTAAAGAATTTTAGTTGCTTATGGAGTTAAACCCTTTGGATCAGAAGTAGCCAATATGATGTAGGACACACTTCCCACCATCCCTGACCATTGGCCATGCTGGCTTGGGTTGATGGGAGCCCAAAATATATATGGAGGGCATCATTGGCTACACCAGCTTTGGAATTTTGTGGAGGTTTAATATCTGTGACTCTTTGGAGCTGCTGTGAGCTTTGTTTTATGGTGGTTGTTCTCTATGGCTGGTTTCATGGTCCATCTTATTTTATGGTTTCATCTTCGTATCATAGCTGTCAACTTTTCCCTTTTCTTGCGAGGAATCCTATTCGGAATAAGGGAATTTCCCTTTTAAAAAGGGAAACGTTGATAGCTATGCTTTGTATGCAACTGTTTTTAACTTTTATTGTAAGCCGCCCTGAGAACGTTAGTTATTGGGCAGCATATTCTGTAAATATGAGACCTTCGGGTATACGGCGGTATAGATTTTTTTTTTAAAGTATAAATTATCCTCAGGGATAATATTATCCTCCCAGGGGCAGGGAGAGCTGAGAAAAAGTGGCTTGTCTACAGTTATCTTGTAAGTCCCTGGTAGAGTTGGGGTTTGAACTGCGGGCTTTTTGAGTTGTAGCTCAAAGTCTTAGGCACTGACACTACAGTAGCTCATGCTTCTTGCGGTGGGATAATTTTCTGGAAAACGTATTCAGGCATAGCTATTTGAGACCAGCTTTTCACAACAGGAGGTAGATTCCCACCACCACCTCATTGAATGATACCAAATATGTTATTGATTTATTTTGGGGTAATAAACACTCAAAAAAAATTGTTGCTGACATGCCCTGTGGTGTTCTGTTTTTGGTCAGAAATTATTGCTCTTACCAATTGTGCCTGGGATAAAACTTTGATCATCTGTGGGTGATACTCTTAAATTTCATTCCTTGGATATGAGGACTAACACATGGACAACAAATGTGAATGGTGTAAGAATTTATGGTGGATAAAAGACTTAGGCCAATTCCAATAGTGGTTTAACAATCAATCCCTCCTCCCAGGGAACTCTGGGAATTGTAGCCCTGTGAGGGAAACAAGGCTCCTCTAACCTAACAACTTGAAGCCTCCTTAAAGAACTATAGTTCCCAGGATTCTTTGAGGGAAACCATGACTGTTTAAAGTGGTATGATATTGCTTTAAATTTATAGTACAGATGGGACCTTGTACTGAAAGGATAGAAGAACAAACATCCACTATCTGTCCTCCTCTATCTTCCACGATTTGAAGATGTCACTGCCCTTTCTACATGTTGGGACCTATGACTTATAATGGTCAATTTCATTTACACACCTATTTGGACTTCCTATTTAATATAAATGCAATTAATTATTTTTTAAAAAAGAAATCTTTGTAGTAGATTGGTCCCAACATCTTGTTGTTGAGCACAGAGTTTTGGACTCCCCTGACTCTTGGTTGTGAACAGGCTTTGCAAAGTCATTGTAGTTCCAAGCTTAGGGTGGTTTACATTTATTTACAATTTCTGAATTGAGTGATATTGATCTTTTCTGGGGTTGGCAAAAATGCCTTTTTGCTACTGTCTTCAGTTTATGGATTGGATGACCTTGCACCAAAATCTATAGAAGTGAAGTCCTTTTCTAACGATAATTTGTAAGCAGACTCACACATTGCATTCACTTTAGTGTGGTACTGCAAATACAGCAATAGTGTGAATTTTTATTATATTCTGATATATTGTCCTTTAAATAATTTGGTGGAGAGACTATGCATTAGTATTGATGTATGTTTTCCTGCGGAAGAAGACTTATGTAAGTGGAAGTGTGCTTGGGTTTTAGATATTATTTTATGTGTATATATACATTGGCAAACTCTTTGGGTTTTTCCATTGTAATTTACTGCTGTGGACCACTGCTAGGGGTTCTGTTTCTGTTTGTATATTTTGTTCATTTATATCAATATGAAATGCTATTTTGTGTTTGAAATTCATTGCATTTGCAAGCAGCCTAGGCTGCAGGGAGCGTGATGGTCATGACTGTTCAGACTACAAAACAAGTAGGGAAAAGGATGAGTGGGATTAACTCTCCCTCTCTCTCTCTCTCTCTCTCTCTCTCTCTCTGTGTGTGTGTGTGTGTGTGTGTGTAAATTGTGAAACCTTTCATCTCCCCACCTGTGAGGAGCTTCCATTTCTGAGCTAAAAACTTCTGTGGATATATTTTGGCTCTGTTCTAATAATTTTGTTAAAAAGATAGCATCATGCATTTCTATGGAAATACAGAACTTTTAGACTAAAGGCAACATCCTATGGCAACATCTACCAGGATGAACAGCATATGATGCAGCAGATAATAATAACAACAACAACAACAACAACAACAACAACAACAACAACAACAACAATAATAATAATAATAATTATTTATTATTTATACCCCGCCCATCTGGCTGGGCCTCCCCAGCCACTCTGGGCGGCTTCCATAGAAACTAAAAATACAGTAAAATATCACACATTAAAAACTTCCCTGAACAGGGCTGCCTTAAGATGTCTTCTGAATGTCAGGTAGTTGTTTATCGCTTTGACATCTGCTGGAAGGGCGTTCCACAGGGCGGGCGCCACTACCGAGAAGGCCCTCTGCCTGGTTCCCTGTAGCTTTGCTTCTCGCAATGAGGGAATCGCCAGAAGGCCCTCGGCGCTGGACCTCAGCGTCCGGGCAGAATGATGGGGGTGGAGACACTCCTTCAGGTATACTGGACCGAGGCCGTTTAGGGCTTTAAAGGTCAGCACCAACACTTTGAATTGTGCTTGGAAACGTACTGGGAGCCAATGTAGGTCTTTCAAGACCGGTGTTATATGGTCTCGGCGGCCGCCCCCAGTCACCAGTCTAGCTGCGCATTCTGGATTAGTTGTAGTTTCCGAGTCACCTTCAAAGGTAGCCCCACGTAGAGTGCATTGCAGTAGTCCAAGCGGGAGATAACCAGAGCATGCACCACTCTGGCAAGACAGTCCGCAGGCAGATAGGGTCTCAGCCTACGTACCAGATGGAGCTGGTAAACAGCTGCCCTGGACACAGATTTGACCTGTGCCTCCATGGACAGCTGTGAGTCCAAAATGACTCCCAGGCTGCGCACCTGGTCCTTCAGGGGCACAGTTACCCCATTCAGGACCAGGGAATCCTCCACACCTGCCCGCCTCCTGTCCCCCAAAAACAGTACTTCTGTCTTGTCAGGATTCAACCTCAATCTGTTAGCTGCCATCCATCCTCCAACCGCCTCCAGACACTCACACAGGACCTTCACCGCCCTCACTGGTTCTGATTTAAAAGAGAGGTAGAGCTGGGTATCATCCGGATACTGATGAACACCCAGCCCAAACCTCCTGATGATCTCTCCCAGCGGCTGCATGTAAATGTTGAAAAGCATGGGGGAGAGGACAGAACCCTGAGGCACCCCACAAGTGAGAGCCCAGGGGTCTGAACACTCATCCCCCACCACCACTTTCTGAACATGGCCCAGGAGGAAGGAGCGGAACCACTGTATGACAGTGCCCCCAGCTCCCAGCCCCTCCAGACGGTCCAGAAGGATGTTATGGTCGATGGTATCAAACGCCGCTGAGAGATCTAGCAGAACTAGGAAACAGCTCTCGCCTTTGTCCCTAGCCTGCCGGAGATCATCAACCAGTGCGACCAAGGCAGTTTCAGTCCCATGATGAGGCCTGAATCCCGACTGGAAGGGATCCAAATGGTCCGCTTCTTCCAGGCGTGCCTGGAGTTGTTTGGCAACCGCTCGCTCAATCACCTTGCCCAAGAATGGAAGATTTGAGACTGGGCGATAGTTGGCCATCGTGGCCGCATCTAAAGATGTTTTTTTTAAGAAGTGGTTTAATAACCGCCTCTTTCAGCGGGTCTGGGAAGGCTCCCTCACGGAGGGAAGCATTCACCACCCCACGAAGCCCATCGCCCAGTCCTTCCCGGCTAGCTTTTATAAGCCAGGATGGGCAAGGATCCAGGAGACAGGTGGTTGGTTTCACTCGTCCAAGCAGCCTGTCCACATCCTCGGAGGTAACAGATTGGAATTGATCCCACTCAACTTGACTAGACAGAACTCTAGCACTCTCCCGCCCCGGCCCTGCTCCCATGGTGGAGTCTACTGCTTCCCGAATCTGAGCGATTTTATCTGCAAAAAACTTTGCAAAATCATTGCAGGAGAACATGTGGCCCGTACTGGGCCCCGATGTTGCAGGTGGCTCCGCTAAATTGTGAACCACCTGAAAAAGTCTCCTGCTGCTGTTTTCTGCAGATGCAATAGAGGCGGTGAAGAAATTCTTCTTTGCCGTCGCTATCGCCACTTGGTAGGCTCGACGTTGAGCTCTAACCTGTGTCCGGTCAGATTCGGAATGAGTTATCCGCCACCGGCGCTCTAGCCGTCTCAACGATTGTTTCATTGCCCTCAGATCCGTGGAAAACCACGGGGCTGTCCAGGCTCCATGCAATCGGAGAGGGCGCTTCGGAGCCAAACAGTCAATAGCCCTGGTTAACTCCACATTCCAGCGGGCCACCAGGGAATCAGCTGAAAGGCCATCAACATGGGATAAAGCATCCCCTACCACTCTCTGGAAACCATTTGGATCCATTAAGTGGCGGGGGCGGACCATCCGAATTGGTCCCACCTCCCTGCAGAGGGGATGAGTCGCAGAGAAGTCCAGTTGCACCAGGAAGTGATCTGACCATGGCACTTCTTTCGTTTCGCTTTTACTTAGTGTCAGATCACCAACATCCATGGAGGTAAACACCAGGTCCAAGGCATGTCCGTGGCTATGGGTTGGGCCAGACTTATTCAGGGACAGCCCCATGGAGGCCATGCTTTCCACGAAGTCCCGAGCGGCCCCTTGTAAGGTCGTGTCGGCATGGATGTTAAAATCCCCTAGGACGACCAAGCTAGGTGTCTCCAGGAGAACATCCGCCATGACCTGAAGCAGCTCGGGCAGGGAATCCTTGGTGCAGCGATCTCTGGCTCAGCCAGCTGAGTCCATGTTTAGCCAAGTAAGCTGGGGTTAAATCCCCAACCCTAGCTCAGCTGAAGATACGCCAGTGTAATTTGCTCATCCAGTCTCAGTCGGGATTCAGCCATCTGAGCTGAAGCTGGCTGAGTGAATGCCAGTGCATGTCTCCTAAAAGGGACATTCTGAGGATGTTGTGAGGGTGGGACCAGGGTGGGAGGAAACTTAGTTTGGATCCTAAGACTGTTCAGTCATGTGACCTAGCACAGAACACTACTTTAAAGCTTTGTTTTCCCTGCAACAGGCTTAGGCAGAGCAGCAGCCCCATTGCTTAACATGGGTTGATCTGATGTAATGCCAGCTTAATTTACTCCAGCTTGCTTTAGCCAGCTTCTTGTGCATAGGATCACTTCTGAAAGCTGGCCATGGAAACAGGTTGGCTGGATGCAGGAAAAGGCAGGACTCCTGTGCTATTAAAGCAGCCTCATCAATTCTCTACCTTCCAGGTGTCTTGGAATACTTTGGCCACCTCATGAGATGAGAAGACTCTCTGGAAAAGACCCTGATGTTGGGAAAGATGGAGGGCACAAGGAGAAGGGGATGACAGAGGACGAGATGGCTGGACAGTGTTCTCGAAGCTACTAACATGAGTTTGACCAAACTGCGGGAGGCAGTGGAAGACAGGAGTGCCTGGCGTGCTCTGGTCATGAAGAGTCGGACACAACTAAACGACTAAACAACAACAACAGGTGTCTTGGACAACAACTCCCACCAACAATGGCAGAACTGGCTAAGGTTGAAGAGAGTGGTCATCCAAAACAACCAGAAGGCACCAGGTTGGCAAAAGCCGCTTTAGTGGGTCTGTAGAAGAGAGAGTTCTTGCATGACAAGCTGTGCTGCCGGGCAAAATATCCCTCTTCTAAACTATACAGGATCACAGCCTTTTATTGCCTCTCATCATATTGAATGTAATGCTGCAGTGGATCGCTGCAAAAAAAATTAGAAATTAAAAAGCAAACAAAGCACTGCATGCCATTGATAGCTGATTCAGATCTCACAGTGTTTTGTTATGATTAGCTAACCATTAAATAACATCAAATATCCAATAAATAGGGCCGCGGGTGATGCTGTGGGTTAAACCACAGAGCCTAGGACTTGCTGATCAGAAGGTCGGCGGTTCGAATCCCCGCGATGGGGTGAGCTCCCGTTGCTCAGTCCCTGCTCCTGCCAACCTAGCAGTTCAATAGCACATCAAAGTGCAAGTAGATACATAGGTACCGGTCTGGCGGGAAGGTAAACGGCATTTCCGTGTGCTGCTCTGCTTCGTCAGAAGTGGCTTAGTCATGCTGGCCACATGACCTGGAAGCTGTACGCCGGCTCCCTCGGCCTATAAAGCGAGGTGAGCGCCGCAACCCCAGAGTCGGCCACGACTGGACCTAATGGTCAGGGGTCCCTTTACCTTTACCTTTATCCAATAAATAGTGTAATTCCACCCACATGCCTATTGGCATTAATTAATTGTTAATAAATGCATCCTGCCCCCAAGACCTCCCCCAAGAATATACAGGCTTGCGAAGAAGTGAAACAAATTCAGAATGATTCCAGAGGGCATTTTAAACATTCCTTCAAGAACATTTGCAGATCTTGGTCCTTCTGGACTAAGCTGCAGTCAGTGTAGGTTAGGTTAAATGTCAGAACAAATTAAGAAAAGGAGAAGTCTCTCCTCCTGTATTTCTGTGCTTACATATTTTTCTCTTAAATGTGGCAAACCCAACAGTATAATTCAGAAGGAACACAATTGGAAATGGACTGGCAAACATCTCAGGAAAGCTTGGCTGAACTGGAACTTTGCACATGCCTTGAAACTATGTGTGCAGTGTATCTTTCCTCTGAGCAATGAAAGCAAGTAGTGGATCAGAGAAAGCAGTTGCTGTGTAAGCCAAAAACTGATCCAAAGCTATAGGCATGCAGGCACAAACATGAACAGCATGCATAAGCCTAATTAATCCCCTGGAACCCAGTGCCATATCTAATGCAGGTAATGCCTCTAATTTGGCTATTAATTATCCCTTGTGAGTAATGGATTCCCTCCAGTAAGCACATCTCATTAAAGTAAGTACCTTCATTTGCATATCCTGAGAAATTCAAGCTCAACTCCTGCAGCAGTCACATGATCTGATTGGCTAAGATACCCATGTGATTCTGCTGCAGCTCTGTGGTGGGAACTATAATGGCTGTGATCCATAATGTTTCAGAACAATTAACTACCTGTGTCTTTTGTTATTCAGTGTCACATGTGTCCAGGGCTTGGAATGAACTAGTTCATCGGAATGAAATTTTATTTAGTTATTGCATTTATATCCCACCTTTTTCTCTATGAAACTCAAAGTGGTGTACATGGTTTCCCCCTCCTCAGTTAATACCCACAACAATCCTATGAGGCAGGTTGGGATGAGAGGCAGTGACTGGACCAATGCCACCAAGTGAGCTTCATGGCCAAGGAGAGATTTGAAGCCCTGTTTCCCAGGTCATAGTCTGTTCCTCTAACCATTATGCACACTAGCACTCTACACCTAAAAGTAGTTCTCATAATTGCTGGTGAACTAGTATAGGTGGACTAAATTCATTTGGGGGTAGAACTATGAATGATTTCTAGTTCATCTTCATGGCTACTGCCCCCAACCCAGCAGGAGGCCTGGACTCTTAGAGCGCGTACACAACACACACACACTTTTTAAAAGAAAGGTACAAAACAAAACGTGAAAGGAACATTCTAAGGCTTATTAGGCAGGTATGGAGGAGCTGCTGTTGCTACTGCCAATCACTGTGGCTAAACAAACAAAAGGAGGGAATGTGAGGCATTTCCTGTGTCTTCTCTTCTGAAGAGAATCACTTTCTTCTAACAAGAACAGCTTGAAGTGAGATGTAGAGTTCTAGGAACAAAGTGAATTATGCTTTGTGCCTTTTAACAGCTGTATTGCTAACACAAATTAAACAGCGTAGACATGATACATGATACAGCATAGACATGAAATACAATTATGAGATAAGCTTCACCTGTTGAAATTCTGTCTGTCAGACATCTTATTACTTCCACTTTTGGACTCTATATTCCAGTACAGTTGCTTGCGACATTCTGAATGCTGTGTTTTCTTTTGCAGAAGACAAACATTTTATAACTCAAATGCTTACTTGGATTAACTTGAAGTGAACTAGTTGGCTTCGTAAAAGAACTGGTTCTGTTTTGGACAGGAGGAACTTGAACTTGATCTACTTCCTTTTTAAAAGTAACTTTACAAGCACGGTTTATGCCCATTCCAGACATTAATGAGATCATCTTGCAAATCTAGGTTAATGCCTGATGAAATATAACTAGACTATAACTTGACTTCTCTTAGATCCCCAAGTTGTTCAGCCTTTTGGAATACACCCAGAAGGCCGCTTCAGGCTTCTCTTTTCCATTATAGGACAAGGCATCTCATTTTCCTCTTGCTTCAGCTAGTGAGTCCTCCTTCCTGCTGTTTAGGAGCTCCTGAGAGATCCTAACTCTGAGAGAACCACAAGAGGTTTTTCATAAGGCTTGCTTTTCCCCCCGTTTGGCTTTTATGTATCCATAGCCTAGACTAATCAGTGTTCAAAATAGGAATGGAATTAATGGGAGGAGGAAATACCATTGAATTCCTGTGTGTCCCCATTGTCTCTGAGCTTGCTTATCATCAGAAGGCAAGCTTTAACCACTTTATCTGTTCAGTTTTATATCCTGTTCTGAAGGTACAGCACAGTCTATGACAGAAATATCACACAAAGGCTCACATGTTGCTTTAGATGAGTCAAAGTTAGAGCTCATCGCTCTGAAATTTCCCCGGTACATGTAACCACAGCAACCTTATTTTTGGCTCAGAAGAAGAAGCTGTGACATCATAGAGATTTAAAAAAGAAAGCAATTCAGCTGAGGAAAGGAAGCTTTGCAAGGATTTAACCAGAGCATCACATTCCTTAAGAGAGCAGCAGCAATTATGCCCCCCCCCAAAATAACATGGAAAGCTCAATTTAAAGATCAGCTAGTTTCAGTTCAAGTTCATCCTGTTCAAAAAGGAACTAGTTCCCGTTTATCCCTTTACAAAATGAACTAGTTTGGTTCATGTATGGCTGGGAATGTTACTGGCCTGAAATCTTGGAGAGGTACTGCCTGTCAATGTGGACAATATGGAGGTAGATAACTTAGAAAAGGCAGCTTCCTATGTTCAGTGACTGCAGGGGTTGGGTGGGTGAATATGAATCCTGCCAAAATTGCCTCCCTTTCATTAGCAGGCTTCCTGAACATCTTTTCCACAACTCTGCTCACCAATTCTTAGGATCCAAACCAATGCACATAGGAGGTTGCCTTACACCAAGTCAGGACATTGGTCCATCTATCTCAGCAATGTCAACACTGACTGGTAGCATCTCCCCAAGTTTCCAGCAGGGACTGGAGATGCCAGGGACTGAACCTGAGACCTTTTTCATGCAACACAGATGCTCTGCTACTGAGCTACAGCCCTTGCTCTGAATGACTAATGACTTGATATGTGTGTTCATGCACACGTGTATGGGAATGTTGAAGAATTGGAGAGCTGGAAGGGACCCAAATGGCCATCTATTCCAACCCCCTTCAATGCAGGTATTGCAGCTAACAGACCACCAAGAGCCCATGAAGGGAGCAACTTTTGGACTCCTGCTTTTAATAGCTTGTGTTGGTTTGTTTGTTTTGGTTTTCCAACAGTTCACCTGCACTGAATTTCCCTTTCTTCTCTCAGGGCAATTCATTCAGGACATGATGATGATTCCCCCCCAGATCTCTTGAGAAATCAGAGCAGTTGGCAACTCGATTTCCATTATCTGCAATTGGAATGACCGAGGTAAGAAAACATCAGTGCACAGAAATCTTTGCAGAAAAAAGGAGGAAAGGAGGAAGGGCAAAGGCACAGATTTCCAATGACTCATCCAAATATCTGCAGCTCTCCAGAAAACTGGGTTTTGCTATAATCATATGCAGCATGGGTAATATGCATTTCCAAAAAGAGCAAGACTGCAAAGTGACAATGGAGGACGTCATGTGGCCTGACGTTCAAAGCTGTAAGCTGCTTAGACCAGCACAGTCTCAGCGACGCAACTTTAAAGAGAAAGCTTGCTAATTCAGCAAATGACAATAGAACAAACTGGCTCGGAACTTATGCAATGTGCGTGTGTATATATCCAGTGTCAGCCCATAATTTAAAGTCTTAAAAGCATGGCAAGGGAATATGATGGAAACAAAAAAGGTCATGTCAGAGAGAGATGTCAGCCCCAAGGCAAATGACACATTACAGCAGAAAAAGCGTCAATTACAGAACAAAATGCAAGACGATCGATTCCCACCACAGAGAGATCCTAGTAGGAATAATTTGCAAAAACATACCAGAAACTGCTATTATTATAAGTTTAGTAGTTTATGACGCATTTGCAACTTTGGAGAAATAGGCAGGCAAGAACTAGCTTGCAAGTGGTGTCCTAGTTAACATCCTGTTAATCCATCTCTTAAGAAGCGTTTAGGAAAAGCACAGGCTGTTTCTCAAAAGTCTGCTGTAGCACTCACTTGTTATGTTTCGCAAATATCTCTATCAATACAAGCTTTGAGATCCATGCAATGCAGCTATTGTCTTTGCTGTCAGGGGACAATTGGGGGTACACATATACCAAGCATTACGTGCAATGCTATATTTAAGCGCACATCCTTAAAGGTGAAGCCATTAACTGCTTGATAGCACCAACTTGTTTGTGAGGCATGGCTACTTTGTGAGTTTATGTGACAAAACATACTGTAGTAGATTGCCGGGGGGGGCAGTCAAGGTGGTATCTGTGGGTCCCTTCCAGAACTGTGATTCTCTACCAAAGAGTTTTGGGATTTAGTAGAAGAGGCCACAGGACTGGCCAGACAAGTTTCTTTGCAAGACAATGGCCTGAGCTGGCCAAAGTGGTTGGCCTATTGCCATAGAAACAAATGGGCAAACCTTTCCCAACCTCACCCTTTTAGGATGGAGAACAATAGGCTACCATAAGTTGGCGAGGTGTTCTGTGTGTGTGAGAGAGAGAGAGCTCCTTTGGCGAATGTTGGAAGCTAGAGACACAGAAACTTGTCTTGCCCTGTGCTGGAACCAAAGGTATGGCTTGGGGATCTCCCAGGGAACCTAATGGGGAGGCAAGTTCTGCTAGAGTGTTAAAGTTGTGAGCCCTTCCATCCTATTCCCAGGCTGTATATAGTAAAGGTAAAAGGACCCCTGACCGTTAAGTCCAGTCACGGACGACTCTGGGGTTGCGGCGCTCATCTCGCTTTACTGGCCGAGGGAGCCGGCGTTTTTCCTCAGACTAAGCCACTTCTGGCAAACCAGAGCAGCACACGGAAACACCGTTTCCCTTCCCATTGGAGCGGTATCTATTTCTCTACTTGCACTTTGACGTGCTTTTGAACTGCTAGCTTGGCAGAAGCAGGGACCGAGCAACGGGAGCTCACCCTGTTGCGGGATTCGAACCGCCGACCTTCTGATCGGCAAGTCCTAGGCTCTGTGGTTTTAGACCACAGCTGTAAATAAAACTTTTAATCCTAAAAGCACCACAGTCTCTACTGAGGGTCACTCAAAGGAAACCAAACCCTTGGCAAGCACTAGAACATCTGGAACCCAACTTTTGACTCCAGGGCTGTCATCTTCAGAAGCTGTCTGTCCTTTTCTTACAGTATCCTTAGCGTAAGAGTTAAATCTGCCCTAGGTATTAGCCATGCAGAGAACTAGCTGGAGTGAACTTGGAAGGGTCACTTCCAAGTTCAAGTTAAGGTCATGGCAAGATAAGACAAGAAAATGCACAGTGGAGACTCCTTCCCCCTTCCCTTCTGTTAGTATCCAGATGACTGGGGGATAAAAGGCTGATGGAAATGTCATGGAGGATGCTTTGTGGAATTTGATTTTAAGGAAGCACCCTTGAGGGAGAATGCACAATGAAGAGGGGGGGGAGTGCAGATTTGTGGAGATTAAATCACCACAATATAGCATAGTAGGTAAAGGTGGGTGAATCTTTATTTTTCACAAGATCAACAGTTTCTTCATAGCAGCTTGTTATTTTGTGCATGGGCACATTTTGGAACTCCTATGGAAGGCTTCAGATGATGAATGGGTGTGCAATAATCAAAATTGGTTGATTTTTTTAAAAATTAAAAATACACACTGAATTTATTTTGGGAATTATAGGGACAGAACTACCTAAAATGTATAGAAACTTATTTATGTATGCTATTACAGTGGCAAGAATGTTACTTGCCCCAAAATGGAAAGAAGCAGAAGTCCCAGCAAAGGAAGAATGGATACAAAAACTTATGGAATACGCAGAAATGGTGAAACTTACCGGAAGAATAAGAAATCAAGATAAGAATTTTTTAAATGAAAGAATGCAAATGGTTTGCTGAATATTATAAACAGATAAAAACATTGGCAGGATTACTGTAATAACCTGCAGTTTTAGAAGAGTATATCTTTAAAGAAGATGAGTAAATGAGCAAATAAAGTTAATTTGGATATGCAGAAGATATTAAAAACAAATTTAACTGCAGAAAGAGGGGGGAGGAAGTCATGTTTTGAAACGTCAAAATGATTGTAAAATTAGTGAAATATATAAAATTAGTGAAATGTAAGAACAAATGAATTAATAATAACGACACATACTGAAAGTCCTTTGAATACTTATTTGCAGTACCCTATATTACTTAAGGGAACCAATGATCTGTATAAGAGATAATAAGGAAGAAAGGCCGAGACAGCCACACATTCTTTTTTTTCTTTTCCATTTACAGTACCAATTTTCTTTAGAAGAAGGACAGTGTCACTGTCATAATCAGTTAATTTGAACATGTATAGTCTGAGCAGTTATTAAGGACTTGCACAAGCAAGCACATAGACAGACTCTGTGGATTCCAAAAGCAGCATCAGTTATCTTGGATACAGGGATGGGAAGAAATTTGGTTCAGTTCACACTCAAAGGCAAGCCTACCTAATTTCCCAAAACTACATGAACTGAAATGCAGCTGCCCTTCAACATTTGTTCTTCTTCAAATTTTGCAGTCCAGTACTACAGCCAAGTGATGGGTATGAAAATGCCTATACCTAGGGTGAAATTTGCATGCGAATATTCACAAAAATTAATAATTCACAAAATTATTCACGAAAATTGCAGACAAACATATATTAAAAAAATTGTCCAGTAGCACCTTAGAGACCAACTAAGTTTGTTCTGGTTATAAGCTTGCATGTGCATGCACATTTCTTCAAATACCGATGGTGTTTCCATATCTGAAGAAGTGTGCATGCACACAAAAGCTTATATGGTGGTACCTCAGGTTACAGACACATCAGGTTACAGACTCCACTAACCTGGAAGTAGTGCCTTGGGTTAAGAACTTTGCTTCAGGATGAGAACAGAAATTGTGCGGTGGCAGCAGGAGGCCCCATTAGCTAACGTGGTACCTCAGGTTAAGAACAGTTTCAGGTTAAGAACGGACCTCCAGGATGAATTAAGTTCTTAACCCGAGGTACCACTGTGCCCAGAACAAACTTAGTTGGTTTCTAAGGTGCTACTGGACATTTTTTTTATTTATTTCAACTGTGTGAGACCAACACGGCTACCTACCTGAATCTAGAAACACGTATTAGTGAATGTTGTTCTGCAAACGGGTTGATATTAGGCAAAGTTGCCTACAAATGAGTCCAATGCAAATGTACCAGAAGAAATCCGTACTGAAATTTCGAAGAACTTTCACGAAGACTTAAAAAAGGACAGTGATGTGCAATGGAGCAGAACTGAGCTTAAGAATGGAAAAATTGGAAGCCAAAATTGTTGGATTTGTCCATTCCTTTGTGGGATCCCCACCCAAACTCTAACCCTGTCCTCACCATCTGAGGCTTTTCTTTGTGTGCCCCCTCCAAGAAGGGTGCAGAGGGTGGCGAAGTGAGAATGGGCCTTCTCAGTGGTGGCTCCCCATTGATGGAATACTCTCTCCAGGGGAGCATGGCTGGTTGCATCACTATCTGCTTTTAGGTGCCAAGCAAAACCATTCTTGTTTTTCCTCAGACTTTTGGATGGTCTTTTAGGTTGTACTGCTCTTGTTTTCACACTTGGTTTTTTAAAATGCTATTTGTAAATTGCTCTGAGTTCTCCCCCCGCCCCTGAAAACAGTGACCAATATATATTTGTATTAATAACAAGAACAACTCCTGCCAGTCCCCACCCTGGCAGTTGTGATCCACACATCCCAGGCCAATTTCTCCCTGCCGACAATGAAGCTCTGACACTTCTTCGGTCTTTTAACAGGACTTGATGGATCATAACAATATGTTAATTCAGAGATCCACAACTTTCCGAACACATATAAAAAAATAATTGGCATATCATTTTCACCAAGCTGGCAGATGACAAATTGAACCCTGCTCTTTGGTAGATGTGTTTTGTTTGTTTGTTTGTTTCCCGCTCCTCCTCCCTAGGGAGATCAGAGTCGAGTATGGTGTAACACTATAAAACACCATCTAATGATAGACAACAGTAAAACTCACAGCACGAGGGCAGAAAAGCCCAATTAAAGAGAAATGTTCTAACAGCCCTCCTAAACACAGGCAGTAAAGAAACCAAAAGTTTTGACTTTTCCATGGTGTTCTTCATCCAAAAACAGGCAACCTCAAATGTGAAGATGTTGAGTCCAAGTTGTTAAAAGACAACACCTGAATTATGGTTATCAAAATGGGAAGAGGCCATACGTTGGTGAATCCAGACAAGGTGTGCATTGATGATTGCAGTGCACAGCTTTGATTTCCATGGTGGGTGGGTGGGTGGCGTCAATAGAATAGCCTAGTGTTCTTCAACCTTGACTTCCCGTATGTTGTTGGACTACAGTGTCCATCATTCCCAGGCAGTTTGATAATGACTGGGAACAATGTGAGTTGTTGTCCAAGTACCATATTTTTCACCCCATTAGATGCACCACACCATAGGATGCACCTAGTTTTTATGGGGGGGGAATAAATAAAAAAATGTTTATTTCCCCCCCAGGCATGGGGCTGGCGCAGGGGAAGCTCGGGCTTCCCCCGACCCCAGCCCCCCGAACAGCCTGCTATCCGCAAGCCTAGGGAGCCGCGCTGTCTCCCCAGGCTTGCGGAGAGCTGCGTGAAGCCCGGGCACGCTCTTCAGCGCGCCCCAGGCTTCGGAATGCAGGCAGCTCTGCGCAACCCTTCGGAGCCCGGCGCGGCTTCGTGCCGGGCTCTGTGGGGTCGTGCAGAGCTGAGCAACACCCGGGAGCGCAGGCAGCTCTGTGCGACCCTTCAGAGCCTGGCACAGCTTTGCGCCGGGCTCCGTAGGGTCGCACAGAGCTGAGCAATGCCCGGGAGCGCAGGCAGCTCTGCGCGACCCTTCAGAGCCTGCACGTCTTCGCGCTGGGCTCCGTAGGGTCGGGCAGAGCTGAGCGATGCCTGGGAGTTCAGGCAGCTCTGCGCAACCCTTCGGAGACCGGCGCGGCTTTGAGCCAGTCTCCCAAGGGTTGCGCAGAGCTTCCTGAAGCCTGGAGAGCGAGAGGGGTTGGTGGGCACTGACTCCTCTCGCTCTCCAGGCTTCAGCGAAAGCCTGCATTCGCCCCATAGGATGCACACACATTTCCCCTTCATTTTTGGAGGGGAAAAAGTGTGTCCTATAGGGCGAAAAATACGGTACATCAGTTGAAGAACACTGGAGCATTCCGTGATTCACCTAAGCGTTTTACCCCATTCATTTGCCAAAAAAGTTTCTAAGGCTGGAATTCAACAAGATTTGTTCAATTATCATTGTCAAAACAAGATGACATCTGATTGGCTCTCTAAACACTCCTTTTTTCGTTATTTAGCTATAACATTTGATAGAATACAGATAATTGAACAAACTTTGTTGCATTACATTCTTCATTAAATTATCTTTCCATTGATATATAATTTTAAGGTATTACTCCAAAACAAAGTGGTGTTATGAGCCCTCAAACCTCAGAAATTCAGTTTCTCCAAAAGGTTTCCACAATTGTGGCCACTAGTGTAATAATATGGTGCTGGAGGAGACTCTTGAGAGTCCCATGGACTGCAAGAAGATCAAACCTATCCATTCTTAAGGAAATCAGCCCAGAGTGCTCACTGGAAGGACAGATCCTGAAGCTGAGGCTCCAATACTTTGGCCACCTCAAGAGAAGACTCCTTGGAAAAGATCCTGATGTTGGGAAAGATGGAGGGCACAAGGAGAAGGGGACGACAGAGGACGAGATGGTTGGACAGTGTTCTCGAAGCTACCAGCATGAATTTGACTAAACTGCGGGAGGCAGTGGAAGACAGGAGTGCCTGGCGTGCTCTGGTCCACAGGGTCATGAAGAGTCGGACACGACTAAACGACTAAACAACAACAACAACAACAATCATAACAACAGCAACAACCAATAACCCCCTCTTCGAGTCTGGAGTTTTCACCTTGCATGAACTGATCTGAATTACTTGGCATAGCTAAATACCAGGAGCTCAATGGGCACTTTAAAAACTTGCCATGCTTTTGCTGTTGTGAAGCATAATCATTGTTGTTATTCATCTCTACAATCTTATGCATTAACATAATGAACGTGTGGCCTTGGAAAAGATGTATTGCCTTCCGTTCTTTCATAAGCCTAACTAGCAAAGCAGCTATTAAGTGCTGTTGGCGACCAAACCTGCTGGGATTCCAGAACCTCTTACAAATGAAGTTGAGAGCTAGAGCCATTCATTGCAGGGATAAGTAGGCTTGCAGCTGTAATTTATTCATGCAGTTCTGCTTGCAGACCTGGTTGGTTCATTTAAAGGCTTCTTGTTAATAGGTGATTATTATCACCACCAGGTTTCTGGCGGTGGTAATTGGGGTTAGAATAATAGAATCATAGAACTACAGAGTTCAAAGGGACTCCAAGGGTCATTCAGTCAAATGCCTTGCAATGCAGGAATTTCAACTAGGTCCTACATGCCAGGTGGCCATCCAACCTCTGCTTAAAAACCTCCAATTAAGGAGAGTCTATTACCTCCTGAGGAAGACCGTTCCACTGTTGAACAGCTCCACTGGCAGAAAGTTCTTCCTGATCTTTAGGTGGAATCTCCTTTCTTGTAACTTGAAGCCATTGATTTGGGTCCTATTCTCTGGAGCAGGAGAAAACAAGCTTGCTCCATCTTCCATTTGAGAGCCCTTTAGACATTTGAAGATGGCTATCCTATCTCCTCTCAGTCTCCTCTTTTCCAGGTTAAACATACCTAGCTCCCTCAACCGTTCCTCATAAGGCTTGGGTTTCCAGACCCTTGATCATCTTGGTCACCCACAGTCCAGCTTATTAATATCATTCTTAAATTGTGGTGCCCAGAACTGGATATGGTACTCCAGGTATGGTCTGACGAAAGCAGAACAGAGCAAGACGATGACTTCCCTTGATTAGTGAGCATTCTTTGGATTCCAAGTCAATTAGCTACAAGCCCACCAAACGGTAACCTCATCCATCCCACATATAGGATGGAAGGAATGAAGACTGTCTCATTATGGCAGGGACAGGGAATCTTGTTCAGCCAGAGACCTGTATTCCATTCTGGGAAACCTTCTGAAGGCGACATGCCGGCTGCAGGTAGGACTAAAGGCCAAAGGTGGTAGAGGGTGGGTGGCTTGGGGAAAGTCCAAAGAACCAGGTAGAGAGGCCTGGAAGGCCACAATTGGCCCTTGGGTCTGAAGTTCTCCACCCTTGCTTAAAGGGGGAAGAAAGGCCTGGAAATGAGAGTTGAGGAGCCAGAGGAACAGATTTAGGTTGACCTGCATCCCTTCCAACATTTCTCAGATGAAAATAGGGACATCCTAAGGAAAAGGGTGGCTTCTGTAAATCTAGGACTGACCCACTCAGAGGGTCTGCACCTGTGTTTCATAGCCCTGCATTTGAGAAGCACTGTGTTAGCCCTTAACCGGCTGTCATGATGCCATTTCCATTTGGAAATTCATTAAAAGTGCACAAAAACCTGCAGGCAGGTACATGAACCAAATGTTTAAACCCTTTGTCTGTAATGAAAGGGAATTAGGTTACCCATCCAGCAACAGAGGCTCACACCTCAACGGCTGTGTATCAATTTGCTTCCTTCGCAACAGCAGCCGGGCTTGCTAGCGCTGGGGCTGGTTCTCTGCCAAACGATGATCATCAGGAAAGTGACATCTTCAATTAGCGATAGTGCGGTAATAGGTGAGGGGAAAGATTCCCCACCGCTCTGCTTTAATACACAGAAGATATCTTTCAGAAATGTTCCAGGTAGGGTCATCTTATTCCTACCTTCCTTTTAATCTGCACATTGATTTATGACCTGTAGGCCAATATACAGGTATAGACCCTTTTACATGGCAACAGCTGCAAATGTAAATAATTCAAAGTGTAAACAGCAGGAATGTCACCCAGTCAAAGAAGTCTAACTTGATTGTCCTTTGAGTTTTAGTTGATTGATGAAAGGCTTAATTTGCACATGAGTAAAACAACAGCTCTAAGGGGAAAGGTAGAGGTTTATTTCCTTCAACTGTGAGGACAATGCAGCCCCCTTGAGCTACTAGCACCCCAAAATGCACAGAAACTCAGATTTGTGCAACCACCGACTGCCACAAGAATTTTTGTCTTACCCATTTTGTATGTCTGCTTAAAAAGTATGTAAGATAAACCCAACATGGCTAACAGAGAAAGCATAAAACACTACAAGTTACAAAGCCGTTCAAATTGCAATAAATGCACTGCAGGTTACTCAAATAAATTACATACATTAAAACCAAGAACTGGGCAAAACAATTCAGCATGACCCTGTGGGACATGAAATAGGGACACAAGTAGTTGAGCAAAATGAAAAGGGTCTAAACACTTGCCTGAAGCTTAATAAGAGAGGGGGGCAACCAACTTCTGCAGGCAGAGAGATCCACAGCCTCCATGATGACACAGAAAACACCTCACCTCACATCTTGGCCAATTGATCTTCTGAGAGTGGTGGGATGCTTTGCAGTGCCTACAACACTGAATGCAGTAGATGGACAGGGCCATATAAGAAAGGGAGGCCCTTCAAATATTCTGGTCCCAAGCCACTTGTAGAATACTATTATACTATCTGGGCAACCATTTCCAGGAAGACATGGTTGCTAAAGCGGTCTCATAAAAGAAGCACAGCTGGGGTATTTTCACTGGAGATCTATAGATACATCCTGCAAGCTTAATTAACACTCCAATGTTGTACTTCAGCAGCATTCTTTAATACAAGAAACAGTGAAACATTGCTGAATCACCATTATTATTCTGACCTATGGGCTACATGGACAATACATTTCAAATGCCCTTGTTCACTAGTTCAAAGCCATTCATAGGTTATACTTGGGTAGAAATGAATTCTGGATTCCATTCATCTTTCATACCAGATATAATGGTTATTCTATACTTTTGCATGATCACTTATTCAAAGATTTTAAAAAGATGTGAGGTGAGTCAAAGTCACATTTCTGTCTTTCTTTCTTTTTCTTTTTTAAAAAACCAGGGACTCTTTTCTTCTTCTCTTTCAACTCGGCAGCCTCTAAGTAACCCCTCTGTACATGCAGTCAAAGCAGAAGCTGAAATGAGTTGAAGCAGTCTTATCACAGGATAACTGGCTGTTCAAACAAGCTCTAATCGTTGGAACAAAAATATGATCAAAGTGCAATAGAGCCTAACATATCTGTGTCAAATGATCTGGAGTGTGCATGACATAGTGCGCTGCGCCCTTTCTCGGGTTTGGAACTTTGTTCTAATCTGAAACACTGAAAGGCAGACAGAATGAAAAAGAGGCTTTGCACTTCCACCATGTAATTTGGCCATTCAGATTTCCTGTAATGCTTCAGGGAAAATTCACACGTATAATAAAATAGTAGTGGTTTGCTGATGCAACAACAACGAAATACCTCATGTAATATCAAAGTCTCTGTAAATTCACCTAGTGGAGCATCAAGAATTAAAACATGCAAAAAGTGTTTCAGGCAAAGCCTCCTTTGCTGGACTTTGTATTCAGTACACAATACCATCAGTGTTTCACAAATTGTTGGAGCCAATGCATCTCTTGTCTCAGCACACGACTATGAACAACAACAACAACAACAACAAACTGCCAAGTCACATATTCCAGCCACGAAAGCCATTCTTGGTGATTTACAGTTAAAACAGGAGAGAAACCTACATTGACAGCCAGCCTCACAGTTTCTACAAATATCTCTTATTTTGACCTAGATGCATTTATATATCCTTTGCATCTGCTATATAGAAAGGTAAGAGACTACCTTTCAACCCTTGTAGGGGAAGCAGTTTCCCGTGGGTCTAGGCCCCCTTCAGACTGCCACTGATAACACATCAGCTGAGAGTTGTGGATGGTCCATGCATAACCATCTATGGGTCAGGGGTAACCCATGGGCTCCAGGTAAATCCTTCATTCATTCCAAGTTCTCCCATCCCTTACAGTACGCTTTGCTCACTAGATGTTCCTTTATATTCAAGTGTGTTTATATTCCACCTTTCTTCCAAGGAGCTCAAAATAGCACCCATGGTTCTCTCTCTCCCCATTTTGTCCTCTTAACAACCCTGTGAGGCAGAGGAAGCTGAGAAGCAATGACTGGTTCAAGGATTCTCAGTGAGCTTCATGACTAAGTGGCAATTTGAACCCTGGTCTCCCAGGCCTTAGCCAACTCCCTAACTACACTAAAAAGGATATACCAAGAACTCAGGCCACAAGTTTCAATATAAGGAATAATTCCTACTCGAGAGTTGAAAAGAAAAACGTGTATATTCTGCTAAGAATAACAGTTTGAAGCTAATGGTAAATTTAAACACAACGTGTAAGTACAGTAGTTTTAAGGTAAAACGTTTAAGCACAGAAATAATGTAGTTTCAAATATGCAGTAATATAGTATAAAGGTACATAAAATACCAATACACAACAATTATTTTGTACAAGTCTCAATGGCAGTCAAAAGGAGTCCATATTATATAGAATCAGAATAAAGAATCAAATAGGGCCGAAAAGGAGTATCCGGAGTGTGAATCAGATGTACGACTCAGTAGTGGTGACCAGAGATAATGGAATGCTTCCAAGTTTTCATGCATTTCTCTGCGTTTTTTCACCTTAAAACTACTGTACTTACACGTTGTGTTTAAATTTACCATTAGCTTCAAACTGTTATTCTTAGCAGAATATACACGTTTTTCTTTTCAACTCTCGAGTAGGAATTATTCCTTATATTGAAACTTGTGGCCTGAGTTCTTGGTATATCCTTTTTAGTGTATTTCCAACAAGAACTCCCTAACTACTACACTTCTCTGACTCTCTACAGTTCCCATCACCCCTGGCCATTGGCCATGCTTGCTGGGACTGATGGGAGTTCAAGTTCAGCAGCCTCATTCTTTGCACACCTGCCTTACAAACAAACTGTTAAAATACTACTCAGATGTTTGCAACCCCAAGTGCTTACAGGGCCAGCATTCCCTGCAGTTGTCTAGCATATTTACAGACATCAGCTTAAGGACTATAAGCTGTGCAGTGGAAGGAAAGGAAAAGAAAACTGGTAACAATAAAAATTTATTCATAGGTTTCATTCATACACAAATAAGCACAGCATAAACACAATGGGGGGAAAGAAAGCTCATACAAATTTATTTTGCTTCCCATTGTAAACATACTTCCACATTGTGGAAAGGAAGCATATCATCCCATGAATTGGATATGTTTATTGTAACAAAAACAAAATAATTGCAAATAAAAAGGATTTCTCGAGCATGTCAGTATGGCCAGACCACAGCAGCAAAGTCTTAAGATTCAATGTGGGGTGGTTTTTTTTAATAAGAAAAAGCTAGTTGAGAACTTTAATTATTTTTTATAGTACTTATTACCCACTCTTTACTCAAGGGACTCAGGGTGGTTTACATAAAATGATAAGCTTATATATATAATTACAGCATCTAAAATCAGTCACTATAGTATGTACAAAATAAATGCAGCACAGCAGAAGGGGGTGACAAAGACCACGACGTCAACTCACCCCATGTAGGGAATTGGCTCAGCAATGGTGCTTCTGCTTTGCAGTCAGAAGGTGCCACATTCAACATACAGTGGTACCTCGGGTTAAGTACTTAATTCATTCCGGAGGTCCATTCTTAACCTGAAACTGTTCTTAACCTGAAGCACCACTTTAGCTAATGGGGCCTCCTGCTGCTGCCGCACCGCTGGAGCACAATTTCTGTTCTCATCCTGAAGCAAAGTTCTTAACCCGAGGTACTATATCTGGGTTAGCGGAGTCTGTAACTGAAGCGTATGTAACCTGAAGCGTATGTAACCCGAGGTACCACTGTACTCAGAAGACGCTCTTTCTTTATAAAAGGGGCTAGTCATAAAAGCACAAAACTGATAGTAACTCCAGTCCAGTACAGGTGAACAGCTTCTCAAGCGGTAAGTCTTCCTACTGTGGATTTGCTGGTTTGCCTGTATTAATGAAAGCATGGAGTGTTTTCTTCCTGCCATGCATTTTAAGATATGGTCAAGTCTGGCCAATTTTCCAAGTGCTACAGCTTCCCCACATTATTCATGGGTGAAGTTGGTTCCCTGAATCTGTAATCCATGGGAGGTGGCACAGAGCAGGGAAGGTGCTTCCCCAGGCTATAGAGTCTCACAGAGTCTCTCTGAAGGCACAGCTCATTTTCTCTACTTATCCTCCATGCTTTTCCATTTTTATGTAAGACTTCAGTTTTCTATTCCAACTGTTGCTTATATACTTTCCCAAGACCATATGGGGGTGACATCTTGCTATAGCTCCATAACGATAGTAAGTTCCAAAATGAATCCCGGTATGGTTAGATTACTGACGGGTTTTGAATTTTTGTTTTGTCTTGAGAATTAAATGAGAAACTGTAATCACAGGCTAAGGCAGTATAGGGAAACAGTTTCTCAACCCCACTTTTTATAAATGATATAAGATATTAGATATTTGTACTTACTTAATTAAATTCCCTGCCAGAATTGGGGGCAAACCTAAGAGAAAGTAACTTGCACAAGTCCAATAAGCGAATAGCAACAATTTGAAATCAGCCCAACACTTTATGCACAATAGTACACTGACTCCTAACATTGGAAATTAAAAATATATAAAAAGGACATTGCCTTTTTAGAAAAGTAACTGTATTGGTCTGTTGGTCTAAATAATAAGGGAATGTCCCCAGTCCAAAACATTGGAGAGCTGCTGGTGGCCAGTTTAGACAATACTGAGCTAGATGGATCAGTGATCTGACTTGTGACCAGTGATCTGCTTGTGAAACATGGGCCACTTATAAACGCCATCCAACTCCTCAAAAGATTCCATCAACGATGTCTCCAAAAAATTTTACACATCACTTGGGAAGACAGGCGAACTAATATCAGTGTACTGGAAGAAGCAAAGATCACCAGTGTCGAAGCAATGATTCTTCAACATTAACTTCGTTGGACTGGTCATGTTGTGCGGATGCCTGATTATCGTCTTCCAAAGCAACTACTCTATTCCGATCTTAAAAATGAAAAGCGTAATGCTGGTGGTCAACAAAAGAGGTTTAAAGACTGTCTCAAGGCAAATTTTTAAAAAATGTAGTATAAACACCAACAAGCGGGAAGCACCGGCCTGTGAGTGCTCCAGTTGGAGAACAGCCTTTACCAAAGATGTCATGGGCTTTGAAGACGCTCGAACTCAGGACGCAAGGGAGAAACGTGGTAAGAAGAAGGCATACTTGGCAAATCCACACCATGATCAACTCCCACCCAGAAACCAATGTCCCCACTGTGAAAGGACCTTTGGAGTCACCTACAGACTCATTGTTAAAACCGTGTTTATGGAAGACAATTTTACTCGGCTATGAGTGATCGCCAAAGAAGAAGAAGAGGCATTTTCCTATGTTTCTATGCATCCTGACTGGTTGATGAAATCCATACAGCACCAGCGCAAGAAATACACATTGGAGTGCAGAGCATTGCAAAGTCTAAGGACACCAGCCTCTCAAATGGCTTTCCCATGCAACGCTGCTTAGCAACTACTGGTCTTATTTTATTAAGCCAAATATTGTCCTGGACCATGCTGCGTAACCTATAAGCTCCAAAGCTTCTACCTCTCTGGCTTGTCTACTTAGTATGTGCAACATGTTATTAGTTTGCTTCCTTACCTGCCTGATGGCCAATATCTGGCCAATACCTGTGTGTCTCTAGGCTGATGGCCATAGAACTCATAGCGATTTGCTATGTGCCATTGATGTTGGTCTCCACGAAGAGACTGTGGTTTCCATTAATTCTGCATGCATTGCCTGTTTCATGGCACAGTGACATAATTGTCAGTAGGGGGCTGAATAATACATAGGAGAATAAGCCATTTGTTGTGATTATCCTATTCAAACTATAATGGAACTAATTCACTTCTCCCTATCTTTACAGCACTGTTATTTGTATTTTATGTCTGTGTTTCAAACACACCAGGCAAAGATAGGATCATTCGTACTTCCTCGAAATCAACCCTCTTCATCTATTCCAATGTAAATTAATATTTTGGAGCTGAATGCTCTCCCTCTTTCTTCCTTCTCTTTAGATTTCCCCCACCACCAGAACCACAACACACTAGGGAAGAATGCAGGGATTCACGTCTTCTAGCCTGAATTGTTGTTGTGCTTGCAGAGTTCTTCCCTCCCCAAACTGAGCAACGCATTTCAGAAAACTACAGGAGGTCTTTTATAGTAACAAATTACTTGTAAAATAGTAATGCATATACTTCCGGGTTAGCGCCAGCGCTTAATGGCGGATTTCTCCCGGAGCTCCGGGAGAGATCTGCTTCGTGGGTTCGGGTCCTGTCAGCTACGGCGGAGCGGGGACCCTCAAAAATCACAGGCGCGTAGCCTGTGAACTGGAGACTCGGCGGGCACCTTTGCGCCCCCCCCGACGCTGTGAAATAGCCTTTTTAAAGGCTAAAGATCAGCGGAGGGTGTGTGGAGCGGTGCTGAGAGTCGCTTTCACCCAGCCTGCGAAGCGAAGCCGCGTCGCCATTAGCGGAGAGCGCTGACTTCTTCCCGAGAATTTGGATTAAAAAAGAGCAACTTTCCGTGAGTAGGATTGAGCTTACATTAAAATTGGACGCTAAAATTAAAGAAATTGGGCACCGAGACGGACAAGCACTAAAAAGGAAGTCTGCTTTCCGTTCTGCAGCAAGATTAAAGCGAAAGGCATTCAAGCTGTAACTTTTGACAGGAGAATTTGCGAGCCAAGAAACCCAACACCAAGTAAAGAACTCCCTCCCCAGAAGGCAGGAGGGGGGGGGGAGAAGACTTTAAAGAGATTTCCTGCCTGTTTTAAAAGAAATTGAACTGTTTACTGCTGCTCCTCTACCTGGGGGTCGGACTGCTGGAGGAAAGGAACCAGCTAAGGACGGTTGTTACAAAAAGGTTAGAAAGTAACTGTAATATTGACTCTGGCTACTCTCAACTTGAAACATTCTATTTTGCTATATAGTAAGTTATCTGCAGGATACTATCGATTTGGATCTTTTACAAAGAAAGGGACTAGGAGGGCTTTTGCTTTTTGGAAGGTGTGGGAATAACTTGAAGTCTAAGAACTGACTTTACGCCCTCTAGTGGATTTGTGAATAGTTTCAGCAACAAGTGGAATTTAAAACCTGAGAACTTTTCTCTTCTGACAGCTTAAGAGTGTGGGAATGACCTTGACTGAAAGACTTTGTTATGGCAGATGGTAAACAGAAAGAAGATTCACAAGAAACAACTTTGAGATCTGGTAGACAATACAAAGTCGACCTTTCTACGCAGAGAAGGGCCTCTGTATCAGGGGCCTCAGGAACTGCAGCTGTCACAAAGGCAAGAGTGAAAACAATGTCTTCTGAGGAAGCGTTTGCAAAGGCATTGGGAAAAATAAATGACTCTTTAGAAGAACTAAAGAAGCAAGGTGCTGAAACAAATAAGAAAATTGAAGAAATCTCTGGGAAAATTGATTTAAATACTAAAAGTATAACTGACCTCGGGAACAAAGTGAACTCCAATGCAGAAGCAATTGGGAAATTACTGGAAGATTCATCCACAACACGAAAGATAGCTGAGGAAGCTAAGGAAATTGCTACTGCTGCTGAGGTAAAATTTCCACCGGTGTACAAGAAACTAGATGAGTATGAACTGGCACTTTCTATGCAGGATATGCAACGCAAGGAGAAAAACTTAAGGATCAGACTTGTGCCGGAAAAGGAAGGAGATAACTTGGTGGATTACCTGACAAAAGAGTTTTCTGACTTTTGGAAGCAGGAGCTGAAAGAAGATGAGTTCAAGATAGAGAGTGCATTTAGGTTGGGAATAAGGCAGAGGAAGAATAGACCCAGAGACTGTTTGATAACTTTAAGAACCAAGGAAGAGAGAGATAAAATATTGAACCTGCACTACCAAACAACCCTTCGAATTGAAGATTTTTATATTGAGATCTTTAAAGATATTCCCAAAAGTATTTTGGATGCAAGAGGTTCTTACAAGGATTTGGTGACACTGCTGAAAAGGAACTACATACCATTCAGGTGGGAGTTTCCCCAAGGCCTGTCTTTTAAATACAAGGGGAAGAAAAGAAGAATAAAAACAGTGAGTGATAAAGACAAGTTCCTGGGAGAACACGAAGAAGACCTACAGAAAGAGACCTATCCAGGAGAAGGACACCCTTCAAGCAAGGGATCACTAGATACGGATACAGAACCACCGACAAAAGACGAACAACAACTGGGAGCTGTAGGAGGAAGCAAGTAACCCCATCATGGCTTTGCAACTTCTAACCTGGAATTGTAACGGTCTAAACAATCCCCGAAAAAGGAAAAATATATTTCATGTTCTAAAGAAAGACCAATTGGACTTGATTTGCCTACAAGAGACTCATGTGATAAGAGTACACAGAAAATTATTAATAAATAAGAGACTGGGACAAGAATTTATATCTTCAGACAGAGTTAAAAAGAGAGGAGTGGTGATCTATGCAAAGGAAAATCTGCAACCGAAACAAATCTTTAAAGATGACCAAGGAAGATATTTGGCAATTGAAATTCAATTCCAAGGAGAAAAATTTCTGATAGTGGGAATATATGCACCAAATGAAGGGAAAGCAGAATTTTTTAAGAAGTTGCATGAGACTTTAATGGACTATATGGATTACAAATTAATCATGATGGGGGACATGAATGGAGTAGTTTCAACAAATATGGACAAAGCACAAAGACAGGTTGTTACAAAAGATGGAAGACTACCAAAAACTTTTTTTGAAATGACTGACAATATGGACTTGATTGACATTTGGAGAACAAAACACCCATTAGAGAGAGAGGGAACCTTCTTTTCTGAAGCCAAAATGACATGGACTCGGATTGACCAAATTTGGGTGACTAGCAGTATGGCGTCGAATATAAAGAAAGTGGAAATCTGCCCAAAAACTCTCTCCGACCATAACGCAGTAAAGATGGTGATGAAGCAAACAACAACTGGTTCCTTCAGATGGAGAATGAATGACACCTTATTTAGAGACGAGGAGATCTGTAAAAAGGCCCAAAAAACTCTGAAAGATTATTTTGAAATTAATTTAAGGACTAAAGTAGAAAAAAGAATAGTATGGGACGCAAGTAAAGCCGTGATGAGAGGGTTCTTGATACAACAAAATACATTAAAGAAAAGAAAGCAAAATGAGAGGAAAGAGAAAATTTTGGAAAAGATAAAAGAAGGGGAAAGGAAATTAAGACTGAAGCCAAAATCGCAAGAGATTTTGAGAGAAATTAAACTGTACCAAACACAATATATGGAACTGATGAATCAAGAAATAGAATGGAAAATTAAACAAATGAGACAAAAGACTTTTGAATCTGCAGATAAATGTGGCAAGTTATTGGCTTGGCAAATAAAGAAGAGACAAAAACTCAACACGGTAACAAACTTAGAAGTGGAGGGAAAGAATATATGCAACCCAGTGGAAATTAGGAACTGTTTTCAGAACTACTTTAGACAACTGTATACACAAGGGCCGCAGAAAGAAACAGATATACAACAATTCCTCGAGAAAAATGGGCTGAAAAAGATTTCGCAGGAAAGTAAGACGATTTTGAACCAGGAGATATCAGCACAGGAAATAGAAGATGCCATTCAAAACATGACGCTGGGCAAATCACCTGGACCGGATGGATTGACTTCCAAATATTATAAAGTTTTGAAGGAAGGACTTATACAACCTTTGAAGGAAGTCTGCAACGAAATCATTGAGGGGAGAAGGGCACCAGATACGTGGAGGGAGGCCTACATTACACTTATACCAAAGACAGAGACTGAAAAGACCCAACTTAAGAACTACCGACCCATCTCGTTGTTAAATGTGGATTACAAAATTTTTGCTGATGTTTTAGCAAAGAGATTGAAAAGAGTTTTGATGGAGGAGATTCATGGGGACCAAGCGGGCTTTCTCCCGAAAAGGCATTTGTCGGATAATGTAAGGAATATAATTGACATTTTGGAGAAGCTGGAAGTGAATATAAATACTAAGGCTGTTTTGATATTTGTGGATGCCGAGAAAGCCTTTGACAATATATCTTGGAGTTTCATGTTGAAGAACCTTCGGGGGATGGGGGTAGGCCAAGGGTTTGAAAACGGTATAAGTGCAATATACTCTGAACAGAAAGCAAAATTAATTGTAAATAATGTGGTAACAGAAGAGTTCAAGATTGAAAAAGGGACACGTCAGGGGTGCCCTATCTCCCCATTACTTTTTATATCGGTCCTGGAGGTTTTGCTTAATATGATTAGGAAGGACCAGTTGGTCAAAGGGGTTCAGGTCGGAGCTAAACAATACAAATTGAGAGCATTTGCAGATGACCTAGTACTTACTTTACAAGAGCCAGAAGCTAGTACGAAAAGAGTTTTGGAAATAATTCAAGAGTTTGGTCAAATGGCAGGATTTAAATTGAATAAGTTAAAAACTAAGGTATTGGAGAAAAATTTAACACAGATTGAAAAAGAAAGGTTTCAGAATGAGACGGGGTTGACTGTGGCTAAAAAAGTGAAATACCTGGGTGTGAACATGACAGCTAAGAATGTGAATTTATTTAAAGACAATTATGAAAAAACTTGGACAGAAGTGAAAAAAGATCTGGAGATTTGGTCAAACTTGAAGCTTTCCTTGTTAGGCCGAATTGCAGTTATAAAAATGAATGTATTGCCAAGAATGTTGTTTTTGTTTCAAGCACTACAAATAATGGATAAAATGGACTGTTTCAAGAAGTGGCAGAAAGATATATCTAAATTTGTCTGGCAGGGCAAGAAGCCCAGAATAAAATTTAAGATATTAACGGATTCAAAGGAAAGAGGGGGGTTTGCCCTGCCAGACTTTAAATTGTACTATGAAGCGGCAGCTTTCTGCTGGCTAAAAGATTGGCTGCTTCTTGAAAACACAGACATTTTGGATTTGGAAGGTTTTAACAATATTTTTGGGTGGCATGCATATCTGTGGTATGACAAGGTTAAAGCGCACAAAAGTTTTAAAAACCATATTGTCAGAAAAGCACTATTAAATGTCTGGGTCAGATATAAAGATTTGCTGGAAAATAAAACTCCTAGGTGGTTGTCGCCAATGGAAGCTAAGGCAGTTAAAAAGTTAAATATGGAGTCGAAATGGCCAAGATATTGGGAAATTTTGGAAAGGGAAGGGGACAAACTGAGATTGCAGAGTTTCGAGAAACTAAAAGGGAAGGTGAGAGATTGGTTGCATTATCACCAAATAAATGAAGTATTTAAATTGGACAGTAAAATTGGTTTCCAGGTGGAAAAATCAAAATTGGAGACTGAATTGTTAGAATCCAGTACTAAGAATTTGTCAAAAATGTATAATCTTCTGCTGAAATGGAATACACAAGATGAAACGGTTAAATTAGCTATGATTAAATGGGCTCAGGACATTGGTCATAATATTTTGTTTGCTGATTGGGAAAAGTTGTGGACCACCGGGATGAAATTTACGGCATGTAATGCCCTAAGAGAGAATATTATGAAAATGATCTATAGGTGGTACATAACCCCAGTCAAGCTTGCAAAGATTTACCATCTGCCTGACAATAAATGTTGGAAATGTAAGGAAAAGGAAGGTACATTCTTTCACCTCTGGTGGACGTGCCCGAAGATTAAGGCATTCTGGGAAATGATCTATAATGAACTGAAAAAGGTATTTAAATATACTTTCCCCAAGAAACCAGAGGCCTTTCTCTTGGGTATTGTCGGCCAGGGGGTGTCAAAGATAGACATAACTTTCTTTATGTACGCCACAACAGCAGCTAGAATACTCATTGCGAAGTACTGGAAGACGCAAGATTTACCCACACTGGAAGAATGGCAGATGAAGGTGATGGACTATATGGGCTTGGCAGAAATGACGAGCAGAATCCGAAACCAGGGAAAAGAAGCGGCGGAAGAAGAATGGAAAAAGTTTAAGGACTATTTAAAGAAATATTACAAAATTAATGACAGTTAGAATGATGTTGGACTAAAGTAAATGGTTACTATCAGTAATGGTTAAGACAAGGAGAACAAAGATGATTAGTTTAAATTTACAGTAAAATAAGGGAAGATTTGCTGAACAATTGATTAGAATTTGGAATACAGAAACGGGAGGCATGAGGAAGTCGAAGAAGAAAGGTTTAAGAAATTAGGACATGAAATGGTACTTGTTTTTTGTTTTGTTTTTTGTCTATTGTTTGTTTATGTATGTTTTGTATGTATGAATATAAAAATTGCTTAATAAAAATATTATAAAAAAAAAAAAGTAAAATAGTAATGCATTTTACTGCCCATTCAGTTTTATCTTAAGCATTTAATCTCACTGGCTTTTGCTTGCTAGAGTTTCTCTAAAGTTGCATTTCCTCACTGCATAATAATCCATTTGGGAAGTTATTTGTATGATTTGCAGTTAATTAGGCTTGCCAATCTATTAAAGCTTTCCTTCCCACTGGACAATTAATTATTGTGCTGATTAATCAGTTAATTGATTATTGAATTAGGTAGACTAAGGATAATGGCGGATCAATATCAAATAATTAAGTCTGTGATCCTATGCTCCCTTACCAAGAAGTAAACCACATTGAACTCAATAGAATTTATTTCTGCATATGACATGTACACAGCTGCATTCTTAGTGACTGCACTTCTCATTTAAATCATATCCTTCCTATTTGCAACTCAGGGCAGAACACAGATATTTATTGCATTTTATCTTCACAACAACCCTGTGGGGAGGGGGGCAAACCTAAGACAAAGTAACTTGCACAAGTCCAATAAGCGAATAGCAACAATTTGAATTCAGCCCAACACTTTATGCACAATAGTACACTGACTCCTAACAGTGGAATTAAAAAAATATATAAAATGGACATTGCTTTTTTAAAAAAGTAACTGTATTGGTCTGTTGGACTAAACAATCAATCATCATCATCATCATCATCATCATCATCACCATCGTGTGAAACCCCATCAAACCCAGCAGGGCTTGCTTCTGAGCAAACCTGCATAGGTCTGGGAATACTAACCTGATGTAGCCCTAGTGAAGAATGAAGCAGGGCTGTCTCTTCCAGATTAGTTAATCCAGGGCACTTTTGTCTCTAGCTCCACCCATCATTAACTCTGGCTCCACCAACCACCAGGTTGTGGCCCTGATAGATTACTCCTAAGGGATTGTGGCACTCAGTAGAAAAAGGTTGTCCATCACAGATCTAGATTACTCTCAGATGTGCTATCCAGTAACATCCGTCTTGTGAGCTTCTCAGAGAAATCTGGTTGGAGACAAAATATCTAACAAGAGAGAGCTTAGTCTTTGTCAGCCCTCTAGCTATTGTGCTAATATGTTATAATTGCCTACACTTTTCACTCAACCCTTCCAACAGCCCTGGGGCCACAGTATATGTTTAAAGCACTATGATATCACTGTAAACAGCTGTGGCTTCCTCCAAAGGATTCTGGGAGCTGTGGTTTCTTAAGGGTGTCGAGAGTTCTTTGGTGACTATTTTTCATTTCCCTCACAGAGCTGCCATTAATAATATAACAATAATTTTATTATTTATACCCCGCCCATCTGGCTGGGTTTCCCCAGCCACTCTGGGCAGCTTATAACACATCTAAAAACATAATACTGAGGAGGCCCTCTGCCTGGTTCCCTGTAACTTCGCTTCTCTCAGTGAGGGAACCAGCAGAAGACCCCCAGAGGAGGACCTCAGCGTCTAGGCTGAGCAATGGGGGTGGAGACGCTCCTTCAGGTACACTGGGCCAAGGCCGTTTATGGCTTTAAAGGTCACCACCAACACTTTGAATTGTGCTCGGAAATGTACAGGGAGCCAGTGAGGATCCTTTAGGTGTTTTATGGTCTCGATGGCCACTTCCAGTAACCAGTCTAGCTGCCGCATTCTGGATTAGTTGTAGTTTCCACGTCACCTTCAAAGGTAGCCCCATGTAGAGCACATTGTAGTAGTCCAAGCAGGAGATAACCAGAGCATGTATCACTCTGGCAGATAGGGTCTCAGCCTGCATACCAGACAGAGCTGGTAGACAGCTGCCCTGGACACAGAATTGACCTATGCTTCCATGGACAGCTGTGAGTCCAAAATGATTCCCAGGCTGCGTACCTGGTCCTTCAGGGACACAGTTACCCCATTCAGGGCCAGGGAGTCCCCCACATCCACCCTCCCCCTGTCATCGTCCCCCAAAGAACAGTACTTCTGTCTTGTCAGGATTCAACCTGTTAGCTGCCATCTATCCACCAACCGCCTCCATTCCCAGAATGGTTTAACTATTGACAGGGAACTCTGAGGACTGTAGCTCTGTGAGGGGAACAAGGGTTTCCTAACAACTCTTAGCACCTTTAACAAGCTACGGCTCCCAGAATTCTTTTGGGGAAGCTATGGCTGTTTTAAGTGGCATTATAGCGTTATATTCATGTCTGGTATGAATATGGCTTAGCTGAACTCTTCTATTAGAATGGATGGGGCTGCTAACTTTGACCGCATTGTGCCCCATGATTTTATTGTGTATTTGATTATTTTAGTTGGTAACTTGGGCCACTTGCAGACCATAAATCTAAAGCACAAGACTTCTCCCTAAAATCATTGAAATCATAGCTGAGGGATGCCGGGAACTGTAGCACTGCAAAGGGTAAACTACGCTTTTTAGGATTCTTTGGGAGAAACAACGAGATTAAAATGTATGCTGCATGTGCAGCCTTAGTCTTCTCTAGATATATGCAGGGCAAAACTAATCACCACTTCTCCTGTGAATTGCATATTATCAAAATGGGGAGAAAAAGGAATGGTGTTATGTATTAAAGAAAGAGGAGAGATTAAAAGTACGTTACAACATGCTATATGTTTATCTAATGCTCTCAGTCCCTGTGTAATCTTATTACTGCAACCTTGATCATATCTCCATCACTCCCATTCTTTGATTTGCAATCCTGATACATTTGTGCCTTAAACGATAATGCTCACTTATTGCCTTAGTCCAGGGACCTTATCTTTTATTCATGCTTTATACATCTTTTAAATAACACAATTTGTTTGCCAAGCCCCAGACCGGCTCGGGTAGTTTATACATAAAAGTGTTTTGAGACCAAAAGTGCAAAGCCTTGTTCTTTCCATTCACAAGGTCATATTTATAGAAGGTTCCCAGAAGTGTCGGCAAAGGATGTGAGCATCTGCTGAGACCGGGAGTTAAATCTGGAAAAAGCCACAGAATTCTGCAAGGCAGCAGAATGAGCACAATCGCAAACGCGGGCCTTCAGCTATGAGCATGAACTAATGCAGGAGGTTGTTATACAGTGAGCTGAAAAGGAGCAGTGGAGGAAGCAAAGGGACTTGGCCTTTGCATTTCCTTTAAGGAGGAACTGAAACTATGCTGTTGCTGCTAGCAATAAGGCTCCCTTCAGCAGATGCACGAGATAGCACATTCTGGCATCTGCCTTTGACCAGGTGACCAAAGGCCATTGCAGCAGCACCTCCTCCCTCAGTGGCAGCAGAGAGGGGCCAGTAAGCATGTTGCATGCGCTTGCAAGCGTGTTGCAGCGGAGGACTGCCTCCTGTGCACAAGGGTTCTGCTTCACGAGGGTTACACCACAAGTGCAAGCACTGGCTGCAAGCGCTGACTCATCCTCCTCCCCAAGCTTGGGGGCAGCACTGAAGGGAGGAAATGGGACACCCCAGGATCAAAGCAGAAGCCAGGGTGGCTCCTGTAATTCAGGGATGTTCCAGGGAAAAAATGGGACACTTGAAGGGTATGTTATCAGTACACACACTATGTACAGAATCAGGGCCCTTTGAAGCCAAAGGGCCTCCAAATCAGTGGTGTAGCATGGGTTGACAGTGCCTGAGGCCGCACAGAGGTGGGGGTGGGAGGGAGGGAAACAGATGGAGTACACAGGTGCATCCATCCTGAGTGTCTGCATCACTCAGGAGATTGCAGCCACAGAGATAAGAAAATAAGAGACGTTCCATTGCATGGAGAGGTCAGTTCCTGGTTTGCATGGAGAAGCAATTTTCAATGGAGCCCAGCGACGGAAGTGTACAGCTGTATTGAGGCCGGACCAGCTGTTGAAATTTTCTGCCCCTAACAAGTTTGCACCCAGGGCAGCTGCCCCTCTGGCTCCCCACTGTCCCAAATTATTAGTACACATTGTTAACCAAAATGAGACTACAATGAATTGCCACTTTTCTCGCTGTCACTGGCTATTCTAACTGCAGCTTCTGGATCAAGTGGAAGGGAAGCCCCACGTAAAGCAAATTGCAGCCATCCAATTTTGAAGTAGCCAAATGCATGAACTACGGTGGCCCAACTCCTCTGGTCTTGGACTGATCAGAGTTGTTTTACTAAAGAAGAAGAAGAGAAGAGTTTGGATTTGATACCCCGCTTTATCACTACCCGAAGGAGTCTCAAAGCGGCTAACATTCTCCTTTCCCTTCCTCCCCCCCACAACAAACACTCTGTGAGGTGAGTGGGGCTGAGAGACTTCAAAGAAGTGTGACTGGCCCAAGGTCACCCAGCAGCTGCATGTGGAGGAGCGGAGATGCGAACCCGGTTCCCCAGATTACGAGTCTATCGCTCTTAACCACTACACCATACTGGCTCCACAATAAAAATATATTTAAGCACCCCGTCCTCCTTTTCTCACTGCAGTCAAAGCTGTATTCTTTGTGAAAAGGTACAGCTTATAACAACTGTTTCCCTTTATGGGGCACTAATTCTGTCCCTCAAAACTGGGGAGACCCATGTGCTGCATCTTAAATCAGAGGACATTCTAATTATTTGGGAGCTTTGTAATGGCTCATTAATTTGTAATTAAATAAAGTGAACTATTTATACATTATTATTCCTTGTGGAAATGTTCGATCAGGAACATTTCCAGAAGGCCCTGTTTCTAATCATGCTACCTTTAAACATACAATAAACTTTATTTTAATTGTGTGCCCATCCCAGGGGTTTATTACTTATGGTAGAGTTGCCAGAGAAGGGTTTTTTTTTTTTTTAATCCAGAAAGCACAGAAGAGATCTGAATGGGACCAGGGATAGCTGCTCTTCAGTGAAGGCACTTTAGTGTGACTACTCCTGAGTTTAGAAAGCTCCTTGTGGAAGGTGGCATGGGTAGATTTCTGATCAGGAACGACAGTAAATGTCCAATTGCCAGGGCCGTCCATCACCTGAGGCAAACATGTGCCCTCCCCCTGCTCCCAACCACCCTACTTCGGTGGCCAGCAGAATGCCCTCCTCACCAAACTTGACAAGGGCCAGGACATCCCTCAAGGTGTTGCTGCTTATCTTCTCCAGGGAAAATGAGTGGCAATGTCATGTGCCAGAATGGCTCCCTCTTACCTGTGGCAGGGGTGGGGTGGGCATTCCAGCAGCAGCAGAAGCTGTAGGGCAGGTACAGCTCTTGTGCTTCTGCTGCCTGAAGCAGGTGCTTCACCCTGCCTCATCAGTGGACTGGCTCTGCCCACTGCATTGATGTAGAAGTTGGGGTAGAAGAGTTTGGATTTGATATCCCACTTTATCACTATCCGAAGGAGTCTCAAAGCGGTGAACAATCTCCTTTCCCTTCCTTCCCCACAACAAACACTCTGTGAGGTGAGTGGGGCTCAGAGACTTCAGAGAAGTGTGACTGGCCCAAGGTCACCTAGCAGCTGCATGTGGAGGAGCGGAGACGCGAACGCAGTTCCCCAGATTACGAGTCCACCGCTCTTAACCACTACACCACACTGGCCCAGGTGCCACTTCTTTTGCGGGGTTTGATAGTTATGAGTTGGTGGTTTATCCATCCACTTTTGCCACTGGGGTTGTAAAGAAAGCAAAAGGCATAAGAGTTCTGGCCCAGAGGATTGCTTTGTGTCCTCAGGTCTCCGGCTGGACCCTCGTGAATGACAAAGCTCTAGTCTGTTTAATCTAATTTGGAACCACACCTTCTGGAATGACCTCTATCAGCAACCATTGCATTTGGCTACAGTGAGACAGAGAGGCCCCCTCTATCAGTCCAGCTGCTTGGCTCCTCCCCTCCTCCCCTCAATTATCAGTCATCCCACCCAGGTGCAGCAGAAGGAGATGAGAGACAGCGAGGCCCCTTCCATCAGGCCAGCATGGACAAAACACCAGTTAACCCCTCTTTTTCTAGATGTGTCTCCATCAGCAGTCATGCCACCTGGTTGAGTAAGGGCTGAGATAGCGAGGCCCCCTCAGACAGCCTGGCTGACACCCTTGGCTATTGGGCTGTCCCCTTCACAGAACAAACTATATCAGCAGTGGCCGTGCTTATTATTTCCACCTTTCGTCACTGTCCTTTCCCTCTTTGGTCTCTTATCCGATAAATTGGAAACCGTTGTTGGAAGTTGTAAACTGCCGTGAGTGCACTGGCAGAATATAAGTGGAGCAAGTAAATAAATAGTAGAGAATCTTGATCCTCTGCCCAATCCTGGTCCTGATCCTGGCAGAAGTTCAGAAGAACAGCCAGGAATACAGGACCCTTTAATTTATACCATATGTTTTACCATCCCCCCTATTGCATCCCATATGGGCTGGTGGGCAAGATGGACCTTTATTCTGACCCCACAGGGCTATTTGTATATTAATTGCCTCTTTGCAGATCCCCACCATGGCTTGACCTTCAGAAAGACACCTCTAGCCTAATTATATAATGTTGTTGAATACCTGCAGCTGGCGAGGTCTTCAGCAGGATTTGTGGGTGTTCAGCACTTCAGAAACGTTAAGGCTGTAACTTCCGGAGGCGGCGCGAAACAGCAATGGCGGTCCTCTTCAGTTGTTGAAGAGGGGCTCCGCGGAAAAGGGTCGTGCGCTGCGGCACAGCGACGACCCGTTTAGGAAAACCACGGGTAGAGTGAGCCCGTGGCCGTGGGATTCGGCGGGCACCAGGAGCGACCTCGGATACGCAGAAGGGACCCCGTAAGGGGCTCCGGAACGTGGAGGGGGTAGCGGTGCTGTGAATCCATCGCTCTTTCCGCGGAAGCGAAGCCGCGCGGCTGCTGCTGATGAGCGCTGACCTTTCTTCTTTGAACATTTGATTGGAAACAACAAACTCGTGAGTAAGAAATTTGAGGCTTTATTTGGACATCAAATTGGTGAATTTCGGCTGAAAGCGGGAGACGCTAAAAAGGAAGTCAGTCTTCCGTCCCTGTTTAAAGTACTGAGCAAAGTTTTTTTAAAGCGGAAGCGTTGAAAGGAGTTTAAAAGAAGTTGGAACTTACCCTGCAAGTCTGGATTTGATTGTGAGACTGTGCTATACCTCTCTATATTTTGTGGATTATAAAGTTATAAGCCCCAGCTCACGGGCTGCCTGGATACAAAGTAACATCAGACTGTGGCAACTGTGTATAGAGACATAAAGTTACATTGGGCTACTTTGCAGTTACAAAAAAGGAACTGTTGTTCACACCTTCGCAAAGAACCTTTATCATCTGCAGTTTAAAGTGAATTTAGAGGGTTTCCCCCCCTTATTTTGGATTTTACCATATTTGGGAATTAAATGGTGGAAACTTTTGGGGAGCTCCCCCTGCTGGATTGTGGAAATATAAACCTCTGAGAACTGCTGGTTGTTTTGGAAATCTTTTTGCCTGGATGATTGCTTTTCCCATGGGATTTACAATTTGACCTTGAAACCTAGACAGTTGTGGAATGAGTGTGGCAGGAAAAACAAGGGCTGCCAAGAAAGCAAAACAAACTGAACTATTGCAATCAACTTTGCCTGTGCAGCCACGTAGATCATCTGTTCCAATTGTGACAGGTCTGCAAGAAGGACAATTTAAACAGCCAGTTTTGGAGGATATGGCTGCAGGAGGATTAGACCCTATTTCTAAAGAAATATTGGATCAACTGGCAGCATTAAATAAGAAAGCTGATGAACAAGCGGCTAAATTTGACCAGGTTACAGCAACGATTAATAAGTTGACAGACCAAGTTGCTCAAAACACACAGGCGATAGGAAATTTTGAAAAGACTATATCAGAGAACCGAAAATTAGCTGAGGACGCAAACACGAAAGCAGACCAAAACAAAAAAAGGATTGAGGAATTAAGAGGGGAAGTAAGACCACTGAGTAGACAGGTCACTGAACAACAGGCCTATCTGTCTATGGCGGAGCTGAAAAACCGGGAAAGTAATCTTAGGATTAGAAATATTCCAGAACTAGAAAAGGAAGATTTGGCTGGCTTTTTGACTGCAGAAATATCCAAGTTCTGGGGTTTGGCAGAAGAGAAAGACTTCAAAATCGTCACCGCTTTTAGATTGGGAAGAGTGGCCAAGAAAGATAAACCAAGGGATTGCTTGATCATATTGAGATACAAGCAAGAAAAAGACAACATACTTGGCCTACATTTTAAAAACCCATTGGTGATACAGGGAAAGACAGCAGAAATCTTCAGAGACATACCAAAACAATTGTTGGACTTAAGAACTACATACAAGGATCTGGCAAGATTATTAAGAAACAACACAATCCCTTACAGGTGGGAATTCCCCCAAGGATTATCTTTTAATTTGAAAGGGAAGAAGGTGAGAATCAGAACAGCAGAAGAGCAAGAAAAATTCCTAAACGATCACGGGGAGGACCTTCGAAAAGGGACAGCAGGTACCTGGCCACCCCCCACGCCTGGTACAAAAGATCCACCTCCAGACATAGACGAGAAGGGAGACAACCCCATCGGCTAACAAGCTGATCCAGGATGTCTCTGCAGCTTTTTAGTTGGAATATCCATGGGGCAAATTCCCCTGAAAAAAGGAAAAGGATTTTTCACATTTTGAGGAAAGAACAACTAGACGTCATTTGTCTCCAGGAAACCCATGTGACTAGGCTCCACAGAAGAGTGCTAATAAACAAGCGACTAGGCCAAGAATTTATTTCATCAGCTAAAGAAAAGAAAAGGGGAGTCGTGATATATGCAAAGGAGAGCCTAGCACCAAAATTTGTGTTCAAAGATGAACAAGGAAGAATTTTGGCGATCGAAATACAATCACAAGGAGAAAAATTTTTGATAATTGGAATTTATGCACCAAATGAGGGGAAATCTGAATTTTATGGGAAGCTGCATGAGACAATGCTGGACCATATGGACTATAATAACATCATTCTGATGGGAGATATGAATGGGGTTGTCTCCACACACATGGATAAGTCACAAAATCAAAATGTGACTAAAGATGGCAGACTACCAAAGACTTTTTTTGAACTCACAGACAATATGGACTTGATTGATATCTGGAGGACAAAGAACCCCCTAGGTAGAGAGGGAACATTCTTTTCTGAGGCCCACCTATCCTGGACAAGAATCGACCAAATCTGGATATCTAGAGGACTGGCACCCAAGACCAAAAAAGTAGAGATCTGCCCTAAAACTTGCTCCGACCATAACCCCTTGAAAATGGACTTGAGACTTACACCAGCTGGATCCTTCAGATGGAGAATGAATGATGCATTGTTTAGAGACCAGGAGATAGTGAAGAAGGCCCAAAAGACGATGAAAGACTACTTTGAACTAAATTTGAACACTTCGGTGGAAAAAAAAACAATCTGGGACGCAAGCAAAGCTGTTATGAGAGGGTTTCTGATACAGCAGAATTCTATTAAGAAAAAACTCTGGAACGGTAAAAAGGACAAGATCTTGGAAAGGATAAAAGACGGAGAGAAAAAGTTGAGACTAAATCCAAAATCAAAAGAAGTTTTGAGAGAAATAAAATTCCATCAAGCACAATATGCAAAACTGATAAATCAAGAAGTTGAATGGAAAATCAAACAGATGAAACAAAGATCATTTGAATCGGCAAATAAATGTGGGAAGCTGCTATCATGGCAGCTGAAAAAGAGACAAAAACTGAACTTTGTTACCAATCTAGAGGTTGAAGGAGAATGTATTCAGAAACCAGAGGAAATTAGAAAGTGTTTCCAGAGATATTTTAAAAAATTGTTTTCCCAAGGACCCCAAGTGGAGACTGAAATAAATAAATTTTTAAAAAGCTATGGCCTACAAAAACTAACACAAGACAAACAAACTGACCTGAATTATAAAATAACCCAACAGGAAATCGAAAATGCCATTCAGAACATGCAACTAGGCAAATCCCCGGGCCCAGATGGACTTACCTCCAAATACTATAAGATATTGAAGGAATACCTGACTCAGCCATTGATGGAGGTATGTAATCAAATTATGGAAGGGAAGGGGGCACCAGAATCGTGGAAAGAGGCATTCATCACTTTGATACCAAAATTGGAATCTGAAAAGACTCAACTTAAGAACTACCGTCCCATCTCACTCCTAAACGTGGATTACAAGATTTTTGCTGACATTTTGGCAAATAGATTGAAAAAAGTCTTAAATGGAGTTATTCATAAAGACCAAGCAGGCTTTCTCCCTGGCAGGCATTTGTCAGATAATACTAGGAACATTGTTGACGTTCTGGAACTTCTACAGACAAATTTGAATACAAAAGCAGTTTTGATATTTATAGACGCGGAGAAGGCCTTTGACAATATATCTTGGAAATTTATGAAGAAGAATTTGGAAGGGATGGGAGTGGGAAGGGCGTTCCAAAATGGCATAGATGCAATATATTCAGAACAAAAGGCTAAATTGATAGTAAACAATGTGGTGACAGAAGAGTTTAAAATTGAAAAAGGAACACGACAGGGGTGCCCCCTATCACCCTTGCTATTTATTTCTGTCCTTGAGGTTTTGCTAAATTTGATCAGGAAGGATCAGCAGGTGGAAGGAATACAGGTCGGAGGAAAACAATATAAACTGAAGGCCTTTGCAGATGACTTGGTTTTGACATTACAGGAGCCGGTGTCCAGCACAAAAAGAGTATTGGAATTAATTTCTGAGTTTGGTCGGGTGGCGGGATTCAAGTTAAACAAACAAAAAACTAAGGTTTTGGCAAAAAACTTGACACCTTTAGAAATAGATGGGTTTCAGAAGGAAACAGAACTAAACGTTGTTAATAAAGTGAAATACCTGGGGGTCAACTTGACTGGGAAAAATTTGAATCTGTTTAAAGATAATTATGAAAAATGTTGGTCTGAAATTAAAAAGGATCTAGAAATCTGGTCAAGATTGAAACTTTCCTTGTTGGGAAGAATTGTAGCAGTAAAGATGAATGTATTGCCAAAAATGCTGTTTCTGTTCCAGACCCTACAGATCGTGGACAGAGTGGAATGTTTTGGAAAGTGGCAGAGGGACATTATGAAGTTTGTCTGGCAGGGCAAAAAGCCCCGAATAAAATTTAAAATATTAACAGATGCAAAGGAAAGAGGGGGTTTTGCCCTGCCGGACTTAAGGTTGTATTATGAAGCTGCATCCCTCTGCTGGCTGAAAGATTGGTTTTTGCTAGAAAACACTGATGTCCTAGATCTGGAAGGGTTCAACAATGCTTTTGGGTGGCATGCATATTTGTGGTACGACAAGGTAAAGTCTCATAAGTTGTTTAAAAACCATATTGTAAGGAAATCTCTGTTTTCTGTCTGGACTAAATACAAGGACTTATTTGAAAACAAGACTCCGAGGTGGTTATCACCGATGGAGGCTAAAGCCACAAAAATACTTAATATGGGGGGTGGCTGGGCAAAATACTGTGAAATAATAGAAAGAGTGGGTGACACTTGGAGGTTGCAGAGCTTTGAAAAATTGAAAGGGAAGGTGCGAGACTGGTTTCACTATGCCCAAATTTTAGAGATCTTTAAAAAAGATAAAAAAATTGGTTTCCAGGTGGAAAAATCAAAATTAGAACTAGAATTACTTGAACCTAAGACGAAAGTGCTTTCAAGAATGTACAACTTGCTGCTTAAATGGAATACTCAAGATGAGACAGTCAAATCAGCCATGATAAAATGGGCACAAGATATTGGATACAACATTATGTTTGAGGACTGGGAAAGGTTATGGACCACCGGTATGAAATTTACGGCATGTAGTGCCTTAAAGGAAAATATTATGAAAATGATGTACAGGTGGTACATGACCCCAGTCAAACTTGCAAAGATATACCATTTGTCTGATAATAAATGTTGGAAATGTAAGGAGGCTGAAGGAACTTTTTACCACCTCTGGTGGACATGCCCGAGGGTGAAGGCCTTCTGGGAAATGATTTATAACGAGTTGAAAAAGGTATTTAAGTATACCTTTCAGAAGAAACCAGAGGCCTTCCTCTTGGGCATTGTGGGCCAGAGGATACCTAAGAAAGACAGAACCTTCTTTCTATATGCAACGACTGCAGCAAGAATTCTCATAGCTAAATACTGGAAGGCACAGGAGCTACCCACACTGGAAGAATGGCACACACAACTGATGGACTATATGCAACTAGCCGAAATGACTGGCAGAATCCGAGACCTGGGAGAAGAGGCTGCGGAAGAGGATTGGAAAAAATTTAAGGACTATTTACAAAAACATTATAAGATATATGAATGTTAAAAATTTGCTAAGGTTTGAGGTAAATATGCTTCAGTATTGAAATTCGGAGTTGATAGAAACAAAGTTAATGATTGAGAAAAGTTTTAATTTCAGAGTGAATAATTAGATGAAAATACAAAAACACAGGAAACAAGGTATTAATTTGCTGTTTATATTTATTATAAAGAATGCAGGGATGGAGGAGATGGGGAAGTCCAGTGGATGATGAAAAAAAAAAAAAAAGACTTCGAAAAATGAATTTTTTCTTGTTTAATTTCTTTTTCTTTCTGTAAAACCGCTTTTGTTGTGTTATTGATGATGGATTTAGATTCTGGAAAAAAGCAATAAAAAAAAATTTATAAAAAAAAAAAACAGAAACGTTAAGGCTGTAATTAATCTCTCAGTGCCTCAGTTTCCATTTTTGCGGGTATGTGGCAAGGTGAGCATTCATTAAGAGTTGCAGAGGGCATTGCGAGCCTTGATAGAAACTGCTAATGTGTGCAAGTAGAAGGGAATATTATAATTCACGTAAATAGATAGACAACGCACTCTCAGCATTTTGGGTGCCAATTTTCATTTGCAAACCAAGTGGTACGGAGGAGGTTTGGTGAGAAAACTGTAACTGTCTGAAGAAGATTCATGCCCTCTGATGAGACCTACTCTCTGTGCTGATGTGGCTTTTAAAATATGTGGTGCAGCTGCAAGATTGAACATAGATGGTATTATAATGTTTACGGGTTGTGGCTCAGTAGTAGAGTACCTTCTTTGCATGCAGAAAATCACAGGTTCAGTCCCTAGCATCTCCATGTATAGGTAGGAGAGACCCTTGTCTGAAAAGAACTGCACCCAGTCCTTTAAGGCACTTATGAGTTAGATAAACCAATGATCTGTCTCAAGATAGATCTCACCAATAATAATAATAATAAATTTTATTTATATCCCGCCCTCCCCAGCCGAAGCCGGGCTCAGGGCGACTAACAACACTAAAACAGTGCAACATTATAAAAACATTATAAAAATTAATTAAAATCAAAATTGATGGCAACCATAAACTAAAGTTTTGTAAAGATTGCCAAAGGAGGGAGTCAGGCTGCGCCCTGACCAAAGGCCTGGTGGAACAGCTCTGTCTTGCAGGCCTGCAGAAAGATGTCAAGTCCTGCAGGGCCCTTGTCTCTTGTGACAGAGCGTTCCACCAGGTTGGAGCCGCAGCTGAAAAAGCCCTGGCTCTAGTTGAGGCCAGCCTAACCTCTCTGTGGCCTGGGACTTTCAAGATGTTTTTATTTGAAGACCGTAAGTTCCTCTGTGGAAATAGTGCATGGCATGGGACCTTAACAGTCAGGAATGTCCATGTTCATTCATGAGAATGTGCACAGATGCACACTATTATTCAGTTTATTATTCAATTAATTAATTTTAAGAGGTACCTCTAAGCAGTTTACATATCTAAATGAAAAAGAATATGTACACACACACAGACATTCCACATGTAAAACAAAACAATGCTTTTCTTCCTCCTCTAACTACATTTTAAGAAACACAATTAAGCAACAAAAATATCTCAAAACAATGTACAGTGGTACCTCAGGTTACATATGCTTCAGGTTACAGACTCCACTAACCCAGAAATATTACCTTGGGTTAAGAACTTTGCTTCAGGATGAGAACAGAAATCTTGCTCCGGCGGCACGGCGGCAGCGGGAAGCCCCATTAGCTAAAGTGGTGCTTCAGGTTAAGAACAGTTTCAGCTTAAGAACGGACCTCCGGAACGAATTAAGTACTTAACCCGAGGTACCACTGTACATCAATAAGAGCCACAAAATCAAATTGTACACAAAATGTCAAGATGCAATATCAAAAGGGAACATAATTACAATCTATCTATATCTATCTATCTATCATCTATCTATCATCTATCTATCATCTATCTATCTATCTATCTATCTATCTATCTATCTATCTATCTATTTATCTATCTATCTATCATCTATCTATCTATCTATCTATCTATCTATCTATCATCTATCTATCTATATCAATCACCTTGAAAATCTCACAAATATTACAAAAACACACACCTATAATAGCATGATCACCAAAACCATTCACACACACATTCCTCAAAACTAATCTGAACACACATCCCCCACTTACTGTATGACTCAACAGTCTCCTTACAGTGACAAGACCCATCTGCTTCCCATCTTGCTCGAGTCAAAGTAAGGAAACCTGAAACCTGAAAGAAGACAAAGGCCAAGCCCTACCATTAGGCGAAGTGAGGCAGCAGCCCCAGGCAGCAGTTGCTGAGATGTTTGACAGAAAAGCAGCAGCAGCTCGCTGAGTTGTCTCTCTTGATCCCTGTGTGCCAAAAAAAGCCTGTTGCGCACCTCCTAAACTAGCCTGTTGCCCTCAGGGTGCTAACATGTCACCAGTGTGCAAATTAGATTTCCCTTGCAGTCTGGCTGGGTTCTATATGTAGAATGGAGAGAGCGAGAGAGGCATCTTTTCCTTTGTCTCAGGCAGTAAAATATATTGGTCTGACTCTGATAGACAACTCTACCAACTGCACAATAACCCCCCTTCCAAGGCAAATACAGGGCCAAAGTCCCCCAAAACAGATACTCTCCTTAGTAACTCTAGGGACAATCGGAACACATTTGATCTTGGCTGTGACTTGAGAAACTAACACCTTATTAACTATCATATCTTGATGGCTCTTAAATGGCATGCACAATTTTCACTTTGCACTGCTGGGATTTGTACATTGCTAGAAATTCATTAAAGCTAAATGGCAGCAAGAGAGAGTGCAGTCCCAGACGGCGCCTTAAATACAGCAGGAAGGCCAGCCTTGCCAGTGGGATGTCACTGCCTTATATGATGCTACAGGAGAAGGGTAGGGAAGGCTGCCTGGCAACGGCTTCCTATCTTACAGAGTGTGACAAACCCACCTTAGGCCTTAGGTAGGGTAGATGCTACAGGAGAAGGGTAGGGAAGGCTGTCTGGCAATGGCTCCCTATCTTACAGAGTGTGACAAACCCACCTTAGGCCTTAGGCATGGTAAAGACCCTGTCATCAAAGTTGTGCAGTTAATAGCAGTGGAGGCTGCTGTGTTAGGTAGAATGGGACATCTGTCTCCCCAATTTCAATCTGCCCCCACCTATCTGCCTTCTTACTTACAACCAGTCCAATAGCAATACCTGTCAGCTTCCTCTTCCTTAGTCTCAGAGTTGCCCTTGCAGAAGTCAGAAGGGAGGAGGAGGAGGAGGACAAAACTAGAATTATTTGCCTCAGCCTGCCATTGGCTCAGGCTCCACTTACTGTTTGGGCTCCCTGAATTCCACCCCACAAAACAATATGTGAACTGAAACATAGCCACCTTTCAGTAGCATAAGAGTACTACCTCCTTCTCAAAAGCTTAAGCCCTGCCCTCTTATACGCCCTTTCCCTGATAGTTACCCATACTCACTTCATTTATTGGGAGCACACACAGCAAGATCTTCAAAGAGGGAGCTAAGGTTTTAGTTAGATACATATCGGAGAAGACAAGCTTTCAGACAGATTAACAGTGGAGACTAGGTTAAGCATGAAGGCTTCATAGGAGTTGGTTTTGAAAGGTTGCTTATCATATAAAAGGGGGTTGTAATCTAGGTACAACAACAGCGTGTGTGTTATACGGGTGTGCACATTATTTTATTGTGATTTGTATCCTGCCTTTCTGGAAAATTAAGCCTCCTGCAAAATACAGTAACATGAAAATAACTGAACAAAACCTAAGTCGTTAGGATTCTTCGTACAAGGTAGCAGGTAGTAGATGACCTTGGTCCACATAGTTAGGGGCTTCAAAACCTCATCCTATTGATCCATGATGGTCTAATGTCACCATAGAGGGGCCCATGACCCCATAAAGTCAATCAAGTACTCTGTTTTGACTGATGCCCAGTTTCCCCCTTCCCTGGTTGGCTGGGGGGTTCAAAACCACATCTTATTGATCCATGAGGGCCTGCTGTCATCATACAGGGCCCCATAAAGCAAAATACCCTGCTTGGCAGTTCAAAACATTGCCCTATATGTCCACATGGCTAGGGGTTTCAAAACCTCATCCTATTGATCCACAATGGTCTACTTGTCAGTGTAGAAGAGTCCCATGATTCTTATCCTTGTTTTGACTCATGCCCTGATTCTCCTTTTCCAGACTGGTTGATGAATTTTCATGAGGACTTTTTTATATATATATATATATATATATATATATATATATATATATATATATATAATGCAAACTGATGTGGAAATATGGAGAACTGAACTTAAGACTGCAAAAATGAGAAACTGAGAAGAAATGAGATTGACAGATATGCTCACCCCAAAGGGCACTGCTGGGTTTTATATTGTCTCCCAGGCATTTTAACAAGTACATGAGCCTGCAGGAGCAAGTCACCCAGAGGGGTTTTTTGACCCGCTCCAAGCTCATGTGCACCAAATGAATTTAAAATCAATCAACCAATGACAAAAGATGCCTCCATAACGTGTGACAGCAATAGATCTATCTCCCCTAATCATAGCCATTCCTGTTCATAAACCATTCCTATTTGTGCGATAACTTGGTACATTCTGGTTATCTATAAAGCAAGATTTAGAAACCGCATTTCTCTCTCTGCTCCAATCCTCTTGGCTATTCTGCCATGTATCCCACATTGCTCCTCCAATGTGGCAGGAGTCAAAGCCTGCTTGCTGCAACACGCAAGCCTTCTACTCCCAGCAGCCCAGCCGGTGAAGAGGTCAGGCATGAGATCCCAAAACAATAAGCAAAGGAATTGTGAGTCTCAGAGGTATTTGGTTGACTTAGTGTGACGAGTTGCAAATCCCAGGGAAAGGCCCAGGCAGAGAGCTATGATTGCATATAATCTGATTTACTGCCCCAATGGTTCACATGGAAAGGGGGGGAAGCGAGGGAGAGAAGTGTGATTTTGCTTGGGGGGAAAGCCAGTGGGAGATTTATGCCAAATCTTAAAGTCTTCAGCTCAACCTTTTGTGATGAAGAGCTCTAAGAGAGCAGGGAAACATTGACAAACAGCTACAACAGGCATACAGATAATAATAATGTTTAATGTTGCTTAATTTGATTAAATATCACTATTTCAGTTAATCTGATTTTAAAAGAAGGAACTATTTTCTGCCAATGGCACCCTGTAGCTTCGTACTCATTGGCCAGAGCACTGGTTGGTGGAAGCAAGTTTACGTACATCTCAGTGAATAATTGGCTGAAATACGCTCTTTATGACATATCCTAAAGTAGAAAAGAAAAGAAGAGGCTAAGGACTGAAGATTCTAGCTATCAAAATTCTACTCAAAGCAGACCCGTAGAAGTAAATGGACATAAGTTAGACAGGCTTATTAAGTTCAATGGGTCTATTCTAAGTAGGATTTATGTTACATACAATGAGATATCACAATAAATTCAGGTGACAAGCCTCTTTGAAGGACCACTCCCATGTGCCTGCAAAGAGGCTCGCTTGATAATTAAGAGGGGATTTGCAATGAAACCCCTGCTAAAATATTTTCCCCTCTTCATTTTACAAGGGTTTCAATGCAAATCCCTTCATGATCCTAGACCAATCAATGTATGCTGCTGGGTCCTGTGAGCACACATTACTCCAGAAGAGGAACAAGTGGGAACTTACTTTAAGCTCCCAATTGTTTCTTTGAAACCATATTGGTGCCTGCCCCACACCTGATGTTCCAGAGGATATCAGGCATAGGGAGGATGGGCATGATTTTCCAGCAATGTCCTGGTGGGCCAAACCAAGACCCCTGGTGGACCAAAGTTGGCCCACAACTTGCCTTAGACTGATTCCACCCCTCCATGATGTCCATGGGATCATGGACATGAAGAAGTCTAAGTGCAGTTGAGACTTGCTTGGGCAACAAGATTGTCATGAGCTATTGTTGTTATTGTCAAATATATTTTGGCAAAACGATTTAACAAAACCAGATCTGCACTCCACATATTCTTCATTTTGTTCTCTTTCCTGCAATATTACTGGAATAAAGAAGTTCAGTGCTGCCCCCTTATTGTCTGATACTCACATCAAACTAGTAGTAACAAGAGGGAGGGAAAGAAAAAGAGGGAGGGAGGCAGGAAGGGAGGGAGGGGACAGTATTTTTATTGGACCAATGTCAGTGTTCATATTAGAGAAATACTTGTGAAAAGGGACATGGATTCAGCAATATGTTCTCCTTCTGGTCATCAATACATCCTATCAAATATGACAATATCTGTCCATGGAAACAATAATGAGGATAGAAATTGCAGTGGACCTATCAGGAATGCATTCCAGAGACCAATAAAATACTATTAAGTATGGAACGCTTCACGAATTTGCGTGTTATCCTTGCACAGGGGCCATGCTAATCTTCTCTGTATCATTCCAATTTTAGTATATGTGCTGCCGAAGTGAGTAGGCGCAGACCATCTCCTGATTCAATCTAGTTTGTTAAGAAAATTCCAAAACCTGGATCCACGGGCGACTTTGGGTCATTTCTCTAAGGTAGTCTATTTTAAAGTTTTTATGTATTTATATGCGTATCGCAATTTTAAACTTAAAATCCATTGTTGTATATTGTTTTAAATGTTTGTTTTGCTACTGGGATTGTAGTTCCATTTGTGTTTCTCAAGCTGGTCTGTGACCATAATAAATTTCATGTACTATTAAGTATGAAACTCAGCAACTCTCAGAAAAGCACACTTTCATGGGAGCCAATGACTGCATTTGGATGTCATGTTAACCCATGGTTTATCACAACAGGAACAAGCCAGCTCCTGACTGGGCTTACATAGCTGCCCCCAGCCCTCTGATCCTTCACTTCTGTTTTTGATTAACCAGCTTGTTGTGTTATCTGAATATGACAAACTGTTAAATCTTAACCATCTTCACCATGATTAACCATGGAACTATGTTTTATGAAGCTGGCTTGTTTCAAAAAGCTGTGATTCAGCATTTAGAGTTCAGAATACATTGTGCTTAATCAAAACAAGGGACAAAATCTTCAGATCTCCTGCTCACAGCCATGCCAGAGGAGTTTATCATGACTGTAGCTCGCAAAGGCAGCCAGAGTTTATTATGCATCCTACAGTGCAACTGTGACAAAAATGCACAGAAACATCTGGAGCCTTCACCAAAAGTGAGCAGTTTTTCAAGAAATGACAGTGTAGATGGAACCAGAGAGAATTCTAAGAGGAAGATGGATTTTCCATGCAAATAGCCTACTTGGAACCTGAGAAATGTATTTGCAAGCGGAATTCTTCTTTGCATGCCAACAGAAAGTACCGTTGAAGTCACAAAGACCTCTGAGGTTCCACCCAGACTCCAAATTCTTAACTGCTTTTAATCAGGAGAGGCAAAGTGGGGCATAACCCTGCCAAGATTCTGAATTTTCCCAAATTTCCAAAGCCATATTCCCTTCTTTCTCCTGTCCCTCACAATTATATCAATACATTTCCAATCACTAGGAGGCTTCTGTCCACCTTCTCTGCCTAGCCAGTCATAAAAACCACTGGCAGTAAATTCCCACTCCCGTTTCCAAGGGGAGGAAGCAAGCAAGCAAGCAAGCAAACAAACAAAGCAACTATCTCATATACCAAAGGCTACTGAGGACGGATGGGAAGATTCTTCTCCTTTTCTCCCACTGTGTTCTCTCTCAGAAGCCACGCTTCACTGTGAACATAAGCTGGGAGAGAAGCAGCCAGGGAGAGCAGAATTCAGTTGGCCCATCACAGGTCACCATGGGGCTGTTTGCTCTTAGCATTTTCACACATCATTTGCACAGCAGCTTGCGTGTGTGCATGTGTCAGGGGGACAGCCCGGCCATGTGGCAAGGTGAGCCCCCCCCCGAGTGTTGGAAGCTCACAGGTGGTACCCACACAGGCCTTCCACCTGTCCTGCTGCCTCCAGAGAAGCGGAGCTGGCAGTAGCACTGGTTTCCAGCAAGATCTCATAAGATCTCACCAAAAGCTGGTGCCACTGGTACTTCACAGGTGCCACCCGCAACTCAGGTAAGGAGAGAGGGGGGACAGGGCAGTGTAAGTGCAGCATGTTCCACTTTTGCCTCAAGTGGCAAAATGGTACACATCACCTCATTGTGTGTGTGGAGGCTTTTGCTTGTGTTTTCTATCTGGGAGAAGACCTGTGTCCCCCTGTTGGAGTGTTAGGCTCTTCCCTTCCCTTTTAAAAATCATTTTTTTAAAAAACAAACCAGCACATTTATTTTGTGAGAAACTGTCAGGGAACTGGAGACAGAGAGGGAGGAGGGAAGGAGAAGTTACCGGGAGATAGCCCCTGTAATTAGCAGCCTCTCATCTTCAGAGGAAGGAGAAGACGAAGGGGGGTCAGAGGGGAGTGAATCTGAGAGGGAGGAAGTACTTCCGAGGGCAAGTACCTCTTGTCACAGAGGCAGGAGGGGGGTCGAGCTTAGGAAGTGGCTATGCTGGCCCCAAAAGCGGAAGGAATCTAGTCGGGACAACTTCCCACCATGATCGGATCGTTATTTTTGGACTGTTTGTAAATACTGCCAAGAAGCAATAAATAGCTGTAAATATGGCTGGTTTTCTGGACTTTTATCTCCACTGAGCGCTCACAACTCACAGCAGCTGATAGTGCTGACAGAAACCAAGGTGTCAACTCCACAGTCATCCCCACCAAGCTTACTCAGTCGAGGTCAGGAGGAAAAAATCCCTTCTTGGTCCTTGAAGGCCTTTGTTTTGTTTTAAAAAGTGGGGGCCCCTCATGCAGCAAAGGTTGCAATCTTGATCTCAATGGAACTTACTTCCAGGTAGCTATGTATAGAATGGCGTTGTACAGTGGTACCTCGGGTTAAGTACTTAATTCATCCCAGAGGTCCGTTCTTAACCTGAAATTGTTCTTAACCTGGAGCACCACTTTAGCTAATGGGGCCTCCCGCTGCTGCCATGCGATTTCTGTTCTCATCCTGAAGCAAAGTTCTTAACCTGAAGCACTATTTCTGGGTTAGCGGAGTCTGTAATCTGAAGAATATGTAACCTGAAGCGTATGTAACCCAAGGTACCACTGTAAAGGAGTTCATTAAAAAAAAATAAAAAATCCCACATGTTTTAACCCAATTTGCTAAATGCTTTCTGGCCAAATCAGTATTTTCTTTCTTTCTTTCTTTCTTTCTTTCTTTCTTTCTTTCTTTCTGAATTCCACTTTCTTTGATTTTTATATAACTGGAATACTCAAATGCTGTGTTGTTTTTAATTTTATTTTCCAGAAAAACCATGCTTTTTAGTTGTTGTTTATCTGATAACTGCAATTATGTCCTTTTGCAGAAAAACAACCTGGAACCATGCTGGGGGACAGGGCAGTGTGAGCATGGGGCTTGACTGCTACCTACACATTCGTTTAAAGCCACCAAATTATTTGCTTCATTTTAACTACAGAGCCCTTAGAGTTCTTAGATTAAAAGCTGAATAAAATGGTGTTATATCCAACTCAAAGTCTGTTTTTCATTTTTCAGATGGCAACAACAATAACAACTGAACAGATTTTTTTACAACTTTAAAACAACAAAAAGTGTCCTGGCAAATGAACAGACAACTCAAAGTCTGCTGAATGCCAAATAACCTTTTCTCTCTTTCCTGGAAGTCCTAACCTACTGGGGGCTGGCAGATATAATGGCGAGCTTGCTAAACTGGAGCTACAAAATGCCATGACATAGTGGTTCCACACAGAGTGGTTGCATCTCTCTGTCCCTCTGTCACCACACAAACCTTTGTTAGTTATCAGAACAACAGTAGGAGTTCTCAAGTACAACTAGCTACAATTTCCTTCTCAGCATACTGCTGCTTTTTGCAGAACTATGACCAGTAGTGTTTGCTTGGTTCTCTGTATATAAAATATGTAGACTCTGTAGCAGGTTTTGCTTGCAAAGTGGTGTAAGACTGAAGACTGGAGGCTAGAACTGCATGTTTGGCAGAATCACGGGTCTTTGACATACAGCGGCAAAAGTTTTGAAAGGAGGGAGTGATTTTCAAAGGGAAACCAGTGAGAAGAGAGGTGGTGCGTAGGTTTCCTCAAATGCTTTCACTCTAACTGGGGTTCCAGAAATGGGACTGCAGGTGTGACAGAAGGGGGCCCTTCTGAACCAACATCAGAAACTTTTAAGTGCTAAGCATCTGTACAACTATACTGTTTAAGTTTAAGAAATTAAAAGACGCCTGCTTCTTGGGAGAAAAGCAATGACAAACCTAGACAGCATCTTAAAAAGCAGAGCCATCACCTTTGCCAACAAAGGTCCATATAGTTAAAGCTATGGTTTTCCCAGTAGTGATGTATGGAAGTGAGAGCTGGACCATAAAGAAGGCTGATCGCTGAAGAATTGATGCTTTTGAATTATGGTGCTGGAGGAGACTCTTGAGAGTCCCGTGGACTGCAAGAAGGTCAAACCTATCCATTCTGAAGGAAATCAGCCCTGAGTGCTCACTGGAAGGACAGATCCTGAAGCTGAGGCTCCAATACTTTGGCCACCTCATGAGAAGAGAAGACTCCTTGGAAAAGACCCTGTTGTTGGGAAAGATTGAGGGCACAAGGAGAAGGGGGCGACAGAGGATGAGATGGTTGGACAGTGTTCTCGAAGTCACGAACATGAGTTTGACGAAACTGTGGGAGGCAGTGGAAGACAGGAGTGCCTGGCGTGCTCTGGTCCATGGGGTCACGAAGAGTCGGACACGACTAAACAACTAAACAACAACAACTGTTTAAGTGCCCACTATTTATTTGCAAGCAAAGAGGATGGGAACCTCACAAGAAGTCATCTCCTAGTTTTCACTCAAGTGACCTCCAGGCTCTGCCCAGGCACCCCACTAGGTATAGGTGCTATCAGCCTCAACAGCTTTTAATACTGATGTTCCAATGTACCCCCAAACACACAAATTACATCTAAAAACTTTTCTACTATTTGGAACTAAATTCTTCCGCAGGAGTATAAGCCACAGACACTTCAAGGTCAATCTGTCCCTCATCAGCCGCTATTTACTGACCCATAATGGGCACGTGTTCACACATCTGGCTTAGCTAATTCACACTTTTAATACCGTGAAACTAATGCCTTAATCTCATTAGCAAAGCTTGACCATTTCATTTCAGTCCTAGCACTGGCCGAGAAACTGATAAGCAAGACCTTGCTCATCTCGGATACAAAGTCTGACTTTCCAGCCCACTTGTGACTGCCCATTAATCACATCATCATTATTATTATTATTATTATTATTATTATTATTATTATTATTACTATTACTATTATTATTATTATTATTATTATTATTATTATTTTAATGCCTAATCCATAATTGCTCATTAAGTGTTTCTGAATCAGTGGTGAGCTGCCATTTGTGCTCGTAAACAAATAAAAACCACAGTAAGGAATAGTTTGCAACACCTGTACGACTGCAATGTTTATAAATCTTACTCTGTATTCTACGACTATTTAATGTTTATGCAATGCCAATGATTTAGCAGGCAAGTACACAGCCTGAAGTGACCACCATCCTTTCTTTCTATAGGGAATACAGCCAAGTCACCTGATTCTCTGAGCTGCTCACACTGAGTCATCATCATCATCATCATTTATTATTTATTATTTATACCCCACTCATCTGTCTGGGTTTCCCCAGCCATTCTGGGCAGCTTCCAACAAAATATTAAAATACAATAATTAATCAAATATTAAAAGCTTCCCTAAACAGGGCTGCCTTCAGATGTCTTCTAAAAGTCTGATAGATCAAAGAGAATTAATAGGATCACACTCTTGCATCCAGAGGTGCCAGCTTACAAGGGCGATTAGGGGGACAGGGACGACAACATCATGTGCATGACGTGACATCGTGAATGTGATGTCCCCACGTCGCACACCTGAAGCCAGACTGAAAGGGAGTGATAATGAGTAACCTTGAGGAGAGGAGAAAAATGCAAAGATGAAATGAAGCGGTGACTTTGTTAGAATTCCTGCTCTATGATTGCAGTCATGGGATTGTTGTTTTTCACATGACGGTATATGTTTTGACTCCACAGAGTGGGAAGTGACAGAGACAGAATGTTTGTGTTACTGTGTTCTGTGAAGTGGGACTATTGTCCTTTGTTCTTTTTCTCTTTGCTGTCTGATGCTAGAGAGAGAGGGAGCCATGTTGCAGCGCTCCGTGTGTGTTTGTATGTAAATAAAGTAGATTAGCCAAAATGCTGAGTTGCTGAGGTCTGTCACGAAAAGCTGTGAAGACTCTGCGGATCCATAAGTGTGCCGGTGTCTGTTGGCATCAGTCGCTGTGATGTTCTGGCTGAAGAAAGTGTATGAAGCTCCCGAACGATTAACCAGGAGGGAGGGAACATGCCAGTCGGGCATGTGTCTCTGCCAGGGTCCTACTTGAGTGTAGGCTGAACTCCTGACAGACTTCAGCTTATTCGTGTGAGCACAGGACCCAGAAATAAAACTGGCTCGAGAGAGACTTTCTAACACATTGGTTCTTCTTTGTAAACAAGACCATTTAATTTGGGTCTCTAAAAGCCAGGAAGAAATCTGGATACAAATCTTGCAAGCCTGCCTATGGTAGAATGGTTCAGTTGGACTAGGTCATCCCACCACAAATCAGATATGAACATGGGTGGCTAGACATGCAGGGCAATCCCTATCCACATTTACTTGCCAGTAAATCCCATTGAGTTCAATGGAGCCTATACCCATTAAGCTTACATATGACTGCAGCTTCAGTTACCGTGACACATTCAAAATCCTGTGTCTGAAAATGCTTAATTAATCATGCCAAACTGAGCAAACATGCAGCATTCACCACCTTCATTCTTGCCAACCACTCTGGAATCTTGTATGTCACAACTCCTAATAGATGTGCATCACATTTTTTTTTAAGGTGATTTATTACCTGAAGCAGCCGGCAGGGTTAAGACAAAATAAATTGCACCCTTCATAGTCGTTTGAGCCACCAACCACTTGAACAAGATTCCATTGGGAACGTAATGGATACAATATTAATAGCATCTTTCGCTGCCCTGCAATTACTGCCTGATTGAACAGAAGAGTGTCCTTAGGAAGCACTGGACCCCTACTGTTCATTAAGACAGGCTTAAAAGAGGATGATAAATGTTGGTGCTTTGCTTGGTGTATACATTTTTCCTGAGACTCTCCTACTGAAAGGGCTTTACATAGATCAGAGGTGGCCAACCGTTGCCCCATGGCTAATTCAGGGTCCAGGAAGCAATTTTATCCAGCCCCCTGCAGCTCAGCCAATTATAAATCATGGCGCCGTAAAACATTTTGTGCCAAAGGAAAAGAAACAACGACTTCACATTCAGAGCTTTTGATTCAGTTTTATACAATGGTGCGGATTAATGATTTGCGGGAGGCAGAGGAAGACAGGAGTGACTGGCGTGCTCTGGTCCATGGGGTCACGAAGAGTCACACACGATTAAACAACTAAACAACAACAACAATGATTTGAAGACTATAGAGCCAAAATGAGGTACCAAAATGAGCCAAAATGAGGTCTGTTTCAAATATTTCTCTAAGTTTGCCAATGATACTTGTGATGAATTGTCAAAAATTTGTAAAATAAGAAACCCACAAAACACACACACGAGAGGATGGATACCTGCAGAATGAGAATGCTTGTTTACACTTTCAAATTGAAATTTCCCCAGCTCTAGTCCTGATCTCCCTGGGTGTGAACTCATACGGGAATATATAATGTGTGTACTGGCAGACAGAGTCATTGGTACAGAAGTAAGAAGGCATCATTTTCCATTAATTGTGTGCAATACTGCTTCCATTCTGCTGCAATTTGCCTTCAGCCCCAAACTCTGCCACTCACCTTGCTGTCCACCGTAATGAAATCATGACAGTAGTGGGAGGAATTCAATGTACCACTATGGCAATCATTCCATTAGTGTGAGCTTTTCAGTTTGCCGGATGGAACAACAACCCTTCCTTGTTCTGTTCTGGGGGTTCCTGGACCCTCCCTGAGCCAATTTCAGTGGGCACAGGAGATGCACACAAGGAGGAGGGAGGGGAAACCCCATTGTGCTAGCATACAACCTTATCTGGACTTCTGCTAGTGGGCGTAGTTGAATCCGGCCCTACATTAATTAATTATGTAAATTAACTAAGTAAATTAACCAAGTTCAAGTGCCATTATGCATACCACCCTGTTCAATTCAATGCAAAGGAAATGCAATGCAAATGGTGGGTGAAAATTGTAATCAATTACGTATTATTATTATTATTATTATTATTATTATTATTATTATTATTTGCAAACTGAGTACAAGTCATATTCCCTGGATTGATTTCCATTCTGGAAATGGGATGAATAAGCAAACATTGGTGATTCCTACTCCTTGGGCCACATTCACACCATACATTTAAAGCTCCATGGTTCCAATTCCCTCAAAGAATTCTGTGAGCTGAAGTTGGTTAAAGGTGACAAGAGTTTCTAGGAGACCCTTATTCCACAGACTTACAATTCCCTGAGTTCCCTTTGATTGCCTGCTAAACCACTCTGGGAATTGTGACTCTGGGAGATGAACAGGTGTCTCAGCACCCTTAACAAACTACAGCTCCGAATGATGACTACTTAAAGTCGCACCATATTTCTGGTATGAACGTGACTCTAGTCACCAGCAATTTCTTTGCTTGCAGAGCTACGGTACTTTGCATACCTGCTAGTGACCATCACACACACACTTCAGAAGCTTGTATAAGCAGTGGTGGGCTTGCAGCTGCAATATGCTCATGCAGGGCCACCATTTATGTGGGCTGGGGGCTGCCTACTTGGCTGCCATTATTTCTGCCCTCACAGCAACGCTTTCCCAAGGCATTGTTTAGATTTTATGAAGAACAGCAGCATGAAGGTGCTGCAAAACACAGCCTCACGTGCCTGTTCCAGTTCACACTCTCAGCACCTCTATGCTTGTCCAGACATCTAGCCGCTGCTCCACAAGCTCTTGAGGTGCTTCCCTGAAGGACTGCTGGGAAGTCTAAAGCTATTTCCACTGGCTGGAAAAATATCTTCCTGTATGTGTGTGTTGTGCTCCTGTGTTAGGCCTTGTCTGTTCTTTATCCTCACAGGAGCAGGTGAAAAGGATTCTCCTCTGGTGAGAGAAAATAAAACGGTTCAAAAAGCCAGCCCTCTTTTGCCGTCTTTACTTTTCCAAAGGAGGATTCTTAGAAGCACGGGTGTCTGTCATGTCGGCTGAGAGAGAAAAAGCAAAAGAACAAAGTGGTGATTATTTCTTTTGAGTGCTTTTGAAGATTCCTCGGCTACCAACACACAGGCTTCCTTTTGTGCGTGTGCGTGTGTGAGCACACCCACACACCCACACCTGCTTATTTATCCTGAGTTTGTTTTACAGAAATGAACTATCATTAACAGGCCCTTTCTTAATTTCCCTCCTTCATTTTTGACACACGTTTAAGGCTCTCAAACAGATCTGGCTCCATCTCACTTTCAAGGCAGCCCATTATTAAAACCCATATTCTGCATCACGGAAGTTCATGTGCTGGAATAAGTTATTTGGGTTGAAGGAATTGATCGCATTCAGGGGGCGAGACTCCTGCATTTCTCTCTCCTCATTCTTTACTGTTCCATATTTGACAGTGGGTAATGATTCATAATAAGCAAAGCACTAATGAGCCTGACAGAAGCAGATTAATTTGATAATGTTATCTGCTTGCGTTATGATAAGTGTTGATATACGAAATGCAATGGCTATGGGGAGCATCAGATGATGCTGCCTCACCCTGAATCAAGGGCCATTTGGTCCATCTCATCTGGTTTTGCCCAGGCTGACTTGGGGGTGGCACTTAACCTTGCTACAATTTGTGTTTCTTTATTTATTCCTTTGTTTTTACTAGAGACAGAAATTCTTGAGGAATGCATTCCTTGAAAATTGTGATATTAATGAACTTAATCTGTTCTACCGTGACTAGTGCATAGATGTGTGTGTGTGTGTGTGTGTGTGTGTGTGTTTCATGCATCCATAGCAGTGACCAGAGGAGGAATGACCACTGGGAGGAGCGCAGAGAGAAGAAACGCCATGGTGCATCTGCAGCAGCACAACTGGACGCCTTCATCTGCCCCAGCTGCAACAAAACATGTCTCTCCTGCTTTGGTCTCTACAGCCACAAGCAGTTGCTGCAGCCTTCCAACAGGTGCAGTCCTTCACTGTCTCCTAAGACAGATGGGTGCAACATCCATAGCTCTAACTATAGCTACCTGTGACTAACAAAACAGAGTTTTCATTTATGTGGCAAAACATTTCCGCTTCCACTTCCATCAGCTGCTCTGATAAAAATGAAATAATGAGCATTCACACTTTATAATGTGGGTGCCCTTTGCGGGATCGCGTGCGGTGCTGCAGTTCCCAGGGAACTTACTAATAGAAAGGGGGCTGGCTTGCCTCTCAGTGTTATTATGTGGAGGTTCACACCCAGCCTCAGTAACAGAAGTCCTATCTTAGAATGTCCTGACTTTTAAGTAGGAAGGATGGGTACTTGCTTACTCTGCTCCATCTCTTTCATCACCTGCGAGATAAATTCCAGTGTTTTCCTGAAATTGGGCAGGCTTATATATCTCCTATGTAGAAAGGAAAATGAAGTCATATACAGTGGTACCTCTGGTTACGAACTTAATTTGTTCCGGAGGTCCGTTCTTAAGCTGAAACCGTTCTTATCCTGAGGCGTGCTTTTGCTAATGGGGCCTCCAGTGCGTGATTTACATTTGCATCCTGGGGCAAAGTTCGCAGCCAGGAGCAGCTACTTCCGGGTTAAAAGGTAAAGGTAAAGGGACCCCTGACCATTAGGTCCAGTCGTGACCGATTCTGGGGTTGCGGCGCTCATCTCGCTTTATTGGCCAAGGGAGCCAGCGTACAGCTTCCAGGTCATGTGGTCAGCATGACTAGGCCGCATCTGGCGAACCAGAGCAGTGCACGGAAATGCTGTTTACCTTTCTGCCAGAGCGGTACCTATTTATCTACTTGCACTTTGACGTGCTTTTGAACTGCTAGGTTGGCAGGAGCAGAGACCAAGCAACGGAAGCTCACCCCGTCGCGGGGATTCGAACCACCAACCTTCTGATTGGCAAGCCCTAGGCTCAGTGGTTTAACTCACAGCGCCACCCACGGGTTAGTGGAGCTCATAACCTGAATTGTTCATAACCAGAAGTGTTCGTAACCAGAGGTACCACTGTAGCTAGATTTTCTGTTATAGTCAATGGGAACAAAACTGAGCTTCAGATTTTACTAATCAGATTTGGGCTCAGATAATGAATCAAATTGGAATGACACAGGGTGGACTTGAAACAGATGGGGCCACTTCCAAATTCTGTAGGTACAAGTCAAATATTATGGTTGCTGCACATCCCGCTAAACAGGAAGAAAAAGTTAAGCTGCAAACAAGAAGACATTAAACAAAGGGAGGGTAGGGAGGGTGAATCTCCAGAGTCGACTGCCTGGCTATCGTCGACTCCACCCTCTATTTATAAATGGGGCTGGCCCCACCTCCCAGCAAGAAACTTGATTTACTGAACAGATGAGCTGGAGGATGTTAGTGTGAGGCCAAATAGATATTATGCTTTGAGTGAAGCATTGGACATCAATAAACCAATAGATTTGTTTCAGTTACCAATTTGAGCCCGATGCCTTTTATCACTGCCCATGCTTTACTCCAGGTCTCACAGAGTTGCTAATGTGCAAATGTGAAACATGATTAAATCACCAAATTAGAAAGCTCTATGTTTTTAATTCCTGGTCTGCTTTGATACTCTTTTCGTATAAGACCACTAATTCATGTTTGATTTTCATACTGAGCCAACAGCTGACAGAGCCTATTTTGACAGAGATGAATAATTAGAATATCCTGTAACAAGAGTGATTAGAGGAATAAATGGACAAGAAAGGGCTAATAGTTTACGATTATTTCCCGAGATCATTATTTTTTTCCCTTGAAGTGTAGCCGAAACATTGTCCTATCTACACACAGTTATAATTGAACCCTGGAAATCACAGCAACCTAAATTGGTAGGCTTTTACAAGTCTCCTAAGAACAAAAAATTCAGAAGATGGTTTAATTTCTCATATATATGCAGTTCGGAAAAGTGGAATGACACAAGTGCAAAATGCCCTTCTGAAAAATAGACTTGTGCAGAATTGGAGCACCCTCCATCAGCTTGAATGCAACCCATGAGCAATTTATGGTCACCCATCAGGGACCCCACAAATCACAAATCTTTTTTGTATTGTGCATCAGAGCTCCAGCAATAGCCACCTGGCAGCAGTGTGGCTTACCAGGAAGGTTAAGGATGAGGTGGCAGCAAGGTCAGGATTCTGTGGATGCATCTCTCTACATCAGAGGAGTAGAACCAATCTACCAAGGAGCAAGAGAATCACACCTTTAATGTACTGCATAGGTGACAGCTTAATACATACCTATTTGCCCAGCCTGAGACTTGAAGCAAACGGTTTCGACTGAAACCAATGAAAATTATTTCCAAGATTGTGCTTAGAATAAGGATGGAGTGAGTACTTAATGATGTATTGTCCTCCCTACAGAAATTGTAAACCAAATGATAGTGACCTCCCAGTGCTGACAAAAGAAACAAAAATATGAAGTGCTCCCTGCTTTTGTATTGGCACTAGATTAAATCATAGCCGCAGGTATAGATCACTATTGATTTCCTTGAACGGTTAACTATCCTCCTTAGTTATATGAACCACGCTGGTTCATATAAATTTGGCCTGGTGACAAATTTTGTGTAATGGCGGAGTGTGGCAAACCTGTGACATTCTAGACGTTCTTGGATTACAGCTCCCATCAGCCTCAGCCAGCCTGGCCAGTGGTCAGGGATGATGGGAGTTGTAGTCTGGCTACACCTGGAAGGCCAAAGATTCTTCCTCCCTGCCTTAGAGGAGGATGGAAAATAGCATGAACAGAGTCTCTCCACAACTGGAGAGCAACAAGTACAACCCAAGCATGATTGCATGGAGTACCAAACCAGTTCTATGATTTGTTTGGTGATGGAAAGAGTCATCCACACTACTCTGGTACCCCCTGAAGACCAACAGAAGGTCCTGTTGGCTGCTGTCCAGTTGACCTGGACCCATGGCAGGGCTTTTTTGGTGGTGGTTCCCCATTTGTGGAATGCCTTCCCTGGTTAGGTACATCCCTCATTATTGGCTTTCAGGAGAAATATGAAAACATTCCTTTTCACCCAGGCATTTAATGAATACTATTGATGATGGGCACTTTGAAATTAGCAGCAGTGAGGGTATGTGACTGTGTTTTTGGATAATAAATTTTAATCCAATAATAGCCTCATTATAACAATGCCAAATTAATAATGCCAACAGTTGAAATGCCAGATTGTCTGTGTTTTACTGCTGTTTGCTGCTCAAAATGTTTTGAATTTTTTTTTGGGGGGGGTATTTATTTTATTTTATAGTGTATGGTTTAAACTTTTTGAGTCTTATATATGTTTTATATCTGGATTATCAATGTTTTATGGGTGGTTTTCTTTCTCTTTTATGATTTTATTGTCTTAAAGGCTGAATGAATGAACTTTTTGATGTTTGCTGCACTGGGCTCCTTTGGGAGGGATAGACAATTAATTAATTAATAGAAATGTGTTGGGCCTGATATGTTTCAATGGGCTCTGTTTCTTAGCAGAGCAGTTTTTTCTGTGCTGTTTTGACTGTGGTATTATATTGCCCTTCATTTTGAAGGATCCAGGTCTGCAATGAAAATCAGGCATAAGGGAGTCCAAGAAAGCTTGTTGGTTGCATTTTGTTTACAGGAACACCCTCTCAGTGATTAATGCCTGCACCCTGCGAAAGTAGAGTTTTAAATCTGCCCTTGAAAACTTGGATCACGCAGCACTGCCGTGCATTTCCTAAAGAGCTTAAGAGTTATGTGTTCTGCCAATGTTACTAAATCAATGTCTCCTTTGCTGTCAAAATCAGTTTGCATTTGCTCAATCAAGAGGTGCAGATCTCCAATATTAGGGCAGCACCTGGTGTAGAGGTATGGAGTCAAAATTGAATTGCTGTATAATGGTTGGAAATGGGCAGGCCACGGGAAGCAAGTTAATCCCAAATTCCATCTAAAGGAGATGATCTGTTTTATCTGCCTTGTGCTCAACATTGTTTAGACTTTGTCTTCTATTGTGAGAAAAATCCCAAAGAGATGCATAGTGAAAAGAATGCTTATACCGTCAGGTCCTTATGCAACCCTAGACTTCTGAGGGACAGTTTATACTACAGGTCAGAGGTACCAGCTTCTCCAGAGGATTGGGGCGGGGGGGGGCACACAATGTTGCATGATGTTGTGATGTCACATGTGTGATGTCCTGATGTCAACATGGCATTGCAAGGAGCCAGGGGGCAGAGATTCACATTGCCAGCACTGAGATTCACATTGTATCATATCCCTATATTATATTATCGATATGACTTTTTTTCAGCTGGAACTCACTGGAACTATCATTATCAATGATAACAAGTTCAAAGGGGTTCCTGGACCTCCAAACTGTGAGGAACCTGGGATATGTAGGAACACTAGCCCAAGAATGGTTTTTTGGATTTACAGTGGTACCTCTGGTTACGAACTTAATTCATTCCGGAGGTCCAATCTTAACCTGAAACCGTTCTTAACCTGAGGTACCACTTTAACTAATGGGGCCTCCCACTGCCGCCGTGCCGCCAGCACACGATTTCTGTTCTCATCCTGAGGTAAAGTTCTTAACCCGAGGTACTACTTCCAGGTTAGCGGAGTCTGTAACCTGAAGTGTTTGTAACCCGAGGTACCACTGTATATGTTTATTTTCTCCACATTTATATATTGTATCATGACAACACATGTGAGTCTTTCCCCTCACAACAGTTCTGTGAGGTGCATTAGGCTGAGGCAATATGATTGACCTCAGATCATTTGAACCTTGATTTCCCCTAGTCCTTGTCTAGCATTATTAACCACTACAGATCTATACATCATGAAGCTGTTGTATACAAGCATGCCTTGAATAGCTTTCCATCTCTACAGAGGAGTGTCAGTTCTCATGGGCAGCATTTGCTTCTGAAAGTGCACTTGATCTAATATATAAATTCATGAATGTGAGCTTTAAGTACTTTTGAACAGAATCTCCTGCTGTATTATATGCACTGATTTCAATAGTTTGCACAAAATATTAGGTAGCATTGAAGTCACTGTACAAATGGAGCATATAAAAGAAATCTATTACTACCTCTTTACCCATCATTAGAATAAATCAATCTTTGTAAACAGCTTCCATAAACTGGTTATGTGCTTTAAAAAGGCAAATCGGTGCGAGATGGAAAGAGACCGTCTCATTGAGCATTGCTGATTTTGCAAGAGCTGTAAATGCAAATCAGAGTTAAAGCCAAAAGTCTTTTGAATTTTTTTCTGCCATCATTTGTTAGTAAACACACTTTTAAACAATGAAGGTTTCCGATTCCTTTTCATGAACTTCAACACTGAGGCCCGCTGTGAATTTTCTGGAATTGATTTCGATATGAGTTATGATCAGACAGGGAAATACTTCTGTTGCATTACTGGAAGAAACCAAGTGAGAGCTTTGTATGATTAAAAACCACATCATACAGCCAGCCTCCAATGTATTATACCTGTATTTATAAGACTTATTTACCCATAAATCTTCTGCATTTTTTAGTTGCCTCCTACAGACAGTAAAAGCTCCTGGGTTTAAGTCGCAGTAACTGCTTAATTTATCTCATTTCAACCTCCGCGATGAAAAATTGTCAAGGTGCACGGTGGTCTCCCACAAACATTTGTTTTCTTCAGCTATTTGGTTATGTTCAAATTCCATGAATTGGAGAACATAGCATGTTGGTTTGGTTGAACTCATTTAAAGGTGAGAATCTAAAAGGCAGAACTGTGTAACAGTTCAGTACTGAGGCTTAGTAAGTAGCTCATGGTGTGCAAAATTGGCAGCAAAATTTCTACTCAACTTAATAAAGTCCTATGGGCTTCTTGTTAAACCACTGTACTGTGAAGGATGGTAGTTTGTAGAGAGCTAGATAATGAGGGTGTTGGATTCACCCCACCCACACAACAGCCATTACAGGCAGCTAGCAATACTAGCGTAGAACCTTGGTGTTTTGTGGTGTTTGAAACTGATCAGTGTACAGTTGTCTCTGTGATGTTGCTCAATTTGACAGTGTTGTGCCCAGCATTGCTGTTTGCAACAGACTCCTGCTAGCAGAGTGGAACTCTCTCTTCAAGTCATCTCCCTTGAGCCCCCCACCCCTCCATACCCTGAAAATAGACCTATGAAGGTTTTCCTCCACATACCAAGCTAAAACAGAGCAGGAAAGCAGCCTGCATTCTTAGAAAGAAGGAAAGAAAGTGGAGAATAAGAAACCAGGGCTCTGGCATGGCTGTGTGCAGATTCATGATCCACCCAATCAGTGGCGTAGCGTGGGTTGTCAGCACCCGGGGCAAGGCAAGTAATTTGCGCCCCCTAACCCGTGGATTTGCCCTAACCCCAGATGTTGCGGCCGGTGCGGCCGGCCCCCCCTGCACCCCCCACGCTACGCCACTGCACCCAATGGCCCCTAAATAAAGACATTTGTCCTGTGCTGCCCATCCTTGACACTGTTGGAAACACACCCTGGGAAGGCTGCAAACTTCCCAAGTCTTTGGAGTGTCTCTCCAGGGATTCTCTCTGGCTGTAAACCTTCTTCAGTCCCAAGAGTCCGGTAACAGGCGACCCTTCTCTCCTGAAAAGAGCACACCAGTCTTCTGGCAAATCATAGCAGAAGAAAGACTCAATTGTTCTAAAACTACTGGTACTTTATTTACAGTCTTATATACAGAGACTCCATCAGTACGTCTGTGCTCTCTGAACACCAGCACAGAACCTGAGGCACACACACAGAAGTGAAACTAACTTCCAATAGTACTCAGTAGGAAGAAATAATACAGACTTCCTTTCTCATGCTCTCTCAGACACTCACATGATGATCATAGTACCACTCGCTAGAGCAGCTTGGATAGATAAAAATCCCAACAGACACAGGTTACCTGAGTAAAAAATAAGCAAACTTAAGAGTAATTTTATTACGGTTTTGGGAAGTGATCAGAACTGCTCACGAAATTCAGTCATGCTTGTTGGTGATTCGTGTTTAGGGGGCCCACATTGAGACATGAACAATTGTTCAAATGTGGGGAGGGAATGTGTCTGCTTGTTTGCCTTGGTAACCAGCCAAATATGTTCCTTCCGCACAGATTGGCTCAGTAACTTCCTCAGATAGCCAAATTTTATTAGCTCTGTGGCATTGTGGTGCCATGATGTGATCCCTAACCGGGTGGGATCATATCATGGAGGAGAAGGAAGAAGGAGGGAGATCTTTCAAGTTAAAGAACTGTGCTCTAACAACAGCAGATTAATGTAACAGTGCCAATAGGAATGGGGGGGAATGTGTAGAAAAGTGGAAGGTAGGTATTCTTTAGGGACCCTTTTGCCCACACCTCAGATAATGTTGAATGGTTTTTGCCCTGAGAATGTTTGTGGGTGACAATTAAATGCAAGACAAACATCCACAGACCTGAAATGGCTTGAGCATTCAGCATAAGTCTAGAGAAATCAGTTGGACTGTGAGTGGCATACTGCTTTTTAATTCATAATTTTGGTATATACATTAACAAGCTATTTTCAAATACTGTAGCACATTGAAGCATGCTCAAGAAATGTGTGATCAAACTGTTGCCAAATGAGACCTGATTAAAAAGCATTTGTTCCTTCCAGATGGAAAGGGGAGCTTTTAATTTGGTAAGAATTAAATTTTGTTTGCAAACAATTTATGCTGCAAATTCACACATAAACTGAGCAAATTATTAAATTGTATATATATTAAAAACATTCACCCAAACAAATCAAGGAAGAAATTATCTTCCACTTCCCCTTAATCTTCTATAGAACAAACTGATTACTTTTATACCACAATGGGAGATTTGGGTTGGTGTTATGGCTCCAGCCTTGAGCTCTGAGTCAGAGGAGACATCCAATTTTCAGGCTGCTGTAACATCAGCTGGGAAATGGGACCAGGCTCCTGAAGCTGGTGGCTCATAGTCAACAGAACCAGAAGTTGGTGATCTGGAGCTTGCACAGCCTGAGCTGGGACCCTTCACAAATGCAATCCCCCAAGCCTGATCTGCTGGAGGACCTAAGCAAATCCCATGCTACCATACCTACATAACTGTGCAGGGAGCATACCAGGTGGGAGATCACAAGCAAAGAAATGCTCATCTTCAGACCAGGCAGGTGGCCTGTTAAGTCTCCAGCTTAAGCAGTGGAGCTTGAGAAGGCCTCAGTTCAGTTCTGGCTTTGTTTGCAGTGGGTAGCTCACTTGGAGCTATCCATGGTGCTGCAATCATTAGTCTGCCTCACAGGTACCTGATATGGATGGGACTGTTGATAAAAAGGAGTCACGAGTTTTAATTCGCTGGAGCTCAGGAACAAATTGCAGTATCCAACCACTGTAGTGGTTGTAACTGCATCATGATATGGTACGATCTGGTTGCAATTGTCAAAAGAGAGAGAAACCGAGACTTTCTAATGAAATTTAGAGCCTCCTTTGAGAGTCAGGGCAGGATAGAAACATAATAATAAATAAATGTAACATACTGTGGTGGTGGCATGTGCAGGTGGCATGTGAAGGTTCTTCCCTCACATACTGCCTCACATACTGCTTTCTTTATCTCTTCTTGCTTCACCAAAGTCCACCTTCCTCATGATGGACTTGAGGCAGCTGGTGAAATGAGGAGGGAGCTGGCTTTCTTGGGAAGAGCTGAGGCAGACATAGATCAGTGGCGATGGGCCTGTGGGGTGGGTAGCAGAAGCAGGATGGTAGTAGCAGCAGCAGCAGTGGGGAGCTGACAGATGAAAGTGACGGCAGAGGCATCAATCAAAATGGGAGCAATGAGCAGCAGATATGATGGGTCATTGCTGACTTAAGTTGGGAACTGTTCTGAAAATCAAGCTCTGAGTTAAATGTCAGGTGCAAAAGAGGGTGAAGGCCCAAACAAAGTTCCAAATATGAACACATAGTTGGCTCAGAGCTTCAAAGCATACTGGGTGTCAATTATCTCTGGCTGAGGTTGCCAAGGTCTTGGGAAATGGGGGTATTGATTGGCAGGGGGACAAAAAAAGGGGATGAGCACAAGAGTGACTCTGGTGGCACCAATGATCATCATAAGAGGCTTATTATAAATCAGTATGATAAGGTGAGGCAATGGTGAGGCTGTGATTTTGAATCTCACTGGGCTGTGTCCAATAGTTAGAACACAATTAAAGCTTGTTGGATCAGGCCAATGACCCTTGTAGCCTAGCACCCTCACAGGGAATGCCCAAGATGCCCATGGGAAGCCCGCAAGCAGGACTCAAGCACAAGAGTATTCTTCCCTCTCGTGGCTTCCAGCAACTGGTATTCAGAAACATTGCCACCTCTGACCATGGAAGTAGAGCCACTGATAGACTTATCCATATCTAGTAGCCATGGACAGACTTCCCCTCCATGAATTTCCCCAATCCTCTTTTAAAGCCATCCAAGTTGGTGGCCATCACTGCCTTGAGTGGGAGCATCAAGCATCGTGTGGGAAGAGTCAAGGATGAAAACTGAGTTGTATCCAACATTAAGTCATTGAGAGAAAACCCACTGAAATGAATGGATCTAAGTTAGTGATGCTTCACAGCAAGTGATTCATTAATCATAATAATCATAACACCACCCATTATTTTCAATGGGTATACTCTAAGCAGGACGAATGTAGGCCTCTCACTTTTCATTCTAGACTCTTCCCCCAAGAGAAGAGGGGTAAAAGTATCTAATTTCACTTGAGGGCTTTGTACGCTTGCCTCTGCATACTCCACCGCCTATAGTCTTGCCTATGCTTATTCTGTAAGTGCAGAACACTTCATTTTTAATGAGAAGAGAAAAATGATAGTAGGGCAATATCATTAAGATTATTAGAATTGCAGTAGCAATAAGCACAAATTGCATTGATTTCAGTATAATGAAATCACAAAAGCCAGTGCTAAGAGTGTGACTCAAATTCGCAATGCATAGCCAGTGAGTCATTCAGCACCATGGGCAAAAGTGGGTTGCGGGGAGAAGAGAGAAGAAAATCTCATTCTGTATCCTTTACCTGCAAAGGTGCCACAGGTGGGCCAGCAGTGGACGTTTCTGACACCCTTGGATGGAAGCAGGAAATAGTCTCTAGATCAGGAGTTCCCAAATGGTGGTCTATGAACCCCCAGTGGTTGATAAGCTTTACTCAGGTGGTCCACAGTACATCTGTGGATTTGTGGATAAAGACATGCGAAAGCACATCCATCATATTAAGTATTTGTATTCATTTTTAAATGTCTTTTAATTGCTTCTTTTGAATCTGAATACAGTAAAATAAAAGGCAGAGGAGAAGCAACAAAAAATACAATTAAAAATCTTACAGCATCTAGCACAGTGCATTACAATTGCAGCAACAGGAAGAAATAATAATAATTACATAGTTGGCCAGGTGATACTTCCATGTTTTCCCAGCAGGGCTATGAGTCCAGTGGATGCCTGTGTTAGTTTCTGTTCTTATCACTGTGCAGCTGCTTGGAGTCACAGGACTCTGTTTATATTCCTGTTGGAGTCTCACGGGAAAGGAGACGGGATGTGACGTTAGTGTGGTTTCCTGTTTCCTTTGTTCCTTTGTTCCTTTGTTCAGTTGCTCTCTGCTTTCATAGAGAGAGGACGTCTTTTCTGTCTCCTTAGCTTAGAAATAAAACTCTTTACAATGTAGCCCAAACCTCTTGTCTCTTCCCTGTGTTGGGAACTCTGCTGAAGAATGTGCCTCATCAAAGGCTCAGGTCGTTATACGTCAGGAGGCGATTCTGAAGGCTTGGCTCAGAGGAAGATGAGGCTTTATCAGCTAGGCCGAGCAGAGATTCCGACAGCCTGTGTGCTCTAGGGGTGATTGCTTGAACTTTACTGAATGTGTGAGCAGGACTGGCATGTAAATTATAGTGAAAGGTCATGCCATCTGAGTTGGGGCTTGGTAAAGTATACAAATTCAATAAATAAATAAATAAATAAATAGCCACCTGTATTTAACAGGCCTGTGCATAGACCCCCTGATCTTCCCTGTGGCTCCATTCTATGGCCTCTGGATCAGGGGCATGGCAAATGGGTTTTAAGAGATTTTTTTAAAAAAACAACAACACCGTTTTAGCATAAAGTTACAAAAGAATTTAAAACTGCAGCCAGGAGGGGTGCACCAGCACCACACAGATCTGGATCCTGTAATGGCAGGATCCAATCCTGTGCAGCGCTGCTTCAAGGGGTGGGAAGAAGGAGGCGCCTGGTGGGGAAAGTACCCCACTTTCTCCCGTGAAGACACAGCAGAGGGGGACTTAGGGGAGTGCGACCGCTTCGCCTGCAGTGGGTGCCAAGCTGAGAGGGGGCTGCGGGGGGCATTGCAACAGTGACTTAGAATGGAAAGTGAGAGATAGGGGGCCCTGAACTTTTGGTTAGACAAGGCAGTGCTGAAATTTGAAAGCCTAAAGCCACTGGATGTAGGTCTCTCCTTTTTGTGGTTTCTGCTTCTTCTCACTCACACCTGCTTCTCTGTCGGGCCTGAAGTAACTCCACCTGACAGCCATGGATACCTCTGGTCCACTCAACCCAACCTGTAGTGTTCTGGAGCTGTTTGAATCTGTTTGATTTGAATGAAAATGGTTTATCGCTGGTATCTTACTCCCACCAAACTAGCAAAAATGTACAGGACAAGTAGCAAAATCTGTTGGGAAAGTAAAGAAAAGGACGGCGATTTTTACCACTTGTGGTGGTCATGGGACAAAATGAAAGAGTTTTTGGAGTTGATCTATAATGAATTAAAAAAGATGTTTAAATATACTTTCCCAAAAAAGCCTGAAGAACTATTGCTAGGAGAGGATAATAAGACTATATTTGTATAGACAGCAGCTAGAGTTCTGATAGCCCAAAAGTGGAAAACACAGGAGATACCGACTGTAAAGGAGTGGCAGACAAAGTTGGTCAAGTACGCAGAACTAGCAAAACTGACACATAGAATTTGCAGTCAGGAGGAGACAAAGTACCAAAAAGAATGGAGTAAATTTATGGTTTATATAAGTGAGAACTGTAGAAATTTGAAGACGTTAGCAGGACTGAAATAAATCTTATGTTATGGTTTAGTCTTTTACTAATGCAACTGTGAATTTAAGATTGGAATAAGAAAACCTGCGGGAGGAAAGGAGGGAAGTCAACGGCTCTACGGAGCATAAAGTAGGATATATGTAAAAAGACTTGATGTTTTTGTTTGTTGGTGTGGAGGTATTTAAAATGAAAACTTAATAAAAAGTATTATATATATATATAAAGAATCTGTTTGATTTGAGCAAGGTTCAGGTCCCTCAAATTGGTCCAATTCAACCCTAGTATTTAACCAATATCATCCGAATCCTGTTATTCAGGTTTGCACATGGAAGAAGCTGGTTCTTGCTACTGTGCATCTCTCATGAATGCGAGATCTTTTTGCCCGATCAGTACATTCTGATGCTTCCTATGATGACAAATTCTGTTTGCCTGGGAAGCAGATGCTAGTGTTTACCTAGACGCAATTTACAATGATGAGCTGTGATGATGACTGAGCTAGCCTTTTTCTGCCAGAGCAACATGGTGTACAAAAGAAGACTGCAAATCATTCTCAATAAAAGTGCTTAAGTCTAGACAAGGCCTGCACAAATTGTGACCCACCGCTCTCAACAGAACCCAACAGCCATGCAACCTATCATGACTTGAGTAACCTCAGGCTTTTGTAGGTGACCTGGAACACCAAACACAGGGTGGTTGACCGTCACCCAGCTGCCCACAATACATAGTTGATAAGCTGCATTTAGCTTAGGCTGCATTCATACCACACATTTAAAATATGATCATACCACTCTGAAGAAGTCACAGCTTCCCCCAAAGAATTTTGGGAGCTGAAGTTTGTTAAGGGAGCTGAGAGTTGTTAGGAGACCCTATGTTGTTGTTGCAGTTCCTGCGTGTGCTTCAAGTGTCCCTCTTTTGCAGGAATTACAGAAGCCGCCCCAGTTTCTGATTTGATCCTAGAATGTCCCTATTTTCTTTGTCAGTGCCGCCGCCACTGGGAGGAGAGTGAACTGCCTCTTGACCTGAGTGGTGGCAGTGGAAGCAGTGGTGGCTGCGAGGGAGCATCCTGTTGCCTCTCTGTTGCCTTTCTATGGCCTCTCTATGGCTGCCACTGTCACTGCCAGCCTCCTCCCTTGGGCAGCTTGCAGTGGCTACTGGAGGGTGGGTGAGGAGGAGGAGGAGAGGCCAGTCTCACGTAACACACCGGCTCTGAGGAGCAGGCAGAGGGCAGGGGCCTCCCTGCCTTCCAGGGTGGGAAGAAAAGGGGAGTGGAACAGAGTGCAATGAGTCTTTATTTATTTATTCTTTAAAAAACGCTTTGGGTGTCTGTGTCTAATCTTGCCCCTTTCTAAAATTTATTTATTGGTGCGTATTTTTCTTTTTCTAAATCTACCAAAGAATAAAGTAAAATTGGGGTTTTCTCGAGATGGTGGAGGGTATGTGTGCTGTGTCCCATTTGCGTAGTGGTGGAGGAAATGCTCTGTGGGGCAGCGGGGGAGTCAAAAATGAGGAGGGTTGAAAAAGGTCAGTTGGGGGAGGAGTGAGAAATGTCCCTATTATTATCTGAGGATTGTTGGAGGGTATGTTACCAGCATGGTCTATCTTTTTTTTGTTGTTCTTTTCAATGTGAAGTATACTGTGATTAATGCGTTCAAGTATACACATGGGTATGCCAATTGTACACATTCCATGGAAATCTGTCCATAGAATTGCAAAGACTTGTTTGATTGTTGTTCCATCAAGGCCCATCTTGTATGATCAAGCTGCATAGCACAGACCTCTCCCTAGCAGTTTGGCAGGCTTCCTTTCAGCATTTCAAACATTGCTGGCTGCACTTAGGCCTATGAGGAGCATTTTCAAGAAATCTCACCAGGGATAGTTCACCCTCCCCGCCAACAGTGTTGTTTCTTCCTTCTGTATTATCAACAAACAGATCCTCTTGTATTAACATTTCTCATTTTCCTTGGTGTTTAGATCTGCCTAATATTTATACATTGTTGTTGTCTCTCCTTTAGTAATTTCAGAGCCAAGCTGTGAATATTTAACACTTTTTAATCGCTCCTCATGCATCAGTCATACCAGACGCCTAATTGGTTATGCAGTGGGCCTCAGATCTTGCTCCAGTTTGTGACTGCACTTCAGATAATGTGAGGCCCAGAACTGAGCCCAACATGCATGGATCTTAGCTAGAGTTAATTTACATAAGCTCTGATCACTACACGACATTACTGGATGCGAGCAACACTCTTACTCTGGCGATATAGATGTGATTGTATAAAGAACTGTACAAAGTGGGATTATACCAGCCAAACTTTGCTGATTCAGATTGCTTGGTTGTTTAAATCAGAGGTGAGCTGAAAGTACCCACAATTACTTTTAGGACATTTCTAGTGGTGTTGAATAGTTTTTAGTTTCTTTTTCTTTGTCTAGCAATCCTGCAAAAATTAATCTCTCCCTCACCATCAGTTACCCTTGCTTGCCATCAGTGATGTCAGCAGATAACCAAATCTGGTTGATTACATCATGTTGTCAAATGATTCCACAAAGTGTGTCATCCCTGGTTGGGTGGAATCAAACATGTGACTAATTGAGGGCAGAGAGAGGAAGAAGAAGCACGGGTGTGTGTGTCTAACAGACTCAAAAGGTGAATATCTGTGAGGAAGATCACTAGCCCATTGTGCACACAGAAGAAATTATTTACTAGTAGCCTTCTCCTGTGTGCTCAGAGCACAAGAGAGGGATTGTAGGCTTCCTAAAACCAGTCTTTGCCAAATAAATGCCTTCCAAATATTATGGAATACAACTCAAATATTATGGAATACAACTCCCGTCATCTAGGGCTGTTGGAATTGTAATCTAGCAATATCTGGAGGTTATCAGAATGGTGAAAGCTACCTGAATCATTTGTTTTGTGGGGGAACGCTGAATTCTATTGCACTTTGAAGAAGAAGAAGAGTTTGAATTTGATATCCCGCTTTATCACTACCCTAAGGAGTCTCAAAGCGGCTAACAATCTCCTTTCCCTTCCTCCCCCACAACAAACACTCTGTGAGGTGAGTGAGGTTGAGAGACTTCAGAGAAGTGTGACTGGCCCAAGGTCACCCAGCAGCTGCATGTGGAGGAGCAGAGACGCGAACCCAGTTCCCCAGATTACGAGTCTATCGCTCTTAACCACTACACCACACTGGCTCCCAGTGCTTGGATCCAATGTAGTGTGTTCCATCAGTGCAATGATTTCTGCTTGCACAATGAAATTTCCCTCCTGTCCTACCTCTAAATTTGTTCTGGGGTTTTCCCCAACTGTCTGGAGCAGATTTGGGGTGTGGGGCATGTGGAGAAGAAAGGGACTGGGAAATTCCATTGTGCAAGCAAAAATCTTTGCACTGATGAGACACGTTAGTTGGATACCACCCCTTGTTTCCACTGAAAAATTGAAAATGGGGTGTATTTATCAGAACTCCAATATCTCATGGAAGAGAATTTTGGCAGTGGTACAAGGCATGCAGAGTCATAGTTCTGAAGCTATAATATAGAGTTTTGCATACATTTTGGGTTTGCTGAATTAGGAAACAATGCTATGGCAAGATCTGCCAGGATGAGTAGCTTAGGATGTCATGGATCTCTGGCTCAGCTGGCATTAAGTCCCAACTGAAGATACATATTTTGTTCATCCTGGTTGAGCCAGGGTTCAGCTGCCTGAGCCAAGGCTGGTATAAAGGTAAAGGTAAAGGTACCCCTGCCCGTACGGGCCAGTCTTGACAGACTCTAGGGTTGTGCGCTCATCTCACTCTAGAGGCCGGGAGCCAGCGCTGTCCGCAGACACTTCCGGGTCACGTGGCCAGTGGGACAAGCTGCATCTGGCGAGCCAGCGCAGCACACAGAACGCCGTTTACCTTCCCGCTGGTAAGCGGTCCCTATTTATCTACTTGCACCCGAAGGTGCTTTCGAACTGCTAGGTTGGCAGGCGCTGGGACCGAACGACGGAAGCGCACCCCACAGCGGGGATTGGAACCGCCGACCTTTCGATCGGCAAGTCCTAGGTGCTGAGGCTTTAACCCACAGTGCCACCCGTGTCATAGTCAAGGCTGGTATAAGTCCCTCCAAAAAAGGGTGTCCTGGGGAGGCATGGCAGAACCAGAAAGGGGGGGGGGGACTTAGGCTAGATCCTAAGCCTTTTGTTCTCAGACATGTGACCTGGCAACCCAGTGTAGAACACTATTTTAATGGCTTCTTTTCACTCTGCTAGGCTTAGGCAGAGCAGCAGCATCCCTGCTGTAGAATGGGCATTGCGTCTGGTATCATTTTTTGCTATATGAACTTACCCTGACTTGCTTTACACCAGCTTCTTGTGCATAAAATTGCTCCTTAAGATATTATCCCCCCCCCCCAAAGGCTTGCACACACATGACATCACTGATCCATCTGCAAAAAGCTTTTTCCTCTTTAGAAGCGGGTTGTCCAGATTGGGATTGGGGTGACTTTGTTATTCTCGTGCAGCCCTTAGTCAATGTAGCATGGGAAGCTGTCTAAAACCAGGTGCCTGGTTTAATTTACTGGTGTTTATTTTTTAAAAAAATGCAAAAGTTTTGCAGCTTACCCTTTTAGAACAGAGCCCTCTCAAGATAGCTTCCATAAAAAGGGCAAAATGTATTATAATAAAAGTTAGAAAGGCAGATAAAGCATTGCAAAAGCCAGCCCCATGCTCGTATTAATTTAAAACGCTATCGAGAGCCATTTAAAACCGAGAGTTTAAAATCAGCAGCAATATAAAACATTAAAAAGTTCAGCATCTTAATTAAAAGCAGATCAGGATGAATGGGATTCTAAGGCCCCATTTAAAAGCCAGCATGGAAGGGACCAAAAGTACATCCTTTTGTTGTGCATTTCTGAAAATTGGGGAATAGTGGTCCTTAAGACAGTTGGACTTCAGCTACATTATTCCTGACAATGGGGCTTATGGGAGTTGTAGGATCTACCATTGCAGGTCTCTGTGAACAATAGGGTAGTCAAAGTGATGCTCTTCAAATGGGCTCCAGTTTCCATCAACCAATCTCCAACGTCCCTGCAAAGAAATGTGGTAGCCTTCAAACACAGTTGGGCTTCAATTCCAATTCCTAAAGGGATCTGGAGGGCAACAGGCTCCCAACCTCTGTACTGTATTATTACAGATCTACTAATATTTTAATACAGAATTTATATCAAAAGCAGCTAGGGCCAGAACAGGGTGAAGGGTGATTTGGTGATTTGTCTGATGCTAACAACTGCTCAATAACACAACAGCAAGAATAAATAAGAAATAGGATGCCTGCCCATGACCGTAATTTGTTTTAAATTGCTTTTAATATTGAATTTATACTGGTGAAATCTGCCCCGAGAGTTGATGGTGAAGAGCAGGCCATAAACTAAAATAACAACAACAACAAATTAAAGGTAGTGATGATTTTTGCACTAACAAAGCTTGCACATATGATTTTAAAATCTTGCAAAGGCTCATGGGAGTCTTAGTTTGCTGCTTGCCCCTTTTTCACATGGCAGCTATGTTTTGCCTATGCCCCTGTATCATGCCATTTTCAAAAATAGGAATTTAGATTTTCTGCAAAGCTTCTGCAGTTGTTTTATCACAATCTTTTTCCAGTGAGAAAAGAAGTGGTTTCCTCTTATATTTGCGGATGCAGTGCCATCTTTCATTGCCTACATATCCAATAAGGAGCATAGGATCATCTCACATCACATATGCAAGCAACCTAGACACTTGTCGGAAACCACTGTGGCCGCCAATACAGTGTTGAATATGTTTGTTCAAAGAAATTCACCTGGCTGTTGGTGGTCATTTTAAACTGCGTATTTCACAATGTCCACCTGGCCTACAAAGGTCAACCCGACATGGTCTCTATGTCATTCCATGCTATCCTCCTCTCATACCCCTCTCTCCTTATCAATCTGGCACTCCTCTCAGTGTCCCGTTGCACCAGAAGTGGTTTAGTCATGCTGGCCACATCACCCAGAAAGCTGTCTGTGGACAAACGCCGGCTCCCTTAGCCTGAAAGCGAGATGAGTGCCACAACCCCATAGTTGCCTTTGACTGGACTTAACCGCCCAGGGGTCCTTTACCTTTACCTAATTGTACAACCCTCGAGGTCCTTTCCAACTCTGCAATTCTAACCCATTTCAATGTCAGATCTGTTGTACCACAGCCTGGAGAACTGAAGCCAAGGGCATCGTTTTCACAAGAGCAGGAGACATACATTTAACAAGTCATGGACCAAAATGAACCAAGTTTACACAAGGACACCAGGTTGAAAACAACAACTGTGAACCTCATCCCTTGTGTATATGCAAGTTCCACCATGCTTGTAATAGTTATGTTTTATTTCTGAGACAAATCAGTATCAGAGGAGGTCTACATAAATATTTTCAACCCCTTGTAGCTGGTAAAATTGCAAGTTGAGAATGATTTCAGTGTTCTTATGTATCACAGAGCCAAATTAAACAGTAGGGTTTGCTGCCTATACAACCCTTCTGCTGATAAAACAGGTCATACAAATTATTTAGAAAACTCCCCAGGTAACAAGAAACAGATAACTGAGCAAAAATCATTTCAGATGTGATTGTTCCAATGAGTAGACATTTGCTTACAAATGCAAAACAAATAATTTTGGAAAGGCAGTAATGCGATCAATAAAAAGAACTCTTAAAGCACAATAGCAATTATTACCCAGAAACCACATTATGCTTCCCAGTATTATTTTTTTTTTACACAGAATGACAATGGTATAATATGTGCATATCCCCTGAGTTTTATTATTACGATTTTATGTAGCCCCTTTCTCTTAAACATTGCATTCTTAATGTGCTGATATGGCGCAACTGGAAAAGAATATCTTATACAGTTCTTTAAAGTGAAGTAAGTACATATAAGAGCCATGTGGTACATTTCTTGCAAAATGCATATAGCCTGTCCTTTGTTTCAATTCTTTTAGAAATGCACACTCTCTTTTGCCTCCATCCTTGTCATTGCAGATGAGTGTTTTCTGCTTGATCTCCTTCAAAACTGCTCAGCGGTACTTGTGTGACTTCTAATTCCACTGGGAAGAGTAAACCAAATGCCACATGAGCCATGAGCCATATGTCAAAATGCCGTTGTGCTCTGTTCCAAGGGAATCCCATAATTGTATGGGTGCCACACATGATTGTATTTGTTCAGGTAGTCATAAAATTTGGATGGGGGAAGAAAGCTTATCTCTTGACTGTAAAGCGCATAAAATGAGAAAGCCTTCAAAAGTGCCACGTTGATCTGGGCATATAAATTCACTATCGGCTTTTTAACAGCCATGGAAATAATCAAAGTGCCTCTTTGAAATCCTTCCCTTGCTAATGCAATTCCTAATTGAGATGGGTCAGTCTTGCATCACTGGAATGTCACAGTCATGGCTACCAAGGCAAAGCAGTGACAGTGATTTAAAATGGCAGATCAGGAATGGCAATGGAGAACTAGGTCAGTCTGTTGAAAGGGGGCTGCTCTGCTCTTGGACTCCCCTTTCTCCTGATTTCAGTGCTGTTTGTTCTAAAAGAGCTCACTGTTTGAGCTTTCCTTGTTTTCCTCAAGAGATTCTTCAACTATTTTTGTAGACACTTGCCTGTTGTCAGGAATGAGCCAGCTCCCAGCGAATGTTTGCAGCCAGGGAGGCTTTGATGTTAGGCAGGGGAGACCGGGCAGCTGCAGAATTCGGCTCTTCTTGACTTTGCCAGGCACGTTGATAAGGCTGTAGCTGAGAGCAGGCTCGAACACAGTCAGAGCTCTCCGGAAGCTCAGATAGGCGTGAATAGAAACACAGTGAGTCTTCGCGGAAAAGGAAGAGGAGGAAGATGATCCAATAAGTCCCCGGAGTCAGCGAATGGGAGGGCTGCTAGACAGGAAGCCAAACAAGGTGTGAAAGAAAGTTTAATATATTCTGTAGATACAGGAAGCAGTCTTCAGAAGGGTCATCTTGAATGATAATGCCAGTGGCTGCAATAGAACTCTCCGGAGTTATCAGGTTGCTTGCAGTAAATCCTCATTTTTAATTAGCTACACTTACTGTGTTATCAAGCTGGGAACCTGGGCTCCTGACACCTGTATATTCATGTTGATTTTGCCAAGGGATCCCATGGAGACCTGTCCTTCAAGTTATCAAACAAGGTTTTCCTTTTCCTGGACAGCCATTCAAATTCTCATAGAAGCAAAGAGTTGGAAGGGGTCCTGAGGATCTTCTCGTCCAACCCCTCACAATGCAGGAATATGCGGCTTTCCCATATGAGGATCAAACCTGCAACCTTGGCGAAACTCTGCCTTCTCAGATAGGTGCACACAATGGCCAGAGTCATGTAAGGAATTCTTAACTGGAAGCACAGAGAACAAAGTCACAAATGAGTCAGCCATGCTCATTGGCTTGCAGATGAAAACCAGTGTTCAGCAACTGGCACCCCATGAGTGAAAACTGGCTGCTCATTAAATTGCAGCTAATCCCTCGCTTTCCATCCATATCTCTATTTCCTTCTCATCCATTCCTTCTGAGGTTTCTGGGCTATTCAGAAGCAATGGTTTTTGTATGCCTGCCTGCCTGCCTGCCTGCCTGCTAGCAACCATTCTGTGTACAATTTCCAGTGTTTCCTGTAATTGCTGAATTGATATGGGAACTTCATTGCCAGAATATAAACCTAATCAGGAAACTTCAGCCATTTTCCTGTAATGCTGATTTATGTAGCCATCTGGTTGGGGGAAAGCTTTACTCTCTTCAGCTTACCATAAACAGTAAAACAAACAAACAAACAACCTCCCCCCTCCCCACAACAACAGCAAATAGAAACAAACATTTAAAAACCTGGCTTATCCAGAAATGTTACACCAGACATATCTACAGAAGCAGGAATTAGGGAAATGGCCTGAATTTGCGAAACACAAATTAACCAGCTAGCCTGAAGTGAGGTTCATTCGTTGCTGCAAATATTAGTAATCCGTTAGCAAAAGATGTCTATCTAGCACACGCAAGGCGACATTTTCTTTGTTGTCAAGTTGAAGCCATCAAATATCAAGCCCAGATAGGCTGATTGAACCATTAAGAATTGTGGCTGTCTCCAGGGCCGGCCCTACCATTACGGAGAGTGAGCGAGGCAGTCACTTCAGGCTGTGCATGCTAGGGAATGGGCAGCATCAGTGAGATGTCGGGGAAACATGCATCTCTGCTATGTGTTGGAGACAGCAATGCTTCTACACATCAGCATAGAAATATGAAGAATATCAGGGTGGGGAAGATGTCATCTTGGCCTCTTAGCCCTACCCTGGAGGTTTCTGATTCGGGGGGGGGGAACCATTTGGTATCCATGTGTCATTTCACTTCTACCTGAAGGAGCATCTCCACCCCCATCGTTCTGCTCGGACACTGAAGTACAGTGCTGAGGGCCTTCTGGCGGTTTCCTCGCTGCAAGAAGCCAGGTTACAGGGAACCAGGCAGAGGGCCTTCTCGGTAGTGGCGCCCACCCTGTGGAACGCCCTCCCATCAGATGTCAAAGAGGAAAAACTACCAGACTTTTAGAAGACATCTGAAGGAAGCCCTGTTTAGGGAAGCTTTTAATGTTTGATGTTTTATCCTGTTTTTAATATTCTGTTAGTAGCTGCCCAGAGTGGCTGGGAAGGCCCAGCCAGATGGGCGGGGTATAAATTTGTTGTTGTTGTTGTTGTTGTTGTTGTTGTTGTTGTTGTTGTTGTTGTTGTTATTAAACAGGCTTTGGATCCATGCCTGCCCACAAACTGACCAATGACGGGCAGGCCTGGAAAGCAGGCACCTCCCTGTGGAAGGGCTCTCTATTTACTCTGCCTTTGATTCTTTTGCATGACCTTGCTGTGAACAAGGGGCCGTATTTGGGGCCGGGCAGGAATTTCCCCACTAGGCAAATTGACTCACGCCTCATGGTTTCACCTACCTCATAGCAATTGTCACAACTTTGGCAGTTTAGGCATTGGGCAAGCCTTAGTCTTGGTTGGAGGGGAGGAACAGGTATCCCGTTAAAGGGATCTGGGAGGAGTTGCTTCTGTCCAAATGCCCAGGCAGGGTCTAGGGCCACAGCATTCCTGAAGATGGTGATCCCACAGGGGGCACTCCTATTTGATTGAAGTCATAGGACCCCTCGCTGATGGGTTGACCCAGGGTTTACTTCTGGCAGGTAGGCCGGAAGTCAATGGCGGTACCCAATGCCTATACCTCTAATGTCTGTAATCAATAAAGTTGTGGCCTTGTTTGATCCCAATACATTGTGTTATGTCTGGTTATTATTCTGTGGATGGGGTCAGCAGATGCTGTGGGGCCTTTGCATGCAAGTGGTGGACACTGAAAAGTTAAACCCTCCCAGCTGCTGAATTGCTTGCAAATCTGCTTGCTGAGGGAACTTACAGTTCTGCTCTCTTACAGCTCAGCAAACAGGGTCGCAGAACACCTGCTTAGGTTATATGACAATTGAGGTATTCACGTGTCATTTCACTTACCAACCAAGTGCTTATAACTTATATCCACTCTCTGACTGGGTCAAAATTCAAGATTATGGTTTTGTTGTTTGTCACTAGATGGGAATATGCTGACCAAAATGCATTTCCTTCTTAATGTGTTTTAGGCTGCAATCCTATACATACACTAAGCTGGGAGTGTAAACTCACTTCTGCATAAGATTTCACTGTTAAAAATGTGGTGTAGTGGTTAGAGTGTTAGGCTGGGGTTTAAATCCCCCCTCCACTGTGGAGCTCATGGGTATCTTTGGGCCAGTCACAGTCTCTTAGGCTAACCTACCTCATATGGTTGCTGTGAGGATGGAACTGGGAAGGGAGGGAGGGAGAGCTATGTCTACCACCTTGAGCTCCTTGGAGGAAAGGTGTGTCACAAATAGAACAATAAATAAACAAATAGATAAAATCTCTGCTCAGTGCTGTTGGCAGGGAACCTCCTTATTACAGCTCTATTACGGATGCAAGTAATTTCTAGCATCATAAAACCTACCGAAGAGTTGGTTCTGCAGTTGATAAGGGAAGTCTGCCAGAAGAAACAGTGATATCTGCTGTAACAATAATGGCTTTTACAATATCTGAAAGATTCCATTATAGTATAGAGTAAATGGCAAAAGACTCTGAATCCAGGGCCACTTGGGTACTGTGCACCAGAATAGCACACTTTTGAAATGAGTCCAGAGGGGCTATTTTTGGTTGCAGCGATGGGGCAGCAACCATTATGCTGCAGAACAAATACATAAGAGGCTCTTGATACAGAGCTATTAAGGGGGGGGGGAGCAGTAAACAAAGGAATGTAAAACAAGTAGCCCAATGACAATTGGAGAGCACCGCACTGGGTAGTTCTGGAGTGTACAATCCTCCAATCTCAATCTCTGGTTTGGTGTGCCCTCTGTATTTTTAGACCACAACTCCCATCCTTCCTGACCATTGGCCATGCTGGCTGAGGATGATGGGAGTCCAACAATGTCTAGGGGGCTGCTGCTTCCCCATCACTGCTCTGGATGAATGAGTGGAACACCAAGATGGTGCGGATCATGTTATGTTCAGTATTGGCTGAAGATCTGTGGAGAGGAGCAGGTTAGTTAGCGTCTGTTCGTACCCAATGACTCCAGTCATCCCTTTGCCTGAATTCAGTCAGTGCTGAACATAATGTCAAGACAACATCCTCCCTAGCGACTAGGAAGGAAACGGATGCCTTTTGTAGGGCAAATGGGCAGATTTGCCAGTAACACCTACTATATACACCACCTGCGAATTATTCCATTAAACCAAAGTCTAATATAAGAGCACGGTCTAGAATTATCAGAGTAGAAATGGATCTCTGTTACTGCCTTCACATCAGTCGGTTTTCTTTAAACACATACAGCTTTGCAAATTGGAACTGTAACGATGGGAGTTGAAGTGCTCCTCTGAAAATTGCAATGCACCCACATAGTCTGGATCAAAATGGCATGGGGCTGTGCAAGAGTAGAACTTTGCTTGCTGAGCCTTTTAACACATGCTCTGCCTGTATTTCAAGTGGCTTAACTACTTGATAAGTGTGACTAAAGTACCTGTGGCTTGAAGACAATTACTACGTAAAGTGTATTACTAAAAAATAAGGAACTGATTTTGATTAAATGAAAATCATTATCTGTCGCACAAACAAATAGCTGGAGAATAAGCCATATTGATTTTCTCCTTATTGGACAGATGGCAGGATAGCTATATCGCTTAGTGCATTTAATAACTCCAAGCTAGTTCTCATGGAAGCCCATGAATGAAGCTCCATGCGGCAAGAGGCCTCTAGGTCACTGTGGCCACTCGCCCTTCCAGTGACTGTTACAGGCATCAGTGGTGAGCCCACTCTCAGGACTGTGTCACTGCCCCCCACTGCTTAGTCAGTTGTTAGGAATGCATGATCTGTCCATTTTCATTTCTATTAAGTCCAGTTCATGGCATTTCTCCATTTCTGTCTCTGTGTTGTTGCTTTTTTAAAAAAGTTGGATGAACCTTTGTATGCATTTTTTTGCATGTATTTCTCCTAATATACACATTTTTTATGCTATTTTGCCTAATGCAATGCACTTTTGAATATTATTTTCATGATTATGCACGTTTGTGTGTGTATATTTTTCTTTGATATATGTATTTTTTGGGTTGGAGAACTGCATTTCAAAGTTCAGAGATCTGTGAATTTTGAAGGATGGCTACGTTTCATTTTGGGTATTGGTCCAGGAAGCGCAAACTAGGAACTTGCCTTTTATACCTTTCATTTGCTGCCTCCTCCCTTCAGCACTTCTTGGTTTCCTTTTATAAACCCTAATAAAATATATATATATATATATATATTTTAAAAAAGCCAGAAAAAAACACTTCTTGGTTTCTTCTTGGACTTGAAGCAGTTGAGAGAGGAATAACTCTGAGTAGGCTAGCTAAGATGTTTAAGACTGAATCAGGTAAGTGCTGGAAATGCAATGAAGTTGAGGGAATGTTCTTTCATATGTGGTGTAAAAGGATAAAAGAGTATTGGAAAATAATCCATAATGAATTGAAAAAATTGTTTAAAAAACCAGAGTCCTTTCTGTTAGGGATAATTCAGACTGAAATTCCCAGGTGTCAAAAAAAGTTATTTATGTATGCCACTACTGTGGTCCATGTTTTGTTAGCCCCAAAATGGAAAATGAGTGCGGTCCCAAGCTGGCAGAATATGTCCAGCTTGCAGACTTAACATATGTTTAAAGGAGATTGGAAAACGTTTATTGAATATATGGGGAAAATTGTGTACACTTGAAAATGTTGGCAGCATTAAGATAGATTCAAGAGTGTAAATAAGTTTTGATGGATGTAATAATGGAATATTGAAAAGTTTCGTTTTTGTAAAATGCAAATTTTTCAGAGATGGAATCTTTCGAGGAGTTGGAGATGGCATTTATAAGTGTTCCATGATTCACAAGCATACAGTAAGGTAAGTTCTCAAGGACCTATTTTCGATTCCAGAAGAATGATCTTCACTCATTAAGTCCCCCCCCCTCCGAATCTCAAAATTGGGTGTTTAAAGCATAGAAAACTCCAGATATAATTGCAAATAGTCCAATAATATCTCAGGCTACAAAGGATCAAACCAGTGACCTATTTCCAAAGGCAGTTTCAGAAACGTATCAACCCTCCCTGGAAACCTAATTTCTTAATTACACAGAACGATAAATCTCTTTTTCAGTGCCTTCAAAATTATACCCCCTGGGCCCAGTCCTTCACACTTCCAGAGCACCGTTGTAACTTTAAATACATGCAAAGTATTGTCAGGCTGAATGGAGGCCCTAGCAAGGGTATAGTTAACTTTGTGGCTTGGGGTGAAGTTTCAGAAATTGCCTACACAACTTAGCAGATGGGCAGTGTAATGTGCCGTGTGCTTCATTGAAGCAAGTCAGGACGGTGTGAGCAAAAGGCTTTGGGGATCAGGTTGCAACTTTGATTTTGAGACAGCTTTGAGAGCAAAGAACCTCATCAGTTTATTAGTCGTTTTTATTTGTTAACTTTCTATACTGCCCTTTATCCGAGGACCACAAGGTGGTTTATAACATAAAATACATACCATAGTGACAAATGGAAACAATACCCACCCACCCAAGTTTAAAATGGCATAGATTAGCCAAAGGCCTGGGAGGAGACGAATGTTTTTGCCTGGCGCCTAAAGATATGTACCGTATTTTTTGCTCTGTAAGACTCACTTTTCCCCTCCTAAAAAGTAAGGGGAAATGTGTATGCGTCTTATGGAGCAAATGCAGGCTGCGCAGCTATCCCAGAAGCCAGAACAGCAAAAGGGATTGCTGCTTTCACTGCACAGCGATCCCTCTTGCTGTTCTGGCTTCTGAGAATCAGAATATATATTTTCTTGTTTTCCTCCTCCAAAAACTAGGTGCGTCTGGAAGAAATTGCTATTGAAAAAGGGACACGACAGGGGTGCCCAATATCCCCATTACTTTTTATAACTGTTCTGGAGGTCTTATTAAATATGATTAGAGGGGACCAGCTGGTAAAAGGGATTCAGGTCGGAGCTAAACAATATAAGTTGAAAGTGTTTGCAGATGATTTAGTTTTAACTTTGCAAGAGCCAGACACTAGTACTAAAAAAGTTTTGGAGATAATACAAGTTTTTGGTCGAGTAGCAGGTTTCAAGCTAAATAAACAAAAAACAAAGGTACTGGGAAAGAATTTAACAGTGGAGGAAAGAGAGAAGTTTCAGAGCGAAACTGGATTAATGGTAGCAAATAAAGTGAAATATCTAGGGGTTAATTTAACAACTAAGAATGTGAACTTATTTAAAGATAACTATGAGAAATGTTGGACAGAAATTAAGAAAGATTTGGAAATATGGTCAAACCTGAGACTTTCCTTGTTAGGCCGAATTGCTGTTATTAAGATGAATGTTTTGCCAAGAATGTTGTTTCTGTTTCAAACATTGCAGATTGTGGACAGAATGGACTGTTTCAAGAAGTGGCAGAAAGATATATCGAGATTTGTCTGGCAGGGCAAAAAGCCCAGAATAAAATTTAAGATATTAACTGATGCAAAAGAAAGAGGGGGGTTTGCCCTGCCGGACTTAAAACTGTACTATGAAGCAGCAGCTTTTTGCTGGCTGAAAGACTGGCTACTTCTTGAGAACACAGACATTTTGGACTTAGAAGGGTTCAACAATAGGTTTGGTTGGCATGCATATATATGGTATGACAAGGTAAAAACTCACAAAGGTTTCAAAAACCATATTGTTAGGAAAGCATTATACAATGTTTGGATTCATTATAAAGATCTGTTGGAAAGTAAAACCCCTAGATGGTTGTCACCAATGGAGGCTAAGGAAGTTAAAAAACTTAATATGGAATCTAAATGGCCAAAATATTGGGAAATTGTAGAACAAGAAGGTGGAAATGTGAAATTACAGAGTTATGAGAAATTGAAGTTTAAAGTAAGAGACTGGCTTCATTATTACCAGATAAATGAAGTTTTCAAACAGGACAGGAAAGTCGGCTTCCAGGTGGAGAAGTCAAAGTTAGAAACAGAATTGTTAGAACCCAATACTAAGAATCTGTCTAGAATGTACAATTTGCTGCTGAAATGGAATACACAGGATGAAACGGTTAAATCAGCTATGATTAAATGGGCACAGGACATTGGTCATGACATTATGTTTGCTGACTGGGAACAGTTATGGACCACCGGTATAAAATTTACGGCATGTAATGCCTTAAGAGAGAATATTATGAAAATGATTTATAGGTGGTACATGACCCCAGTCAAGCTTGCAAAAATTTATCATTTGCCCAGTAACAAATGCTGGAAATGTAATGAAACTGAAGGTACTTTTTATCACCTTTGGTGGACGTGCCCAAGGATTAAGGCCTTCTGGGAAACGATATATAATGAAATTAAGAAGGTGCTTAAGTGTACCTTTCACAAAAAACCAGAGGCTTTTCTCCTGGGCATAGTAGGCCAATCGGTGTTAAAGAAAGATAGGACGTTTTTTATGTATGCTACAACAGCAGCAAGAGTTCTACTAGCAAAGTATTGGAAGACACAAGAACTACCCACACTGGAAGAGTGGCAGACGAAGGTGATCGACTACATGGGACTAGCAGAGATGACGAGCAGAATCCGTGACCAAGGGAAAGAGACGGTAGAGGAAGATTGGAAGAAATTTAAACTTTATCTTAAAAATTCTTGTAAAATTATGGAGTGTTAAAATGTCAAGGGTAAAGCATAGCAGATTTGCAGCGATAAATGATTGGACAAGAGGAAAGAAAAGGGTTAAAGAAAGGAATTAATAAGTAATTCAGACCGGGGGTTGCTGAAAAAAGTTTAAAACAGGGACGCAGAAAAGGGAGGCATGGGGAAGTCGTTGAAATTGGGTATATGAAAAAATTTATGAAATTATACATGTTTATATGTTTGTTTGTCAGTGTTTGTTGTTTGTATTGTCTTATACTATATGTTGAAAAACCAATAAAAATTTTATAAAAAAACAAAAAACAAAAACTAGGTGCGTCTGGTGGTCTGGTGCGTCTTATAGAGCGAAAAATACGGTGACGAAGGAGCCAGGCAAGCCTCCTTGTTTGAGCTGAATGTTTTTATGGAAAGCGACACCTATTAAGTTTGCCACTGCGAAACCATTTTTATGAAAAAAGAGGGAAACACTAATCCAACCCACCTACCCAAAGCTAGACTTAATGGATTCAGATTGCTCAAGTTTGTTTGTTGAAATAGCCCACAAGCCAACCTAAGGGAGCTTCATGTCTGGGGGCTGAGAAGCTGAAAGGGATTGCTGAAAAGCTGAGCGGCATAACCCAAACTTCTTTAAGTCATTCCAGCAAATCATAGAATTGTAGAGCTGGTGTTTGTCGGGTAGATGGCCCTGTTAAATTGCCCCATTAAATTAATCCTGTTAGAGCCAAATCCTGTTGAGCCAAAAAGGTTTCTCAGATGTAGAATACCCATTTGAAGGTGACTTGGAAGCTACAGCTAATCCTGAATGTGGTAACTAGACTGGTGACTGGGAGTGGCCGCCAGGACCGTATAACACCAGCCTTAAAGGATATTCACTGGCTCCCAGAATGTTTCTGAGCACAATTCAAAGTGTTGGTAAAGGTAAAGGTAAAGGGACCCCTGACCATTAGGTCCAGTCGTGGCCAACTCTGGGGTTGCAGGGCTCATCTCGCATAATTGGCCAAGGGAGCTGGTGTACAGCTTCCGGGTCATGTGGCCAGCATGACTAAGCCACTTCTGGCGAACCAGAGCAGCACACGGAAACGCCATTTACCTTCCCACCAGAGCGGTACCTATTTATCTACTTGCACTTTAACGTGCTTTTAAACTGCTAGGTTGGCAGGAGCAGGCACCGAGCAACGGGAGCTCACCCCGTCGCGGGGATTCAAACCGCTGACCTTCTGATTGGCAAGTCCTAGGCTCTGTGGTTTAACCCACAGCGCCACCCGCGTTGTGTTGGTGCTGATCTTTAAAGCCCTAAACGGCCTCGGCCCAGTATACCTGAAGGAGCGTCTCCACCCCCATCGTTCAGCCCAGACACTGAGGTCCAGCTCTGAGGGTCTTCTGCTGGTTCCCTCACTGTGAGAAGTGAAGTTACAGGGAACCAGGCAGAGGGCCTTCTTGGTAGCGGAGCCCGCCCTGTGGAACGCCCTCCTTTCAGATGTCAAGGAAATAAACAACTACACAACTTTCTGAAGACATCTGAAGGCAGCCCTGTATTAGGAAGTTTTAAATGTTTTATTGCATTTTTGTATGTGTTGGAAGCCACCCAGAGTGGCTGGGGAAACCTTGCCAGATGGGTGGGGTATAATCAATCAATCAATCAATATACAGTGTTGGGATTCCAGAGTGTACCTCTTGATGTAGCATGGGGTAGTGTGGGAAGATATTTTTGAGTGCCTCTCATTTAAAAATTCTCTGCCTGCATGCAGAGGTTAGCCAAACCTTTCTCCTGGCATATTCCCTTGAGGGCTATTGAGAAGTATAAAAATGCCACCTGCAGTCTGTAGTAACATAGTTCAAAAATTAGACCTTATCGCTGTGTCTTTTCTTTACAGGCTACTGGAGTGCAGATAAACTCCCCTCCCCCTAACGACTTTGAGGTTTTCCTCAAGTCTTAGAGACAGACATATCTCTTGACAGAACATCAGGAGAGATGAGGATCAGTATCTGCTATCATTAGCTTGATGGCTAAGAGAATATTATTTTGTGGGTATGTGATAGGCTTATTTTGCATGCAAACCTAAGGTCTATCTCGTCACCGTATTTATACCAAGGAAGGATTACAACTCAATTTGTCATATTTCCCCTCAGGCTTGGTAGTCAATTTGTATTTCTCAAACTAAAGTCATTTCCCCTATCCAACCCCCACCCCAGTGATATTTAAATAGGGCTTATTTTGCTGCTGCTAAATTTGTTGAGTGTGCCTGGGTGTGGAGAATCTTGCCCCAGGAACATCAACTCCATAACTCCAGGCCTGCTGCTTCAATCCTATTTTTGCAGCGTTCTTAGGAGGGGGAGCATCTTAAACCTCACATTTCATTGAAAACATGCTTTATACAGTTTATTATGTACTATCCTCATCAGCTCAGAATAGATAAAAGCGAGAAAAGGGATAAATCTTAGGCCACGTTCAGATAGTACTTTGTTCCATTTTCCTGATGTTTCCTTACCTGATAATTTACACATTTTATGTGATATTTTGCAAGACATAAAAACCATTTCTGGAAAGCTAGCAGAATATTGGGGGGGGGGGGTTAGTGCTTGTTTCCATGCTAATTGCTTCCAGAAATAAAGAAAAATCTATTTGCAACCCTGTTAACTTGGAAAACCCTGGGAGTTTTGGGCTCATGGGGATTGCTTCTCCTTAGGGACGTGTTTGGATTCCATTTTACTTTTAAGCAAACTGGACCGATACACAGAATGCTGCAGAAATGGTATGGGTGTGTGAATCCTTTCATCTCTGATTCTCCCAAGTACTGCAACCAGTACTGCAGTAAGGAACATTAGAAAACAATACTAGCATCCCAGGCATGAAAACTATCACAATATTCCCCACATCTGAGTGCACCCTTAATTATTGCAGCCATCTCTCACCTAACCATGATGGGACTGGGGGCAATCCATCGCTCGCAAGCTTCTCGTTGCACATTGCTACAGAACAGGCTGCCGTTGCTTGCACTTCTTCAACCCACAAATAATCCAAGAGGGCTGTGATTGATTTAAGGCACTGTGATGAATGAGTCTGAGAATTCTCAGATTAGCAGACGGGGTGGCAGGCGCACTGCTCCAGTCAGAAGAAGTCTGTCCAGATTGCCGAGAAAAATAGGCAGAACGTTTTGTATGTGGCGAGCAACAAAGTGCTCAAAATTACTTCTGTGACTTAAGCTGCGCCTGCACCCAATTCACTCACGGTGGTGGTGTGGTGGTAAATTTTTGAAGCGCCAGAGCTCTTAAGGGCAGCGCAGAAATACAGGCAGATAGATTGATAGAATATACAGCACCCCAAGATTTGAACACTCCATTTATATAATAATAATAATAATAATAATAATAATAATAATAATAATAATAATAATTTATTATTTATACCCCGCCCATCTGGCTGAGTTCCCCCAGCAACTCTGGGTGGCTCCCAATCGAGTGTTAAAAACAATACAGCATTAAATACTAAAAACTTCCCTAAACAGGGCTGCCTTCAGAAGTCTTGGGGTCAGCTGGAAGTCATAGAAAATGTGAGCAGGGAGAGGGTGGTCTATTGGTTAGAACGTTAGAATTTGGCTTGCGGCATGTTTCCATCACTGCAATCCTGTACATAGCTACCTGGGAATAAGCTCCCCTGAACTCAGGGTTGCTTATTTCTGACTGTATAGGTTCACCTTGCAAATACATTGAGCTTCACACAAAAAATCTTCAGCCAGCTGAAGTGCCACCTTTGGCTTTTACTTAAAAATGCAAACAAATGTGCAAAGAAGTTTTATGATTTAGATTGCTAGCATGAAGTAGGAAGCCCCTTAAAGAAAAGGAAAGGGGTACCCATCCTCTGCTTCAGAGGTTTTCAACTTTTTGGGGTCCACAGCTCCCTTGACCAACTACGTTCTTTCTGCGGCACCCCTGTGGGGCTCAGGAGCCCAGTTATGTCACCCCTTGCCTGCAGAGCTGGCAGCCTTTCACTCTTTTTTGAACACCCTCTTTTGTGGAGTGCTCTCTCAGCCTCCTTTCCTTAGGAGTCCTCTGAGCAGCCGCAGCTGCTGCCCCTGGTCTCTGAGCTGCCCCCTGCTACCCCAAAGAGAGGTGCCTCCTCACACTGCCCCACAGGGGCCAGGGACTTGTCTGTCCATTCCCAACAGCAAGGGTTGGTGGACTGGCTGGCTGGCTGGGCTCAGTTTAAAAGTTCACAGCATATACAGAAGAGGACGGAAATCAAATGTATGGTAATACTGTTAGTGATGCAGAAATAAAAGAGCTTGTCAAAGACATTTCATTCTAAAAGTAATACTGAAAAATGCAAGATATTAGCTGTTTCCCCGGTACAATTTTACCAGCCTTATGCTAAACATATTGGCATGCTTATACCTCCTGCTGAGCTCAGTGGGACTCACCTCCTTGCATTAGGCTTGCAGCCTTCCTTAATTACATTTCCTACCAATAGGTGGCACTAATAATTTCTGCATTAACTGCACAGCATTGCAGTTCCCAGTAGGATCGTTCTCCTTTTCTGTCTGGTTCATGCTTCAGTTTGATACCATTTTCACTCAAATGGATTCCTGTACAAAAGGGCCCCGCACGAAGATGAAATATATCACATATAGATTTCCTCCAGAGAGATACATCAGTGAATAAGTAATTTCCAGGCTCTGCACTGATAAAGTCTAACAAAATAATAGCTTTTAAATGAATGGATGCCTGCTGAATACAAAAGCCAAGCTACGGTTTGTTTGAAAAGCTGGAAAGGGAGAATAAAGGGAAAACATGAAATGGAAAACACGGCACAAAGTTAATGAGATCCTTTTAATTTGACAGGGGGATAAAAAACCTTAAGACCTTCAGTTACCCTCCAGGTGCATGGGACCGCAGCTCCCATCATCCCTTTCTAGCATGGTCAGTGGTCAAGAATGATGGGAGTTGTAGTCTAACAAAGAGATGGAGGGTGCATTATCTACCATACCCAAAGCATCAGGGTGGCAAAGGTTGTTCACTCTAGATCAGGGTTTCCCAAACTTAGGTCTCCAGCTGTTTTTGCACTACAGTTCCCATCATCCCCGACCACTGGTCTGCTAGGTAGGGATGATGGGGGTTGTAGTCCCAAAACACCTGGAGACCCAAGTTTGAGAAACCCTGATCTAGATCATCCACACAAGATCTCTTCTTAGTAGGTTCAGTACTTGAGTGGTAATTATTGCTTCTGCTATATGCAGAATCCTAAACTCTAGGGATAGAACAAAGCAAGCCTACCTTGCGGCGAGACAAAAGGGGAGTGAACTGGCAGAGGAACCACAAAATGGCGTGCTGCCATTTTGCTGCAGGCAGGAAGGTAGCCACAGGCAGTGAGGCAGCACAGCTGAGACACTATAAGTCATAGTTAAATTGTGGAATTTGCTCCCATGTGATGGCCACCAACTTGGACGGCTTTATGAAAGAGGATTAGGAACATCCATGAATGATGAGCCTTTCAGTGGCTACTAACTTTGATGGCTACCTTCACTGTCTGATGTAGGATGCTTCTGAATGCCAGTTGCTGAAAACCACAGGTCCTGCTTGCAGATTTCCAACAGGCATCTAGCTGGCCACTGTGAGAATAGGTTGCTTGACTAGATGTTCCATTTAACAGGAACATTCAAAGCAGACAAGGTCAAAATATATAGAGAGCAGTTTCCACATTAATTAAAAATATCAAAATCCAATGCAGTAGAAACACTTACATAAACAAACCTGGATCATTATCTCTGCATCTGATGTATATATATTCTCAAAGGACTACTCGCGCCACCAATATATCTGAACGTTGTTCTGAAGTCACCATATATTTTATAATCCCTGCATAAAATTTGTTTTATGAGGAAATGTTCCATCCTTTTAAAACTGGTTGTCTTTGATCTTAACTTAGCACAAGATTAATTGAACAAATCTCTCTGCAGTGGAAATTATTTTTCCAACACGATGCCCAGTCTTGCTTTATGAGAACTATTACTTGGGCTACTCAGAGGCGATCTTTTTATCTGCCAGGGCTTTTTGAGACGGGGGATGTGGACCCCTATCTCATGACTCATTGTTTTCAATGGGGCCAACTAGCTAAGCTTATCTACCGTATTTTTCGCCCTATAGGACGCACTTTTTCCCCTCCAAAAATGAAGGGGAAATGTGTGTGCGTCCTATGGGGCGAATGCAGGCTTCAGGAGAGCCCCAGCGCCAGCCCCACAAGGTCGGGGGACAGAGGGAGGCGGAACGCCGCCATCCCGCTGTCTCCCGAAGTGGTTTGGAGGCTGACGGCGGGGAGACCCCGCTGCCTGCCCCGCAAGCTCCGGGGACAGTGGGGAGGCGCAGCACGTCTTCCCGCTGTTCCCGGACCTGATCTCAAGGTGGGCGGCGGGGAGAAGAGCGCTTCTCCCCGCTGCCTGCCCCGCAAGATCCGGGGACAGCTGGGAGGCGCAGCGCGTCTCCCTGCTGTCCCCGGACCTGATCTCAAGGCGGGCGGTGGGGAGAAGAGCGCTTCTCCCCGCTGCCTGCCCCGCAAGATCCGGGGACAGCTGGGAGGCGCAGCGCGTCTCCCTGCTGTCCCCGGACCTGATCTCAAGGCGGGCGGCGGGGAGAAGAGCGCTTCTCCCCGCTGCCTGCCCCGCAAGATCCGGGGAAAGCTGGGAGGCGCAGCGCGTCTCCCTGCTGTCCCCGGACCTGATCTCAAGGCGCTTCTCCCCGCTGCCGGCCCCACAAGCGCCTGGGGGGAAAATAATTTTTTTTTCTTTATTTCCCCCCCAAAAAACTTGATGCGTCCTATGGGCCGGTGTGTCCTATGGGGCGAAAAATACGGTAAATAATGTAGGAAGTAATCTTCCTGCTTCCAAAACAGCAGACAGCTCACATAGAATGCAACAAAACATTATATAATTTATCATAAAAGGGATGCAAAATTCTGGGGTCAATATTAATAAATGAAGGTTGCTCACCCATGCTGCTGGAGGCTAGATCTGGTCTACATGTGAAGCAGAAGAAAGCAGAATTTTGAAGGAGTTTTCAGTTTGCAGGACTGCCTAGTCAACATCTATAAAAAATGGAAGTGCAGGGGCTTTTAACAGTTAGCATCCAGAAAACAGAGCAAGATCACATGTCCCACAGTCACAGATTTCCCTAAGGTGATATGTATTGCATTCCTCTTTAAATTATCATAGGTTTTTCCTGCCTAAATCTACATATAAATTGGCAAACCCAAATTATAACAAAACCTGTTTAGTTTCCTTTGTCTTCATCTCTCTCTCTCTCTTGGCAACCTTTAAGTGGCAAATCGGGTCCTCCTCACAGAGGGTACGTGTTGTGGTGAAATCATCAGGACTGACCTCACTGTTTGTGTGGGTGGGAGAAACTGGATAGCCACAACAACCCGATTGGTGGTCCCTTGGTTGCTAGGCAGATCTGGCTAATGGGATTTTTTTGTGTAATAACGGAGGGACCTTGATATATACTGCTGCACGTTGCGTAGAGCTTCCTTTTCTCACTTCGTGCACCGGTTCACCCGCCCACCCTCCCTATATTTAGAAAAAGTGAAGAGAGAGAAAATGTCCCTGTCAGGAGTGTGTGCAGGAGCCAGACCCTGTGACCAGTAGGGCTTCACAAGACTGGGGCCTTCCTAAGTTTGTTCTGGAGAGGCAAGGCGCGGCCGCACAGATGAGGCCGATTGGTAACTCACAGCACCTGGTGGCTGGGAAGAGCAGGGAAGGGATATAAGGTCAGCATTTCCCTTTGGCTCTTTGCCACAGTAACACATTCACAGTAACGCAGATGCTGCGTTTGGCTTCTTGACTCCTTGCTTCCTGATCCTCGGACCTCAGCTTCCTGACTCCCTGCTTCTTACTCCTCGGACCCTTGACTTTGTGACTCCTTGCTTCCTGACCCTTGGACCCCTGACTTCTGGACTCTCATTCCTGCTCCCACCCCACCACCTTGCCCCTGGTCCCGACGTCCTCTGTCGGAACTTCAATCACCCACAGACCAGACCATGACAGTCACTCCCTCTTGCATAGCACTAGAATGCATGGGCATCCATTGACGCTGAATGTTGGGGTGCTGTTGCGTTTAAGTCCTGCTTGCAGTCTATGTGGCAGCTAGACTGGTGACTGGGAGTGGCTGCCAAGACCATATAACACTGGTCCTGAAAGACCCACATTGGCTCCCAGTACGTTTCTGAGCACAATGTGTTGGTGCTGACCTTTAAAGCCCTAAACAGCCTCAGCCCAGTATACCTGACGGAGCATCTCCACCCCCATCATTCAGCCCAGACACTGAGGTCCAGCTCCGAGGGCCTTCTGGCGGTTCCCTCACTGCAAGAAGCAAAGTTACAGGGAACCAGGCAGAGGGCCTTCTCGGTAGTGGCGCCCGCCCTGTGGAATGCCCTCCCATCAGATGTCAAGGAAATAAACAACTACCTGACTTTTAGAAGACATCTAAAAGGCAGCCCTGTTTAGGGAAGCTTTTAACGTTTGATGTTTTATCATGTTTTTAATATTCTGTTAGTAGCTGCCCAGAGTGGCTGGTGAGGCCCAGCCAGATGGGTGAGGTATAAGTCATAATTTTATTTTTATTTTTATTTTTCCATAGGCATCTGATTGGTCACTGAGAACAGGATGCTGGACTTGATGGGCCATTGATCTGATCCTTCACACTCATCTTATGTTCTCCCTGCCCCAACCTCCAACTGTATATCTGGACTTGATTTCAAACAACTAACATGGAAGATGAGCCTATTGCTGGGCTGGGTATGAAGGAACTAGATTTGTATGCTGTGCTGTCGTTTGATGTGGATGTATCTTTGAATCAGTCCTCCATCCATATTTAACTTAGCTTGGTACTTGTTTTCAAACCGAGATGCAGGGGACTTGCGTAGAAATCCTCCCACCCTCCTGCCACTGGCCTGAAGACTGAGAAACAGGGAAGAATAAGTATTAGAGAAAACAATTTCCCCTAGAAGTCCAAATCCGTTCTCCCTACCTAGGCTCATCCTCTGGCAGAATGAAGACGTATCTGAAAGGTTTAGAGTGTAGGATGTTCCATTGTGGCATGCCAAATACAGCTGCAGAAATATAACTGAAGGCACAGAGAAGGAAGGGGAAAGATGCCTTTTTTCATGGCGCGCTAACTCTTATTGACAACTTTATATAACAAGTTGACAGTCTGCTTATATACAGTATCCCACTTCTTCAGTCCTTCTCCTCCTAACACCTCCTTTTAAGTTTAAAAAAACAGGACTTGAAAAACATATAAAATGTGACAGAGAAGGACTCCTATTCTCCTGTTTGATTTTAGAAAGGAACAGGATTACAGCACTAACTGAGAGTTAGTCAGCGTCAAGCATGGCCCATCCATTAGGCTAGGTGAAGACAAATTTGCTTCACGTGGTGGATCCACCCCCTGTTGACATTTCTATTCCACCTTAAGGAGCAGACGTGTGGAACTGTTGCGTGTCACATGTCTGTTTACATTCCAGCACAGCGTGCTGGGAACTTCCGTTGTGCATAACTTTTGCTTTTGCCGTTCTCTCTGAGAAGACAAGAGAGAGAGATGACATGTTTCTTTGTCCTGATTTATGATTAATAAATCCGTAGTTATTGTATGCTTCCACAAGTCTCACGCCTATTCTGTGTGCACAGTTCACTCTGCTGATAGTGTGCCCTGGCTTGGAAGCCAGGGTCACTGATTTACGTCAGGCAGAGGTGATGGTCTGGAGCAGGATGGCTGGAAGGAGACAGCCCAGCCGGGGCTAGACAGTTGGCCTCCCGGCCCTCTGCATGCTGACCACCCCCCCCCCCACTGTAGTGCTGCCAGCCCTGCCAGGGCTTTGCCTGTGCCACCAACAAAGTCCCATTGTCCTCGCCACTGCTCCTGCATCATGGTGGCAGTGTGGGAACAGCTGCACATCAGCAAAGCGTGTCTCTGCCAATACTTGTTGACATGGTGCCCTCCAAATGTTCTGAACTACAACTTCCATCATCACCATTGGCCCCCCTGTAAAAATGCACACAGGTTTACAGCACAATCCTACACATCAGAAGTAATTCCCACTCTCTGAGTCACTTATAGGTAAGCTTTATTTTCCCACTTCTCTGTGTGCTTGATAGATTTACTGAAGGCTTTGACCTCTCATGCTGCATGAGTCAGCCCTCTCTGAGCAAAGGCCAAGACTGGGAGATATTTAACTCTTTTCTGGACTGCAGAAATGTTATGTATGCACTGAGTGATATTATCAGAAAGGGAGCTTCCCGCAGATCTAGGTATGTTTGCTCATTTGCCCATCTTTTCTTGCTTGTGCTGGACATAGAGGCAGAGGAATTATGTGGGGATCTTGAAGTCCCTTCCCTTAAACACTGGAAACTCTCCCAAGCATCCTCTCTGGCTTTGGACCTCCCCACATCCCATTGCTATTACTGTCAGGAGCTCAGCCTACACTCGAGTAGGACCCTGGCTGAGACACATGCCCGGCTGGCATGTTCTCTCCCTCCTGGTCGATCGTTCGGGAGCTTCATAAGCTTTCTTCAGCCCGAACATCACAGCGACCGATGCCAACAGACATCTGCACACTCAGGGATCCGCAGAGTCTTCGCAGCTTGTGTAACAGACCTCAGCAACTCAGCATTTTGGCTAATCTACTTTTATTTACATATAAAACATACACAGAGCACTGCAACATGGCTCCCTCTCTCTCTAGCATCAGACAGCAAAGAGAAAAAGAACAAAGGACAAGAGTCCCACTTCATGGAACACAGGAACACAAACATTCTGTCTATGTCACTTCCTACTCTGTGGAGTCAAAACATATACCGTCGTGTGATAGACAAAAATGACTGCAATCATGGAGCAGGAATTCTAACAATTACAGCAGCCTTGTTATCCTCCTTTGCATCTGGTTACCCTAATTTCATCCCTCTAATTCCTAGGCATGAGTTATATTTTTAGCCTCTGGAATCAGACACCTGTGGCCACGATAAAGGGCGTTGCAAGTCACTAGAGGTGAGGGAGAGCAGAAGCGGGGGGGGGGGAAGAGGGAGGAAATCAATGAATGCTGCTCTGAAGCGGACGATGCAATGTCAGTGAATGCAGAGGAGTTATCCAAGGACAGATGTGCCATGCCTCCACTCGTTTATATCAGCGGAGAGTGCTCATCACCCACAGCCCATTTTCTGGGCCCTTGAGGAAAATAGCAACTAGAAAATGGATCACATCTGATGCAGGAATGGGCAACCTTTTCCAGCTAAGGGCCGCACTCCCTTCTTTGCAATGTTGTAGGGGCCATGTGCCATAGTGGGAAGAGCCATAGTATAACAAGTTAATTTCTACACACACACACACAAAAGAGGGAGAGAGAGGGAGGGAGACAGACCCCCCCTCTCTATCCTCCATCAGGTAAGCAAGAGTCATTATCAGAGTTCAAGGGTATATTCCAGTTAGGCAAAAATTCTCAAGGAGGAATAAAGCCCAACACAAGAGACCCAGCTTCTGGGGAAGCTTATGCACACAGAAACATAATACATAGATGCCAGGGTTGGGGAAAACCATGTGCCATCAGGGTCATTGCCCCACATCTCCTGGATCCTGTAGAGCACTCTTCCTTGATATCAAATGTCAAGAGGCCTTTTGCTCCCTTCTATATTGGGGCTGCCTTGTGCAGCACACAAATCTCATTTGTTTCCTATTTATCCAAATGGGATAATCTAATACATTCCATGGAGGCTAAATTAGTGCTACATTGTGGTATATGTGTGTGTGTGTGTGTGTGTGTGTGTGTGTGTGTGTGTATATATATATATATATATATATATATATATATATATATATATATATATATTTAAACCACCACTTCTGCTTGTTCCTCAGAGTGACGGTAACTAATTAAAGACACTTTGACCAGATTAATAAATAACTAAAGAGAGAGATGTGATAGTTCTGCTTACATTACCAATCATTTCAAGCAAGAGGACAAATCCTGTTCTCTCTTTGCCAGGGTTGGCTCAGAGAAGAATGCAGTGTGTTTTATAATTCATGAATTACCATCGACCATAACATCCTTCTGCACCGTCTTGAGGGGCTGGGAGCTGGGGGCACTGTCATACAGTGGTTCCGCTCCTTCCTCCTGGGCCGTGTTCAGAAAGTGGTGGTGGGGGATGAGTGTTCAGACCCCTGGGCTCTCACTTGTGGGGTGCCTCAGGGTTCTGTCCTCTCCCCCATGCTTTTCAACATTTACATGCAGCCGCTGGGAGAGATCATCAGGAGGTTTGGGCTGGGTGTTCATCAGTATGCGGATGATACCCAGCTCTACCTCTCTTTTAAATCAGAACCAGTGAGGGCGGTGAAGGTCCTGTGTGAGTGTCTGGAGGCGGTTGGAGGATGGATGGCGGCTAACAGATTGAGGTTGAATCCTGACAAGACAGAAGTACTGTTTTTGGGGGACAGGAGGCGGGAGGGTGTGGAGGATTCCCTGGTCCTGAATGGGGTAACTGTGCCCCTGAAGGACCAGGTGCGCAGCCTGGGAGTCATTTTGGACTCACAGCTGTCCATGGAGGCACAGGTCAAATCTGTGTCCAGGGCAGCTGTTTACCAGCTCCATCTGGTACGTAGGCTGAGACCCTATCTGCCTGCGGACTGTCTCGCCAGAGTGGTACATGCTCTGGTTATCTCCTGCTTGGATCACTGCAATGCGCTCTACGTGGGCCTACCTTTGAAGGTGACTCAGAAACTACAACTAATCCAGAATGCAGCAGCTAGACTGGTGACTGGGGGCGGCCGCCGAGACCATATAACACCGGTCTTGAAAGACCTACATTGGCTCCCAGTACGTTTCCGAGCACAATTCAAAGTGTTGGTGCTGACCTTTAAAGCCCTAAACGGCCTCGGTCCAGTATACCTGAAGGAGCGTCTCCACCCCCATCATTCTGCCCGGACGCTGAGGTCCAGCGCCGAGGGCCTTCTGGCGGTTCCCTCATTGCGAGAAGCAAAGCTACAGGGAACCAGGCAGAGGGCCTTCTCGGTAGTGGCGCCCGCCCTGTGGAACGCCCTTCCAGCTGATGTCAAAGAGATAAACAACTACCTGACATTCAGAAGACATCTTAAGGCAGCCCTGTTCAGGGAAGTTTTTAACGTGTGATATTTTACTGTATTTTTGGTTTTTATGGAAGCCGCCCAGAGTGGCTGGGGAGGCCCAGCCAGATGGGCGGGGTATAAATAATAAATTATTATTATTATTATTATTATTATTATTATTATTATTATTATGAATTGTAAGAAGGCATCACTGAGTTTCTTTCCATATCTTGCTTGACTCTGGAATATTGCAACAGAACAGCACTTCTATGCCCTAAACACAGCAACTGCAGCCTTAGCCAATCTGAGTTCTCCTCGTTGTGTTACCTTGCTGCAGAAGCTCAAGACTACGGGTGACACAGGTGCAAAAGCAGTGTGAATTTGAAGCATGCCAGGATAGGGATCAGTGGACCCCTACTAAGAGGCAGAGAGACAGTTTTTTTCAAGCAGCTGATTTTGCGTGGCATGAGAAGGCAGTAAGTGGACAGTAATTTATGATTCTGGTAATTTTTTTTCCCATCAGGGAGATGTCTTTGTGGGATTTTCTGCCTCAAGGCACCAAAATAACATGACTAGCCTCAGGTACTAGTTGACATGTAATGCGAGGTGAGGGTGGCGTGGGGACACATTAGCTGCTCTGCCTCTGGCAGTCAAAAGTCTTGAGCTGGCTTTGAGGGAGGCTTAGGATAGTGACATACAATCAGGCCTAAATTTAGTCCAGAATGGCATTGATACGTACTTGAGGCTTGACTTGCAGTTAAGGTTTGTGCAAATTTGTGAACTTCAGTTTTTCTCAGTTTCTTTCCCCTTCCTATGTTCTGGTCTCTGCATTTCCACATCACTTGTCATTTTTAAAAAAGCTATCATGAAAATTCATCAACGTTCTGGTGTGAATTTCTCGCAGCGTACACATTTTTTGCAAACCGATTTCCTTGAATATAATGCATTCCTGTACATTCCTATCACCGATAATATGCCCTTTAATGCACACTTTACATTAATGTTTATGCATTTTGTACACCTTACAAAAGTTTCAAAGTTCAGAGGAGTGCAAAATTCAAAGGATGGCTGTGTTATGGTTTGCGTATGGTTTCAGAAAGGGAAAATTACCAGTAAGTAGTTTTACCTTTCAGTGCATTGGGGAATCAAATTTGTTCCTTATCCCTACTTGTAGCACACATGGGGGGGGGGAGATTTGCCTAACTTCCCTCTAGATGTGATAAGCTACAGGAAGGTTGTCTCCTCTTAGGGCTGAAGAAGGCGTGTAAGATTGCTTTGTGCTTTGCGGGGAGCTCCTTGGTAGAAAGGCGCAGGTGTCTTTTTTAGCATAAATTACACCTTTAGTCCCTTGGTCCTCTGTACCAGCTCCATAAAAACCATCGGCATGATTCACTGCTGAATACCTCCTCTGACAGTCAACGAAGGCCTTTGGGAGGAGAAAGTAAACAGGTCTAAAATATTGTAGGTGTTTCTCTCTCCTTTAGTCAGTTGCTTCTCCTCCTTCAGCTTACTTCTTTTTTATCTGTTTGAGGGAAAGGCATCTTTGCCACCCAAGAACCCCAACCCTGGCATTATTTTTTCATGAGGTCCACAGCTCCAACTTTGGATAATAAAAATGTAGCACTTTCTGAAGAAATGTGGCTTTCATTACAGGGCTCTGAGGAGACTTGAGTAAATAAAAAGGAGGCCAAAGTGCTACAGTGAAGTAAGGTGGTGGTGTTTTGTTTGCTGGGCATGTAAAAGAAATATAACTGTGGAGACAGCACAATGGGAAGAAAGGCATCAAATGAAGATGACAGAGGTGACCCCAGCTACTGCTTTCTCAGAGGACATCTCATCCTCCAGGAGGTAGTGATGGCCATCAACTTGGATGGCATTAAGAGAGGATTAGACAAATTCATGGAGGGTAAGACCATCAGTGGTTACCAGGGTATGTTCTCCCTCTACTGCTGGAGGCGGTATGCTTCTGTGAAATCATCATCATCATCCTCCATCTGATTGGTTTGCCACAACAACTTTGAGTAGGTTTCAATAGACTGTAAAAAACACAGCAAAACACCTAACATTAAAAACTTCCTGATACAGGGCTGCCTTCAGATGTCTTTAGAAAGTTGTATAATTGTTTATCTCTTTGACATTTGACAGGAGGGCATTCCACAGGGTGGGCCAAGAAGGCCCTCTGTCTGGTTCCCTGTAATTTTCGCTTCTCACAGTGAGGGTGTGCTGGGCTTGGGTCCAGGACCAGTCCAGAATCCGGAGGTTCCGCTAGGAGTTAGTCTGACAGGGCCAAGGCAGGATATGAGGCAGGAAACCAGGCAAGGACAGGTATAGGATCTCAGGCAGGATCTGGCATACAGCAATGTTGCTCCCGCAACCTGGGGCGGGTTCCGTCAGCCTTTTATCTTTGTTGGGGTAACGGCCGGTCCTGATCCCCCGGTGACTCACTTCCCTGTCTTGCCCAAAGGTGAGCACTCCTCCTGCGAGTACTCAGGTCTCTCCTTCTCTCAGACCTTAGTCTCTGCAGCTCGGGAGACGTCGGTGGGTTACTAGAGCCAGGGGCCGCCTCAGCCTCCCCTGACCAAACCGGTAGTGGAGCAGCTGTAAGTGATGACCCAGCTGAAGGCAACGAGGTAATCCCCGCATCTGGAGCCAGGGCAGGCTCAGGACCCTGACTCGGCCCAGCTAGTGTTTGTTGCAGGGGAACCTGTGCAGACTGGGGCTCTTCAGGAGCAAGCTCCAGACTTGGTTCTTCAGGAGCAAGCTCCAGAGAAGCGGACACGGAGCAATGGATCCAAACTACAAGAAAGAAGATTCCACCTAAACATTAGGAAGAACTTCCTGACAGTAAGAGCTGTTCGACAGTGGAATTTGCTGCCAAGGAGTGTGGTGGAGTCTCCTTCTTTGGAGGTCTTTAAGCAGAGGCTTGACAACCATATGTCAGGAGTGCTCTGATGGTGTTTCCTGCTTGGCAGGGGGTTGGACTCGATGGCCCTTGTGGTCTCTTCCAACTCTATGATTCTATGATTCTATGGTTCAGATGATTCCTGAGGAAAAGGATCCAGTGCAGACTGAGACTCCTCTGGTTCCGAGTCTGAGCCCAAGTCCCAGGCCATCACAGAGGGAACCACCAGAAGGGTGGAATATTTTAGCCACCTCAAGGGGGTGGTGATGAGGCCCTGTGCTGATAACATTGTCACCAACTAGCTTTCATGGCTTCCAAGTACATACACTCAGATGGTGGACTGCCTCTAACAGCTTAGCCATCATGCCTAGTAGCCATGATAACTTTATCCTTAAAAAAACAAAGAACAAACAAACCCAGGTTGGTGGCCATCGCTACCTCTTCCGAGAATGACTTCCATATTTTCAACTAGGAGCTTTGTGAAGATGAACTTTGTTGCCTCTCCTGAATTTTCCAATGTTCAGCTTCATTGAATGCCCCCTGGTTCTAGGATTGGGGAAATACCTTCCCCAAATTTTAACTACAGTACATCCCTGGCAGTTAAGGAGCAGGAGAGCACAGAGTAGGGCATGAACAGGATCATCATTTCTTGTGAGGAAAATAGGATACAAGAAGCAAAAAATATGAGAAATAATCTGTTAGGGACTGGATGGCACGATGACGGCCTTTCACAGTGTTTATTTGTGCACACAGGTAATTTAAAAATGGGAGAGAGCAAGAGGCATGTGTAGCAATGAAAGCTGAGGGGCAAGAACAAATGGAGTTTTCCCAGGATAACTTAATTATTGTCCTCAGTGGAGAATGCAACTTTACCCTCCGAAAGCTGCAGGCGGTTTGTCACATAACAACATTAGTAGCATGAATTTCAAATCAACCACGAGGAGTCAAAGGCTTTGGGCTGGCTTGGGTACATACTTATATCCAGTGACAGAATCACTTCAGAACCTGAGGCTAGAATAAACCTGGAGATAATACAATGTTTTCTAATGAGAATGCGGGGAATCATATTTAAAATGTGTCATTCAAGAGGATGTGCTGTGTGGCGCCTTTTATGCTCCTGCCAGTCTGGCTATGCCTGCACTCACTCTTCAATAACAGCTCAGAAATGGGTTTGGGGGTGATTTCGCTGGAGGTTTCATTTCCAAAAATGAACTTACTGATGCATTGTGTACTCTTTCATAAGAGGTGGCTGAAATGGGAAGACAGGCAGACAGCGTTGTATGAAAGGGAAAGACAATAGCTTTCTCAGTTGGATGAATAACCAGGGTATTTTTTTTTAAAAAAAGAATTCATATCCCCTCCCCTTTGCATTTATTATTATTATTATTATTATTATTATTATTATTCCCTTCATCTGAGGATCTCAGGACACTTTACAGTATAAAAAACAAAAAAACCCCACATAACATAATAACAAACAAAACAACATCCGCTCCGCGTTTAAAAGGCCATAGATTGTTTACATACCCTGCAACATTTATCTGATGAAAATAGGGACTTCCCATTCCATAATAATAATTTATACCCCAAACATCTTACTGGGTTACCACAGCCACTCTGGGCAGCTTCCAACACATATAAAAACATAATAAAACAAGCATTAAAAAGCTTCCTTATATAGGGCTGCCTTCAGACTGCTCGGGTGTCAGATAACACCATACCCTCCAACATTTCTCAAATGAAAATAGGAGGGGCTTTCTCTGCAGTCAACAATGTGACTTGATCAGAACGTTATGGGAAATGCCTTTTACGCTCTGCACAAAGTGCAACTTTGCGTCACACCTCCTTGCAAGGTATGCTCAAGTTTCATACGTATTTGTAACATAAAAAGCCTTGCTTAATCTGGCCCATTGAGTCCAGCATCTGTTCTCACAGTGGCCAAACAGATTCTAAGCCCACAAGCTGGACCTGAACACAAGAGCACTCTACCCTCTGTGGAGGTGCAGAATAGTCAACATGGTTAGTAGCCATCGATAGACTCCTCCTTCCTGAATGTATCTAATCCTCTTTTAATTGCCAAATCAGTGGCCTTTGCTGCCTCCTGTGGCAAAGAGTTCTATAGTTTAAGTATGCACTCCCCTACCAGAGACTGGGTTCGGTATAAAATATATATGGGGTGAAGTACTTTTTAAAATCTGTCCTAAATCTTTAGCCCAATGCAGCCTATCTAACACATCAGGCAAACACTATCTCTCGAATGTTATTACTCAGTGCCAGAATATAGAAAACCCTTTCTGGCTTCTGCCCAGTATACGTTTGAGCTACAGGGTAGTCTCAGAGTGCGATGTATGAAGTCTATTTTCTCCTTCCTACAATCTCAGTTGACATTGTTATTGCTGATCCCATTTTTATATATCGAGCGAGGTAGGCGACTAGTAAATCTTGAAAATCACTTGTTACCAAAACAAATGAAGATCCCCAGGTAGGGATGCCTGATCCTTTGATGCATTCTCCATCAGCTGCTGTTATGAGCAGGTTGACATATATCTTTAGCAGCTTCCCCCCACTTCATCTCACGTTTTCAACACATGCTAGATTTTTATTTCTGACAAACATTTGCAAGCTTGATACGTAGCCAAAGGTTTGACTGCTGTTTTCTATTTTATTTTTTAAAAAATACCATTTCCCCCAGGGCTCTCCTCACACTGGCTTGGGTATTTTCTGATTCCTGATTCCCTCTAGATTGGGAAAAATCAGAAAAGTTCCTCTCATGGCACTCTCCAGATATCCATTGCCCTCCTTCCCCCAAGTCATCTCCAGCAACACCCAGTTGCTCCAAACACACTTCTCTTTTCCTTCCCCATTTAAGTGCACGCTGGATTTTCCCAGGGTTCTCCATTTTTTATTCTTGGACTCGACACTAGGTGCCTTCAGATGTCAGTGTGCCAAAACCTGTCACCCAGTTTCAACAACAACAACATGCCCATGAAAAGGACATTTGTTTCAATGCCTTATTCACAGGATACTCTATATCTATATCATCTATATCTATATCTATATCTATATCTATATCTATATCTATAGCTATCTATATCTATATCATCTATCTCAGAATTTCAGTGACTGCAGGGATGCACTTCATCTTATCAATGTGCAGTGGCTGAGCTTGGACCATGTGGTTTTTCATTCCATCAAATGTTGTTCCAGCAGCTGCCCCGGTTTCCTGATAATGCAAGAATCACAGCTCATTGAACCACAGGAAGCTGGGGAAGTTAACTACTGATTGCCTGAGATTAGTGGAGTTTCTGATGTTTGCTTTAAGGGAAATCCTTGCTTTTATCGTCTTTTTTAAAAATTCACACCTGCTTTCTTTAAATGTAAAAATACTTTTTTTCTTCTTTTTTTGCAACAGCACAGTTGTCAAGAGCATGGTGTGCAGCCTCCTCGGTTTCCTGTGATTACAGGGAAACCTGAACTTTGTACATAAGGGAATGAGGTCCTCAGTCTGCAGAATAAATGAGAGGATGTTTGCCAAAACCCCTCGGCTAACTGGAAAATAAGATGAGTGCAACAAAAACCCTGCACCGCAGGCATGAGAATTTCGCTAACATTTTCTTTCCCCTTTGATAATTTTTGAATTAATTGAGAAGGACCGTAGGGATGGAGAAAGAAAATCCCAGCATTGCACAAGTAGAAGGCGGTGTGAGAAAAGGGCCTGGGTTTTCTAAATTCTGCAAATATCAGAAATGACGAGCAGAATCCGAAACCAGGGAAAAGAAGCGGCGGAAGAAGAATGGAAAAAGTTTAAGGACTATTTAAAGAAATATTACAAAATTAATGACAGTTAGAATGATGTTGGACTAAAGTAAATGGTTACTATTAGTAATGGTTAAGACAAGGAGAATAAGGATGATTAGCTTAAATTTATAGCAAAATAAGGGAAGATTTGCTGAACAATTGATTAGAATTTGGAATACAGAAACGGGAGGCATGAGGAAGTCGAAGAAGAAAGGTTTAAGAAATTAGGACATGAAATGGTACTTGTTTTTTGTTTTGTTTTTGTCTTCTGTTTGTTTATGTATGTTTTGTTTGTATGAATATAAAAATTGTTTAATAAAAATATTATAAAAAAAAAAAAATTCTGCAAATATCAGTCCCTGTCTCACAAAGTTAAGCCTTCATTCAGGAATGGTAGCACAGAGAACGATGGCGAAATGTTGCAGGAGGAGGAGGAGGAGTTTACATCAAAAGTCATTGATAACTGATGTGGAATATGGGGCAGGGGGTACAGCTTCCCTGCATCCCTGATGCTGCTGGGGTATAACCGTCCAACTTCATGTCGGTGACGTAATTACTTCTCCCGCCCTCAGTTGGCAGAAGGTAGGAGAAGATTGAAGTTCCATCTGTTTCCATGCATCAGCTGTTTGCTGCTCCAGGCAAGGGGCAGGCTGTTGCTAATTTTAGTTCACTTCTTTTCTCTCTCTCTCTCTCTTTTTTGCTCAGCTCCATTTGCCTGTGTGATTCACCTAGTTCTTGTCATTAGTAAATTCAATTATTTCAGCTTTGCTGAGCTGTATGCATGACATTCCCCTGCACACAAGGGACCAGCTAGGAATCACAGCTGCTTATTACAATGTCATGTTAACGGAAAAGCGTGTTGGTGTCTGTGGGTTATTTCTATTGCATCGCGGACATACATGGCATTATATGACGAAAGGAACCGTGCCAAGCAAATAAATCACTGCTTTGTATTGCACAGGTGGAGATAATATGACAAACGATGGTCAAACAGCTGCACATTTTACTTCCAAAGGCAGTCACATGGAAGAAGGGACAAGCTTGTTTTCTCCTGATCTGAAGGGTAGTACTTGGACCAATGGCTTCAATTTACGAGAAAGGAGATTCTGATCAAACATCAGGAAGAACTAAGAGCTGTTTGACAGTGGAACAATTGGGAAGGTAGTAAACCCTCCTTCCTTGGAGTTTTTAAGCAGAGGTTGGATGGCCATCTAAATTTTCTCAGCCAAGTATACCTGAAGGAGCATCTCCACCCCCATTGTTCTGCCCAGACACTGAAGTTCAGCTCCGAGGGCCTTCTGGTGGTTCCCTCCCTACGAGAAGCAAAGCTACAGGGAACCAGGCAGAGGGCCTTATTGGTAGTGGCACCTGCCCTGTGGAACGCTCTCCCATCAGATGTCAAAGGAATAAACAACTATCTGACATTTAGAAGACATCTGAAGGCAGCCCTGTTCAAGGAAGCTTTTAATGTTTTTTTTTTAATCTCCTGTTGAAAGCTGCCCAGAGTGGCTGGGGAAACCCAGCCAGATGGGCAGAGTATAAGTAATAAATTATTATTATTATTATTATTATTATTATTATTATTATTATTATTACCGTATTTTTCGCCCTATAGGACGCACTTTTTCCCCTCCAAAAATGAAGGGGAAATCTGTGTGCGTCCTATGGGGCGAATACAGGCTTTCGCTGAAGCTTGAAGAGCGAGCGGGGTCGGTGCGCACCGACCCCTCTTGCTCTCCAGGCTTCAGGAAGCTATCCGCAAGCCTGGGGAGCCTGCGGGAGTTCCTGCAGGGCTCCCTAGGCTGCGGATAGCAGCCTGCCACCCGGTGCGTGGGGCGCCCTGAAGCAGAGCGCCCCTCGTGCCCGGCAGACATCCGCAGCGTGGGGAGCCCTGCGGGAACTCCTGCAGGGCTCCCCACGCTGTGGATAGCAGCCTGCCGCCCGGCGCGCCGGGTGCCCTGAAGCAGAGCGCCCCTTACGCCGGGCAGACATCGGCCAGCCCCACAAGCTCGGGGGACAGCGGGGAGGTGCAGCGCCACCACCCCGCTGTTCCTCAACCTGCTTTGGAGGCAGGCGCTGGGGAGAAGTGCGCTTCTCCCCAGCCCCACAAGCTCGGGGGACAGCGGGGAGGTGGAGCGCCACCATACTGCTGTTCCCCGACCTGGTTTTGGGGGGGGGGAAATAAAGGAAATTTCCCCCCCTTTATTTCCCCCCCAAAAAACTAGGTGCGTCCTATGGGACGAAAAATACGGTATTATTATTATTATCTCACATGGATGCTTTAGCTGAGATTCCTGCATTGCAGTGGGTTGGACTAGATGACCCTTGGGGTCCCTTCCAACTCTACAATTTGACCCATGAGCCTCCCCAGGCCACACCTCCTTTCCCTAGGCCACACCCCTCACCACCCCTACTTTGCAGCCTCCTTGAGTGTTTTACCCTAGGTGGAAGGCGTCTTTGACCTCTGATAATGTCTCTCTGTTGGCTGGATGGAGGATAGCGTGTGTGTATGTGCAAAATTTGCCCTATACGGCCTAGGACCCTCGTACCTACGGGACCGCCTCTCCTGGTATGCCCCACAGAGAAACTTACGGTCTTCAAATAAAAACATCTTGAAGGTCCCAGGCCACAGAGAAGTTAGGCTGGCCTCAACTAGAGCCAGGGCTTTTTTGGCTGTGGCTCCGACCTGGTGGAAGACTCTGTCACAAGAGACTAGGGCCCTGCGGGACTTGACATCTTTCCGCAGGGCCTGCAAGACAGAGCTGTTCCGCCAGGCCTTTGGCCAGGGCACAGCCTGACTCCCTCCCTCGGCAATCTTCGCGGAGCTCTGGCCCAATGGTGGCCAGTGGCTTGAATTTTATTAATTTTATAATGAATGATTTTAGAGTGTTGTTTGTGTTGTACTTTTGTATTGTTTTATTGTTGTTAGCCACCCTGAGCCCGGCTTCGGCTGGGGAGGGCGGGATATAAATAAAATTTATTATTATTATTATTATTATTACTGTACCAAAGTAAATTTTACATTTCTTTTCCTGCCCACTTTTGTCTCTGCCCCACCCATCGCTGGCATGTGGCCCCCAGAAGTTTGTACATAAGGAGATGAGATCCTCAGCCTGGAAAGCGTTCCCAGCCCCTTTTATAGATCTATGACTGCAGTAAGTTCTTGGCAGATCAGAGCTTTGAACCGGGGACTCCCTAGTCACAGGCTGTTTACATTAATTCACAGTTCCATCCCCAGTAGAAAAGATGCTCTTCTAGGGCTCTGGGGCTGTTTGCTGCCATCTATGTTTCTTTCACCTTCTGGAACAGCAAGAGTAAAATCTTGGCCTTTGGGATGCAATGGAGATGGATACTTTGGATGAAAATGTTCCAGGTTTTTTCATGCATGCACACCACGGCTTGCAAAATATTTTCTAGTTTCAGCTTGGACTGTTGAGTGGTGGGGTGTGTGTTTTTTTTGGGGGGGGGAGGGATGACCCTATTAGGCCATGAATTGCCCTGCTCGTAGACTCTGATATCTCCCCAGGTGATAAAACTCCAGCAGGGAAAATATTTTTGGAATGCAGGGAAATCTGTAACTGGAGGACAACTAGCTGCAAGGCTAGCCTTTTCCAGCTGCCTTGAGAATCCGCTTTTCTCTAGCATTACAGCTCAGGAAAGAAATGCTAAATATAATCTGATTCATCTTACATGCTAGGTTGTCAGATTCTGCTTGTCTTGAGGGATGTATGTTCTGGTTCATCATTTTCCCTTTCTCTCTTCAGCCCGTAGTACTCCTCAGAGGGCAGTTTTAAAAAATGAATAAATCTATATCTGTAAGGTTCTGGATGTGTTAGAAATCTGGATATGCTATAAAGCAGGTTGGCTAACCAGTGGCCTCCCCTGTATTGTTGAATGGATTCTAGCTTCCTCCAGCCCCAGCCAGGATTGACAGTGGTAGGGGGCAATGTGGACTGAAGCCCCACAACAACAGGAGGGCCACAGGTTCCCTACCCCTGCGGTTGTCAGGTGTTGTCAGGGTTGAGCAACTCCCATAGCCAGTTGCCAGGAACATACAAGACAAGGAAAAGTTCTTACCACCTGTTCTTTTTTTTTAATGTTTACAATTTTTATTTTTTTACCAACAACCAAAAACAAACAGTGAAACGCAACAGGCGGCTGATACATTGGGTATACATAATCAATAATAACATATTCAAATCAACCATATGTACAATTTTATATACATTAACACTGCTCCATCCACAAGGTTTATTTAACTTTTAACATTTTAATTGCCCCAAATTGTTCAAACCTACCCAAATAATTCAACCCTCCTTTTTCTCACTGACCTTAAACCCTTTCATTCTGTGTATCTTCACAGTTAGATATTCTAAAATTATAATATTATTCAGTTTTTTCCTCCATTGGTTCTGCATTTTCCCCATTACTCGCTATAACCTGGCTGGCTGCCGTTACCATCAATTTTAGCCATTTACATCCTCTTTTGTTTTTAACTTTTTAACTTGGTGCTACTCAGACTAATAAGAACTATTAATTTAGATATCCCCACCTTCCTACCCACAATTCTCGATATTTCTATACCAATCTGTTTCCAAAATTCATTAACTAACGGATAATCCCACCACATATGACTGTACGTTCCCATCACTCCACATTTCCTCCGACAATTCTTACTTCCAGATTTTGTAATATGATATAACCTTACAGGTGTATAATACCATTTTTGTACCAACTTCAACCCCTGTTCCTGGATTATCCTAGAGGTTGCAACAAAGGGTGGTTGCTGAAAGATTCTTTCCCATTCTTCATCTAAAATCTGTTACCACCTGCTTTTTATTCAATATTTACAAAGAGAAGCTTGGAACACAGCCTCTTGGGATAATGGCGTTGTCCCGAGTGAATCTCCACCTCAACCCCCATCTCTCCCATTCCCTCATTCGTCATGCTCATCACCTCTATGGGCCCTCTGCCTTTAAGCTCTTTGCTCTCCTCCTTTCAAGGCTCGCCGGGTTCTGGGAGTGGTTGGTTCTGGAATTCTTTCTAATGACACTGTGTCCATCAGCTGTCTTCCCCCTGGTTCTCCCTCTCCCTCTTCCTCCTCTGCCATTATTTCCCAACTTTCCCTTCATCTGCTTCTGAGCAGTGACCTCCCTCAAACCCCTGTTGTAATTCTGAACTGTCTTCTCCTTCTCTGAAAGTGTCAGGCTGGGGAGGTTGTCTCCACCATTTCTCCTCTGCCCAGTCCCTGACAGCTGTACAGGTTAAGGTTCAAATCTTCATAACAATACATGCCAAGAGCTAGTAATTATTCCATTAAAAATAGTGACGAGTAAGCTCTTCCTGGGCCTAGCAACCCAACCTTGCTGTCCTTACTCGAAACTTGAACTGATAAGAACAAGCAGCTGGATTTTTATAGTTCTTTATAGGAGAACAGCTCAGTCACATTAGCTTCGAATGTGTAATTGATATACGACAAACTTCTCACTAATTAACTGTCTAAGCAAACTACTACAGAAGATTTGTGAAAGTGGAACAGACTCCCTTGGAAGGTGGTGGACTGTCCTTCCTTGGGGTTAATAATAATAATAATAATAATAATAATAATAATAATAATAATAATAATTTATTATTTATACCTTGCCCATCTGGCTGGGTTTCCACTACCGAGAAGGCCCTCTGCCTGGTTCCCTGTATCTTGGCTTCTCGCAGCGAGGGAACCGCCAGAAGGCTCTTGGAGTTGGACCTCAGTGTCCGGGCTGAACGATGGGGACGGAGATGCTCCTTCAGGTATACTGGACTGAGGCCATTTTATAGCAGTGATTGTATGGCCATCTGTCATGGGTGCTGCATTGGACTAGATGACCCTTGGGGTCCCATTCAACTCTACAAATCTATGATTCTATATGCATATTCCCGTAGTATGTGCATTTTTGTAAATATTACGTGGCTAGAGAACAGCACTGCAAAATCTAGAGAAAGACAAATTTTGAAGGATGGCTGTTCTGGAAAGTGTGAATTAGGAAAGCTGTTTAAATCTGACCTGAATCAAATCCCACCACCTCTATTTCCTTATGGAGGAAGATTTTTCAGTGGGACTGCTTCCTGAAGGGGTTGCATAATCCAAATCTATGTTGTTCATTGCCTTTGGCTAGAATTACCCCTTGTTTTCACTTAAAAGCAAAATTTTGTGGTAAAATTGGATGTACAGAGGGTGTCAAAAGGAGTTTGGGGGGGAGTCAATACATCCAGCAACTTCCCTCAAAGGAAAAGCCAACTATGACCTGCAAGAGTGAAAGAGTTGAAGCACATTAAGCAAGCAGTATGTGCAGGCTCATCCTTCCCTTCCACAGCAGTGTACATTTTAATGACTGAGTCTTCCACTGCTATGTGGAGAATTGCCATTGATCTTTAGATAGGCTGTCATTCTGCAGGGTGTGCTGTTAGCATTCCTCATCATTAAATCTCCTCTCAACCATTCTGGAGAACTGCAGTGTCAAACCATCCTTGCTTGAGAATATTGCTCAGGCCTAGCATACAGAAGCACTGAACATTACCTTGTCAATCAGCTGAATGGTTTTCAGTGTGCCCATTGCTCTGGTGGAGCAGCTGTTGACCTGGTCAGTGCCTTGATGAGAGATCACTGAGCATCCTATGTAAGTTGCTCTGGAAGGTCCAATGGACGAGCAGGACATAAGTAATTACAGGAGCCAAAGCAGGGCAATGTGTGTGTGTGTGTGTGTGTGTGTGTGTGTGTGTGTGTGTTGAAGGGTACTGTCTTTCCCACCCCCAAGTTGGCCATACAGATGGGCACAGTTTACTTGGAGGTCACGGTTGCAACGCCATCTTTATTTTCTTAAAATGCAATGCACCCAAAGTTCTGTTTCCATCACAATCTGCATGAAAAACTTGGATGCCACCACAAAAATGTGTGACATCTCTTGTGTGTGTTATCTCCTTGGCACCAGAACAATTGTAGTCCATGAGGGAACTAGAGCCCCACCCCCCAATTCCTGATGATCCTTGTCATCCACAAAATACTTCCCAGCCAGCCCACCACTCTTCGAAACGGAAGACTTATACGAACTCACAACATATGAACAACTTGCATATAAATGCAGACTTGCCATGGGCAAATTCAGTGGTATTTGGAATCCATTCTTACAAATACCCTAATAAGTTAAGAGCTGGTGAAGTACAATAACGACCTTGTAAAATATACCGTTTTGGTTTTTTCCACTCCCCCCTTTGTTTTCCCTTCTGCACGGGTTCTGTTAAGGTGCTGGTTTTGACCTTTAAAGCCCTATGCTGTAGCACCCTGCTTGTGGTTAACGCTTAGCTGGAATGAAATATTCAATGCAGCAATAGAGAAATTAAAATAATAATTTATTTGTCAGACAAATAAATGATAGGCACAGTGGTATATGGTTACCAAAGCTCTGCCCACTCCAGCCCTGATGGTCAGCACTTATATTTCCTCAGCCCAGCCCCCTTGCTCCTCCTTTGGCTGCCTCTGTCCAATCAGCCTGGTTGAAATTCCTATTGGCTGTTTGCTAGAACCAATCATAAAAGATACACCCATTTCCTATTACCTTTTATGGGAGACAAAGAGCTATATTTCCTTCTATCCATAAATGGCAGACAAGTAGCCATATATCTTACATTTGCCTCGACAAGGCACCTTAATTACCAGATCACCTTTTGCCCCTTTCCCCTCCATTCCAAAACAGATGGCTGAAACAGATGGCTCATGGTCTTACATTTTGTCTAAACAAAGATCTTGGGTTCACATTCTCACACACCATCAATGAAATAAGAATCTAACATAAGAATCTAACATTTCTTACTTTCTAAATCCTTTGCATAATTACATTTAAGCCAACAAATCTCATACATTAACATAGATAGCTTTTTAGAAGAAAAGGCCTTTGCAAAGTAAAAAAGGAACTCAGTAAAAACAGTTTCAAAAGAAACCTCTTCAGTTTACACCCTCCTTTCCCGGCCAGCTGCTTTTCCCATTAGCTCTTTTTTAAAAAAGATATTTATTAAAGTTTCCATTTTTTTATACAAACAAAAAACAAACAAAGATATTAAAAACAAACATATAGTTCATAAAACATACTTTTCAATAACAAATTTCTCTGACCTCCTCATACCTCCCCTTCTTGTATTCCATTTCAAATTATTTGTTCAGCAAATCCTTAACTTAAAGCATTACAGCTTATAATATCACCTTATTTTCTATCCAAACCCTTTTTTTCATCTATGTTCCTTTATATCATTACAGCTAGAAACCACTCAATTTCAATCCAACATCATTCAGCATTCCTTAATTTTACAATATTTCTGTAAGTAGTCCTTAATTTTTTTCCAATCTTCTTCTGCCGACTCTTCTCCCTGGTCACGGATTCTGCTCGTCATTTCTGCCAATCCCATACAGTCAATCAGTTTCATCTGCCATTCTTCCAGAGTGGGTAGATCTTGCGTCTTCCAATACTTTGCGATGAGTATTCTTGCTGCTGTTGTAGCATACATGAAAAAAGTTCTGTCCTTCTTTGGCACCACTTGGCCGGCCATGCCCAAGAGAAAGGCCTCTGGTTTCTTCAAGAAGGTATATTTAAATACCTTTTTCAATTCATTATATATCATTTCCCAGAAAGCCTTAATCCTGGGGCACGTCCACCAAAGGTGAAAGAATGTACCTTCATTTTCCTTACATTTCCAACATTTATTGTCGGGCAAATGGTAGATTTTTGCAAGCTTGACTGGGGTCATGTACCACCTGTATATCATTTTCATAATATTCTCTCTTAAGGCATTACATGCCGTGAATTTAATCCCGGTGGTCCACAACTGTTCCCAGTCAGCAAACATAATATTGTGTCCAACGTCTTGTGCCCATTTAATCATAGCAGATTTAACCGTCTCATCCTGGGTATTCCATTTCAGCAGCAAGTTATACATTTTTGACAAAGTCTTAGTTTTGGATTCTAACAATTCTGTTTCCAATTTAGATTTTTCCACCTGGAAACCAACCTTCTTATCCGAATTGTAAACCTCCATTATCTGGTAATAATGAAGCCAATCTCGCACTTTATCTTTCAATTTCTCAAAACTCTGCAATTTCAGTCTGTCCCCTTCTTGTTCTAAAATTTCCCAGTATTTTGGCCATGTGGCCTCCATGTTATGTTTTTTCTGAGCCTTAGCCTCCATTGGTGACAACCACCTTGGAGTTTTATTTTCCAATAAATCCTTATATCTAATCCAAACATTAAACAGTGCTCTCCTGACAATATGGTTTTTGAAAGCTTTGTGTGCTTTAACCTTGTCGTACCACAGATATGCATGCCACCCAAATACATTGTTAAAACCTTCTAGATCCAAAATGTCTGTATTCTCAAGAAGCAGCCAGTCTTTCAACCAGCAAAATGCTGCTGATTCATAATAAAGTTGGAAGTCTGGCAGGGCAAATCCACCTCTTTCCTTTACATCAGTTAATATCTTAAATTTTATTCTAGGCTTCTTGCCCTGCCAGACAAATTTAGAAATGTCTTTCTGCCACTTCTTGAAACAGTCCATTTTGTCCAAAATTTGCAATGTTTGAAACAAAAACAACATTCTAGGCAGTACAGTCATCTTTATAGCTGCAATTCGACCCAACAAGGAAAGCTTCAAATTTGACCAAATTTCTAAATCTTTTTTCACTTCAGCCCAACATTTTTCATAATTATCTTTAAACAAATTCCCATTTTTAGCTGTCATGTTAATCCCCAAGTATTTCACTTTCTTAACCACAGTCAGTCCTGTTTCATTCTGAAACTTCTCTCTTTCAATCGGTGTTAAATTTTTCTCAAGAACCTTAGTTTTTAACCTTTTCCCATTAGCTCTTGCCCTTTAACCTTAGGAAAATGTGGCTAAAGTCTGATGGGAGGCACATGGTATTATTTTCTGTTAAACAATAAATCTTACTATTTACCAACTCTTAATTAGTGTTTTTGCAGCTTGATTGTATTCTGTAATATGTAGGGTCAGTGTAACCTTTGCTCCCAGCCTGTATTTCCCTTTTATGACTTTGAGAAACCTGTCTCCTGCTTCTGCTATAAATCAGGGGGGCCCCGTTCAGGAAGATAAACATCTGCCAAAGTACTTAGCCAGCTGGTTTTCTGCCTGGCATGAAACATTTGCAAATCTTTAAGCTCATTTTAAAATACAGGCCTTGATCAGATGCCTCAATGCGGCCTAGGACCCATGTACCTACGGGACCGCCTCTCCTGGTATGCCCCGTGAAGGACCTTAAGGTCCACAGATGACAACATTTTGGAGGTCCCAAGTCACAAGGTGGTTAGATTGGTCTCAACTAGGGCCAGGGCCTTTTCAGTACTGGCCCCGACCTGGTGGAACACTCTGTCACAAGAGACTAGGCCCTGCAGGATTTGACTTCTTTCCGCAGGGCCTGCAAGACGGAGCTGTTCTGCCTGGCCTTTGGTTTGGACTCAGTCTGACCCTTATGTTTCCCTCCCCTTATGGTTTTGATCTATGGGCTACCATTAAAATGAGGCTGCATTTTAAATTGTATTTTAACCCGTATTTTAATAAATTGGGTTTTGTTTGTTTGTTTGTTTTGTCCCGTCCCCCCAATATGTTTTTATTGTAATTTTATTGGTGTTAGCTGCCCTGAGCCTGGCTCTGGCAGGGGAGGGCGGGGTATAAATAAAAATTATTATTATTATTAGTCTCTTTTTCTCTTTTTTTGTTTGCATCTCACCATGTCCGGTGCACATATAGTTATGTACTTTTTGAACTTTAAATAAAGATTTTATTTATAATAATAATAATAATAATAATAATAATAATAATAATAATTTATTATTTATACCCCGCCCATCTGGCTGGGCCTCCCCAGCCACTCTGGGCGGCTTCCATAAAAACCAAAAATACAGTAAAATATCACACGTTAAAAACTTCCCTGAACAGGGCTGCCTTAAGATGTCTTCTGAATGTCAGGTAGTTGTTTATCTCTTTGACATCTGCTGGAAGGGCGTTCCACAGAGCGGGCGCCACTACCGAGAAGGCCCTCTGCCTGGTTCCCTGTAGCTTTGCTTCTCACAATGAGGGAACCGCCAGAAGGCCCTCGGCGCTGGACCTCAGCGTCCGGGCAGAATGATGGGGGTGGAGACGCTCCTTCAGGTATACTGGACCGAGGCCGTTTAGGGCTTTAAAGGTCAGCACCAACACTTTATTTATTTTAAGCAATGTCCACAACCAACCGTAGCATTGTGTTTCTCCTTTTGTGGCAGAAATTGCTTCCTGGTCCAGGCCCCTCATAGCTCCCACCTGCAGCTCAGCATCATTTAGACTGGAAGCCTCGCTGGGGATAGAGGCTTACTCTGGCTTGAAGTCAGCACTGATGCAGCTGCCGTCACAGGAACCTCAATAGCAGATACCAGCAAACAAATCAGACAGGCACAGAGAGCCTACGCACCGAGCAGGCTCCGAGATATTTGCTTCTGCTGTCAGTTTGGCTTTTATACCTCGAGAGCTCTTGTAAAATGTACATATTTCAAATGGCGAGATGGTGATGGGAAGCGAAAGCTGCATTTCTTAGACACAAATAAGGCTGTGATGGAACTCCGTCCCCCGCTCCTGCTGGTTACTAGCCCTAAATTCTATTAGGCATTTTCCATGCATTCAAGCAGCACCAGCCGTAGTTGCGAGGCTTTCAATTTCTAAACACACATCCACAATTCAAATTGGAAGGCTAGAAAAGCAATCCTGGAGAAATTAATGGCCTGGCTGAATGTTTCTGATGAGCTGGTGCCTTGCACTCTGGTTGCATGCAGGTGTAATATTTTGATTGCTATTTTTAAAATGGAAAAAGTTGTTGATATATTTTAAAATAATGTGTTGCTTAAAAAACAGCAACAAGCTGGCTGGATCTGTCAAGGCCATAGATGAGAAAGTCCTCAAATCAGCTTTTTACTCCTGGATTGGTCAGGTGATGGCAGCTGTCACCATTGGCTTATGCATAACCATAATAAGGCAGATGCAGTCACTGTCAGACACTTATTGATCACATTATGTTTAGATCAAGCATTTGGAATTTTTCAAAATGTGCCTTAAGCACTGGTCACAAAATGGCTGCCATGGGGGTGTGGCTGGCCTAAGCAACTGGTAATGTGCATTGGCCATATGCTGTTTAGATGGTTTCAATGCCACCCCTGTCCTTCAGCAGGTTTGAATTTGCCACACACGCTTTCTTGGGGAGAGGGCACGAGTCAGTCTCTTCCACAGGAAGGGAGACTTGGGGATCACATGGGCAGGAGAGCCCAATAGGACGGAAGCAATCAGACTGCTATTTAAGTCTGATCCACCCTTTCAACCGATGTCTTCTCCTTTGGAGCATGAGTGTGAGGGTGGTTTTGAGTAGGATTTTTAGGACCCTGCGATCATCCCCTCAGGCCCTTCTTCATGTGTCCACTCCATGAGAGGTCCGGAGTGTGGCAACACGAGAATAGGCCTTTTCTGTGGTGGCTTCTCATTTGTGGAATGCTCTCCTCCTCTATAACCAGGCCTTTGGCCTTTAACTATCTGAGGTCTTTTAAAACACAGTGGGATGTTTTCAATGTATTTATTTCACCCCTTCGTTTTAATGTATCTATGTGAGGTTTTTTGTATGGTTGGTTGGTGGGCTTTAAGTTGCTTTGGGTTGCCCTGGGCAAGATAAAACGACTAACAGATTTAATAAATAAATAATTTACATAACTTGATTATTGTTCGGCAGATTACCTGTTGTTTTATTTGAGCAGATCTGACCTTTCCACCATAACTCTATGTCTTTAGTCTTCTTTCATGGTACACGTGGAGATGTTTTTGAAGTGTGTTGGAAATCGCAATTGATGCCAGGAGTTCCACTTCTCTCCATTTTTCTTTGCTCTGCATTTGGCTTCTGAGCTATTACTGACACTGGTTCAAAAACACTGCTTGTCTTCTTCAAAGCTCTAAATGGTTTGGGTCCCAGACACTTAAAGGACCATCTGCTGCTACATGATTCTGCTCGCCTTTTGAGACCCGTCAGGGAGATGTTGTTCTGCTTCCCTCCTCCATCAGAAAAGCAGCGCTCGTAAAAATGCATCGGATCGGCTATGGAGTAATAATGTAGAAAAAGGGAACATCATTCCAGTTTAGCCCCTCAAAGACTTTCACAGCTTAGCCTCAGAACCAGACTCCATGTTATGATAGGTCTGCATGTTAAAATGCATGCTTAAACCAGTGGCTTTTATTTGGTGGTTGTGGTGGGGACAACCACAAGACCTGCATCTGGAAGGTGCTCCTGGATTAGAATCTCACACCAGTTTCAGGATTTATTTATTTTTTTAATACTGCTATTTTCCCCTGAAGGTGCTGCTTTTAGTAAACAAAACTTTGGGGGCAAAAACAGCAGGGCACATGTTTGAAATGGGAGACCAAAGCTTTAGCAGACTTTTTAAAAACATAAGTGTGCTTATCATAGTGTGCCGCTTAGCCCATCGAGTGTGCTAGTTTGCTCACCTGTAGAAGAAAAATCTTAACACAGCTTGCACCAACCTGGAGCCCTTCAGATGTTTTGGATTACAACTCCCATTAGCACCAACCAACACAAAAGAAAGCACTTCTTCACGCTATGAGCAATTGTGTGTCGAGGTCCCCAAGACACCTCCAATAAAACACAGTTGACACAAGATCTTAGTTTTAAGGTTTTTGGCATAATTTTGGCCACAACTTTATTAAAATTACAAGCGATGTGAGTGGTTGCTCCGGCATTGGTTGCGACTATCTGACCCCGCATGGGAACAGACTGAAAAGTCAGTAAAGGGAAAACATTTTGGGGAGAGAGACAGGACTGGGAACCATGCCTCGTTGTTGTTGTTTAGTCGTTTAGTCGTGTCCGACTCTTCGTGACCCCATGGACCAGAGCACGCCAGGCACCTCTGTCCTCCACTACCTCCCGCAGTTTGGTCAAACTCATGCTGGTAACCTCGAAAACACTATCCAACCATCTCATCCTCTGTCGCCCCCTTCTCCTTGTGCCCTCCATCTTTCCCAGCATCAGTGTCTTCTCCAGGGAGTCTTCTCTTCTCATGAGGTGGCCAAAGTACTGGAGCCTCAGCTTCACAATCTGTCCTTCCAGTGAGCACTCAGGGCTGATTTCATTAAGAATGGATGTGTTTGATCTTCTTGCAGAACCATGCCTCACCTCTCCCCAAATGCTCTCAGGGGCTCTTGCGTGGCCCTAGCCCCTAGACAGGGGTTTGTACAAAAGCATGGTGAGCCCCTGGATTCCTTTAACGGAATACCCTTGCAGCAGCAGCATTTTGGAGGGGCAGGCACAGCCAATCCATACCCCTCCTCTCCCCCCTGGTCCCCCAGAACCCAAAGCAGTATGAAGAGGGCGGAGCAAAGACAGGCAAGACAATGGAGCCTCAGATTGTTTGGGAAGGAACTGGGGGAGGAGGAGACTTAGGGAGCTGTGGGAAGGCAGGGACCTTCAGTCCTTGCAACTGCATCATTGGGGCAAGATCTACTGGGGAGACCTCTAGGCCTGGCTTCCTGAGCTGCTTTGTTTCTTTGAATAAAGAGAGTTAACTTCACTGGCACATGGTGAGTTATTGCTCACCTGTTCCTGTTACCCACCCTGACACTGATGCAGCAGGATCTTCCTATATTCTTACAGTCACAGTTGTGCTGATAGTCCAAAACACCTGGAAGGCACCAGGTTAGCAAAGGCTTCTTAACAGATCCAGGGCAGCTGGGAGGGAACTGTTTGCTTTTTTAAGAGCTGAAGTTCAGCTTCCTAGGCAGGCAGCCTGCCTGTGATCCAAGGAGCAGCTCTAGCCAATAAGCAACCTTTTATCTGTAACCCAGACTGTCTTACAAGTTACAATGCACCCCTGGCTATGTGAATTGGCGTAACTCATGTGAATGTTGCTGCAGCTATTTTTTTCCACCACAGAAGATGCTCTTATTAATAGCGTATAGAGATGCAGAAATGTACTTCGTTCACACAGACAGCGCCTGCAGCAATGCGCACAGCCTTCGTATGAGCCGAGCCAATTTATTTGGATTTCCTCTGACATTTCTGCGTTTTATTTTTTCCCCCTGAAGAATTGCAAGACCGAGCTCATTTTACTCTATATGTGTATATTCCCCCCCCCTTTTGCTCTGCTCAGCTGGACAAGGAAGATGAAAACACATTTAGCAGACCATGAACCAAGTCCAGAGAACTTGAGGGCTCTATAAAATTCTAATGAACTGCTTACAGCGTTCCAAACAAAACCTGTGTGTTTTTCTAATTACGTTTTTTATGACATGCTTTTTAACGTGGCCGCACAGTTCACAGGGGCACGGTGTGCCTTCTGTCTAACACCAAAGTCAGCGATAAGCAGAGTTTTGGCATAGAATCGTGCCAGTTTGGATGCTCGTTTTTGCCTCATTTGGTTACGATAATGGCATGGGGTACCATCCTCTTGGTTCTCCTGTACAATTCCCAATGAAATGAGTGGGGCATGTGCAATTGCAAATCTACTGCACATGGTTCAGAACATAAGAAGAAGCTGCTGGATGAGGCCAATGGCCCATCATGTCCAGCATCCTGTTCTTGCAGTGGCTGACCAGATGCCTGTGAGAAGCCTGCAAGCTGAACATGAGAGCAATAGCTCTTTGCCCAGCAGCAATTCCCAGCAACTGTGATTACATGTATGCACAGCACATGCTAATCTTTTCCTAAAGAATTTCCAAAAAAACAACAACTCAGAGACAATTATTTACCAGGGACTGTTCCATAAAACAGAAAAATAATTGGCATGCACATGGATCCCTGCAACTGGAACACAAGGTAGGCTGCATGAGTGGACCACCTTTCCGCATATGAACCTGGCCAGACTGAGATCATCATCTGGTGCCTTTTTGTGTGTGCCCACCTCCAAGGGAGATCTGGTGGGTGGTGACAAGAGAAGTGGTCTTCTCTGCAGTAGTCCATGAAGTTCTCTCTCCAGGGAGGCCCACTGTGCACCCTCATTGTCATAGTTTTGGAACCAGGCAAATATGTTTTTGTTTTGGGGGATATTTGGGCCAGTGATGTTATACTGTGCTGTTAAATCTGTTTTTAATAATATTTATATGATTTTATTATTGTATTTGGGTTTTGTTGTTGAGTTTTGAGGCCTGGGACACAGAACATATGTGGAGACTACATTTGCTAAGTGATTAGCTTTACGACCAATCACACTCAGAAATCCTCGTCATGGTTCTGCTAGTCTAGGTACATAAGCCCAAGACTTGTTTCTCCCTCTTGACATATGAGAAACCATGGTTTCGCATTATGTTTGAACCCAAACTAGAAAATGGGTAAACTACAAGATGCTGTATTTTTTAGTTAATGGGAGAGAAGGGAGAATCTTGAACAGGATTTATTATTAGTAGTAATATTATTTATTTACTACATTTCTATCCTACCTTTCCTCTATGGAGGTCAAGGTGGTATACATGACTCACTTCCTCCCCATTTTATCCTCACAACAACCCTGTGAGGTAGGTCAGACCGAGAGTAACTGTGACTGAACCAAAACCACCCAGTAAGTATCATGGCTGAGCAGGCGTTTGAACCCTGGTCTCCCAGGCCCCGGTCCATCACTCAAACCACTGCACCACACTGGCTACATTACACTATGTGCATATAAATTTGCTGCTGCCTTATTGTCAGAACAAACCCTCTGTTTCTGTGCTTTGTGGGAAGGAGCACCACATAAGGGCTTTATTTTACTGTGTTAGAAGGAGAGCAAGTTCAGGCTGGCTTGGGGCAGGGAAGACTGTTTTGGACAGGTAAGGATGTTGATAAATTCACAAAACAACTAGACTAAGATGGCAAGGGAAACTATGAAGAACAGCCCTGGCAGAGCTGCATTAGGCAGAGAATGCATTTCTAGAATTAAATACGTTGATTTGGGCAGCAGTTGGAGCAGAAACAATGCAATCTCCTTCAGCTGCAGGAAAACATGAGAGGAGTGACATAACAAAAAATCTTATCTGAAAACCTTGAATTTAGACAAAGCATTACAACGGGGAAAGCAGTGACCCTTCTCTCCCATGTCGATCAATCAGACCGAGATTGGTAGCTGACTGAATCAAAGCAAGAAAGCCTTGCAAGGTGTCAGTGAGAAAGAAATATGTTTAAGCTAGATGGAAAGGTAGTTTTCTTCAGCTGATTCAGCTGACAATTTCAAGAATAATAAGCAAACATTAAACTATTATGTTGACTTTAGTCCTTAACCCCCTATCCTTTATCATTTCCCTGAGTAAGACAAAGATGGTCTGAATCCAGGAAGAGAAGGCCCAAGCCAATGTCCAAGGGTGGTGGAGCAACTCACCTATAAAGAAAGGTTAGTTAGTCGTGTAGAGAAAAGGCAGTAAGAGGAGACATGACAGAAGTGCATAAAATCATGCATGTTGTGGAGGAACTGGGTAGATAAAAGTTTTTCTCCTGCTGTCATAACACTGAAACTCAGGGACATACAACGAAGCCAAATGTTGGAAGATTTGTTAGTATTTGTTAGAAAATGTATTTTACAAAGAATAACATGTACTGGGTGGGGGCAGAAAACCTATGTAATGTAATTTAACAGCTGCAATATCTTGTGACTCCAATTAAGGTCACAGAAACGCTGAATCATTCATTGCTCTGTCAATTTGTCAAACTCCCTTTAAAACTGTGTGTTAGATTGGAGGGGTGGGAGTTGAAGGTTGGCTGGTTGTTTTGCTGTTGTTCACTGTATGTGAAAACTTCAAGCAGATGCTGTCTCTGCAGGAGTTTGTGAGGGCAGGCAAGCAATGAGCTGATAACTTATGCACTGCTACGAAGGAGTTTTGGAAGCAAGAAGACCCTCTCTTGGGCTCAAGGGAGAGAAACACATTGCATTGGACTTGATATGCATAAACAAAAGTGCTTGTTAATTGTTGACATTCTGCAGTAAAGAGCCATCTCCAAAGTCTTATGTGTGGAGTCTACTTCATCACGAGGGCTTTGAGGGTGAAACCGCTTCATCACTCTGCATGACTCAGGAAAAAGAAAGCACTTCTTCACTGTGAAAAACTATGACATTTGTTCCCACACGAGGCAATGTTTTCCACCAACTTGTTGTTGTTGTTGTTGTTTAGTCATTTAGTCGTGTCCGACTCTTCATGACCCCATGGACCAGAGCACGCCAGGCACTTCTGTCTTCCACTGCCTCCCGCAGTTTGGTCAAACTCATGCTGGTAGCTTCGCGAACACTATCCAAGCATCTCGTCCTCTGTCGTCCCCTTCTCCTTGTGCCCTCCATCTTTCCCAACATCAGGGTCTTTTCCAGGGAGTCTTCTCTTCTCATGAGGTGGCCAAAGTAATGGAGCCTTAGCTTCAGGATCTATCCTTCCAGTGAGCACTCAGGGCTGATTTCCTTCAGAATGGATAGGTTTGATCTTCTTGCAGTCCATGGGACTCTCAAGAGTCTCCTCCAGCACCATAATTCAAAAGCATCAATTCTTCGGTGATCAGCCTTCTTTATGGTCCAGCTTTCACTTCCATACATCACTACTGTGAAAACCATAGCTTGTACTACACGGACCTTTGTTGGCAAGGTGATGTCTCTGCTTTTTAAGATGCTAACTTGGATGGCTTTTTAAGATACTAACTTGGATGGCTAACTTGGATGGCTTCAAAAGAGGATTAGACAACTTCATGAAGAATAAGGCTATCTGTGGCTACCTCCCCTGTTGGAGGCGTTACATCTTTGAATACTTCTAGTTGCTGAAAACCGCAAGGGGAGAGAGCACTTATTATGGCAGGTCCTGGTTGTGAAAACAGGATGCTGGGCTAGATGGACCATTGTCCTGATCCAGCAGGATCTTCTTATGGTCTAACTCCAGCATGAGTAGATGTGTGGAGAATATGTTTTTCAGGGATAGTTACCGCTGCACCTTGCAAGTAAATGAATATCACTGGGAGCTAAATTATTATACCCTTTAGAAGACGAGGCAATCCAACATTGCACAGGAATGAGGTTTAGAAGCCAAGTTATACATTGTTGAAGGTCAGAAATGGACAAATAAATCTCTGCCTTCAGTGGAAATATTTCATACCCTATTAAGTGGAACTGAAAGGCTAAATTAATATTAATAATAAGTAATAAGGGAAACCATGCCCTGAAGGGACACCTTTTGATTTGTGCACAGTTGTTATGTTGAACAGTATAATAAGCTAGGTATTCTGAAAGACACAAAACCAAATCCCCTGGCTGTGTTTTTTATGATTCCTGCACTCCACGGAGCACTGTGCAGCTCAGTCCTTTTATTTGTGCAGCCCCAGATATACACAGCCTGTAAATCTGAACAAAAATTGTATAGTTCTCTATATTTTTTATGATTATGCTGATAAGACATTTCAGTCATTCTCTGCTGGGTATTTGATCTTCCTCAATAAAATTGTCAAAGTTCTTAAATCCATTATTTTACATGCGGCAAAGGCGCGTGTTCAAAAAACATGGCAAAATTCAATACCCATTAAAGACCTCAAGTTGGAACATTTTCCAGTGTCCATTATCCACCCCACCCCCATTCACATTTTCCTTGTGATAGGTAACCTTCTAAATCAGGAGTCTCCAACGTGGTGCCCACTAACCTACATGTGCCCATAAAGGCCTTCCCTGGTGGTCACAATTTCCCCTCCTTCACTGAAATTAGCTTTGTAGTCAGTATAACAGTATAATACGCACCATACTTTTAAAGCACATTTAAAGAATTCTGAGAAGTGTAGCTTATCCCACACAGAACAACAACTTCCAACACCAATAAAAAATTGCAGTTCCCATGATTCTTTGGGGGAAGCTATGAGTTTTGAAGGCTAAAAGAAGGCTGATCGCCAAAGAATTGATGCTTTTGAATTATGGTGCTGGAGGAGACTCTTGAGAGTCCCATGGACTGCAAGAAGATCAAACCTATCCATTCTTAAGGAAATCAGCCCTGAGTGCTCACTGGAAGGAGAGATCCTGAAGCTGAGGCTCCAATACTTTGGCCATCTCATGAGAAGAGACGACTCCCTGGAAAAGACCCTGATGTTGGGAAAGATAGAGGGCAAAAAGAGAAGGGGACGACAGAGGACGAGATGGTTGGACAGTGTTCTCAAACCTACCAGCATGAGTTTGACCAAACTGCGGGAGGCAGTGGAAGACAGGAGTGCCTGGCATGCTCTGGTCCATGGGGTCACGAAGAGTCGGACACGACTAAACAACAACAACAACATGAGTTTTGAACGTTTGGTGTGCATGCAGATCATGTTCAAATGTGTGCTTGCTTGCAGTATGCATTTGAGGCCCACAATAATTTTGCAGTTTGCAAATGTGCCTGTGGGCCCTGAGAAGTTGACACCCCCTATTCTGACGTCCCTCCTCCATCATTTCATTGGATGGCCAGTCAGTTTCTGTGTTCCATCACAACTGATCTTTCACAGGAGGCCCCCCAAACTGCTTCATGATATATTTAGGATTGACTGAAACATTGCATCTCTAAACATGATTAAATAAATATTAAACTGCAATACCACCCCCTCAGGTAACATGCCAACCTCAGGTATAGTGGGGAATGCTGTCCAGTCCACATCATTCAAGTAAAATTTGAGTGACAATGTCATCCACTTTTGCATATGAAATTGAGGAAACGGCATCTTGCTCTTCACCTCAGGTGGCAAAATGTTTTGAGCTGGCCTTGCTTTACCATGCTCAAGTGATGAAACCTTAGAAGCTGATTTGCACACACACACACACACACACACACACACACACACACACACACCTCCTCAACAAAACTACTCACAGCCCTTGGAGTGTTTCACAGACTTAACCAAGGGCTCCCATTTCTACATCAATAAAAGTTAGGAATTCTTTGTGGGGAATTAAAAATAACATTCTGACTACTCAACCGAAGGAGGCATTGGATAATTCAGCTTTTTCTTTCTTTCTTCGCATGCAACAAACCTATAAGCTAACAAGAACCCCAAAGTCCCTTGAAGTGTCGTTTTTGTTCTTCTAACTATGTAGATACAAAATTGTACTGCACGGATTTTCCTTATCTTTTAAGCACACTCTTCATATATAATGCAATTGAATCCATTCAATTTTTGACTTAAGTTTTAACTCTACTTTGTCCAGAGAGCTACCTAATAGAAAGGAGAAACCAACCATGTCCCACTTTTCTGGACATGGGGGGAAATGCATAGTTTCAGCTAATTCAGTTTCTGTTGGTTAGCAATTGACATTATTTAGAAGTGTTCTCGAAGCTACGAACATGAGTTTGACCAAACTGCGGGAGGCAGTGGAAGACAGGAGTGCCTGGCATGCTCTGGTCCATGGGGTCACGAAGAGTCGGACACGACTAAACAACTAAACAACAACAACAGAAGTGCAACCCACAAGGGTGTCCAGTTCCCCTCATGCCCCTGCAGTGTAGTATACAATCTGTTTCTGTCCTTAGATAAGCTGAATTCCAGAGACGTGGCCAAACTCAGTCCAGAGCGTATGAGGGTAGTTGCATAAGGTGGTGGTGGTGGGGAGAGGGAATAAAACAGCCTGCTGGATCGGACCAAAGGACCATCTACTTCCCAGAGTAGCTAACAGATATACATTGAGAAACTCAGAAGCAGAGCATTTTGTCTATCCTGAATCATTGGCTTAACACAGACATTCGCTTGATTGTTTGACCCAAGTCTCCTGTTTTAACTGGTGTGCCATTCTAATGGGGTTCTTTTCATGTACAGGTAGTGACCATTTTAGGTGTACCCAATTGGACCCAGAAGAAGGCAGAATGTGGGTGGAACAGGCCACAATGGGGTGAGGTAGAACACTTATGTGTGTTCCACCAACATGCATGGGAGCTGAAAATGGAACCGCCCCACAAAATGGTTGCTGCCTGTATATTTTAATAGGACTGTTTTCAGAGAATTTTCCTTGTTGTCTATTTTGAATTATTCTGTAGGCTGTGTGATTGGCTTTGATGTTTTATATACCACGTAGAAGCCATCTTTGCATTAAGACATATAAGGATTCTACAACGGCTGCTACTATCAATCAGTTTCAATGGTTGATCTTTAGTTCTAGTATTATGAGAGAGTGAGAGAAACATCTCCACTCCATACATAATTTTATAACTTCTCCTCTGCAGTTCAGCTTTTCCATAAACTGTAAAAAGCCCCAAATGCTTCAGTGAGCCTGCAGTGAAAATGGTCCGGACTAAATGGATTGGTGTTTGTTGCCTGAGAAAATAGGGATCTTGTTGCTGGCTTTTTACATAAAGCCCATTCTGCTGATGCCTTTAGGGTGCAGAAGCAACTGCAACCTGTGGTTCTCTTGCACATATAATATTGTCAAAATATGTTGCCCATGCATATGATAATGTCAAAACATCTTGTCAGTCCACTTTGATGTGTTCACTTTTCAGACAAGGGCAAAAATCAAATCTTTGTGTGAACCAAGTATGGGTTGAATATTCAGAGCAGCTTTTTATGTGACAAGAGTCACAGGTAAACAATAATCCTTTTGAACTGTGATTTCTTTTCCACTATGAGTAGATTCTGACTCCCATCAGCCCCAGCTGATAGCCTATGCTACTGCCTTGGTTCCTACCAGTATCGTTTGGGTTTCTAGGCAGGACAATGTTAAGATGAGAAAGAGCTAAGTCAAAGGCTCTTCCAAGGTGGTCCACGTCTTCTGATGCCCCTGGCCTGATGCTGGATGAGCAAATAATGATTTCCAAGCTCAAATGCTGCCAGTTTGTCCAACAGCTGATCTTCTAGCCCAGTGATGCCTATGTGTCCTCTGAGTAGTTCTCCATGAACATAGGCAGAGGACTTTTCTAGCCCTGATTATGAAGATCTAGGAAACAAAACCAAAAGATGTCAAGGGTTGAAGTCTTGGGACCTCTTTGTAAAATGCACACGCCCTACCACAGGAGCGCCGTTCTTCTCCACGTCTGTCCAGAAATTGCAAGGAATATTGTGAGAAAGTCAGTATCCTTTTAACGAGGTGCTAGCTTTCCTGTAACAAATCTGGAAGTGGAACACTGTTCCACTGCATCTCCTTGGTGCGTCCTGGGAAATACTGCTGGTGAAGACATGTTTTAATTCTAAAAACTCTTAAACAATAACACATTACATTATGCCACACGATATACTGCAAGAGGTTTTTTTTTTAAAAAAATGCACTCCTTACAATAAACACTAGAAAATCTCATTATCTCAGACATTGCATTTTCGGCAAAAGCATGGCAGTAAATAAATCATATAAGCTTTAATGGCAAATGCTGGATTCCTGTAAAACTCCCAACAACTGGTGTGTGAGAATCGATGAAGTTCATTTACATGACCCATGCTATCAAAGCAGATGTCCAGTGAATCACGCCAAGGCTCATTTTATGCTCTCCTGCAATTCTATCCATTCATATTAACCCTAGCTCCCTGATCTTAGGCACACTGCGTGAAAGCAAAACACATCGATTACGGTGGAAGTTGCTTTTGCACTGTGTGCTTAGAAACAGGATGTCAAGAGAATAAAGTGTGTGCAAAGTCAAGAACAGAAATATAAAAGTGTGTGCATGGTTCCGTCTCTGGTAATGCACGACACGGCTGGCACACATAGTGGCCACCATCCAGAGCACATCTACCTACTTTTTAGGAGGGAAAAAGTGAGTCTTATAGAGCAAAAAATACGGTATATGTGCTTGCGTCCCACTGAAATCAATTTGGAGTAAAGCACACATAAGTGGATGTGAGCATGTAAGAAGAAAAAAAAAGGTAAAGGACCCCTGGACGGTTAAGTCCAGTCAAAGGCGACTATGGGGTTGTGGCGCTCATCTCGCTTTCAGGCCAAGGGACCCGGCATTTGCCCACGGACAGCTTTCCGGGTCATGTGGCCAGCATGACTAAATTGCTTCTGGTGCAACGGGACACTGTGACAGAAACCAGAGTGCACAGAAATGCCATTTACCTTCCCACCACAGCGGTACCTATTTATCTACTTGCACTGGCATGCTTTCAAACTGCTAGGTTGGCAGGAGCTGGGACAGAGCAATGGGAGCTCACCCTGCCATGGGGATTTGAACTGCCGACCTTCTGATCAGCAAGCTCAAGAGGCTCAGTGGTTTAGACCACAGCACCACCCACACCTGGGGCAGATCGCAGCTCAGGGCAAGCTGATGCTTTGCATGTAAATTCTGTGGAACCTCAGGCTGAATGAATGTGGCAAATTCTGTGGAACCTCAGGCTGAATGAATGTGGCCCTCCAGTTTTCTCTGTCTGGCCCTATGGATGTTCCCCCAGGCTGCACTCCCTCCTCAGTCCACATCCTTCACTGGTCCTGCTGTTTTGCCTGGATTTAATGTGTCTTTGAATGGTGATCATGCCTCTTGCTTACCTAGATGGAAGGTGGAGAAATGCGGGTGTTTGTAGAAACTTCTAGAATGTACCTTCCCGTACAACTTCAGTCGCTGCTGCTGTTATTTGAATGATTTATATACTGCCTAATATCCCCCAAATGGCTTCTATTGCCCTGCCCTGCCCTCTGGCTCTGCTCACCACTAGCACACATCCCTTGGAAGGGTATGTGGTATTTAATTCACACCACCCTTTTTGCCAGCTTAAGTTCCACCAGGTTGTCAGATCGCATGACTGAGCTAAATGGAGTTTGTTGTTGTTTAGTCGTGTCCGACTCTTCGTGACCCCATGGACCAGAGCACGCCAGGCACTCCTGTCTTCCACTGCCTCCTGCAGTTTGGTCAAACTCATGCTGGTAGCTTCGGGAACACTGTCCAACCATCTCGTCCTCTGTTGTCCCCTTCTCCTTGTGCCCTCCATCTTTCCCAACATCAGGGTCTTTTCCAGGGAGTCTTCTCTTCTCATGAGGTGGCCAAAGTATTGGAGCCTCAGCTTCAGGATCTATCCTTCCAGTGAGCACTCAGGGCTGATTTCCTTCAGAACGGATAGCTTTGTTCTTCTTGCAGTCCATGGGACTCTCAAGAGTCTCCTCCAGCACCATAATTCAAAAGCACCAATTCTTCGGCGATCAGCCTTCTTTATGGTCCAGCTCTCACTTCCATACATCACTACTGGGAAAACCATAGCTTTAACTATACAGCCCTTTGGAGCCAGCTTATGACACCCCTGCCAAGTCCCTCCCCTGCCACTCCCCCAGAACACCCAGAATAAGATCCACCATTCTTGGCTTAGTTGACTGAGCCCACATTCCTCTCAAAGAGCTTCCATTCTCAGAGTTACCTGAGATGAGGTACTGACTGTTAAACCACTCTGAATTATGGTGAGGTGACTAAGGAAATCCTGACAATTCACTGCACCCTTAGCAAGCTACAGCTCTGTGGGGAAAACTATGACTGTGGTATGATGATGCTTTAAGTGTACAGTGCAAATGGGGCCTAAGTCTAACCTTTGCTTAAGCTTTTTGCAAGTAAATTGGAATGAATGCTCAATAAACATGTCATCTGAAGCAACCCCTCATGGTTTCACATTAGCCCTGCCTTCAGTAGCTGTCCACCTCTACAGCTAGTTTTATTTTATTTTTTAAAGATATTTATTAGGGTTTTACAAAATGAAAAAAGAAAAAATACAAGTAAAAAACAATTCCATCTTTCCATCACATTCTTTCATTTGCTTGATTCCCGGACCTCCTCAAACCTCCCTTTTTGTATTCCAATTTAATTTGTTAGTTCAGCAAATCCTTCCCCTCTTTACTTATCCTAATCTTTAATCTTAAAATAATGTAACATTAGATTTTTGTCTATTAATAGTCCAATTTTTTCATACTCCTTATAGCATTGTAGCTAAAAACCACATAACTTTTCATCCAACATCATTCTAACATTCATTAATTTTACAATATTTCCGTAAGTAGTCTTTAAATTTCTTCCAATCTTCTTCCACCGACTCTTCTCCCTGGTCTCGGATTCTGCCAGTCATTTCTGCCAATTCCATGTAGTCCATCACCTTCATCTGCCATTCTTCCAGGGTGGGTAGATCTTGAGTCTTCCAATACTTTGCAATAAGTATTCTTGCTGCTGTCGTAGCATACATAAAGAAAGTTCTATCCTTCTTTGGCACCAATTGGCCTACCATGCCCAGGAGAAAGGCCTCTGGTTTCTTCAGGAAGGTATATTTAAATACCTTTTTCATTTCATTATAGATCATCTCCTAGAAGACCTTAATCCTTGGGCACGTCCACCAAAGGTGAAAGAATGTACCTTCAGTTTCTTTACATTTCCAACATTTATTATCGGGCAAATGATAAATTTTCACAAGCTTGACTGGTGTCATGTACCACCTGTATATCATTTTCATAATATTCTCTCTTAAGGCATTACATGCCATAAACTTCATACCTGTGGCTCTACAGCTAGTTTTATTCTCCTGCTCACGGAATGATTCTTTCTTTTCCTTTCCCCCTTTTCTTTTAAAACAGTACAATGACCAAGGAAGCAACACTTGTAAAGACACAGGTGGGAAAAGATGTCAGGATGGAGACCTGGGGTGAAGACAAACTAGGAGCCAGGGGGATTGGTTTCCTTCACACTGACGCTGAGATTTGCTAGCATTGCTCCATGTGAAGTGAACTGCTATCGTTGTATATAGAGACATCGAAAGGAGAGAAATGTCATCCCTCAACAAGCCCAGGGCCACAGGGGGGATTTGTTTGATGTTGCGTTTCGGACGTTTCAGCCTCAAAAGGCTTTGCTGATGCAACATCCCATTTGTTCAAGGCAAAGCAAAGCTTCTTGAGAAGATGTCTATGAAAAGAGCAAAGGAAAATCCTTTTTTTCCCCTCCCCCTCTCCAACCCCACCAGATGGCCATTCAATAAATTTAAAGAGACGCTTTTGAGAATGATTTATATTAAGCTTGCTGACCACATAAGGGTTGATTCAGACTAGCAGAAAATTATAACTCCATCCCAAACATGTCATTCTATATATGCCATTAATCTTTTGCCCAGATATTGTCAAAGCCAACTAGCAGGAAGATGCTTCTATGTTAGAGAGTGGCTCTTGGGAACTCTCCCAGCCCCTATGGAACAGAGGAAGATGGAGTCTCTCACCTGTCCATCACCTGACATACCAACAATATCAGGTGACCTTCCCTCCCAATGGGTTTTGCGGAGCGCTCTGCAAAGCACTCCACATGGTAGCTGTTTGCAAGGGGCTGCTTGAGACCCAAAAATCAGCTGATTGTTGGACCTTGTGATCAGCCAGACTGCTGGTTGATGGTGCCTGCAAAGCCACTTTCAGATGAGTCATTTTTTTTTACCTGCACCACATCTAATGTCATATATGATGTTAGGTGTAGAGCAGGTGAGCATATTTTGGTTGAAATGGCCTTGCAAGCCAAATGGGGGTGTTTGATGGGCTTAATTAGCCCCACATGCTGGGATGGGAAGTGGGGTCCCCTCCTTGTTCTATACTGACTGGCAGCAGCTGTCCAGGATATCAGACAGGATAATTTTTCCAGCTCTACACCTGAAGATGTTGGGGGCTTGAAACAGAGATGACTGCATGCAAGACAGACGCTCTATCACTGAGCAGCATAATAGCTCAGTGGACTAGATGAAGTTTTCACACTAAACACAATTTCAGGGCTGCCAGTCTTTAGCAGATTAAAAAAAAAGTTTAGTCTCTTTCTTTTTAACAAATTCATCTATTAATCCTACTGATTAAAATCAATATTCCAGTAACTCAGAACACATGAAATTATTGGGCTATGTAATGATGATAACAGTTTCTTGAGTACCCAATAATGTGAGAGGCAAATCATTCATTGTTTGCAGAATGACCTGTTTGGGCCTGATCCTGTTCAGGGATTGAAAAACAAGGATCCAAATCACAAATGCACAATGGCGTACGGTTTGCTGTTCCTGAACAATATCTGCCAGATAAGCATCTGCACTCTCTCCTGAAATTAATTATATCCCGCCCAGGCAAATCCTACACATTTTATTTTTTGCATTTGTGACTTAGTTTGCAGATTTTTTAAAAAATGGCGTGAAAATCTGACAACTTCCCTCCCCCACCAACACATTATGTGCAAAGTGAGAGATCCCAACAGAAATCTCTTTTATCATTGCTTGCCTTTCATCTCTATTCCATATGTTTCCCAGGGCCTGCCTTTGCATTTCAGCAGTGGTGCTGAATGTTAATGATAGGAAAGGTTTGGCCACAGCCCAGCACTTTTGGGTAATAGGATTAGTTACATAAATGCTTGTCCACAAGTTCTGTGAGTACTGCAGAACTAGCCCTGCCATCTCTGGCCCTGACAGACATGTTCTCTGCATTTTTAGCAAGGCAACAAAGTGTTCTGGCTGCTGGTGCGGGAAGTGTTTCGTACTCCTCTGACGCACACCCAGGTCACATGGTAGTTTCAGATTGTCTTGGAAAAAGCAAAACAACATAGGCCTGGTTCTTCAGAATTAGAGCCAACTCCATTTGCACACAGAAGCATGCAAGGCACCATTGAGGCAGGGTGTTACAACTATGACACAGCGAATTGAGAGGCAGGGAGCACCAGATTTTGGCCTTGCACAGGGGGCTGCTGAATTTTGAAAGACAAAAGTCTACCCCTGAACAGGCTGCAAGGGGAAGAGAGAGAAGTTTGTTCCATCTGGAAGGCTGACACTTTAGTGTGATGCTGAATTCTACCCAGTGTGATTTTTACCCCTCCAAGACTTTTATATTCCTCATTTGATCAGTTCTATTACTTTTCTGTTAAGTTCATTTATTAATACAGTTTGGCCTTTATCTTTATCCCTTTATCTTTCTCAAAGCTTATTTTGCTTTCCTTACTTAGCTTGCTGGATCGTGGAGTTCTTGCAAGGAACCCTGATTTAGCACAAAGCTCTGCAACTTGTAGGAAAGTTCAGGGATGCAGGAGAAGATATGTTGTTTAATGATATCCTTCCTAACTTGTGTTAGCATGTTCTATTTCTTAGCAGAGTTTAAGCATTGTCTTTTAAACATACAGCAGTTTGATTGTTGCAGGCTCGTCTGAGCCTCTCTATATAAGATTCCTGGTAAGATCCCTTCTTGTCCTTCTTAAAAAGAATAGACACAACAATCTTATTAAAGTCTGTATAGTAATTTACTCACAATCATTCAGTTCACAGTTGAATCCTTGAAGGCAGACTTATGTTACAAAAGTATATATACATGTGGAACTATCCCATAAGGGAGTTAGTCCCAACACGTAGTGCTAATACGTAGAAAAATAAAATGGAAAAGAAGGAGGAGCTAAAGAAGAACATGTGCTCCCCTACCCAGATTAGGCCACACCCACATCTAGTCACATGCAGAGGAAATTCATCCCAGCTCAGGAGGAAACAGGAACTTTTCTCCTGGCTGGTACAAAGCATCCCCTAGCATGTCCATTCTAGGAATGTTGTACTTGACTGCTATGGGTTTCACATCCCACACAACTGAAACAGACTACCTTAGAAGATGGTGGGCTCTGTTTTCATGGAGAGTGTTAAACAGAGTTTGGATGGCCACCTGTCAAGGATTCTTTAGCTCCAATCCCTGCCTTGCAAGGGGTTGGGCTAGATGATCATCGGGATCCCTTCCAACCATACAATTCCATGCTTGTGTGAAAGGCACTTACAAGGCCCTTTCAAACCTTTGTGCTGGAGAAGTGAAGGTTTACACACTCTGTAAAAAGCTGTGGGTTCCCCCTCCCCTGGATAGTCAACTGAGGTCCACTTTAATGGTGGCCCCAGTGACTGTGGCAAAGGCGGTTGCAATTTCACTGTGGTGGTCATTTTTATTTTCCTAAAAAGCATCAAAACAAAATGGCAACCACCATCTCGTTTCAACTCCATTTCTTTTCCTTCCAAAACAAATCCCCCCCCCTCCAAAACACAGACATAAAAAAAGGATTGCTCTAAACTGCTCACTTTGGGGTAAGGGAAATGATTTTGATTCCATCCCCCAGTCATTTCCAGTCAGTTCTAATATATAGCCTCTTGCAATAATATTGTATTTAAATATTTAGGCTGTGAGGTAGTGTGAGAGAAATCGGACATGAAGTGCCAAAGCCAAAACTTTTAAGAGTCTGCTGAAGGTGCAGGATGCATTCAGGCCCTCCCTTTCCTTGCAGCAAATTCCAGTGGCCTAGTTTTGTCACAGGAGCTTAGGTGTAGCAGCAACAGGTGTTGAGAAAATTGTGTAGGGTGGAAATGCTGACTTCTGCTCTTTGTGGCTTTTACTCTTAAAACTGCACTCTGGGTTAAAATATGCAACTCTTAACAGAAAGCCACAGGAGGAGCTTTTAAAGCAGATGGTACGGAGACATTCCTTTGGTATAACGATTGACGACTGACACACAGGTTGTGGTCTCCGAAGAACCATATGGTGATCAATTTTGCTTTCATTACATCGCAGAGTTGCTACTAAATTTCACCTACAGAGAAATGTCATAACAGATTTTGAGGTACCTGCTTGGATGAAACTTCGGAGGAATTCTGAGGAAGACAAAAGCAGCACCAAGAAGACTTTGGAAATTTCACATCTGTATCTGGGACAAACAAGTAATGCAAATGGGTAATGCTGTAGGTGTGAATGTTGTTGACTTCCTTACTACTGGCTACCATATCAACAAATGAGTCACACCATTGATCCTTCTAACAGTAGTCTCCAAAGCAGTCTTCTCCATGCTGTGGCTGATGGGAGTTGTAGTTGAAAGCATCTGCAAGAAATGCTTTCTCCAGTTGGAGAAAGCTGCTCTACAGGCACTAGCAGAAGCTCTTCGGGGTATTGTGACAGAGGTCTTCCATAGCCCTACCTAGGCCTTACCCACAAACCTATATTGGCTTTTGTCATGGCTCGTCATGGCTTCCTTTATGAATTGCTGAGATTTCCACTTGAAATTTCTAATCCCTCACACTATTGCAGAATTAAAAATAGTTAAACTGCTTCTTTGGGGAGTAAGGTCTAAATAGTTTTAAGTCTGCAGTGCTGGTAGGCACCTAGAGATGCTTGCGGTTGATCCTAGATATCCTGCATGGAAAGTATGGACTCTGCTGCTGAGCTACTGCATTGCCACTAATGTCCTGTTAAGAGTCTACTGTGCCATTAGCTCAGGGACTCTTGCAGGAAGCAGGTTGTCCCTCGGGAGGAAAAGAAATCAGACTCTTTGGATGAATCTCTAATGCAGAGCTGCTCATAACCAACATGTGTTTGGAAGTACAATTTTCAGGTGATAAAAACCAGAATTCATTACACCTATCAATAACCTTTTAGCCATCACCTGCCTGACTTCTTTCTTATAACCAGTTGGGGGTGTGTGTGTGTGTGTGTGTGTGACTCTGGCTCCACCTACTGTTGGCCTCCCTGTCTTCTGCCCTGCCTTTTCCGATAGGCACCAGCCACCACTACAGCTGTCAGTGCAATATATGAAGATGACAGTCTCATGTGTTGCAGCATTGGCTCTAAGGACCAGCACCATGTTATGCAAATGATGTGTTTTCGGTAAGAAATTCTATCCCATCCAAATTGCTAGTTTTTAACCCACAGGGTAGTATTTGATGCAGCTCAAGTTGGAATTCCATAATTTGTTTCCAATAGGAGAGTGAAGCAGGAAATGGTTTGGCAGAGCGTTTCTCTGCACTTACAGAAATTGAAGAAAGAGGGCTGAATTAGACATTACAATAGATTCCTGATACTCTAATAATGGCGGAGTGGATTATAAACACTTGTGCGTCGCTTTTGTGACATATGCTCAAGCAATTTACAACAAGCAAGGAAGAACAGAAAAAAGCTATTACAGGAAATATGACAGAGGTGGATGAAATTATGCACAGCACTAGGGAGAATGTTTTCCCTAGGAACATAGTAAGATTCTGCTTGATCAGGTCAGTGGCCCATCCAGCATCATGTTCTCACCATGAGGGGATGCAGGTGGCGCTGTGGTCTAAACCACTGAGCCTCTTGGGCTTGCTGATCAGAAGGTCGGCAGTTCGAATCCCCACGATGGGGTTAGCTCCCATTGCTTTGCCCCAGCTTCTGCCAACCTACCAGTTCAAAAGCATACCAGTGCAAGTATATAAATAGGTACCGCTGCGACAGGAATGTAAATGGCGTTTCCATGCGCTCTGGCACTCATCACGATGTCCCGTTGTGCCAGAAGTGGTTTAATCATGCTGGCCACAAACTCTGTGGACACTTTGGCTCCCTCGACCTGAAACACGAGATGACTGCCGTACTCCATAGTTGCCTTTGACTAGACTTAACCACCCAGGTGTCCTTTACCTTTACCTCTCACCATGACCAACCAAAAGAAAATGGGAAGCCAGCAAGCGGGACCTGAGTGCAGCAGCCTTCTCCCCTCCTGCTGTTTCCAGAAGCCAGTATTCAGAAGCACATTGCCTCTGTCTAGAATGCAGTACTAAAACCCAAAGTTATCCAGGGAAACTGAATATTAGAAGAAATTACATCTTACCATAGTTCAATGATGGGGTTGACCATCACAAGATGTAATGATGGCTTCCAATTTGGATGGCTTTAAAAGGGGTTTAGACAGCTAGATGTAGAATAAAGCTATCAATGACTATTATTCATTCTGGCTGTGTACTATCAGTATCAAGTAACCCCAACCAATCAGGAAAGCAACTCTCTTTCTTCTCTCTACTTCTCGCATAAGGATGCCATGAAACTATCCCAAGCCATCCTTGTGAATATGAAGTAACTGTAAGTAAAGAGCCCCTCTTTTTTTGCTTTAGTAATCAGATTCCTGTATAATTTATTTTACCTTTTTAAGCAATGCTAGTGGTGTGTGAAAATGAGACAGAATGGGTGGGGTGCTGGCAGCTCCAGACAGCTCCAGCTTCCAAGCTTTTTAACTCTCTCTCTCTCTCTCTCTCTCTCTCTCTCTCTCTCTCTCTCTCTCTCACACACACACACACACACACACACGAAGCCAACCATTCTATTTTTAAAGCCTACATTATGATGAAGCAGATTGGGGAAGAAAGAAAGCATCCATTTCCATTCTGACCCATGTTCGTCACACGCAGCCTTGTTTCTGTGCTGCTGCAGTTCAGCTTCCAACAAAACTGTGTTGTGTTCATCTCACTGCCCGCTGTGGTGGGATTTTATGTAATCAATTACATTACTCCACACCATTCGTTTCAATGCAAAGGCCATTCATTCAACTCAATGAAAGTATGTGTGTGTGCATAGGAAGGGGAGCTATCAATTATGTACTGTTTGTGGACTGAAAAATACAACAATGAATACTAATCATATTCGCTGGATTGATTTCCATTCCAAACATAGGATGAATAAGGGAAAACCAGCAATTTCCACTAGAATTCTCTGAGGCCCTTAAAGTCAGGTGTGTCCAGATCAAACAAATACACTGAGCAGGAGGCAGCACATCACACTGAGCAACATGGCAATGTGTTCATAACCTTGTGTTTTATCCAGGACTAGCCCTAACAACCTGCATGGTGAAGCTACATGCTTTAAGCAGCAGAATTTGGGACACATTAAAAGGCAACCATTTGTCATTAGTGGCATTCATTGTGCTATTTCTGGCGTCGTGGATTTTCCCCATCAGGCATCAAAACTTTGGGGCCATCTCTAGCGTTACACCATGCATTTTTAATCAATTTTATTTATTTATCAAGACTGTAAGTCACAAGAATTGCAGAGCCATAAGCATGAAACGAAGTCACAGTTCAATAAGTCACGGTATCATACATCGTAAAAACAATCAATTTCACGTTCCACTTCAAAAAAATAAAAAATAAAAAATTAATGCTTGACTCCTGTGTATCTAAAAAAGCAACATTTTGTACATGGTCATATTTTTCTTAGCAAGCAACATCTTTCATAACCAATTTGGGTATCCAGAAGGAAGAAACTAGGCGTTGTTTGTCCACTCTCCTCCTCCTTCTGACGTTCTGTAGATTGACCGATATGGACACAGCAGGTCAGGGAGAAGGCTTGCCTGTCAGAACCACAATTTCCACTGACAAGGTGGAATTCCTGGCAGCTGGTATTCAGAGGCAGTATGCTGGCCACATCACCCGGAAGCTGTACGCCAGCTCCCTCGGCCAATAAAGCGAGAGGAGCACCGCAACCCCAGAGTCGGTCACAACTGGACCTAATGGTCAGGGCTCCCTTTACCTTTATGCCTCTGGCAGTGGGAGTAGAACATAGCCATTGTGGCAAGTAGCCATGTATGGGTTCAGGGTCCTTTATGCATGCAGGCTCTTGCCCTGGGAGCAGCAACTCTGATTGGCCAGGATTCTTTATTATATACCTTTGACTTCCTGCTTCTCTCTCTCCTTGGATGGTTGGTACAGAAGAACTGAGACGACTATGGAAGATAATGTTCTCTGTTTTATTGACAGACATCAAACTACATTCTGTAGCTCTACCGACAATATAAAGATAGATAGATAGATAGATTCTTTATTGTCATTACACACGTGCAACATTGCACAAGTGCAACGAAATTGGATGCCATCCCTTAAAAACAACAAAAGCAAAACAACAACAACAACCAACAAACCACATTCCAGCCACACCCACACCCATCAATCTCCCAGGTCACACTATCGAGTTACAGCATTCAAAAGGGCCACAGCTCTCGGGTAAAAACTGTTTTTCAGTCTATTTGTCCTTGACTTGATGTTTCTATATCTCCTGCCAGAAGGCAGTAGTGCAAACAGACTGTATCCCGGGTGAGATGAATCCTGCAGGATGTTGTTTGCTTTCCTAAGACAACGGGAACCGTACAATTCTTCCAAAGATGGGAGAGGTTGACCAATAATCCTTTGTGCTGTGGTTATGACCTTCTGGAGCACCTTCCTCTCCCTAGCTGTACAACTGGAGAACCAAGCACAAATACAGTATGTAAGAATGCTCTCTATGGAGCCTCGGTAGAAGGACACCAGCAGTCTCTCACCCCTTTGAAACCATTTGCCTTTCCCTCCAAAGCCTCCAGGAGCACAAAGATTTCTGGAGTGGACAGGGAAATGAGCTACAAACTAAGGTTTTCAAACTCAAAACAGCATCAGCCACCCCAGATTAATATAATCCGGGAGATAAGAAACAAGAGTCGACCAGCTTGAACTACTGAGAAAGAAAGGTTTGATGTGAGGCAAGGCTCACTCTTATTAGATTCCAAATGCAGTTTTTAAACAAGCCCACTGCTGAGTGTGTTGTTAGCCTCTGCCTGACTTGGATATTGCATTCTTTATGTGAACTAGTGCCCTGAAATGAAAATAGCATGCACCACCATCATCTTTTCTGCTTCCTATATTTCATACCGTCCAATTTTTGGAGATCCTAAACTGGGATGCACGTCTTCCGGGACAAGCTTTCGGGCAAGTCACATGACCTGCGCCTCACTCTCACCTTGAAAAAGTTTTTTTCCCCCTGGGCTAGATCTTGCCTGACACCCAAAAATACACCCCAAAATTAGATTATTATTTTTTTTTGCCCTGGGGAAAGTGCTTTTTCAGGGCAAGGACATGGGGTTTGAGCACAGCACCCAAAATGGCCACTGCGATCTTGCATGAAAAAACAGGATGACCCCTTTTTTCTGGGACACTTGGCAGATATTATATTTGTGCACAACCACCACATTTGCAGACCTATATACTTTACATGCAGAAGCACCTGTTCACACAACAGCTGCCTCCTTGAGAATGTTAACTCTCCATGAATGTGTCTCCTTGTGCTCTCAATATATTTGTGCTGAGACTTCTGTCAAACATGCACCAGCTGATAGACTGATAAATAGGCAAATAGATAAATGTGTTGTTGTTGTTTAGACCTCTTAGTTGTGTTCGACTCTCCGTGACACCATGAACCAGAGCATGCCTTGGAAACTCTCACTTTCTTCTCAAAGCTTCTCCTTTTTTATGTCCATGGAGTTTTCTTGGCAAAACACTGGAGGGGTTTGCCAGTTCCTTCTCCAGGTGGATCACATTTAGTCTAAACTCTCAGCTATGACCTGTCTGTCTTGGGTAGCCCTGCATGGCATAACTCAGAGCTTCTTAGAGTTACTCAAGCCCCTTTGCCATGATAAGGCAGTGATCCATGAAGGGGAATAGAGAGATAACTCTTTCCTTAATCTCAGTGCCTGTTTCCACAGCGACTTCATTTCTGAGCCCCTATGAATGTGCCTCGCTTGGCTCACTGTAAATACAGCTGATGCGCTGTTATACAAATACTTGTTTCCTAAAACGAAGGAGTCACAGCCGCCAATAACAGTCGATGGATATGATGTGTGCACTTTCAGAATCCAGAACGAAAATGATGTCCTGGAATTTATAACCCACTGGGATGTGATAGTGCACAACAATGAGGCAAGAAGGGTCTGTGGTATGTGACATCATTAGCCTGAGGTGAGGAAGTGACATTCTCAGTTTCTTTTCAAAGCTCCCAACTAGAGGATGATTTTATGTCAAGTCATTACTCTAAACAAGAAACATGATGCATACTGAATACAGTAAAAAAAAAACCCTCAAAAAACCAAAAAACCCACCATCCTCTGTGGAAGGATAATGCATTTCGATATCACCAGCCTGAAAAGACGGATGAACTCTGACTTCATGTGCCCAAAGAAAAGGAGAGTGAAGGATTGGAGCAATAACCTATATACAATGAGTAATGCATTTTTTTACATCATTAGCAAAAGCAAAATGAATGTTCTATTTTCGTAAGCCCAGGAACAGTCCAGGGAATCTGTGTTCATATCACATCCATCATACTCCATCTCCCCTGAATCATTGTATCCAACATGAAAAGCCTTCCTGCGACGGATTTGGCTGCCACTCAGAAAGCAATTGCTCTGCTTGCTTCATAAAGGATGCAGCCAGCCGTCTGGATTTGCTTTCTAATATCAAGACCTGTACAATTCTATAATCGAAATAAAGAGGCAAAATAATAAGCCTACCTACAGAAGCAGCTGTTCATAAGAATTTGTTGTTATAATATTGTTGAACACCATCCCAATCTCCAAGCAGAGCAACATTCCAGGGGTTCCAGGCGCTTACCCAGGCTTCGTGTTTCCATTGGAATGAGGCACAATGGAGACCGTGGTGTCTTTATGATATATGGTTTATTTACACATCTTCTTCTTCTTTTGCAATCACTAGTAGTCTAGTAAGATTGTCTTCCATGAGCACAGTCTTCACTATGAATCCCTAAGTGATTGTGGAGGCCAATTCTGGATCCACACGTCCTTCCACAGTGAGGACATAGGTTTCCAGACGAGAGTTGATCATGGTGAGGGTTTGCCAAGTGTGCCTTCCTCTTAGCAGGTTTCTCCCTTTTGTCCGGATATCAAGCATCTTCAAAGCCCATGACACCTTTGGTAAAGGCTGTTTTCCAACTGGAGCGCTCGCAGGCCAGTGTTTCTCACTTGTCAGTGTTTATACTACTTTTGAAAGTTTTGCCTTAAGAGAGTCTTTAAACCTCTTTTGTTGACCACCAGCATTACGCTTTCGTTTTTTTAAGTTCAGATAGAGTAGTTGCTCTGGAAGACGATAATCAGGCATCCGCACAACATGACCAGTCCAGCGAAGTTGATGTTGAAGAATCATTGCTTTGACACTGTTGATCTTTGCTTCTTCCAGTACACTAGCATTAGTTCGCCTGTCTTTCCAAGTGATGTGTACATTTTTTTGGAGAGGAGACACTGTTGATGGAATCTTTCAAAAAGCTGGAGATGGCGTTCATAAGTGGTCCATGTTTTACAAGCATACAGTAAGGCTGGTAGTAAATAGCTTTATAAACAAGCATTTTGAAAACCTGAGCCTACAATGGAAGGGTTCACAGCCTTAACACCTTAAGAGGGTCTTGCTTCTTCCATAACTGTAGCCTTTGTATGTGATTTGAACATTTCATATGTGTGCATATAGGCATGCTGATTAAAACACAGCACCAAAAATAACCCTGATGAGATATTGTAGCCACATTAGGTAAAGGTAAAGGTATGCTCTATAGGCCGAGGGAGCCAGAGTTTGTCAGCAGAAAGCTTCCAGGTCATGTGACCAGTATGACTAAGCCGCTTCTGGCGAACCAGAGCAGCGCACGCAAACACCATTTACCTTCCATTTATCTACTTGCACTTTGACGTACTTTTAAACTGCTAGGTTGGCAGGAGCTGGGACTAAGCAACGAGAGCTCACCCCGTCACGGGGCTTCGAACCGCCAACCTTCTGATCAGCAAGCCCTAGGCTCTGTGGTTTAGACCACAGTGCCACCCGCATCCCTTGTAGTCACATTATTAACCCTTTAAAAAGTGTCTTAATCAATGCTGGTATCAAGGGGGGGAAAGAAGATGCAGTCTTAAAACTTCAGCAGACTGCACAGGCTTAAGTTACAGAATTAGAAAAGTTAAACTGTAAGTTATGCAGAGCATAACACAGTAGAAAGTGAATCAGTGGAACAATATGGGAATGGAAATGGGGAAATTGTCTCACCCCACTTTAAAACAGTCAACTAATTTAAAGTGAAAGACACAGATTAATGTTGGCTAGGAGTATAGAATTACATTTGCAATTCCTAAAACTGCACTACTGGAAGCTCATTACTCATGGCCAATCATTTTATTCTGCAACAGTCATTTGCTGTACCAGAAATGAACTCTAGACCTCATTTTCATCCTGCTGTTAAGAAGGAAATTCATATTTCATGTTCTTCCATGCGGTACATACCCAGTGTAGGTTTAGGGAAATATAGATACCATGTTTGATTACAAATCACTAGGCAATGAACTTGAATCCAGTTATGTTTGAATGCAACAGACCAAAAAGTTATACAGCATAGTGAAAAGTTTTTCTCTTTAATCATTCTGCCTTCTATATCGTAACAATGTATACTGTGCCCAATTCTGGGCACCACAATATAAGAAGGGTGTTGACAAGCTGGAATGTGTGCAGAGGAGGGGCAGCCAAGATTTCCAAGGGTCTGGAAACCAAGCCTTATGAGGAGCAGTTGAAGGAGCTGGGTGGGTATGTTTAACCTGGAAAAGAGGAGTCTGAGGAGGAGGAGGAGGAGGAGGAGAAGAAGAAGAAGGAGGAGGAGGAGGAGGAGGAGGAGGAGGAGGAGGAGGAGGAGGAGGAGGAGGAGAATTTGAACTTGATATCCCGCCTTTCACTCCCTTTAAGGAGTCTCAAAGCGGCTCACAATCTCCTTTCCCTTCCTCCCCCACTACAAACACTCTGAGAGGTGAGTGAGGCTGAGAGACTTCAGAGAAATGTGACTAACCCAAGGTCACCCAGCAGCTGCATGTGGAGGAGCGGGGAAGTGAACCCGGTTCACCAGATTACGAATCCACCACTCTTAACCACAACGCCACGGTGAGAGGAGATATGATAGCCATCTTCAAATATCTCAAGGGCTGTCACATGGAAGATATAGCAAGCATGTTTAGTCCTGCTCTGGAATGCAGGACTCAAGCCAGTGGCTTCAAGTTACAAGAAAGGAAATTCCGGCTAAACATATGGAAAATCTTTTTGACACTAAGAGCTGCTTGACAGTGGAACGGTCTCCTTTGGGAGGTTCTGGACTCTCCTTCTTTGGAGGTTTTTAAACATCTGACATGGATGCTTTAGCGGATATCCCTGCACTGCAGGGGATGGGACTTGATGACCCTTGGAGTCCCCTTCCAACTCTAGAATTCTATTATTCTATGTGCATTGTCACCAGGGGGGCACTAGCTGTTGCATTCCACTAGAGGTGAACTGTGCCTCATGTGTCTAGGACACTAACTACTACACCTGTATGCCGGCATCCAAACATCCTCTCATAGCCTGATGGTACTGCATGGCTACGAGTGTGTCGTGAGTCCTGTCACATTTGAGGCTGATCTTGTTTTGCTCTGAAAGCACGAACATTGCCATTTTGCTACGTAGGAAGAACACAGCATTCCCTCCTTCACAAATAGAAGGCCTTTCTCTTTGAGCATAGAAAAATTTCCCTGGAGTTTACAAGTGCATCAGTTACACAGAAATTCTTCTTTAAATGAGGCCTGTAGGAAATTCAGTCAAAGATGTCAGTCATCCTTGGTCCCCGGAAGATCTTAAAGAATAACACAGATGCCTCACATTTCCTATGGGGTTTAACTTTCTAAAATCTTTTTGAACGAGCTATCTTTGAAGGGGGGGGGGAGCTGACGAATTAGCAATCTATGATCCTCCCCAGAACAGCCTCTTGGTCGCTCAACAGAATCTGAGTTGTGACACTTCAACATAATCATGTTTGATTACACACAGGATGTCATCCTAGATATCAGCAAATGGAACAGAAATAGCATCTTAGCTCTATTTTGCCGGAAAATTGCCATATGTTCCTTCGTATCAGATTTTTTTAAAAAAAGAAAAAAGGAAGATTACTTTGGTGGCAATAGAATGCTCTCTCCATGCAGTTGCCCAGGTGTTTCAATCCTGACAATGCCTACTCAGAAGAATAAGGCTACCAATGATTACTGTGACTTGGCCTCAGCCCAGTATCCCTATCACCATCATCATCATATTACTATGTTCTACCTAGGCAGTTGGAGGCAATATGCTTCTGAATACCAGTTGCTGAAGACTGCAGGAGGGGAGAGTGCTGTTGCACCCAGGGACTGCTTTTGGACTTCCCCCATGCACATCGCTGGCCCCTTTGAGAACAGGATGCTGGATGAGATAGGGCACTGGCCTGATGCAGCAGGCTGTTCTTATGCATGTAAGTCCTGTTGAATTCAGTGAGCCTTACTGTCAGGTAAGCAGAGTTAGGAGTGCAGCCTTAGGTGCTTTCATTCATCTAATATTTGGATGGCCTACAAGGTCACCCAAAGTCGTTCAGATAGCAGGATTTGTGATATCTTGGGGGGGGGGCAATAGGCAGGTCACGGTCTACTGTTAAATCGGGTCCTCCCTTAAAGAGGGCACGTGTTGCAGTGGGACCTGGAAAACCGACACCCTGTGTTGTGGGTGGGTACGATTGGTCAGCCACAACACCTGATTCGTAGGTCTCTCCTAGCTGGGTGCAATCTGGCCAATGGGACGCAGTCCAAATGGTTCAAGGGACCTATTTGCGTGGCAAGACCCCTCCCCCATGTGAAATGAAGACGCCAGACACAGAATTTTAGGTTAATGGGCATAAAAAGGCCACAACTTTATTGATTACAGAATTGGAAGGTATTGGCCTTAGGCATTGGCTCCTATCGACTACCCGGCATGGGAACTGGGAAGGGTTGTCCACAAACCGTGGGAGTCCTGTTGAAGTACGCCAACTAGGATCCCACGGGTGTCACCGCTCTGGGGCGTGCCGGGGGCCCTTACCTCCCTAGGTTTCGGACAAGGCCACGCCCCTCGGAGTCCTCTACCGGACTACCCTTACTTTGGGGAAGGTGATGGCGCTTCCTTCCCCCCATCATTTGCATAACAATTGACCCCTGCCAATGCCTAACCGCCAATACCGAAATAAGTTGTGACGTTTGCTACGAGGTAGGCGAAAAAACCAAACGGCTGGAAGTGCGCCAACTTGGAAAAATTCCTACCAGGCCCCTTGCGGCGACCAACCGAAGTCCATAGCAAAGTCAAGGCTAGCTAAACCTAAAGGGAGGGTGGGATGGGAAAACCGCTCGGCAGGAAGGGGACAAAGAGGGCGGTCCCCGGTCGTGCCCGGCCTTAAGTAGGCTAGGCCACGCCTCCCCAGCCCGCTGATTGGCGGGCCGGTGGGCTGACACGCCCGGGGATTCCCTAACCACGCGGGGGCAAGGGCCAGCCCCCGCGCGAGATGTGGGAGGGATTTCAGCCCGCAACCCCCTCTCCTCCCAGGTCGGAAATGGCTTTGCGTGGCAAGACCCCTCCCCCATGTGAAATGAAGACGCCAGACACAGAATTTTAGGTTAATGGGCATAAAAAGGCCACAACTTTATTGATTACAGAATTGGAAGGTATTGGCCTTAGGCATTGGCTCCTATCGACTACCCGGCATGGGAACCGGGAAGGGTTGTCCACAAACCGTGGGAGTCCTGTTGAAGTACGCCAACTAGGATCCCACGGGTGTCACCGCTCTGGGGCGTGCCGGGGGCCCTTACCTCCCTAGGTTTCGGACAAGGCCACGCCCCTCGGAGTCCTCTACCGGACTACCCTTACTTTGGGGAAGGTGATGGCGCTTCCTTCCCCCCATCATTTGCATAACAATTGACCCCTGCCAATGCCTAACCGCCACCCGAGCAAAGCTCGCCGCCAATACCTTCAATCCTGTAACCAATTCCTAATCCCTGCAATGATGTCCCCCAACCATATATCGTTTCCATCATCAGACAAATGCACGCCATCCCATCTGTAGAGGGCCTCATTGCTGTACTGGATGCTCGGGTGTCGAATGACGTCCCCGCCCAGAGCTGCCACTCTACGCTCCACAGCACGCTGCAAGACCCTTCTTGCTTTATTGATTCCAACCGGGCTCACACAATCCCTCCATGTCCTCCTCTCAAGCAACGAGGACCACAGGATAGTTATGTTTGGGTAAACCGCCATCAGGCCATCAAAATCGTCAAAGATGTTCCATCTCAAATCAATAGCTTTGCGGTATGCTAAGTCATTTTCCCCCAACTGGATGAGCAAGGCATCAGGGGGGCCCTCAGTGGCGGCTCTCGCCATCACGGTTGGCATAAATTCGCTCCAGCGCATCCCTCTTCGCGCTATCCACGATAGCTCAACATCAGCAGGTAAGTTCAAATTTTGACCCAGCCCGGTACTAATGGCACGCTTCCTGGCCCAATACACAATGCTGTGGCCCACCAACCAAATGCGCAGCTTTCGGAATTCTGAAAAGCAAATAGACAAGGAAACCGAGGTCAGTGACGTGCCCAGTAGTCATACGGTCTTTCTTACGTAAGCCCTGTACGCATTGGATTTCCACCGCCCCAGATCCTTCACCCTCTCAGTGGAGAACCCAAGGTGCACCGCCGTGGTTGCTGCACCGATTCGGAAGGAGTGAGCCGCAAATTCGGCCGCAGGCTGCCCACAAGCCGCCAGAGCCCTGCGCATCACCCGTGTAAACTGGTGCCTAGCCAAAGGTGCTCCGTCCGCATGAATCAATAGGGGGCCTGGGCTACTGGGTCTTAGGTAGAGGAAACGCCTTGTATCCCTAACTGGGCAGGGGCCGGCACCTTGCGCGGCTGGTAACCGTAAGAGGGCCCCCCTGCCCTGCTGATCGGTCTTAGAGCTCCGCACTTGGACTATAAGCTCATTTGCTGAAAGGGTCAAGTCACTTAAGAGAATACCCCTCTGTGCATGGGAAGCCCCTCCTTCGCACACCATTTCCCCTATACGAAGGGCCCCAAAGAAGGCTATGGAATAAGCGGCCGAGAATAGGCGAGCTTCATATTTCGACCAGCATATGTCCCGTAACTTTTTGTGTATCTGTGTCAGAATATCGAAAGTTATGGGCCTCCTCCTGTCAGGGGTGGGGGGCTGCAACCGGCGCCACCCCTCCAAGGTCTTACGCACTATAAATTTTGCGCACGGGTCTGTGGCGAAAAAGGTTTTACAGAAGTAAGAAATCCCTGCAGAGTGAATATTGAGAGTCTTAGGTGCCCTGCCCATCTCTTTCAAGTGGGCTAAATAGTGGAGGACCTCCCTCGTTGAGGGGACAGATTTCTGTTTTGCGCTAGGAAATTTGTTGCGGAATTTCAGGAAATCGTCCCATGCTTTTTTGTACGATCTCATTGTGGAAGGGGCGACTGCACCGAATACTCCCTTCATCACTTCTTCCTCCCAAGACTCCAAAGATGCTCCGGGAAAGGCATCGATGATTGTTCCGCATCCGGCGCTAAAGAGCGGAAGCGCTCCATCTGAAAGCGAGACAGAGCATCCGCAATGTCGTTATTGATACCAGGTACGAATTTGGCTGAGAAATATATATTGTTCTCCAGACACAAGAGGACGAAGGAGCGCAGTAAGTTTCCCACCCTAGGGGTGCGCGCGGACTGCCTAGCAAGAACCGCAACCACGGCCTGATTGTCTGTGTTAAAACAGACCCTGTGATTGCGAAACGTTTCCACCCAGAGATGCACTGCCACCAAGATAGGGAAAAATTCTAGGAATGTAAGATCCCGTGAAATGGGCTGCCCCTGCCACTCTTCCGGCCACTTTTTTGCGCACCATTGCCCCCTGAAATACACACCAAAGCCCAAGGATCCCGCTGCGTCTGACTGAACTTGGAAGTCAGCATTGAGTGACAAGGAGTCCTGCCACAGAGATATGCCATTGTACTTGTCCAGGAATTGCAGCCAGACCTCCAGATCTGCCTTGACTTCCTTAGAAAGGCGGACCCTATGCTGCGGAGCTCGGAGACCGGCCGACAGCCTGGCCAGGCGGCCACAGAAAGGTCTGCCCGGTGCCACCACCCTGCAGGCGAAATTTAAGTGACCCAACAGGGATTGAATTTGCCTTAAAGTCACCTTCTTTAGGGGCAGCAGCTGGTGTATCAATTCCCTAAGGGCCGCAAGTTTTTCCCGAGGCAGTCTGGATGTTTGAGCTACGGTGTCTAACTCGATGCCTAGGTAGACCAATGAAGTCGCTGGCCCCTCCGTTTTTTCAGCGGCCAGAGGCACCCCCAGCTCACTTGCCAAAGCCATGAAGGCCTCCAGAAGGGCGGAGCAACGTTGTCTGCTCTCTGCCACCAAAATAAAATCATCGAGGTAATGAGACACGCCCGACGATCCTGTCCTGATGCGTAGGGCCCAATCCAGAAAAGTACTGAAGGACTCAAAAGCTGAGCAAGCCACGGAGCAGCCCATAGGCATTGCTTTGTCAATGAAATACGCCCCCTCAAATCTAAAGCCCAGCCAACGGAAATCCGCTGGATGGACGGGAAGAAGGCGAAACGCCGACTCAATGTCGCACTTGGCAAGGAGTGCCCCAGGCCCAAATTTGCGAATCATCTTTACTGCTTGATCGAAGGAGGCATATTTCACTGTACACAACTCCTGGGGGATCGCGTCATTGACCGAGCCGCCCCTTGGATAGGAGAGGTTGTGGATCATGCGGAATTCCCCTGGGGTCTTTTTTGGTACAATACCCAATGGGGATAGGTGAAGACCTTCTACCGGCGGCTCGGCAAAGGGACCTGCTACCCTACCTGCCTTGATTTCCTTCTCTATCTTTTTTCTAACTATCTCTGGCCTCTCTCTCACAGATTTTTGATTTTGAGGGTCCCCGGTGTTAGGGGGGAAGGACACAGGGATTCTGAAACCCGATGAGAAGCCCTCCCACAGGTAAAGGGCGGATTTCCGATCGGGGTATTGATCCAGCAGGATTTTGAGGGGCTGAAGATGGATCGGGGAGAAGGCCAGGCCAAGATACAAATTACTGGCGGCCACTGGCCCCTTGATGGGAGGATCCGGGGGCACCCCTGTTGCCGTTGTGGTAGAACCCCCGGCCCCCACGAAAGGGCTGCTGCTTATTCTTAAAGCAAGCAGAGGCGGGGTGGTTGCCCCAGCATCGTTCACATTCGTGAAGGTACTTGCAGGAGGTACGTGAGCACACACCCCTGTTGTACTCCCAGCAGTGGCGGCGCCGTCTCACCTCCGTCTTACCCACCTTGGTCGAATCCAGGATTTTCTTTTCAATGTACGGATTGACGTCTTCGCCCCAGTAGTTAGGATCCGTTAGATCCCATCGGGTAGAAGGCAGGAGAGATGCATTTCTATGGAAATTCTCGTCATACGTTAAAGCAGCATTTTCCCCGGCTAGCGCATGTGCCCTCCTCACATGAGCCAGGTAGGCAACCAGGTCCATGGAGCGCCGTGGATAAGCCGCGCAAACGACTCCCATAAAAACCTGGAACCCATCCAGCCAATTCTCGAAGGTTCTCTCCGCCCTAGGGGTCCTATACCTTCGCTTACCGAATGAGCGCCTCTTCTCACCCTTACCTGTTAGCTTAGTCGGTGGAAGGAGGGTAAATATGTCCACGTAGTCCCCATTGAGGATTTTATTCCTCTTTTTCTGGGACAAATGGTTCCCCAGAATGAAGTCAGTGGACTGATTGGTGGCGACCTTTACATCCTCCACTAAGGCCCCATCCTTCCAGTCCAGCACACCATTAAAAGTCTTACGATGGGAGTTAGCTCTCCTTTCATGCGCCCAAAGAGGGATCCCGTGATTAGATTCACCCAGACCCCAGTAATTATCCATGGGGCCCTCGCTATCAGAATCCGAGGATGACGTACCTGAATCGTCCTCAGTCTCGGAGCGCTTACTTCTTTTCTTCCTCGAAGAAGTGTGCTTTTTCTTGGCCTTTCTCTTCCCTCCTTGGGCCTCGACGTTGGCTGAGTTCCCACTGACGGCTGCCTGAGACGCTTGAGGTTGCTCTTGCTCCTCCTCCCAGGCAGAGCCCGCGCTGTCATCGGTAGAGCTCTGCTGATGATGCTGCTCCTGAAAAACACTAGGAATGTCTACAACCTGAGAAACCGTATTGGTACTGGTCCCTTTTGCCGTAGCCTTCCCCCTGGTGTGACCTTTTACTGGTGCCTTGCCTCTTCCCGCGCTCTGGTTGGCTTTCCTATTCATGGCTGCCTGGGCACGGGTATTGGGGCGACCTGTGTTTGAGTTTTCCGGTTGAGCGCCACCTACTGCTGGCACCATGGTGCCAGGCTGGCCCTGATTACTAGGTGGGGTATCAGGTATTATATCCTGTGATGGTTCCGGGGCCGGCAGAGCCGGAGCCCCAGGCCTGCACTGCCTGTAGAATGTTTCAAAGGCCCTAAAGAACTGTGCGAAAGCTTGAGGATCGCAGGGCATGGGCATAACTTGGGCGCCATCGCCACCTGCAGATGGTGCCCGCTGGTTGCCGGAAGTGGATGGCTGCTGGTCCCCGCCAGATGCCATTGCCAGCTAATCAAGGCCAACTAGACGCAAATTAAACACAAACAGAACTGCGCCTACGCCCTATTGACACGCCGCTTCGGCTAGTTCAGTATTGTCTACACTAATAAGACGCACCTACGCAAATTGAGGCGCTGACTCGGGTCTCTGCCTAGTTCAGAATTGTCAACACTAGTTAAGGGCTGCTAAAGATTAAAATGAGCTGTTCTCCTTCTGAATTTACTGCCCCCTGCTTATGTATTACTTGCCGAAGCTACTGAAGAGCAGCTGCGGCGGATGGTAGCCGCAGTAGGAGAAGGGCAATTGCGTGTAGCCTGTTATCTTTTGTTAGTTAATCTTATTTTATTTTATTTTGTTTTATTTTATTCTATTATATCTTATTTTATTTATTTATTTATTATTATTATTATTGTTATTATTATTATTATTATTATTATTATTATTATTTTCTACCTATTCTATTATTATTATAATTATTATTGTAATTATGTACTGCCTATGGAATGCCCTATGTTGAGCCTAATGCCAATTAAATCAGATAAGAGTTTAAGCTCTTACAAAATTAGATCACCTTTGCAAGCCTTGAATTTACTTTGCGGTAAATTAAAATACTACTTAATTAGATTACTACTCAGGAATAGGGTAATGAAATGACTTATCACTTAGCTGCCCAATGAAGCAGCTTACATAAAACTGTTATTTATCCAAGAATTCCCAAAGCTGAATCTGCAAATCCAATAGCTTCCCAGACAGTGTGTAACCTCTAAAACCTTGCTTCCAAAGCCAGCACTAATTCGAACCTCTGGGTAAATCCCAAAATAAAATCTGTTTAAACGCAATGAAATACGGGAGTCCCTGCAACTCCAGAAAGAAGCTTTAAATAACGTGGAAATTTACTCCTGCCTGTTGGCTCCTCCGTACGTTAATGCGCCGGCCAAAGGCGGGATACAGTAACAATGCAATGAATAGACCCACGGTATTATCCTCTGGTAAAATGGCGGCCGCTAAGCAAACCACGTGGTATCCAAAATGGCGCCGGGGACGGTCGCCTAGCAACGGAACCACCTTCTACGCCGAGATATGCCTCAAGCTGGCTGTAACCCCGCAGGCACGGTGCCCTTTGAGGTGCCAAAGCCCCCTAAGCGGCCGTTGGGAAAGAGCGCAGCAGGGTAGCCGCTCTGCCAGTGATAATGCCGCGACCGGAGGTAGAAGCGCAGGCTGAAACGCCAAGGAAAGTCCCACGGTGCTTGCCTCTAGCAAGATGGCGGGCGCTAGGGAGAGCACGTGGTATAACAAGAAGGCAGCTGTTGTGCTAGAGGCTAGTAAATAACGCTAGCTGCCCGAGCCCCCCCCCCAAAAGCACAGGGGCCGAAACAGACACGTCCCCTCACCCGAACGCGGAGGGAGCCTGCACCCCGCACCACCAAGGCAAAACCGCACCAGTAGATCTAACAAGTAAAGCGCTCCAATCCCGTGAATATCGCAGAGCCCCGGCAAAAAACTGCAGAATTCCGCCCGCCTCCCAAATAGAACACAATAAAGCAATCCCGAGAATAATTAAAAGAACCGAACAACCTGGTCTCCAAGTACCGCCGCAACTGCGAGGGAGAAAATATCTGCCGCTTGATACGCGCTGCCGCCAGTCAGCTGAGCGTGGGGGCTGGTTCAGTTCGCAGCCGCTGGATTCCTAGAGCGCTGCCCAGACAGCTGGTCGAAAATCCGCCGCACGAACAAGGGTAAGGCGAGGAGGAGCGCCAACCGCTTGCAGGATGTAGCTTTTTGCCGGGTTCGCTGCGATGGAAACGGCTCCGGAACGTTGAGAAAACAACAAAAAAAACCCCTCAGCTGAAAAACCGCTCAGCTGGAAGGAAAAAACCGCTCGGCAGGAAGGGGACAAAGAGGGCGGTCCCCGGTCGTGCCCGGCCTTAAGTAGGCTAGGCCACGCCTCCCCAGCCCGCTGATTGGCGGGCCGGTGGGCTGACACGCCCGGGGATTCCCTAACCACGCGGGGGCAAGGGCCAGCCCCCGCGCGAGATGTGGGAGGGATTTCAGCCCGCAACCCCCTCTCCTCCCAGGTCGGAAATGGCTTTATGCCCATGCACATGACCCAGAGCTTCCTCTTTCAGTACGTGCATCGGAACACCCACCCACCTCTCCCTTCTTTTAGGGCTTTGCGCTTGACCTTGCTATGCCATCGTGTGTCATCTGTTGTTGGGACAGGGGCACGGCAGGAATTTTCCTCACTTGGTTGATTGGCTGTTGCCATTTGGGTTTCACCTGCTGCGTAGCAAATCGTCACAACTTGTAAGGTTGTGGATAGGCTCTGGTTCAGGTGATAGGGACGGGAGAACGCTCTCGCCATCCCTATGTGAAGGGTATTCCATTAAAGGAATCCAGGGACTCGACGGTTTGGTTAACCCTGTGAGGGGGTTGTGCCCGTGCCTGAGTCCAGGGGGGCATTTGGGTGGCAGAGTTAGCCTGTTCCCGGCTTCCTGCTTGGCTGACCTATGCTGGAACCCTGGCATGGCAGGCAGCTAATCGAACCAGAGCCTATGCAGCCATTCACTTTCTGTAATCAATAAAGTTGTGGCCTAAATTCTGCCAAAAACCAAAACCAAAATTTGAGTCAAGTGTGAATTTATTTAGGGGGGAGGTTTCTGGGTCTGAAGACGCAAATGTCTGTGATTTGCAGTAGAGCAACAAGAATTACTGATATAACAATAGCAACGGCATAATAACTCTCTCCTGCCCTAAATTAAGCAGCTGATCCCCCACCATAAGGGATTGTGAACACAAGCATTTTACTTCCCCCACAAAAACAACAACCCTGGCTGTATTTGTCTGCAATTTGGCAAACTTAATCACTGTAGGAGCTCCTGTGACTTCAGATTCCATCCACTTTTACCAAAGGTTATAGCCATTTTTGTAGGGTGGCCTAAACGACAGATCCTAGGGCTTGCCGATCAGAAGGTCGGCAGTTCAAATCCCCACAATGGGGTGAGCTCCTGTTGCTCAGTCCCAGCTTCTGCCAACCTAGCAGTTTGAAAGCACGTCAAAGTGCAAGCAGATAAATAGGTACCACTCTGGTGGGAGGGTAAACGGCGTTTCCGTGCACTGCTCTGGTTCGTCAGAAGCGGCTTAGTCATGCTGGCCACATGACCTGGAAGCTATACACCGACTCCCTTGGCCAGTAAAACGAGATGGGTGCCACAACTCCAGAGTCGTCCGCGACTGGACCTAATGGTCAGGGGTCCCATTACCTTTATAACCATTTTTTAGATTTCCCTTTTAAGTGTATAGGGACCAGATTACTTTGATTTATATACAGTGGCTTGGCATCCAAATTACAGATTGAAGCAGAGAGAGCAGAGAGCAGATTGGAATAATAATTAAAAACAAACCAACAAACCACATAGATACAAGGGGAATTTGGGGGTCCAAGCACACCCTTGAGCAAAGCTTCTGTGTGCACAACTTGCATTCCTGATGGTATAGGATCATATTCTTTAGAAAAATGTGTGCTAGCCAGGAGCAGGCATAACATACAGTACTGGACTCTGCCCTCGCCTCTCCACACATGTTCACTGAATGTGTGGAAAGGGGCTATCAGTCTGCCAACTACACCACACTGGCTCTCATTCCTTGAGGCTTGTGAAACAATGTTAAAGAACTGCATTCTTAACAGGATTTAACATTCAGCGTGATTGCAGCCTGCATTTCTGTCACAATCGCTCGACAAAGTGATATTAATTAGTGTTGAGAAGCTTAATTTGTGTCAGTTTAATGTGTGCTGCAGAGACTCGTCCTTTATTTCCCTTTCAAACTGCGGTTTTGTCAGAGTCTGCAGTTTCACAAGGTTCTTCAGAGAAGAATGAAACCCATGCTTCTTGTTTCTTGCACTGGTCTCTTTGATGACCCTCTGTTCCCAACCCTTAAGTTCTGACCCAAGGGTTAGAAATATTTTTGGCTATGATCCTTCCTCACCGTGCCCCCTTCGCCAACCTCTTCTTGCTAATGCGAATCTTAACAACAGTGAATTAAGAACAAGTTCACATCATTTCCCTCATAATGGTGACATTCTGGACCCAAATCATACCTTGGCCTTTTCTGCTATTGACTGCATCAATTCTTTCTCCTTTTGATTTGCCAATCACTAATCACAGCTGACTTCGAGAGCTGCAAAGTTCTCCTGGGAGACCACTAGCTTACATTAGTCACTACATTACTCATAGGTTATAGCTTCATGCTCAATACTCCGGGCTAAAGTTTGACATTGAATTGTTTCTTTGGGATGTGCTGTTATACTTGGAACATGGTGTGATGAATTTAAAGGGTTAATATCTTGACTTATTCTAAATCTGCAGATGACATTAAGAACTCAAGACATGAAAAATCCAACTGTGTGATGCACTAACAGATTTTGTGATGGCAGTGAGGCCCCTATCTGTGATTGGCTGAACTGCTCCGATGTCATAGAGTGCTGGGGTAGCAGATAGTATTTGGCTGCCACTAGCTGGACTCTTCTGAGTCCAGTAGATTTCCTTTTCCTGACACAGTTCCCTTCTCAGTTCTTGCTTTCGATCCCCCAAATAAACTCCCCCAAGTTTATTTCTGAAGATTTCTTTTTGTGCCTTTGCAAACCTCAAGGTTCACCCTATTGATACCTTTCTCTTGTGTGTGGCTGTTTTGGCTCCATAAAGCCATTTCCTGTTTGCGGGGAGATGACGTTGAGGGCTGGGAGCAAGCCCTCCCCACGTGAATAGCCCCTGCACCATTGGATAGTCCTCAGCTATGTCATCCTTAAACCGTCCAATCCGGACGGTCTGGAGGCGTGGCGCAGGCTATTTAAACTGCCTGCAGCTGAGGACCCGCCCCTGGTTTCTCCCTGCTTGGTCAGTTCTCCCTCCCTTAGGTTAGGCTCTTTATTTCTTCACCTTGCTATGGAACCTTGCTTGGTAGCAAATTGTCACAACTTCGTAAGGTTTGGCGGTTAGGCATTGGAGTATGAGATTGAAGGTGAGGGGAGGTAGTGACCATCACCTACACCTCCTAACTCAAGGGTATTACATTAAAGAAATCCGGGGGGCGTGGTCTCTGTCCAAAGCCCCAGACGGGGGGCTAGGGCTGTGGCACGACCCCTAGCGGTGACCCTGGGGGAGTTCCTAGTTGATGTGCATCAGCAGGGCTCCCCCTACTGGTGGTTAAGCCTTCCAAGAGTCCTGCAGATGGACAGGAGTCAGATATAGTTGTGTGGTTTCCAATGCCTATGCCAATACCACTCACATTCTGTAACCAATAAAGTTGTGGCCTTTTTCACCCATTAACATAAGCTACTGTTTCATGTGTCTTTATTTCACTTTCCAGGTGGGTTTGGGACCTTGCCACGCAAGTGACAGCTGTCAAAAAATTGTATTGGAAGCAGTAGGTAGGGCAGAGGTGGGCAAGCTGTAGCTGATGGGCATATCAAGCGTTGAGGAGCCCTTGTCAGTTCAATTGCCCAGCTCCTCAGTCACCAGCTTGGCAATGGGCAAAAGGCTGCTGTTCCCTTGCTGCTAACAGTAGCAAATGAACTATGCTTTTTCCTGCACCTGAGTACTGGAAGCATGGAAGTGGGAGCCTGAAGCATGCATGTGTGTGTTACTAGTAGGGATGTCAGAGAATTCCATTGGAGCAGAAATGGCTATGATGTGCATGTTCATCCAAGGTCAGCAAGAGAAATGACTCAAGTGAATACGAATATTATTTGCTAACATATTTTTAGTCTGTGAACGTTGCATAAATAATTATGTTCTTTTTGGCATTGTTTTGTTATGTTTTCCTTCCCCTGAAATACATCGGAGTTAATTGCATAATGCATTGAAGTTAACCACATAAATGACATAATCCGTTACATTGGGTTTGGCCATAGTGGATAGCGAGACAAATAATGAAGAATTCAGGAGATGCGGATATATAGCAGAACAAAAACAGCACCGATGGCAGCAAAGGCAGGGCAGGTTGGAAATCGCTGCCTCCTTACATCCCTGACATCCCTGCTGACCATCATCCATCAGCCATGCCCAGTGGCCTTGGAGTGCCTACCTGCTGCTACCTATGGCCCACGGGTGGATAAAAAAATCTTTGTCATCCCAGATATTTGATGTTCAGTGGAGAAGGCTGCCTAAGTCCAAAGCTTGCAGCCACATCCCATGGTACACACAGCCTGCATGCTTGAGCCCTGTGCAGAAAGAACATTACACAGGTGTCATTTGGAGATGAAGGCAGTGTCTGTAATAGAGAAGCGTGGTCAGTTATCATTTTAGGAATGGGACCCCAAATGCAATGTATGCTCTCCTCCCCCCACATCCAACGTGCTCTCAATGTGCCTTCCCACCCACTGCTTCTGATGATCCATGCGCTCCCTAGAATTTTAACAAGGGGTGTGCATTCAGCTAGAAAAGCTGTAGCATTTCATTTCAGATTCTCCTCATAGAGTGCCTGCTGATGTGTTTATATAGCTGTCACAAGGCATGGAGAGGCTTAATTAACATTTAAGATCTGTATAGCAGAAGAAGATATTAGCGCTCTTGTTCCTCCATCTTCCACAAGAATGCTCAGCCGGTGGGTTGGGCAAGGAATAAGCGTTAGGCTGAATGCTTGATTTGAGATCCATCATTATTGTCAGTGGAGGAGCTGAATGACATGTGGCAATTTGCAGCTTGCTCAAATGGAAAGTTTTCCAAATGAAAACTTGGCTTCCTAATTCCCAAACATTGGTGGGGGCAGTAGGCAGGTGGTTGGGCTGAGCTTGCTTAGGGATGAAATAAATATTTTTAGGTACTAAAGCACCAGATTTGGCCCAGATCCAGTCCTGAGACAAATTGCACCTATGGGGAAAGAGCTGGGCCTCATTCAAGTCAGGTTGAGAAACCCCTGGATTGCTACAGGTCCGGAGCCATTCAGGGTTGTCAGGGTCGCAGGGCACCAAGCAGAAAGGAGAGGGAGGCATGAGTGGGAAGAAGGATAAGGAGTGACCTATCAGAAGATGCTGGTGGAGGTGTTAGCAGGGAGAGGGGCCTTGAGTTCAAATCTTGTGCTCCAGCTCCATCTTTTGCACCTCTCTGGCAGAACAGACAAATATGGAATTCCTGTCCTGCTCTCTACTCACTCTTAATTGAACCAATGTTTTGTGGGGGGTTGGGGTTGGGGGGGGGGGTTGAGATCTGCCCAGATGGCCTGTTTAGATTCTGTGCTGAGTTTCCTAAGAAGGCAATTAGGAAGGGGACGGAGGGGGGGACAGGGGACAGAATAAGCCAAATTGTTGTGGAGTTATTGTGTTGTGTGTCCCCCCCCCCTCCAGCCATGTGTGTTCTTTGCTTTAATTTACTGCTCCAATCTTAATCAACAGCGAATTGACAAAGGAAGTGCTATTTGTTGTCCTTAACAATTTCCTGATTGGTAATTAAACTTCCCCCAATCAACACGTGCGGGTCTGGATCTCGACAATGGCGCTATTGACGATCGGCTGCGCAAATTCTCATCTTCTCGTCAGGCTCCCTGTTTGCTTCATTTTCTTTCTTTTCTGTCTGAGGCAGAACTCATTGAACCCGTTTCTTCCAATTGCCTATTGTACAGAAAAGTGTTAACTGTCATTATCAATCTATATCCTTGCCGGTGGCCAGAAAAGTATTCTCCCCTTTCTTCATCCAGAATATGCATTATTTGTGTCAAATTCCTCCCCCTCCCCCTCCCCACATTTTTGTATACTCAGCAGATGCATTTCTGGGTGTGTTCTCTCCCGAATAGTGATAGATGGCAAAAACGATTTTCTTTTTAATCACACTTTACTGCCCACACTGGGGAGGAAATGACTCCCCCCCACCTCCGGTAGCAGCTTGGTCAATAAGAAAAACAAAACGAAAAGAGATATACAGTCCCAGGTCCTTGTGGTGTATTTTCTTCCCCTGAATAAAATTGGTTTCTTTCTTCATTTCTATTTAGCTTACCTTATATTTGTGAAGCTTGTATTTACTCCCCACAAACTCTCCTTGGCTACTGGTGTCAAATTTGCATTTAGACTGTAAATAAGCGTTAGCGCCTTGGACAATGGAGTATAATTGCAAATTTTATCTGTCAATGTAAAGAAAAGAGACCAATGTCGTCTTGCTACACATCCAATCTATAAGTTTGGTGGGTGGTGGGTGGTGAGGATACAGCACAATTTTCCCAGGTTTGTGTCATTCAGAAGGATGCGGTGGGGGTTACCAATCATCAAATTGACTTGGGAAATAAATAAGTGTATCAATGAGAAATGTTCCAGCCCAGCTTTCGCCCACATGTGTTACTCTTAGATCACTGAAACACAGAGACTCCTCCATTCAGAATTCAGAATGGTAGAAACCAGTAGAAGCTGCTTTACTAGGGCACACTGATATACCAACCTCATTCTGCCTTCAATTATCCCCCACCTGTGCATGTTCTTACTTACAACCAGTCCAGGATGGGTAACTTTGCTTATCAGCTTCCTCCTTCTTAGGTGTCAGGAATGAGCCAGCTCCGAGCAAAGAGATACAGCCAGCTGCAGAAAGCAGCCAGGAACAGAGGAGTTAGATGTTAGTCAGGCAGGGGAGAGTAGGCAGCTGCAGAGTTCGGCTCTTCCTGACCTTGATGAACTGGCTGATAAGGCAGTAGCTGAGAGCAGGCGGGAACACAGCCAAAGCTTGCAGGAAGCATGAATAGGCATGAATAGACTCAGCCTCTCAGGAAGAGGTTGGAGCTGATCCTCTAAGTCCGAGGAGTTGGTGAATGGGAGGGGCTTTTTGATAGGAAGCAAACCAAGAGACATAAATGTCATAAGTTCAATATCTTCTGTCGCTGCCAGAAGGAGTCTTCAGAAGGGTCGTCTTGAGTAATGATGCTGGAGGCTTTGTCAGAGCAGTCCGGAGCTTTCTGTTTGTTTTTGCAATAAATCCTCCTTTTTAATTACCTATGCTTACTGTGAACCCGGACTCCTGACTAGTTCACTTTGTTGCCCTTCTAGACCTCAGCAGAGAAGAGAATGGGGACAAAACTAGAATTAGTTCACTCTGTATATCATTGGCTTAAACCCCACCTACTGTTTGGAAGCCCTGCTTTTCATCACACCAGAATAGGAACCTTTTCTGAGAGGTTTATGCCAGTGGCAGGCAAGATCAGAGACCCAAACGGGCAATAAAATTTTACTATTGTAGAGTAGGCTAGTTTCTACACACACTCACCCCTCTTTCCTCCATCCAGGTAAAGCAAGAATCAGAGTTCAAGGGCACATTCCAGCCATGCAATAATATTCAAGGAGAGAGCAAAGCAGGACCATTTAGAGGTGTGGCTGGAGAGGGCATATCTCCTGGGTTGTGTACAGAGAACCAGACAAATAGACCTAGAGGGCCACAGGCCATCATCATCATCATCTGAAGTGATGGACATGAGGCAGGAGTTGATAAAGCAGGTGAGTTGCGCACAGGTGGGCTTGGGACCTACGCTCAGATAGATAGAAAATGGGAGATGTAGGGATAATCGCTGGGTCCGGAGGGAGGACACTCTCTACCCGCAGGCAGCCACAGCCTGCCTGCACGCATGACCTTGGGGTGCAGGGCACCCCCCCCCCACAGACAAAGCCACAGCTGTCTGAACATTGTTCCCTCTGTCTAACCTTTTGCGGTCTCAGTAGTCTGCGGTGCCCTGTCTGTAACCTTTGTCTCCGAGACCTTTTGTCTCCTTCGTCATACACTGTGCAAGAGGAAAATGATGCAGTGGAAACAGGTGGCAAAATAACTTTGTACCACCCCATGATCTCGGGACTGGAAGATGTGTAAAGGTTACAGCCCAAAATGTATCTGCCTGGTTTGCATATTTGTGTCAATAAAAGGAGGTTCCACAGGGCTGGCCGGCAGCTTGCATGCAGCTCACCTATGCGCAGCTCACCTGCATTATCAACTCCTGCCTCATGTCCATCACTTCATCATCATCATTTCATTTGCATGCCACCTTTCCACCAAAAGAATCATACTCAAAGCAGTTTGCAGCAAAGAAAAATGAAATGAAAAAGTCTCAGAACCATCCATTGTATAAGAACAATGAAAGAACAAGGGCTTTTTTTTTCAGCCGGAAAAAACTGGAACTCACTTCCGGCACCTCTCAGGTGGGCACCATTGCCATTATAAGAGAACAAGAGAGGTGGTCATGGTGAGTTCCAGCACCTCTTTTTGTAGAAAAATAGCACTGGTGAGAACCATGGTAATAACATAATAGAGGAAAGTGACGAATGGGGAAATGCCAAGTGCCCTCTCCCCTGCTCCTTGGGTCAGTTACTGGACTTTAGAGTAGAGCAAGAGGAAGGAAGCTGCAATGACACCCATAGGATTTTGGAAATCCTGAAAGATAAGCCTATCAATGGTGACCAACCACATTGGCTATGTTCTTCCCAGTGCTATTTTTCTGGAAAAAGAGGTGCCAGAACTCACCATAAACACCTCCCTTGTTCTCCTTGAATGGCAATGGTGCCCACCTGAGAGGTGCTGAAACTGAGTTCCTGTGAATTCCCCCTGAAAAAAAGCCCTTCCTCTGACGTTGAAGGCAGTATGCCTTTGAACATTTGCTGGGAACCACAGGGGGGGATGCACTCAGATCCTACTCGTGGACTTCCTGTAAGCATATTGTTGACTGAGTCAGCCCCCTCCCAGTTGGAAAATAGCTTGGCTTATTCCAAGCCAAACTCTAACCCAAATTGAACACTGTCAAATTCCACTGTGATGGAGTTTGGAGGTGCACATACGCTTGGGAGCCAGGCAGGAAACGCAGACAAAATTTATTCTCCCACTTGTATTAAAATCCAAGCCAGAGAAGAACTTTCAGGCCAATAATGCTCAACTTCACATTTGGGGTGAGCACTGCAAGCTACTGAGATTCAAATTTCTGAGCCAGCATATATGAAATCCAGAAACGTCCATAGTTTTTAACATGGTATTTTGTAGCTTTTCACTTTCTTTCCTTGAAACAGTTTCAATGTCGTAGGGTATGGCTCATGAAATCATGACCATTGCAGTAGCTCCATTATAGTCAAAGGAACTTGGTTACTGAGTGTGGCCTGGGAATTGCCTCCTCACTTTTAAAATATTTTCTGATGATGGAATTCTAATGATGTGCTCTCTGTTGTGCATTTGCAGTGGCTCAATACCTGGGACACTATGCTGCATACTTTTCATGCACTAAGTGATGAAGCTTTATCATACAACCAAACGTTCAGTACTTCTTTCTTTAATAGCTGTTGTCACAACCTTTCAGCTGCTGAGCTGTGAATTACATTTTTATCCTTTTAGGTATGCTGCTTGTAACCCCAGAATAGCTGCAGCACATTTTGTTCCAGTTGACAGCCGGATGAACGACGACTCACAGGAACAGCACACACAAATAGGGAACTCGGTGCAGGAAATAGAGATTGTTTTTTAAAAATCCCCCTTCCTTATTTGCTACCGGGTGGTTCTCAGCGGAGCTTTGCAATTGCTTCCTACTGTGATGTCACAGAGTTAAAAGCACCACGTGTCTTCTTACCCATTCTTATCATTGGCCATGAGCTATGAATGGGATCCAGCTAGTCCAAAGACCCTGTTTTGTTGGAGAAAACAAGCGGATGCATTTGGTTGACAGGCAGTTGCAGACATGATTAAGAATGTGCATGCAACTTCATGTAAGGCAGGGATGGTGAAAATATATACTTGGAGTCAAGTGTGAATTTCATGCTCTTTATTCAGCTCATAGTAACAATGAATGAAATGTGCCCCAAAATGTCTAGCTATATATACATTATTTACACAATGGGCCCCAAGTGATTGGCTAATTCTGGGCTGCTCCTGTAGGCCAATCAGGTTGCTGATTCACTTCATCCAGGAGCCTGATTGGCTGCTCCTGCAGGCCAATCAGGTTGCTGATTCACTTCCAACTAGAGCTGGATCGGGTGGCTCCTGCGGACCAATCAGACTGCTGCATTCTGGATCCTATTGTTCTAGGATTCAGCTCAGTACATAACAGATGGAGAGCCTTTGGCCCTCCAGATGTTGTTGGACATAGCCAATCATTAGGGATGATGGTGATGAGAGCTGTTGTCCAGAAACATCTGGAGGACCACAGCTTCCCCACTGCTGATGCAAGGTCAGAAGTAAGATCCTAAAACTTGCTGAAAAGCTAAAGGTTCATGGCCTCACAATCCCGTCTTTCCTTTGGAGTGAGAATATTAAGCAACTAAAAATATTTGTGTGCATTTATGTGTGTGTCTCTCAGGTAGACATAATAAACCATCCACCCAGAAGTGCAGCAGCTGCCTAACCCCCTGGGGGCTGTTTCAGATGTGGTGCTGAGCAAAATGAACAGGACATTTCTGCACTGTCTGAAAATGAATTTTCATAACCCTCTCCGTAGGGACATAGACAAGCAAATTCTCTCCGATATATAAGGGAAAGGTTTAGGGGACACATAGGACAAGACAACTATACTTCCTGTGCTTCCCCTCACCAGTGCACAAAGTCAAAACAGCTCAAGGCAATCCAGGCCATGAACATGATTGACCGAGCAAGAGATTTGTCAACAGACCCTTGACTGTCTCTCAAGTTGGCATAACAAAGCAGATAAAAAATTATCCACCCAGCAGCCTGATGGGTGGATCATTGGTAAAGTGCCTTGTTATGCTTTGAAAGCTTTCCCAGCAGGCATAACAGATCTGACTATCACTCATCCTCCCACCAGGCTAGCAGCCTCTTGAAGAGATTTCCTCCCAATGAGAATTGCATCTTCAGAGGAGGGATAATTGTCAGACCTACAGAAGGGCAGCAAATGGTTAAATTCATTTTCTTGGTCTGATGTTATCTCAATCATTATCACCTCCATCCCCAGCTCATAAATTTTCCTGTTGCATGCAAAGGTGTATTTAATGCCATAGACAGATGGCTGTAATTTTCTTTTGTCTATACATTTGAGTGGACGAACTCCCAGTATCTTGACCCCGAAAATGAGAGGAATTATCTGGACATTTGCTGGCTATCTTATTTCAAGGACTGTCAATGTCTGAAACAGAAAATTCTGGCACCTCAGAGATCAAGATGGGGTGTTCTCTGAGTCAGGTGAAAGAGCCCAGCAGATCAATTGGTGAAAAGTCACTTTTGGGGTTTTTTGCCAGTCTACAGGTGGAGCTCAATGGTTTTGGTGGGTTCAGATACAGAACCCAATGCAGAAGCTATCCATTTACCTATGGTGGAATATTAAACCATAGCTTGGAGGCAGGAGTTATGCCTTGATCTTCTGGCAACTGGCTCAAATGCAACAATTTAAGACCCTACCCCTCCCATTCATGTAACAACAAAAAGCAGGCTACTGATTTGGAGGTCTTTAGGTCCTAACTCAGAGATGTGGCCTTCCAGAAAGTAGTAGACTACAACTCTCATCTTCCCTGACCATTGACCATGGTGGCAGGGACTGATGAGAGTCCAACAATATCTGAACGACCTCAGGTTCCTCACCCCTGCCCCAGCTCATGCCTGATACTACTAGATTACTGAGTTGTATACTCCCTGCCATCCTTTCCACTTCACAGGATCACACAGAGGAGGGAAGGCATGGCAAAAGGAAATGCTAAGTCCAGTTGTAGAGACTTCAAGACCACATCATGGTTTCAGGTTCTTTAGCTGCATTCTTATCAATGCATTTGCCTACATTGGTCATGCAGAAAGCAGGGGAAGATACAAATGAGCTGAAGGAGTTGAAAATTGCTACAAGCTGTGAATCCTACAGTTCTGGAATTAATTTTCAAAAATTTCCAGGTGAAACCTGAAATGATGAGTGAAACACAAGGTACAACACACACAGAGAATAAAAGTTAATAAAATAGAAGAGACCTGCTGATCCCTTCTTCAAACCCCTGTGAACACTACTTAGCCTGCATTCTCCTTTCTAGCTTGCTTATTGAATATACCATCACAAATACTCTGATTTAGTCTTTTAATCTCACTGCCATCATTCCTCCTCCTCCCCTTCCCCTTCCCCCCTATGCCCTGTTTGCCCTTGCTGACTGGGGAATTTTATTACATGTGGAAAAACAATAATTATTTCTCCTAAGACCGATATTATGCTCAGCAGTGGGCCTGTTTTCCTTGGTGCAATTCAATCTCGATGTGTAACCAATTTACCAAAATATAATTATCCGAGTTATATCATCTAAAGGCAAGAAAGAAAACAGCTGCGTCTAAAAGGTTTGAACATGATAGTTAAATGTGAGACATGGTTTAAGCAGCCATAAATTATATCCCTAAACATGAACTGCACCACAACCATTCCTAGACAAAAGCCTTTCTAGCTGGTTCAACATTTCGGGAATATGAAGCAATTATTTCAGGCTGGTAGATCTTGAAAACTAGTGTGATGTAGTTGAGGATTTAAGAAGACATGGTTTTCCATTCCACTCTGTGTTTGTCCCATGCAACACTGTTTCCATTCTATTGCAAGTTGTCTTCCACCCAAAAATATGTAACTCATCTCGCTGTTGAATTGTGCTGAAACTGAAAAACAACAATAACAATAAGTACCATTTGCATTCACTGGATTGATTTATGCTCTATATATGGGGCAAATAAGCAAACACCAGCAATTCCCCCAACATTCTTGGGTGTAGTGTATGGAGTATTGAACATCCTTCATCCCATCCTCCCAGAAGATCATAAGGTCCCTTTTGCAAGGTGTGGGGCAACTATTGTGCTTCCTAGCTGTTCCAAGTAGCTAGGAGCTGTACAGGGTAGGGGACTGTATAAAGGAAGTTCCTGGAGCAGCTCATAAACTCGGGGCGGGGGGATTAGGTGTTGTGTTTAATTGTTTTCCGCACTGAAGTTCAAATTCCATAGCAGAACAATGTTCCAATCCACACATTGCTTCAGGAGATGTGAATAGGGAGGGTTCAGTTCAGAACTCAACCCCAACTGATAGCTCAGTTGGCAGAGAGTGAGACTCTTAATCTCAGGGTTGTGGGTTTGAGCCCCACATTGGGTAAAACGATTCCAGCATTGCAACTACATAATTCTATGGTTCTATGATGCTAAGTGCATGGATCTTTATTTTTGTTTAAGTGAAAAAAGATTAAGGTTATGTTGTATATTTGAACAAAAATAAAAGCAAATTAAAATAAATTTCGTTGCTGTTTTCCCGCTCCTCCATCTCCCCAAAACAGCAGAAATTTGCTCCCTAGTTTTGTAGGCGAGAAAACTGGGGAGGAATTTTCAGCCCACCTTTCTTTTCAAGCACTGAGGAGTGAGGAAGAGAGCAGAAACAAGAGATACCCAGTATAGTTCCAGTCTTGGTCAAAATGTCAACAGCCAGAAGCATGGTTAGGGCAGCTGACAACTGAAATAAGCATGTAAAGCTAATATCTCTGCTTCACTGGGGAGGCCTAGTATATTAATGAAAGCCTCACACATTCGATATCAGACAAACGTATTCTGACAGGGGACATGTAAATAATATATAAAGGATTGCATCTAATCTCCTCTTCCAAATTAATTTGCACTCCAGTTAAAGAGATCAATTGCTGGGAGAGGACGGGGAGGTAGATTGCCAGCATTACAACTGTTTCTCTGAGCAAAATGAAAACCTGGGTTCTTTTGCTTGCTCTCATTTCATTCTTGACTTTCATTTGGATTCCTATCAACGGCCCTGTCCGCCGGTGCCCCATTACACATTGTTCCTCCTGGGTGAAGAATTCATTCTGGCTAAAGCTCTGATAGCACCAGCCAGTTCTCCGCTCAGGGTTATTAGTCACTTTCTGAGATCATTCCTTGGGGTGGTGGTAAGGCTTAATAGCATTTCTGGGCTTCCAAACAAGAAGTCAAATATCCAGCAAAGTAGAGATTTCACAAATTGCATTTTCCCATCTTGTGAAGTAACTGGGTCCTGCAAGCATTTCTAACCTGGAGGTGGAACGGCGCTTCCTTCTCCAGTGAAATCATGTGACTCTACGCTTTGACTGCCAGCAAAGAAAGTTCTGACATATGAGTCTGTAGGCTGCTTTTTAAAATAGCTTTCCTTCACCAAATACACTTTGATAGTTTAATAAGCATCTAAGCTACCCTAAGGTGGATATTTCTTTCATATTTGGAGTCTATGATAAACCAGGGACATGTTTCAGAACAGGGGGTGGGAAACCTCAGGACTAGAGTCTAAATGTGACCCTCCAGACCTTTCAATTTGACCCTCAGGACTAGGGATGGTGACAAAGTTAGCAAAAACGGAACTCAAAAGAGAATCTCACTAATATTGCAGTTTGGCAAATCAGACCAATTTCCCCCTCTGCAGGGAGGATCCCATGAACAGCCAGTGAACCTTAAGACCTTTAACCCTTAGCTTATCTGTGCATAGGGAAGAGTAATATTGTCCCAGACAGATAGGGGGAGGCCCAGAAGCCTGCAAGTAGTTCAGGAGGAACCCCTGTCATGACCGCCACATCAATGGTGGATGTAGACAGGAGAAGGCCTGCAGAAAAAAGTCCTTCTCTCTTCACGGGCAATCTAGTTCCTCACCATTGTGTCAACTTTCAGAGGACACTCTTCTGCCTCCACAGCACTGGTGGGGGCAGAGAGTGCAGAGGTCTACTGTTGTTGCTGTTTTGAACTGGAATGAATTAGAGTAAACCAGGGCCATCCAAAGAATGTTGGAAGATTCATGACAGACCCAGCACATAGTTAATCTATGAAGCTTGCTCCCCACAGAAGGCAGGGATGGCCCCAAACTGTGATGGCTTTAAAAGAAGATTAGACAATTCTTGTCAGGTGTGTGTGCAGGAGCCAGGCCCTGTGACCAATAGGACTTTGCAGGACTGGGGCCTTCCTAAGTTTGTTCTGAAGAGGCAAGGCAAGGCCTCACAGGTGAGGCTGATTGGTAACTCACAGCACCTGGTGGCAAGAGCAGGGAAGGGTTATAAGGTCAGCATTTCCCTTTGACTTTTTGCCACAGCAACACACTTCCTGCCTTGCTGTGTTTGGCTTCTTGCTTCCTAATCCTTGAACCTTGGCTTCGTGATTCCCTGACTTCATGACTTCTTGCTTCCCGACCCTCAGATCCTTGGCTTCCTGAATCCTGGCTTCTGGACCCCCATTCCTGCTCTCACCCCACCATCTTGCCCCCGGTCCTGACGTCCCCTGCTGGGACTTTGATTGCCCATGAACCGGACCGTGACAATTCATGGAGGCTATGACTCCTGGTATCCATGTTCTACCTCAATTGTTAGAGGCCACATGCTTCTAAATACCCGTTGATGGGAACCACAGGAGGAAAGAGTTCTCTTGTGCTAGAATCCTGCTTGAGGGCTTCCCTTCAGGATGTTAGATTAGATGGACCTCTGGCCTGATCCAGAAGGCTCCTCTTGCATTCTTATGGGTGAACAAGAACTGTGTAAAGAAAAAAATTGGTGCCATTCTCACAACTATTGCACTTGCCTTACTTCTGAGGTGGTCAAGGGGTGTTCGTGTTTTCCCCCCTTCATTCTGGAAATCATCTCACAAATGGTCTGTCCTCTTGCAGGCTTGCCCAGCTACCCATTTTTTTTCAATTAAAGACATCACGAGGCAGTGAAGACTCTTGCAGACCAAAGAGCAGCTGTGGAGGCTGCAGAGAGATGGATAAATGTTTCTGGAAATATAAATACACACCACACATGAGCCTTGAATGATACGGACACCTCAGAATGATATGGTGAGTACCCACCCACCAAAATCATAGTCATAGAGTTGGAAGGGACACAGAGTCATTTAGTCCAACCCCCTGAAATGTAGGAATCCTACAGGCATGTTAAGATATTGTGGTTCCATTCCACCTAAACAGATGTGTGGAGCTGTTGTATGTCACATGTCTGTTTACATTCCAGCACAGCTTGCTGGGAGCTTCCATTTGTGTATAGAAGAAGAAGAAGAAGAAGAGTTTGGATTTGATATCCCGCCTTTCACTCCCTTTAAGGAGTCTCAAAGCGGCTAACATTCTCCTTTCCCTTCCTCCCCCACAACAAACGCTCTGTGAGGTGAGTGGGGCTGAGAGACTTCAAAGAAGTGTGACTAGCCCAAGGTCACCCAGCAGCTGCATGTGGAGGAGCGGAGACACGAACCCGGTTCCCCAGATTACAAGACTACCGCTCTTAACCACTACACCACACTGGCTTTTGCCTTATGCTTCTTGCTTGGACATGAAGGAGAGCAGACATGTTTTCTTTGTCCTGATCTATGCTGAATAAACTGCTTGTAAATATGCTTTACATATGCCTCTGTCTGCCCTTCCGCCGCGAAGAGTTTGTTTTCTCTGCTGGCTTGAGTGCTTAGCTTCTGAAAGGCTTCCGAAGCTCTGAGTCGCAGATTGAGGCAGAACCGAGGACTGGAGTTCAACCGGCAACTGGCTGGTGGGCTGGAGCCAGCATCGCAACAAGGCATACCTGGGTGGACTCAAACCACCAACCTTCTGGTTAACAGCCAGACGCACTGCGTGCCCTGAGAATGTGGCAAAGAAATGGAAGCCCTTTTGCAAACTCCTTCTGAGTGCTCTGTCTCCTATCTCTATTCCTTTCTCAGTTATACTATTTTGCGTTCTTTCCTGAGACAGCTTAGAATCGCTTTCCCTGGACTGCCAACTAGTCTCCCTTCCAGGCACTTATCAGGTCTAAAACCATTTGCCTTCAATAATGCTACAGCTTCAATGCACTCCCATTTGCCAATCTAATTCCTGGGAGCAAATATGCCTAAGGCATGTTCGGGCTGCATATCTCCACAACCTGCATTTCAAACTCCCCCTGCCCTCTATTTAAATGTATCCCAAGCAAATCAAATAGGGGGTCCTCATATGATCTTTAAATACCCTTGAGAGGAATTGGACAGAATATTTTTTTTTTGTAGAGAAAAGAAGGGAGAGAGGGAGTTACTTTATACATTTTTATATACCGCTCAGCTAAGTGTTCTTTCTTTTCTTTTCTTTCCCTAATACGCAAGACCTATTCCCATCTCTGCAGCTGTTCGTCTAATTGGATGATTTCCTGTTTGAAATGCAGAGTAATTTAAAGCGACTAACAGTTGTTCAGGGAACCTCCCTCTCTAGGACATAACATCCTATGATATCTTCGAATCTTTTCGAACTGATTGCAGCTTCCTCCATCACCAGGTTCTCTGACTTCCCTTTAAGTGCACCAATTCAGAGAACTTGATTATTCAAATGTAAGAAATTAAGAATAAAAATCAAGCCCTGTTTTTTTTAAAAAAAGGAAAGAAAAGAGAGTGGTTTCATCTGATGTTACATATAAGAAGCAATTATTTATTGGATTCTGTATCACCCAAAGGGCTACAGAATCTCACTATATTTCTAGCCTGAAATCCGCTGAACTTTCAATGATTTGCACAAAACCCCTTGTTGCGTAAAGTTAATAGCTTCAGAATTCATTGAATAGAAACAGAGTTGTGTTAGTTTTGGGGGGTTTTTGGTTTTGTTTAAAGAACCATGCAATGTTTTGAGCCAAAGCTAATGAATGATATATATCATTCTGGGTAGCATTCAAAGGAGTTATACCTCAGAGTACCAGGGGTCAGCAAACATTTTCAGCCATGGGCCAGTCCATTGTCCCTCAGACCTTGTGGGGGGCTGGGCTATTTTTTTTTGGGGGGGAAATAATGAATTCCTATGCCCCACAAATAACCCAGAGATGCATTTTAAATATTTCTACTCATGTAAAAACATGCTGATTCCTGGACTGTCCATGGGCCGGATTGAGAAGGTGATTGGGCCATATCCGGCCCCCGGGCCTTAGGTTGTCTACCCCTGGAGTAGACCCATAGAGATCAATGGACCTAATTTAGTTATGCCCACCAATTTCAGTGGGCCTGCTCTGAGTAAGCCTAGCATTGGATTCAAACCTCAGTGTTGGGAAGACACATGTTTCTTAACAAGGTTCTCTCAACTACTTGTGATGAATAGGGCTGGCTCACACTTCCATACATTGTGGGATTCATCATCACGTGCATCACTTTGCACTCCATGCAAAGTTTTCAATTTTGTGTTATTATTTATTTAATTTGTATACCGCCCTATACCTGTAGATCTCAGTAGGGCGGTTCACAACATAAAATCACAATATAGACAACAGAAAATACGTAATAAAAACAAAAGCAAAGACAACCCAATAATCCCCCCCCCCCGGCCACAACACATTTTCAAAGGCATCTAATGTGAATCAGCCAAAGGTCTGGTTAAAGAGGTACGTTTTCACCTTGCGCCTAAAGTTGTATAATGAAGGCATCAGATGAACCTCCCTGGGCAGAACATTCCACAAACGGGGAGCCACTACAGAAAAGGCCCGTTCTCATGTTGTCACCCTTTGGACCTCTCATTGAGGAGGCACATGAAGATAGGCTTCAGAAGATGATCTCAGGGTCTAGGTAGGTTCTACATGGAGAGAGGCAGTCCTTGAGTTATGGCGGTCCCAAGATATTTAAGGTTTTCAGTTTCAGGCTTTTCTGTTTCAGGTGTCACACATGCAGAAGAACTGGAGCATTAGCTGTTGTGTTTGATGATGTGTGATGATTCATTCATCCATGTGGGTCACAATCTGATGCTACAAGTCAAGTCAAGTAACCTTTATTGGCATCACATAAGAACATTCAGAATACATTTAAAATAGATAGGTCAGTGCGATCTCGTCGGTACCCCAACGACACAGCAATCCGCCTCATCTCTGAGGGCTTCCAGGAAGGGCAGGATCCTGTAGCATACTTCGGCGACAAAAAAATCAGATTGAGGAACTTAGCTACTGTCTTGGTGAGCTCCTGGTCTCTCCCCTGTAATAAGAAGTGCATAACTTCCGTCTCTGGTTTCCATGTTGGAATACATAGATGGTCTAGAAATTGTTGGTGGAGATCATCATCCATTTTACAGTTAAGGGCCATGTGAGCTAGAGTTTCCACCAGGTGGGCATCGCATGGGCAGATCCTATCTCCTTCTGCCAAACCCGCAAACCTACCCCAAAGGAGGTTAGAAGGATTAGAATTAAACCTAGCCAGTGAAAAGGCCCTTGTTTCTTGCTTCTCTGCCTTTTGGCGAAGATCAAGTGTAGCATCTGATGCTACAGCCATTGCATGTGTGGAGAAGATATTTGGCCAGTAGAGGCACACAGGGCAATTACATGGATCTCATAGACTAGAGGTTTGTTTGTTTGTTTAAGTTTCTAGCTCTCAAGTTTCTAGCTCGCATAGATCACAAGAATTCTAATGGACGATGTCAGGGAACTGCCATCGGAACGAGAGGAGGAGGAGAGGCTCCACGACGATGCTGGAGAGGGGCCAAGTAGGGAGAGAGGCAGGTCTCCTGTTGGGGAAGAAATTCAGCGCGACACCAGGGATGGAGGGGGGCCAATGGGGGAAGCGGAGAGCAGGCTCAGAGACTCTTCACTGGACACCAGCGGAGAGAGCACAGGTCCTCCGCTACCCACGCCCACCCTGCGCAGAAGGCTTCCGCGCAGGGAGGCTAGGAGGAGACTGGGTGTCAAACAACTTTTATGTTGGAAAAGGTTGAAGAAACGCCCACTGTCGGATTCTGCCAGTGACTGAGCAGCCACGAAGTGAGGGGCTGTCCAGCCAGGAAAGGTTTAACCAGGCCACCTACCCAGGAGTGGTGGCAACTTACGCATGAGCAACCCCATAACCATTAGAGATGAGAAGCAAGGAAACAATTGCACACTATATTTACTGTGCCACCACCATCATCTTTTCTATATTGTCAGCTAGCAAGCCTGCTTTCTAGTGCCTGCCTGCCATTTAGAGGTTTAGTCTATTCCCGTTATCAGTAAGTGTGGGTATAAAAACTGGGTAACACTCTCATTAGCATTAATTAGAATTACTTCTGCAAATCCCTTGGCTATCTACTTGAGAATATAAAACTCTGTGTTTTCAAGGAGATAAAGAAAATGCATTACAGATTCGCTTGACAAAGTGGAAACCATCAGAAGGATGAGAGGAGAAGAAGGAAACTACAATAAACAGCAGATACAAAGAGATATTCCTTCTAGGCACCGGTTGCAAACACATCCCTTAGAGAGTTTTGCATTCAAAAACATGGCTTAGCAAGCTTTTGCTGAAATTAGTTTTGCACTCAAAATTGTGGTGAGTTATTGCTAAAATAATTGCTCGGTATCTGACGTCTTCACAAACAGAACTTCAAAGTTAAGAACACCTCAAGGATACGGCATTGTTCATTGGTCTGAAAAGTGTGTGCAACTCTAAACAGTTTGCACTGGGACTTCTAAAGCATCCTGACAACTCCCAGAAACCATTATATCCCTGTTATCTCAACGGCTAGATATCAATGACTAATGCTAGTCCTCCATGCTTGGAGGCCTTAATGCTCCTGAATACCAATTGCTGGAGGCCACGGGAGGGCAGAGTGCTCTTGTTCCCAAATCCTGTTTGCAGGCTTCCCACAGGTATCTGGCTGGCCACTGTGAGAAAAGGATGCTGGACTATATGGGTCCTGGGCCTGATCCGACAGGCTCATCTTATGTTCTCTGCATGTCTTAGCATTCACTCCCTTTTCACAACATCTTTAATAATATGGAGGATATCCAAAATCCAAACCATGCTTCATCTCTGACTCGTAGAATCATGGAATTGTAGAATTGGAAGGGATGCCAAGAATGATCTAGTTCCATCCACCTGCAATGCAGGTACAGTGGTACCTCGGGTTAAGAACTTAATTCGTTCCGGAGGTCCGTTCTTAACCTGAAACTGTTCTTAACCTGAGGTACCACTTTAGTTAATGGGGCCTCCTGCTGCTGCCATGCTGCCACCGCACAATTTCTGTTCTCATTCTGAAGCAAAGTTCTTAACCCGAGGTACTATTTTTGGGTTAGGGGAGTCTGTAACCTGAAGCATCTGTAACCTGAAGCGTCTGTAACCCGAGGTACCACTGTATCTCATCTGGAACATCCATGACAGATGGCCATCCAACCGCTGCTTAAAAACCTCCAAGGCAGGTGCATTTTGAGCACACGTCCCCCTAATATACATTCTATATCTAAATATGTATCTATATCTAGTTTTTACACCTGTACTCTCTTAATAAGTCACCTTGGCAATTTAGTAGACTATAAAAACAAACTACCTTACCATGTTTGGAAAAGTACACATTTTGACGGATAGCATAGTGTTTCAGAAATTGCGAATTAGGTCGGTTTGTGTGGAAATGGAACCAAACTTCTTCTCCATCCCAACCTGAAGTTGACCTGAGTCAACTCAACAAGAAGTCCAGCAACATCTAAACAGCCATAACAATATAAAAAGGGCCTTGCAGGATCAAGCCAACAGCATCCTGTTCTCACCCTGGCCAACCACATGCCCACAGGAAGCTCACAGGCAGGACCTGAGTGGAACAGCCTAGCCATTATGGCCAGCAAGCATTGATAGCTCTATACTGGGTGGATTTGTTTAGTCAACCAAGGTGTGGAAGCAATCACTACCTCCTGAGGGAGCAAATTTCATACTTTAACTATGCACTGTAGTGCATGTCTCAGGGTTTTCGCAGTATGAGGCTGTGGGCAGGGAAGAGAAACTCCATATTCACCTTCTCCACATCATAAAAGGTAAAGGGACCCCTGACCATTAGGTCCAGTCGTGACCAACTCTGGGGTTGCGGCGCTCATCTCGCTTTATTGGCCGAGGGAACCGGCGTACAGCTTCCGGTCATGTGGCCAGCATGACTAAGCCGCTTCTGGCGAACCAGAGCAGTGCACAGAAACGCCGTTTACCTTCCAGTCGGAGCGGTACCTATTTATCTACTTGCACTTTGATGTAGCAATGGGAGCTCACCCTGTCGCAGGGATTTGAACCGCCGAGTCCTAGGCTCTGTGGTTTAACACACAGCGCCACCCACGTCCCTCTCCACATCATACACAGTTGCAAAAACTTCTGTCATGTGCCCTCTTCTCTTATTAACCTCTTCATTCTCTCAGAAACGCCTTCTCAGCTAATATGCCCAGAGGATAGGTCTTTTTCCTTTTCCTTTGCCATATTGAATCCTAGCATTGCACAGGAAACTACATTATACTGGGCTGAAATCATTAGTCCATCTAGTCGACTATTGTCTACAGTGCCTGGCAGTGGCTTTCTGGGGTTTGGGACCTGAGTATCTCTAAGCCCTACCTGGAGATGCCAGTGATTCATCACCAAGATCATTTATCTTTGATGTATATCTTTCCCCCCAACTATTAATTCCTTTAAAGTCTTTTTTCCAAGGGATTACATTTAAGCAATAGGCAAGAGATCTGAAGGGCTATGATGTCTGCATTCAAATGCTGCTGAAGAATGGAGAAAGAACATTTTTCTAATCGCCCCCAAAGCCTCCTGTGACTTCTGCACAATGGAATTGTATTAAGTGTCCCTCCTCAAGGAAGAATTTCACATTAACCACTTTGGTCTCAGGTAGAGAGGGGGGAAGAATTTGTTTCAGTTTGCATTTAAAGGTTGAACCTACTGAATAATTTCAGGAACAATATGCAAACCAAAACACAGCCATCTTTCGAAACCCACATATCTCTGAATTTTGCAATGCAGTTCTCTGGCCAAGTAAGTTGTAGAAAAATGTATATATTAGGGCAAAGATGTGCATAAAGATGCATAAATTAGTGAAGATAATATACAAAAATGCATTAGAGAGTATAGCTTTGAAAAAATGTGCATATCGGGCAAACCATGAATCTGCACTAAGATGCTGGGGAATTTTCATGAATAGTTCTTAAAGGGAAAAAAAATATCTGATGAGGAAAAATGGAGAGAGGAAACTGAGAGAAACTGAAATTGACAGATTTGCCCATCCTCAGTCTCAGGCACATTATCACCCTGAGAGTAACATTCTAGGGAGACTGGGCAATACAGAAATTGCTGCTAAAGCTCAGTAGCAGTGCATGACTCACCTTAGGCAAATAGTTATGGCTTTGCAATATCACTTTACAATTTAGCAGAGGCAACCATGGCCCCTGAAGGACCAGGTGTGCAGCCTGGGAGTCATTTTGGACTCGCAGCTGTCCATGGAGGCGCAGGTCAATTCTGTGTCCAGGGCAGCTGTCTAACAGCTCTACCTGGTACGCAGGCTGAGACCCTATCTGCCCGCTGACTGTCTCGCCAGAGTGGTGCATGCTCTAGTTATCTCACGCTTGGACTACTGCAATGCGCTCTATGTGCTTTGAAAGTGACCCAGAAACTACAACTACTCCAGAATGCGGCAGCTAGACTGGTGACTGGGAGCGGCCGCCGAGACCACATAACACCAGTCTTGAAAGACCTACATTGGCTCCCAGTACGTTTCCAGGCACAATTCAAAGAGTTGGTGCTGACCTTTAAAGCCCTAAATGGCCTCGGTCCAGTATACCTGAAGCAGCGTCTCCACCCCCATCATTCTGCCCAGATACTGAGGTCCAACACCGAGGGCCTTCTGGCGGTTCCATCGCTGTGAGAAGCCAAGTTACAGGGAACCAGGCAGAGGGCCTTCTCGGTAGTGGCACCTGCCCTGTGGAAAGCCAGATGTCAAAGAGAAAAGCAACTACCAGTTTTTTAATGTAGAAGACATCTGAAGGCAGCCCTGTTTAGGGAAGCTTTTAATGTTTGACAGACTATTGTATTTTAATATTTTGTTGGTAGCCACCCAGAGTGGCTGGGAAAACCCGGCCAGATGGGCGGGGTATAAATAATTTGTTATTCTTGTTGTTGTGGTTGGGTTTCTTTAATCAACCAATCACTTGTAACAGAGTCTGAGTTTTCATGTACAAAAATCCTATTCTGTTTGCTGCATCTAATGAAGTAGGGCTGTTGCCTATGAAAGTTCACATCGCAATAATTGTGTTCAGTCATGAATGTGCCACAAAACTCTCCTTTTTTGTCTTTGTTGCAAGAGACTAAGGCTGCAGCCTTATGCTCACTGATAATAAATGTTATTGAACTCACTGGGTGCAATTTGGCTTAATCTTGTTTAGAGTAGACTCATTGAAATTAATGGACATTAGGTTCATCAGTTCAAAGTAGTTGAATACAATCCATTGGGACTTGTGTGCAGATATGCTTAGGGTCATGTTGAACCACACCTGTGTGGCAATCAATAAATGCAAGTTTTGAACATGAATGGCATAGGCATGCATAATATGATGACGCAATTGCAGTGGCTGATTGTTCTACCAATTGATTTCAGTTTACCTGTCTGATCTACTTCGGAATAAGTGCTGAACAGCTTACACTGCACCAAATGATTGTGCAACAGAAGGCCTTTATAGGCACCCATAGAGCCAAGTTGCAAGTCAAGTGGAAGTTTAATTTTCAGCAGAATATCAATGTCTCCCTCCTATGACCTTTAATTTTAAAAGCCTTGGTTTGGAAATTGGACCAAAAAAAAAAATTTAGACACACCGTCTGCCATGGAGGAAGATTTTGTGGAACAAAGGAGCTGTAAAAGTGTATAAATTTGATGGAACATTTCCAGCACCTAATAATAAACCTGGCGTTCAGATTAAATATGGCCAGAACAAACCCACCCCCCACTTCGTCTCTGTCCTGCTTGGTCCTCCTGATGTGCTCTGGTGCATGCCCAGATGGAGAGCAGTAGACCTTGTAAACTGGATATTCTTATTTTTAGAAAAAGGTATTTCCTTTAGCAATCAGTATAACAACCACACATGCTATTGGCCAAACTTTAGAACCCTGAATTGCATGGGGTACTATTGGTTGAGGGTGGTATTCATGACCATTTATTTCAATAGGTCTACTCTGAGTTATAGGTCTACTCTGAAACCCGGTTCTGCTAATATTGGTTTATTTTTGTTCTCATTTTTATTGTGTATTTCATTTTTTTTTACCTTGTATTTTTATGTTGTGAACCACACAGAGATCATAGAACTGTAGAGTTGAAAAGGGACCCCAAGGGTCATCTAGTCCAACCCTGCAATGCAAGCATCTATGACAGATGGCCACCCAACCTCCGATTAAAAACCTCCAAGCAAGGAGAGTCTGTTCTGCTGTTGAACACCTCTTATTGTCAGAAAGTTCTTCCTGATGTTTAGTCAGAACATAGGAGCCAACTCTTAGGGGCTGTGGGGGCTTCAATCCCCACACAATATTTGAGGGGGCAGGGTCACCACAAAGTTGATGGGTATTCCCATTCACATGGTTTGCGTGCACTGCGTCATGTGATCAATTATGAGGGGTGGGACTTACCTGGGCCCCCACAATATTTTATTCAAGTTTGTACTCCTGAGTCAGAATTCCCTTTCTTGTAACTTGAAGCCACTGGTTCAAGTCCTATCCTCCAGAGCAAGAGAAAACAAGTTTGTTTTCTCTTCCACGTGACAGCCCTTTAGATATTTGAAGATGTCTATCATATCTCCTCTCAGTCTCCTCTTTTCCAAGCTCTTTTAGTCTAAACCACCTAAACAGATGGAGAGCAGTGTACAAATTAAACAAACAAACATGCTACAGGTATCATGCCATGAGAACAGAGGTCAATGTTCCTTGTTGCTGCTCTACTCTTGAAGGTAAGGAAATGTTGCTTTGGGGCTGGTAGCACAAAAGAGCAACAGAAAGGGGGGAAGCAAGACTGAATTGTTTATTTGAGCCACTTGGACTGGCTCGGTACACTTCCCATTCTCCCTTGGTGGGTATAAATGGACAATCTGGAGCCAAACAGGAAGTAGTCTCTGAAGATTCACCACTTCCCGATTCCAAACCCTAGCAAAACAGATTGAGTTGTGTTAAGTTGTGGGTGAACATATCAGACGACAGAGCGATTCTTCAAACAGCTCTTGTTTATTCACAGGCTAGAACAGAACTGGGCTGAAGGGTTCAGCCAACCTGCTTATATAGAGCTCCACTAGAACGCAACAGTAACCATTTTCTGTAACTATCCAATCACTGAACGTCACTTTCAATCCCTTATTTGCATATGTGGACCTGAGTGAAAACTATCTACAGTATCCCCCTGCTGGCCCAGGGTGAGAACTTCAGTACATAACAAGTTGAAATCAGAAAAATGGCCAATTCAGCCCAGTTTTGTCAGCTCCAGCTTTCAGCAGCTCATGCTGGTCTCAGTCAGAGAACATGCTTCCTGGGATGGCAGGGACTGAACAGGTTCCCTGCTGCTGAGCTGTATTATCTCTCTCCTGTGTCAGTGAGAGTCCTCCTGAGCACCATAATTTGCAGCTCTCGTACTAGATTTGAAAGTGGTCTGCTGTTAGTTATTTATTTATTTTAAAAAAAACCCACATTGGAACCAAAACGAAACCCCAGCCCATGGTTCAAAGCTCACCAAAATTGGAAGGCCCCCTCAATGTTTGAGCTGGCCCTTTTATTTATTTGTTTGTTATTTAGTCATAAATTAACTATAGTAAAGGTAAAGATTAAGAACCCCAGGGTGTTTAAGTCCAGTCAAAGGTGACTATGGGGTTGTGGCGCTCATCTTGCTTTCAGGCCAAGGGAGCCAGCGTTTGTCCACAGACAGCTTTCCAGGTCATGTGGCCAGCATGACTAAACAGAAACACCATGACGGAAACCAGAGCGCACGAAAATGCCATTTACCTTCCCACTGCAGTGGCCCCTATTTATCTACTTGCACTGTTGTGCTTTTGAACTGCTAGGTTGGCAGGAGTTGAGACAGAGCAACGGGAGCTCACACCATTGCAGGGATTCGAACTGCCAACCTTCCGATCAGCAAGCCCAAGAGGAGCGGGTGGTGCTGTGGTCTAAACCACATTAACTATAGTATACCTCTCACAGAGCTACAATTCTCAGTACCTTTAACAACTATGTTTTGCAGGATTCTTTAAAGTGTGCGTGAAGTGGGTCTGCCGTATTGTGACGTGTGATGTCTTCCTTCCCTTTGTCTGTCACTGAGTGATCCAGATTCTATCACTAATTCTTCTCTCCTTAGATTTACTGTCAAAAATAAAGGGAAGGTTTTTGGTTAAGTCAAGGAGCCAAGACAGAACAAAGGGCATGAATCATAGAATCATAGAATCATAGAATCATAGAGTTGGAAGAGACCACAAGGGCCATCGAGTCCAACCCCCTGCCAAGCAGGAAACACCATCAGAGCACTCCTGACATATGGTTGTCGAGCCTCTGCTTAAAGACCTCCAAAGAAGGAGACTCCACCACACTCCTTGGCAGCAAATTCCACTGTCGAACAGCTCTTACTGTCAGGAAGTTCTTCCTAATGTTTAGGTGGAATCTTCTTTCTTGTAGTTTGGATCCATTGCTCCGTGTCCGCTTCTCTGGAGCAGCAGAAAACAACCTTTCTCCCTCCTCTATGTGACATCCTTTTATATATTTGAACATGGCTATCATATCACCCCTTAACCTCCTCTTCTCCAGGCTAAACATGCCCAGCTCCCTTAGCCGTTCCTCATAAGGCATCGTTTCCAGGCCTTTGACCATTTTGGTTGCCCTCCTCTGGACACGTTCCAGTTTGTCAATGTCCTTCTTGAACTGTGGTGCCCAGAACTGGACACAGTACTCCAGGTGAGGTCTGACCAGAGCAGAATACAGTGGCACTATTACTTCCCTTGATCTAGATGCTATACTCCTATTGATGCAGCCCAGAATTGCATTGGCTTTTTTAGCTGCCGCGTCACACTGTTGGCTCATGTCAAGTTTGTGGTCAACCAAGACTCCTAGATCCTTTTCACATGTAGTGCTCTCAAGCCAGGTGTCACCCATCTTGTATTTGTGCCTCTCATTTTTTTTGCCCAAGTGCAATACTTTACATTTCTCCCTGTTAAAATTCATCTTGTTTGTTTTGGCCCAGTTCTCTAATCTGTCAAGGTCGTTTTGAAGTGTGTTCCTGTCCTCTGGGGTGTTAGCCACCCCTCCCAGTTTGGTGTCATCTGCAAATTTGATCAGGATGCCCTTGAGTCCATCATCCAAGTCGTTGATAAAGATGTTGAATAAGACCGGGCCCAAGACAGAACCCTGTGGCACCCCACTAGTCACTCTTCTCCAGGATGAAGAGGAACCATTGATGAGCACCCTTTGGGTTCGGTCAGTCAGCCAGTTACAAATCCACTGAGTGGTAGCGTAGTCAAGACCGCATTTTACCAGCTTCTTTACAAGAATATCATGGGGCACCTTGTCAAATGCCTTGCTGAAATCAAGGTAGGCTACATCCACTGCGTTCCCTTCATCTACCAGGCTTGTAATTCTGTCAAAAAACGAGATCAGGTTAGTCTGACATGACTTATTTTTCAGAAATCCATGCTGACTATTGGTGATCACAGCATTCCTTTCCAGGTGCTCACAGACTGTTTGCTTAATGATCTGCTCCAGAATCTTCCCTGGTATTGATGTCAGACTGACTGGGCGGTAATTATTTGGGTCCTCTCTTTTCCCCTTTTTGAAAATAGGGACAACATTTGCCCTCCTCCAGTCGGCCGGGACTTCGCCTGTTCTCCAGGAATTCTCAAAGATGACTGCCAGTGGTTCTGAAATCACATCTGCCAGTTCTTTTAATACTCTTGGATGCAGTTCATCTGGCCCTGGAGACTTGAATACATCTAGACTAGCCAAGTATTCTTGTACTATCTCCTTAGTTATTCTGGGCTGTGTTTCCTCTGCTGAATCATTTGCTCCAAATTCTTCAGGTCGGGCATTGTTTTCTTTATCGGAGAAGACTGAGGCAAAGAAGGCATTGAGGAGTTCAGCCCTTTCTGTGTCCCCTGTTTGCATTTCACCATCTTCTCCTCTGAGTGACCCCACTGTTTCTTTGTTCTTCCTTTTGCTACGAACATACCCATAAAAGCCTTTTTTGTTGCTTTTAACCTCTCTAGCAAGCCTGAGTTCATTCTGTGCTTTAGCTTTTCTGACTTTGTGTCTACACGTGCTGGCTATTTGTTTGAATTCCTCTTTGGTGGTTTCCCCCCTTTTCCATTTTTTGTACACATCCTTTTTTAATCTTAACTCAGTTAAAAGTTCTTTAGATAGCCACCCTGGCTTCTTTAGGCACCTTCCATGTTTCCGTCTCATTGGTATTGCCTGAAGTTGTGCTTTTACTATCTCCCTCTTAACAAACTCCCAGCCATCATGAACTCCCTTTCCTTTTAGTATTACTGTCCATGGGATCTCACCCAGCACTTCCCTAAGTTTTATGAAGTCGGCTTTCTTAAAGTCGAGAAATTGAGTCCTAGTATGCTTGGCTGCTCCTTTCCGCTGTATAGTAAACTTCAGAAGAGCATGATCACTCGCGCCTAATGATCCTTCCACTTCTACCCCACTAACCAGGTCATCAACATTGGTTAGGACCAGATCTAAAATGGCTGTTCCTCTTGTAGCTTCTCCCACTTTCTGGACAATGAAGTTGTCTGCAAGGCCAGTGAGGAATCTGTTTGACCTTATGCTCTTGGCTGAGTTTGACATCCAACAAATATCCGGGTAATTGAAGTCCCCCATTACTACTATCTCCCTTCCTTTTGCATGCTTGGCCATCTGTTCCAGGAAGGCATCATCTATGTCCTCCGTTTGGCTTGGGGATCTATAGTAAACTCCCACAATGAGGTCACTGTTATTCTTCTCTCCCTTAATTTTGACCCAAATGCTCTCACTTTGGCTTTGAGGTTCTAAATCTTGGATCTCTTCACAGGTATACACATCCCTGACATATAACGCCACTCCTCCTCCTTTCTTGTCTGGTCTGTTTCTCTGAAATAGATTGTATCCCTCCATTATTACATTCCAATCGTGGGACTTATCCCACCAGGTTTCAGTGATGCCTATTATGTCATATTTAGTTTGCTGTACCAAGAGCTCAAGCTCATCTTGTTTATTTCCCATACTTTGCGCATTAGTGTACAGACATTGAAGTCCATTAATCATTCCCCCGTGTCTCTTATTTAAGGATTTTTTCCTCCCACCACTAGGCTGCGTGCTGTTTGCTCCATTCGGTCTATGACATTTGGATGATCATCTTCATCAATTGATAGACTCCTACCTTCAGGAGCACTGTCTCCCTCCCCCACATTAGTCAGTTTAAAGCCCTCCTGATGAGGTTTCTGAGATTTTTTGCAAAAACATTCCTACCAACCGTTGTGAGGTGGAGCCCATCGCTTGCCAGAAGTCCATCTTCAAGAAACTGCATTCCGTGATCTAAGAATCCAAACCGTTCCTGTTTACACCATTTGCGAAGCCAGTTGTTCACTTCCACTATTTTTCCCTCTCTCCCTGGGCCACGTCGTTCAACTGGGAGGACAGATGAGATGACAATTTGTGCATTTAATTGCTTCAATTTCCTGCCCAGAGCCTCGTAATCTCTTTTGATCTTCTGGAGGCTATTGCTTGCAGTGTCATTGGTTCCCACATGAACCAAGAGGAAGGGGTATTTGTCAGTGGGTTTTATGATTCCTTGCAGTCGTTCAGTTACATCTTGGATCTTAGCCCCGGGGAGACAGCACACTTCCCGAGACATCTTGTCAGGCCCACAGATCACTGCTTCTGTTCCCCTCAGTAGGGAATCCCCTATCACCACTACACGCCTCCTCTTAGGTCTGGTCGGGGTTCTTCCGTGAGCTGTCCGTTCCAAGGTCGCCTGCACATTCCCTGAAGACTGCCTTTGCTGCTCGTCTTCATATACCTGATCGACTGTAATGAGGGAGAGATCCTCAAATGGAGTCTGCTCTTCGTCTTCCATGCTAGGGGAAAGGACCTCAAAGCGATTGCGTATTTCTAAACAATCAGAGCGAACCCTGGGTCTCCTACTTCTTTGAGTCACGTTTCTCCATATATCTGGCTCCTGTGTTGGTGAACTAGCCTCCTTCTCAGGGGAGTCCCCTGTCTCCTCCTTGGTGGAGACGGTGTGCTCTGTTGCTTCCAAGGAGAGCTCCAGCTCTCTAATTCTTTGGAGCGTAGCTACACGTTCCTCCAGTTGCTGGACTTTGTCTTTTAAGAGGGCAATCAACATGCAATTGCTGCAGGTAAAGCTGCCTGCAACCTTTGGCAAGATGGCAAACATTGCGCAGGAACCACAGGCGACTGCAGCTGTTCCCTCACCCTCCATCTTGAGAAGGTGTCGTTGGGGGTGACTACAGCGGTCCTCCATCATAAAAAGCGTGAAGACAGGACAAATAAATCCCCCCAAATAAACCTATATCTCCCCCAACAAACGTTTGAGACTAGCTCCCCTAAATCTAAAAGATGGATCAAACTGCGCGCGCCGCTAGGCGCGCGCCGCTGCCCTACAAGCTCTGACAAGCTCCTCCCACAGCTAATCCCCTACCTCAACAGAAGCCCTGCCCCCTCTGACCTTTGCACAGAGAAAGCAGCTAATCAGCCACAAGAAACTCACACAAGAAAACCCTTTTTGTTCCTTCTTCAGCCGCTGCCCTACAAGCTCTGACCTAAGAAGTGAGCTAAGAAGTGTTTTGTTCCTGCTATTGGACAGATTTTTTTTCGGGGGGGGGGATAAAAAATAAAATCTTCCTCAAAGAGAATAGAGTAGGTTCATAGGTCTTTAAAAAAGGGAACAAGTTTAAAAATCCACTTCAAAGGGTAAGTCATATTGCTGAGTTGGTGAGTTTTTTCCCCTAATTCACTCAGCATGCATCGTTTAAAAAATTATAAGGGCTTCATTTATTTTATTTCATTTTTTTTGAAAGGTAGATATGCCAAGAATCAGATGGGTCTCCCTTCATCTCCTTGCATATTCTTTGAACTACTTCTTTTTAAAAAGGACTTTATACAATAGTATTCATCTACCAGTAGATGAATTAAATTAAACCCTTGATAGTTGGATTTTTAAAGATTATATATATATATATATATATATATATATATATATATATATATATGGAGTTACACTTTTTAAAGGGGGTTGATGGAAGGCACCAGGATAGACCTTTGCCCTGATCCATCCATGTCTCTGTGTGTTGGAGCAGGATGCTGTGAGCGTTCATCCCCAGTTCATTATCTTGGAATGAGGGCTAATACAGGCATGTTTGCCAGCATTCCCCCATATATTTCCCCATGTTTGCCAGCATTTCCCTTTTGTTGCACATTATTTTAAGTAATACAGTGGTACCTCGGGTTACATACGCTTCAGGTTACATACACTTCAGATTACAGACTCCGCTAACCCAGAAATAGTACCTTGGGTTAAGAACTTTGCTTCAGGATGAGAACAGAAATCGCTCGGCAGCAGCAGGAGGCCCCATTAGCTAAAGTGGTACCTTGGGTTAAGAACAGTTTCAGGTTAAGAACGGACCTCCAGAACAAATTAAGTTCTTAACCCGAGGTAAGCTTTTTTGTGTGCACTTCCCCCTTCATAAATGCTTCTCTGTATGGACTTTTTGAGGGTTTGCTTGTCTGTTTTCAAGAACGGCACCACAGCTTTCAACGAAGTGTGGATTTTGAAGTATTGGCGTGTTTCTGTATTGTTCCTGGAAGTTCAAATTGGGTAGGTGACCCGTTACAAACCAAGTCCAATGAACTTCTCCCCTATCTCTAGCTCCGCTCTGTGTCGTGGTTTTTTTACCTTCCTCCAGCAGTTGGAGGAAGCCAGGGTCTTGTTTCATTCACATAGGCTCCCTGAACATTTTAGAACCCTCATCTTCTAGGGCTCTAAAATATGCAGGGAGTCTTCATGAGTACAGGGCATTCCTCACTTTCCACAGTCACCCCCTCCAACTAACCATCATGAGGAAGAGCTAGCACCTGCCTATGTGTTAGGTTAACCTGGAATCTGCACACCTGAAAAGAGCCAGTGTAGTGTAGTGGTTAAGAGCGGTAGTCTCGTAATCTGGGGAACTGGGTTCGATTCCCCGCTCCTCCACATACAGCTGCTGGGTGACCTTGGGCCAGTCACACTTCTCTGAAATCTCTCAGCCCCACTCACCTCACAGAGTGTTTGTTGTGGGGGAGGAAGGGAAAGGAGAATGTTAGCTGCTTTGAGACTCCTTAAGGGCAGTGAAAGGTGGGATATCAAGTCCAAACTCTTCTTCTTCTTCTTCTTCTTCTTCTTCTGAAGAGGGCTTGTGTTGGCAATAATCTTGTTTGTGTGAGTAAGTAATACTACACCAACATGACAGCTAACTGTAGAAGGAAGAGGGATCTTCATGGGTCTCTGGATGGTCACTGTAGGAACAGGATGCTGAACTAGATGCACCATTGGCCTGACCCAGTAGACTCCTCTTACGTTCTCAAACCAGCTCTGTACCACATGTCGCCCATTAAGTTGAACACAGCTCACCATGCATAACACCTCCTCCCACATTTTTTTGCAGTCCTGGGCAACAGCTTTTTGGGAAACCCAGAAATTTATTTCCAAATCAGGCTCAGGAGAGCATGCTCTCCAACATTTCTCTGATGAAAATAGGGACGTCCTGTTTAATAATAATAATAATAATAATAATAATAATAATAATAATTTTATTATTTATACCCCACCCATCTGGCTGGGATGCCTGTGCCTCTCTAGGCAGCTTCCAACATTTGTGTGTTGAGATCTTTAAACCTCCCCCTTAAATAAATTCACAGAAGACTCAAATTTTGGTTTGGTTCTTGGCAGAATTTAGGCCACAACTTTTTTGATTACAGCAAGTGAGTGGTTGCATAGGCTCTTTTTCGACTAGCTCCCTGCCATGCAGATAGCGCTGACCCAGGGTTCCAGCATAGGTCAGCCAAGGGTGAACACCTGGATAAGCGGAAAGTCAGTAACAGGCTATCTCCACTACCCAAATGTCCCCCTGGACTCAGGCACGGGCACAACCCCCTCATAGGGTTGACCAAACCATTGAGTCCCTGGATTCCTTTAACAGAATACCCTTCACTTAGGGATGGTGAGAGCGTTCTCCCATCCCTATCACCTGAACCAGAGCCTTTCCGCAACCGTACAAGTTGCTACGCAGCAGGAGAAACCCAAATGACACCAACCAATCAGCCAAGTGGGGAAAATTCCTGCCGTGCCCTTGTCCCAATGACAGACGACACATGATGGCATAGCAAGGTCAAGCGAGCAAGCCCTAAATATAGGGAGAGGTGGGCAGGTGTTCCGATGCACGCACCAAAAGAGGGAGCTCTGGATCATGTGCATAGGTATATATAGGTCCATTGATCCGTTTAGCCTGCGTCCCATTGGCCTGATTGAACCCTGCATCAAGGGACCTACCAATCAGATGTTGTGGCTATCCAAAAGTACCCACCCACAACACAGGGTTAGGTTGCCAGGTCCCACCACAACACGTGCCCTCTATATAACCTTCAGATGTCTTCTAAAGGTTATATAGTTACTTATCTCCTTGGTCTGGTGGGGTGGGTCACATAACTCCATACCCTCCAATGAAAATAGGGGTGTCCTACTACACCCGCCAACATTTCTCTAATGAAAATAGGGATGTCCTAAGGTAAAGCGGGACATTCTGGGATCAAATCAGAAATCGGGGCAGCTTCTGGAAACCTGGGATGGTCCCTGGAAAATAATGACACTTGGCGGGTCTGGGAGGGCAGTGCTGCCTCCATAATTTGTGCAGTTTTGACCACGAATTCCATTTGATGGGTCTGGGCAAGTGAATTCCTCTCAGTTTAATGTTCTATATTTAGGGCCTTACAAATAAAGCAAAACAAAACTGGGCAGAACAGGAAGTGATGCTTTATGATGTTCCTACTGAGCACTGGCATTTGGCCCCCAGAAATCTATTCGGAAGGGAATGTGGCCCTTGGGTTGAAGGGGGGAAAAATCCCTGCACCTGATCCATCCAGTCGTGTGTCCTATTTCCCTGTGGGAAGCTCAAGAGCAGGACAGAGATTAAGGGAATAGAAATGTTAGTGCTGAAGAAAATGTTATTGGACAAGGAGAAAAATCCTTTCTAAGATGGACTGGAGGAGGTATTTTTCAGATGCTGAATACAAAGGAGAGCTAAGATTGCACCGGGGAGAGTCAAGAATCCCTTTCACTCTCTGTCTTTGACAGCATAAACCCTAACAGTTATTTGGATATGTCTCTGAATAACTTGTCAGTGTTATTGTGTACTACTCAGATTAAATATCTACTTAGTAAGAGGACACTTTCAACTCCTTGGTGGTCGGCACGTTTTTACATGCCTTCTCTAAACAACGGTGAGCAGGTTTCAAGGCTGAATTTTAAACATAAGCAGGCTCAGTTTCTTTTTTAATATTGTTCTTCTCCTTTCATCCTAAGTTCTTGCAGTTCCCTAGTGTGGTTTGAACTTTAAAGGCTTCTGCTTTAAGCATCGCTCCTCAAATGTAATTGAAGACACTAAGCATCTGTTGTATGGAACGTCCTCCAGTTGCCACGACTGTCTAAGCCACCGCTGTTCCCCGCAGAGGAATTCCGATATTCTGTTGTACCTCTTTGATGCCCAGGAAAAGAAACTGCCATCTGTTATTAATACTGAATCGAATGATTGTGTATGTACTAGCAAAGATTTGATAATTAATTATATAACATGGTCATCCGTGAGTACACTTGGAGGAAACAATACCTCTTTCTATGCAGATTGAGGTGGGTGGTTAGCATCAAGGCTGTTTTTCAAAGGAATCGCTTGCTATTCTTTACTTACAGGTCTTGAAAGTACTATTTTCCTTTGCACCGTCGTCTTATTTTTCTTCACAGCTCTTATATTAGCCTCTGATAATTGTTTGCTTTGCTTGTGCCTCTGGTCAGGCTGATTTCCAATAAAATCCCACTTGTCCTCTCATCCTAATAGGTTTGTTTTTCCAATTCCTTTCTTTAGTTTTTATTTTCACTCTGAATGTGGAGGTTTTCATTACGGTTGCCGTTGACTTTATAGCCTTTTTCAAATACCCCCCCCCCCAAAAAAGCAGCAACTAGCAGGAAAGAAAAACAAAAGAGGAGAGTTTGGGGGTTGCTTATTTTTTTTAATAGCCTATTTATATCCTGCCCTTAATCCAAAGGCAGAAAACAACTATTTCAATAAAATAACAATATCAACAACCATAAAATGAGGGGGGGGGACATGACATTCTATATGTCACAAATTTACCAGCTGAATACCAATGTTACCTTGAAAATGCTTGTATGAAAAGCAAGGTTTTGTGATGGTGACAAAATAACAGCAGTGACGATAACAGCTGAATTTCAAGGGGCAGGAAATTCCAAAGTTGGGATGCCACCACAGAGAAGCCCATCTGTACATTACCACAAAAAATAGGCATCGCTTGTTGGATTTTGTATTGATTCTGATGACTGTAATATAGCTGCATTCCTATGTTAGGAGAAACCATGGTTGATTGTGATGGGAATGGGCTTAGCCTGGACTGTATTAAATGATTTAAAAGAGTGAACCGCATTGCCTGCTACTTAAGTGCAATGAGTTACTTTTTGTTTTGTTTTGTTTTATATGTAACAAGTTTTAAGACTGTTCTGCAGTAAAGCTTTGAAATCCATTATTGGGGTGGAAAGCTCTTTTGTTTCTATATATGTTCCAGATCAGGAATTATGTTGATCAACTGTTAACAGCATGGCCCAGGTGCCATTATGTGATGACACTGGGACTAGCTCAGGTTTCAATGGATCATGGGACAATACAACCTCTCCTCACCTTCAGAACATCCCTTTCATGGGCTATGGCCAGGGGGAATCCTGCCAGCAGTGCTACCAGGGGGAAAAGATGCCGATACTCTGCACCAACAAAATGACCGTTGCACCACTGTGTTGGTGGCAGCTGACCAAAGGCTGGCAAAGCTGGTACAGTTAGTTCCTCTGTCCAATTCACATGGGCCCCACAGCTTGGTGCAAGGGGGCTTTGGGTCACTCTGCAACTAATTAAAATGTGGACTCATAGTAGGAGTGTGCAGCAATCACAGGAATCACTTTAGCCTCTGATTTAGCACTTTGGCAAATTATCCAATTCAGCTCAAATTGCGATCCAAATCAGACCCCCTGTCTGAAAAAATCGGATGCTTCATTGTCCCTCCACTAGCCATCAAGTGATGGATAAACAGAATAATTATAATACTTACCAGTGGATAATTGTAAACTGCTTCTCCTTTGCATATCTGGCTAAACAGATCCTGCTTCTCTTTACAGTAGATTTACTAAATCTGGGACACTTCACAATGGAGTAAACTAACCAAAAAGAATGTGGCTCAGTACTACAAATTAAAGAAATGTTCCAGAATTCATTTCCTAAGGAAAAGTCTGTGTGTCAGGGACATAAAATAAATCTTGGTGAAGCAAATATAAAAATGGAACAAGTTAATAATCATAATTATATTTGTAATTATGGAATTTAGATATGTAAAGTAGCCCAGGAGTTAGCAGCTGCAAAAATTCATTACTGTGCCACATTACACATTTCATTTTATGGATGCTGTTCTTGAGTGGCTGCAAGATTAGCAATTGTAAAGTTCATGGGCTTTACAAATGCAGGTCATTTGCTCATTTGTTGAAGATATTAAGAACTGTCCACCAATTCCAATAGAGGTTGCAAACCAAGTTTTAATTAGTGGTTATATTTGGTGATTATAACGTCACCAAGTGTATTAATACTAATAGTAGGGTTGCACATATAAGAGAGTTTATCATATCTTCATTCTTAATCCAAATAAATCCTTCATGATTTATTTGTTTTGTTTCGTTTTTTCAGCTTGGGAAACAATTAACTAACCAAACAGGCACAGTTATTTATTAGGCTAGATGTGTCACAGAATAGCTCCAACACCAAACTGGGATTTATAATTTAGTGCATTGAGGTGGTTGTTGTTGTTGTTGTTGTTGTTGTTGTTGTTGTTGTTGTTGTTGTTGTTATAATACAGGGAAGTCCCAAAGGGACTTACACTCAGGTTAAAAAACTTGAAATATAGCACCCTGGATGTGGAACTCACTCCCGCTAGAGATACGGCTGCCCCCATGTTATCTCTCATAAACACATATTTTCTTCATTCAGGCCAATGGAGATGACTGGTTAAAGAATTGGTTTCTTCTGCCACTGGAGTGCTAATTTACTATGTGTCCTGGGTTTGTTTGTTTTTTGTAATAACTGACGTAAAGGTAAAGGTAAAGGGACCCCTGACCGTTAGGTCCAGTCGCGGACGACTCTGGGGTTGCGGCGCTTATCTCGCTTTAGTGGCCAAGGGACCCGGCGTACAGCTTCTGGGTCATGTGGCCAGCATGACTAAGCCACTTCTTGCAAACCAGAGCAGTGCATGGAAACACCGTTTACCTTCCCACCAGAGCAGTACCCATTTATCTACTTGAATTTGGTGTGTTTTTGAACTGCTAGGTGGGACCGAGCAACGGGAGCTCATCCCGTCGCGGGGATTCAAACCGCAGACCTTCTGATCGGCAAGCCCTACCACAGCACCACCCATGTCCCTTACTTATGTATGTTGTGCTTTAACATGTTATCTGTGTAGAGCCTTGGGAATGTTCAGGGCTGGACTAGATCCTTTCAACTCCACAATTCTTTGATTTTGTAACAGTGACAGTCATTACTCTTTTTTAGCAAGCATATTCCACAGTGATGCCTCCTAATGAGAAGTATTTCCCAGAGAGAACACATTTGGATTGTAGGCAACAAATGAACGGTGACGTCACATTTCTTGAAATATAAATTGACTGTCTGGGAAAAGGCCCGTGGGCTATCTTTCAGAAACGGTTGTAAGTGCTTTTAGATTTTCTAGAACAAGAGCATAAGGAAGCCATTAGCTGTGGTTGACTGAAGTGCAGTAGCAGCAAAATGGGACATAGCCACAAAATTTACTGAATCCAAAAACAAATTGCTCATTCCGGCCTTGTCCTTAATAGAAACCCGAAGAAGCCATTTGGCCTACCATCACCTGGCTGTTAATAGCTTGGATGTCCTCCCAGCCTTGAACTGTTTGAAAGTATAAATCAAGAAGAAACATAGACTCATCACACAGGTGAATTCATGCTGAAATCTAGACTCAATAGAGCATATTGTCTTTCTCAGAGTTAATCTGCTTATGCCTGATTTAAAACACTCATCTTAATACAGGAGTACCATCCAGACTTAATGATTACACAAGATCATTGTTCCCCAGTCTTTTCAGTGCATCATTTTTATTGTGCAGGAGAATAGCCACCACTTGGCTTGAAGAAGCATGAAGGAGAGAGGGGTGGGTGGGCTGGAACCATATTACAAATCTCTCCAGTTCTGGGGAGAGGGAAGGGTGTAGCGGGGTATCTGAGATTCATGCCAGATATCTTTAAAATGTCACTATAATAATTTGTGGTGTTAAAAGCAGAGATTCCAAATGGAATGAACTTGTCAGAAAGCATAAATACGGAACAGTCTTTGCTTCATGATTCACCCAGCACCTGCCTTACTTTTCTAAACAAGTGAGACAACATTTTATTGTTATTAATCACCCTCTACACAAACATCTCAAAGGGATGTACAGTGGTACCTCGGGTTAAGTACTTAATCCGTTCGGGAGGTCTGTTCTTATCCTGAAACTGTTCTTAACCTGAAGCACCACTTTAGCTAATGGGGCCTCCTGCTGCTGCCACGCCGCTGGAGCCCAATTTCTGTTCTTATCCCGAAGAAAAGTTCTTAACCTGAAGCACTATTTCTGGGTTAGCAGAGTCTGTAACCTGAAGCGTATGTAACCTGAAGCATATGTAACCTGAGGTACCACTGTAACGTTTATTTGTGTTTGCAATAAACTACAATCTTCATTGTTAACTTAAGAACCTGTACAGTAAAAATGTGCGGGGGGGGGGCACCAGTTTAAAGCACAAAAACCAGCAGATAAGTTTTGAATCACAACAATAACAATACAAAATAGACATTGATTGCAGAGACCTATTTTCCGAGGTGATTTGGAAACTACATCTAATCCAGAATGAGGCAGCTAGACTGGTGACTTGGAGTGGCTGCCGGGACCATATAACACCAGTCCTAAAGGATATTCCCCTATATGAGAAGACCAGCTCTGGCAGATTGAGTCGGCAAGGCCAACAGTGGGTCCCATAGCCAAAAAGGCAGTTTCTGCATGTGCTGTAGAGGGAAGTGAGGCGCACACAGGGCTCATCAAGTGAGGGGTAGATGGGGCCCAACTACGAAAAGGAAAACTCTGGTCCTAAACCCCCTCTGCCTTCTGGGAATCTTCAGGAGAAGAAAAGGCTAAGGAGTAAACCCTACCCAGACCTGGAGTGGAGTCCCTAAGATGGTTGGATGGCACCGTGGACACTTCCTTCCTACAGCAATTCCTACAGCCAAGCTGCTGCCAAATATATTGCTCTGCTTTCATTTGGACTACATCAGCTAGGTCGAGAGGGGGGCCTTGTCTGAACATCCCTGGATCTCCACACACACTACAGTTGTCTATGCTCGGGTAACCTCAAGGTTAGATTACTGCAATGCGTTATACGTAGGGCTGCCTCTGAAGACAGTTCGGAAACTTCAGCTTGTGCAGAATTCAGCACCCAGGTTTGCTCACCAAACCAAGATGGTTTGAGCATATTACACCTATCCTGGTCTGACTGCACTGGCTGCCAATTCATTTCCTGGCCCAATTCAAAGTACTGGTTTTTACCTATAATGACTTAGATGGCTAAGGACCACAATACCTCAAGGACCGCCTCTTTCCATATGAACCTACGCAGACCATGAGATCATCTTCTGAGGTCCTCCTTCATGTGCCTCCTCCTTGAGAGGTCCAGAGGGTGGCGACTTGAGAACGGGCCTTCTCTGCAGTGGCTCCCCAACTGTGGAATGTTCTCCCCAGGGAAGTTCACCTGGCGCCTTCATTGCACACCTTTAGGCAAAAGTTCCTCTTTAACCAGGCCTTTCGTTCATTTGATTTATATCCTAAGGACCTAAGCCCTTTAAAAATGTGGGTTTTTTTGGGGGGGGGGCTATTGGGTTGTTGTTTTTATTTTTATTATGTATTTTATGGTTTTATGTGTTGATTTTATTCTGCGAACCATCCTGACACCCCCGGGTATAGGGCGGTATATGAATTTAATAAATAAACAAATATACTAATACTAATAATACACATACATACATACATACATACATACATACATACATACTGCCCAGACTCGCACCCTGGGAAGGTCACTTCAGTCCTGCTAATGCAACACTCCATTGTCCACTCTCCACTCTCTCTCTCTTTTTTTTAATTCTTTTTATTGAGTTTCAGTTACAACGTCGAAAAAAGAAAAAAGAAAAAAGAACCAAAAAGGAAAACAAAAAATGAAACAACAGTTTCAGAAAAAAAGGGAAAACAAGAAGAAAAAATATCCATACATAACACCAAAAAGAAACATCAGTCTCTGTTACAGTTCTTTATCTTATTCTTTAAATCTTTATATATTTAGGTATTTAGATCTTTCTTCTACACCCCTATTGACCTCCTTCCCTCCCGATTTCGGGCTTCTTGATGAAAAGAAATTTTCTATTTTCTGCAGCTAATAATTATTGATGGTTTACGCATCGTAAGTTTTATAACAGACCTGCTATAGTTTTTAAATTTCTATAGTTTCCTTCAATGTATACCATAAATTTATTCCAATCACTAATAAACTTTGTATTTTTTTGGTTTCTAATTTTTTGCGTCATTTTTGCTAATTCAACATATTCAAATAATTTTGTTTGCCAGTCTCTAACCGTTGGTGTATTTGTACTTTTCCAGTTTTGTGCAATTAGTATTCTGGCTGCTGCTGTCGAGTATTGGAATAAAATCTTATCTTCTTTTTTAATTTCATCCCCAATTATTCCTAGTAAAAAGGCCTCTGGTCTTTTAGGGAAAGTATATTTAAATATTTTTTTTAACTCGTTATAAATCAAATCCCAGAATTTCTTCATTTCTTCGCAGGTCCACCACATATGGTAGAAATTGCCTTCTTTGATTTTACACTTCCAGCAGGCCTTATTTCCTGTTTTGTACATTTTTCCTAATTTTGCTGGTGTGATGTACCACCTATACATCATCTTCTCCAAATTTTCTCTAAGTGTAACGCTTGCCGTAAATTTTATTCCATTGTTCCATAATTTTGACCACTTTTCATATTCTATATTGTATCCCAAGTCCATTGCCCATTTTATCATAACCTCTTTTATTTCTTCATCTTTGGTGTCCCATTCCAATAGTATATCATACATTTTGGATAATAACTTGGTTTTACCTTCAATTATTTCTATCTGAAATTTGGATTATTTTCCACTCATCCCTGCTTTTTTATCTTCCATCCATATTGCGTTTATTTGATGATATTGCAGCCAGCCTGTTAATCTTTCTTTCAAATCCTCATATGTTCTCAATTTCCAGCCGTTTTCTGATCTTATCAGTAGGTCTTCGTAGGTCAATCTTTCTCCTTCCATATTTACTTTCTTAGTTATTAAAATATCCGTTGGCGATAACCACCAGGGTGTTTTCCATTCTAAAAGTTTTTTATTTTTCTCCCAAACTTCATATAGTGGTTCTCTAATGATATGGCTTGAAAACCCTTTATGTACCTTTTCTTTATTTAACCACAAGTAGGCGTGCCAACCGAACCTATTGTTGAACCCTTCTAGGTCTAACAAGTCAGTGTTTTCCAAAATTATCCAATCTTTGATCCAGCAAAGGCCTTGATCCAGCCTTGAAGTATAATTTCAGATTTGGGACCGAGAATCCCCCTCTTTCTTTTCAATCTGTGAGTAATTTGAATCTGATTCTCAGTCTTTTCCCTTGCCATATAAATTTCGAAAGGGTTTTCTGCCAATCCTTAAACATTATGGAACCTCTAATCACTGGGATGTTTTGGAACAGGAATAACATTTTTGGGAGTACGTTCATTTTTATTGCCGCCATCCTTCCCATCCACGAAAGTTTGACTCTATTCCATGTATCTGGATCTTTTTTAATTTCCTTCCATGTTGTCAAATAATTGTCCTGAATTAGATTTATATTTTTTGTAGTTAGCCAAATTCCCAGATATTTTATTTTTTTGGCCACCTTAATTCCATTCTGTATCTCTAATTTTTCTCTTTCATCCTTTCCCAGATTTTAGTCATCATTTTTGTCTTTAATTTATTCAATTTAAAACCGGATAGTTTGCCGTACTCTTCTAATATTTCCAGCGCCTTGCTGACACTTTTTTGCGGCTCTTCTAGGGATAGCATCAAATCGTCTGCGTATGCTTTTAATTTATATTCTTTCGTTCCTACTTTAATCCCTCAAATCTCTGGTGTTGCTCTTATTTTGTTCGCGATTACCTCTAATACTATAATGAATAAAAGCGGGGAAAGAGGGCAACCCTGTCTTGTTCCTTTTTCAATTCTAAATGGATTTGTTAAGTTGTTGTTTATGATCAATTTGGCAGATTGATTCGAATATACTGCCTTTATTCCTTCCATAAATTCGCCCTCTATCCCAGCTTTCTCCATGCCTTTTAGTAAGAACGGCCATGACACATTGTCGAATGCCTTCTCCGCATCGATAGAAATCAGCGCCGCAGGTACCTCATTCTTACACGCTAGATATTCAATAATGTTTATAGTATGTCTTACATTATCTTTAAGAAACCTATTTGGGAGGAATCCTGCTTGATCTTTATGAATTAGATTTACCAAACACTTTTTAAGTCTATTTGCCATTACCTCTGCGAAGATTTTGTAGTCGTTATTTAATAATGATATAGGCCTATAGTTTTTTATGTTTAATTTGTCCGTATCAGGTTTAGGGATCATCGTGATGTGAGCCTCTTTCCATGACTCTGGTATCCTTCCTCCTCTTAATATGTTATTCATGATGTCACATAGCACTGGCGTTAATTGATTTTCTAATACTTTGTAATATTTTGCAGACAGTCCGTCCGGTCCCGGGGCCTTCCCTAATTTCATTTTTCTTATCGCATTCTGGATCTCTTCTATTTTTATAGATTTGTTTAGTTGAGCTCTTTCTTCCTCTGTTATGGTCTTCCCGCTGCAGTCTTCTAAATATTTTTCTATTTGGGTTAAATCTTCGTCTTCCTTTTTATACAATTTCTCATAAAATTTGAGGAAATTTTCCTTTATTCCTTTTGGGTCTTCTATCAATTGCTCCTCTATTTTTATCTTATTTATCACATTTTGTTTTTGCCTTCTTCGCAATTGCCAAGCTAGTAATTTACCTGTTTTATTAGCGGATTCGAAATATTTTTGCTTCATTAACTTAATGTTCCATTCGATTTCTTGATTTGTCAGCATTGAATACTGTGTTTGTAATATTTTTGTTATTTGTATGTTTTGTTCGTCTTTCGGATTTGTTATTAATTTGTTCTCGCATTCTCTTAGCTGACTGAGAATTTCTTCTTTCTTTTGTTCTCTTATTTTCCTCTTATAGCTATTTTGCTGGATGAAGAAGCCTCTTAAGACTGCCTTGCTGGCATCCCAGACTACCTCTATGCTTGTTTCTGTATTAAGGTTCAAATCGAAATAGTAAGGCAGACAGATGCCAACTACCAACAAGCATAAAGTTATGCTCATGTGCTCATGTCTGACCATTTCGGTCCTTTTCAGGGTAAAATAAAATCTGTGCACTGCAGGGATAGGTAACCCATGAGACACATTTTATCATTGGACTGCAGCTCCCATCTTTCCAGACCATTGGATGTGCTGGCTGGGGCTGAAGGGAGTTGCAGTCTAACAATATATGAAGGATCACAGGTTCCCCACTCCTGGTATACTGACCAAAATTGTTGATCTTAGACTAAGGAAACCTGGGTAACACCTTCATTCAGCCATGAAGCCCATTCAGTGACCATATAGCTCAGCTAACATACCCTATGTGGGTTGTTGTGAAATGGGGGAAGAAAAGAGATTGTGTTAAGTAGTCCACCCTGAATCATTTGAAAGAAGAGGGGGCTGTTGTTGTTGTTGTTGTTTACTCATTTAGTCGTGTCTGACTCTTCGTGACCCCATGGACCAGAGCATGCCAGGCACTCCTGTCTTCCACTGCCTCCCACAGTTTGGTCAGACTCATGTTGGTAGCTTCGAGAACACTATCCAACCATCTCGTCCTCTGTCGTCCCCTTCTCCTTGTGCCCTCAATCTTTCCCAACATCAGGGTCTTTTCCAGGGAGTCTTCTCTTCTCATGAGGTGGCCAAAGTATTGGAGCCTCAGCTTCAGGATCTGTCCTTCCAGTGAGCACTCAGGGCTGATTTCCTTAAGAATGGATAGGTTTGATCTTCTTGTAGTTCACGGGACTCTCAAGAGTCTCCTCCAACACCATAATTCAAAAGCATCAATTCTTCAGCGATCAGCCTTCTTTATAGTCCAGCTCTCACTTCCATCCATCACCACTGGGAAAACCATAGCTTTAACTATACGGAGCTTTGTTGGCAAGGTGATGTCTCTGCTTTTTAAGATGCTGTCTAGGTTTGTCATTGCTTTTCTCCCAAGAAGCAGGTGCCATGATCATGGAGCCCAAGAAAGTAAAATCTCTCACTGCCTCCATTTCTTCCCCTTCTTTTTGCCAGGAGGTGATGGGACCAGTGGCCATGTAGAGTGGACTACAAATGTAATAAACGACAAGCATGTTAAAAGTGAAGTTAACTAAACAAATAAACAAAATAAAAGAGAAGACGGTCTGATTAGCAGAATACCAACTGTATAATTAATTCAATAGCATGAATATGGACGCATCTATTTCTGAGATTTTCACATTGAAACTTTCAAGACTATGGGTAGGAAAATAAAAAAAGTCAACTCTAAGCAAATGCATATTAATAAAGGAGACTCCTACTGTGCATTTTCACAACAGCTTGAAATGTATTTGCATTTTGGGAACAAGAGGGATTTTTTTAAAAAAAATGTAGGTAAAAAAAGGCAACTGTTTTTGGAAGCTATTATTATATATAAAGCTTCATTATAGATAATTTCAGGCTTCTGGAATTTTTACCACCCATCCTCACCAGAGAAGGAGGTCTCTTGCCCATATCCCACCCACTTTTAACCTTCACTAATTGCATCCCTTACACTGTTTTCCCACCAACCTCACCATCTGGTCTTACTCCATTCTCTTCTATCTGATACCTGATCCATACATGCAAATAGATTCTTTTTGTACTGTACACTTGATAACTGTCAGGTGAGTGAATGTATGAGCTGACTGTTAACAGAGTATACACATTTTCCTATGCAACTTTGCCTGATGTACACATTTTTGCAAGCAATTTCCCCCAAGATACGCATTTTTATAAATATTTCATTGAAGAACTGCACCACAAAATTCAAAAAAGTGTGCATTTCAAAGGATAGCTGTATTTCAGTTCACGTACTGCAGATGAGTCAGCTTTGCATTAAAAATATGAACCGAAACTCATTTCTCTTCCATTTGCACTGGTCACTTAGCTGACTAATTTGTTTCTGGTCTTTACTTAACTGTAAAAGGAAGCCTTTAGAACAAAAACATTCTGTGTCTTGCTTTTTCATCTGGCTGTTCCCACTAATCCATGCAGAAAGAATATATCCATTTAAATAACAAACAACGGAGGCCAAGGGTGCTGATGAAATTAAGGGGGTGGAAAGGTTTGATTTTGCAAGAAGCACAGCAGCAGCAGCAACAACAACAACATTTAGTTGGCTTTCTCTAAGTAGAATTTATAGGAACAAAAATCCACAAATAACCAGCCGGATGGCTGCTGGCCTTAATATGCATATTTATCAGTCTCAATTAAGCTGGCAGCTTGCCAGGTTTAAACTTAGTTCTGTCATTCATATCCCCCTGTGCAGATGAATAGGCTTTGTTCGATTCAGCTGAATCCATTTCGACATCTTCACTCCTTAGAATGCAGGTTGAAGGGCTTCCTCATTATTAAAAACAGCAACACCGTTTTTACTCCTTTTTCATCTTAATGTCGACGACGCTAATCCACATTCTTCCCGGCTCATAATATGTGCTAAAAATCCTTTATCCAAAGAATGATGAAGAAACTGTTTCGATCAGATAGAACAGTTGAAGGTCAGGTTTAAATAGATGTACAACATTATCCATGCTTGATTGAGTGTGGTTCTGGCCTGTATCACTGTACGACTGCTTAAATTTCAATGTTTTGCAAACTGAATAGACCCTTAGAGATAAGAGTGGGCATAAAATAAAGGATAACAAAGAAGACCCTCTATGGCCTGTTGTATAGGGTGTCAGGGGTGTTAGAGTAGGGGTAGTACCTCAGGTGGGGGACATGTCGTACACCTTCTGGGATAGTTTGTCCACCTTTCAACCTACCCTGCACTCAGTTCTCAGCTGTGGTTCCTAGAAGCTGCCAGCATGCGATAGCAGCCACACCCTGGGAACGACTTCAACTGGCTGACTAAATCAGGTGAGAGTAGCCAATGGGTCTCACAGATGGGTCTCAAACACACACACACAAACTCAAAAATGTCTAAATCTGTTATTGACATAAGAAGAGCCCTGCTGGATCAGGCCAAAGGGCCATGCTATCCAATATACTGTTGTGGATCGAGGGCCCGACCCCCGCTATGTGAAATAAACACACAAGGACACGTGATATAAGGTTAATGGGCAAGAAAAGGCCACAACTTTATTGATTACAGCAGTGAAAAGGTATTGGCTTAGGCATTGGATGACTATAGGAGGTGGGTTTATTCAACAGTAGGTGGAGCCTGTTGATGCTAATCCAACTATAGGCTCACCCCCTGATGTCACCGAGGGTCGTGCCATGGCCTCCCGCCAAGCAGGCATCGGACGGAATACACGACCGCCAGATTCCTTTAACGGAATAACCCACGGTAGATAGCATAGGCGATGGCCACACCTAGCCCTTGACACACATGAATCCAATGCCTAACCTACCCACCAATACCACAAAAGTTGTGACGATTGCTACGAGGTAGGCGAAAAAACCAAAAAGCCTAATGCCAAATGGAAAAATTCCTACCAGGCCCCCCAGACAACCGGGGCGACCAACCTAAGGTCCATAGCAAGGCCAAAAAACCTAGACCCTGAGCTAAATGGGAGTGGAGGGTGGGTGACTCGCTGCAGGACGACGACGACTGAGGAGGAGGCGGAGCTGGAGCCGCAGCATTAAGCTGCTAAACACGCCCCCCGGAGACACCTGGTTGGCTGCCTCCGGTGGGCGTGGGCACCAGCCAGGTGAGGAGGGGCGGGGGCTAAGGCCCCCGGCCAGGGGCGGAGCTCGGGCTCCCGCCCACAACCACTCCCCTCTCTTCCAGGGAGGAGAGTCTTTCTCACAATGGCGAAACGGATATTCTTTTGGTGTCAGTGATTTGAATGGGCCTGGATTGGGATGGCCTGAATTTTCAGAAGGCCTGTGTTCCAGCGGTAGAGCACCTGTTTTTGCATATAGAAGGTTCCAGGTTCTATCCCTAACATTTCTATCCTTGTCATCAACTAACACTTGTGCTTAGGGATCTAGGACACAGGTGGTGCTGTGGTCTAAACCACTGAGCCTCGGGCTTGCTGATCAGAAGGTCGGTGGTTCCAATGTGAGCTCCCGTTGCTCTGTCCCAGCTCCTGCCAACCTTGCAGTTCGAAAGCACACCAGTGCAAGTAGATATAAATAGGCACTGCTGTGACGGAAAGGTAAACGGTGTTTCTGTGCACTCTGGCTTCCGTCACGGTGTTCTGCTGCACCAGAAGCGGCTTAGACATGATGGCCACATAACCCGGAAAGCTGTCTGTGGACCAATGCTCCCTCGGCCTGAAAGCGAGATGAGACCGCAACTCTATGGTCGCATTTGACTGGTCTTAACCATCCATCTTAACCACCTAGACAGCACCTTAAAAAGCAGAGACATCACCTTGCCAACGAAGGTCCATATAGTTAAAGCTATGGTTTTCCCAGTAGTGATGTATGGAAGTGAGAGCTGGACTATAAAGAAGGCTGATCGCCGAAGAATTGATGCTTTTGAATTATGGTGCTGGAGGAGACTCTTGAGAGTCCCATGGACTGCAAGAAGATCAAACCTATCCATCCAAAGACCCTGATGTTGGGAAAGATGGAGGGCAGAAGGAGAAGGGGACGACAGAGGACGAGATGGTTGGATAGTGTTCTTGGACCTACCAGCATGAGTTTGACCAAACTGTGTGAGGCAGTGGAAGACAGGAGTGCCTGGTGTGCTCTGGTCCATGTGGTCACGAAGAGTCAGACATGACTAAACAACTAAGCAACAACAAACCAACCAGGAGTCCTTGACCTTTTTACTTTAGAGATCTGCACTGGTTGCCAATTTGTTACTGGGGCAAGTTCAAGATTGTTGCTATTGGTGTATATAAAGCCCTTAACAACTTGGTGCCAGTTTACCTGCAAAATTGCCTTGCCCCATGTATGCAAGAAATTGATCTGTTAGTGCGGCAGCACCTAAATTTTGGAACTCCCTGCTTGGTGATGTCAGGCAGGCAGGCACCTTTAGTTGGTGCCTACTACAAACAATTCTTTTATAAAAGCCTATTCAGATCTATAGAACATTGATGTGTGTTTTAACCTGTTTCTAGTTTATTGCTTACATTGTTCTTCGAACGACTTAAATAACTGTTTTAACGGTCTTTACTAATAATTTTATTGTTTCATTCTCTTTGAAGCCACTTTGACTGCTTCTTTGTTTCTTTACAATCAAGCAGTGTTTAAATTTCATGAAATAAATGAAATCTCCAGAGGGGTGAGAGAGACCCCTCTCTAAACCCCTAAAACTCTCTGCTAGTCAGTGTAGACAATACTAGCTATGAGTTAGATGGAGCATTGATCTGATTCAGTGTCCAGCATCTTCCTATATTCCTAAGCCTTGAAGGTCACTTTATGGTTTAATGGTTTGAATTGATTCCCCCACCCCACCCCAATGCTCTTGCGATTTGGCATTGTGTTCTCAAGGACAGCTTTCAATTGTTAGGTATTCACGCCGCAGTGTTTGGCAGTCCCCATAAACCTCATTTACGAACCAGGGACTGAGTCTGGGGTGATATATAAATATCAATATGATTCATGTCGATTTGATAAATGACAGAGGCTTGATATATCAGTGCAATTCCACATGTCCTACAGCTTTATCTTTCTCCCCTCCCATGTAGTGTTGAAATAATATCCTCCCTGGTTCCCAAGCAGTGAGGACACAAAGAATTGCCACGGGGGTTGTCTGTGTAAACAACTGTACAAAGAAGAGCCCGCACAATATGATGCAATAAGCAAGTGCGCTTGAAAAACTGAAACAACAAAGGGCCTTTTATTAAACCTTAAAAATAAAAAAATGAACCTTAAAAAATAGGGTGTAAGCTTTTGTGGACCTGAGCCCACTTCTTCAGAGGTGTGATGTGTTCATCTAAGCTGAAAGCTATATATACATATAGAGTGGAGGGGGGGGGGAGCAGTGAGGTCAGAGGGAAAGGAAATGTACACACACGGAGAGAGATGCATATTGGCAAATAAAAATATGTAAAATGATTGCACTACTATTCAAAACCATTGTTGATGTTCAAGTGTCTGGAGCAACTTCCTGTGAGGTAAGGTGACAAAAGTTTGCCCTTTTTAGCTTGGAGGAGGAGGTGAATAAGAGAAAACATGATAGAAATGAGTAAAATTATGAATGTGGATGGAGAGAGGTTTCTCTCCTTTTATAATTCTACACTGTGGGGCCATACAACAAAGATGAATGTTGGAAGCTTTGGAGCAGATAAAAAAAGAACTTTTCCCACAAAGAACATAGATCAACCATGGAATTGACTCCAGCAAGTGGTAGCCATCAAGGTGGAGGGCTTTACATATGGATTAGACAATAAGGCTTTCAATTGCTATGAGTGATGAGGACTTTGTTTTGCCTCCACTGTAGGTAGCACTATGTCTCTGAATGCCAGCTTCTGTGAATCACAAATGGAGAGAGTATGGTTGCACTCTGGTCCTGCTTGCAAGGTTGCCACAGACATCTGGTTGACCAATGTGAAAGCAGGATGTTGGACTAGATGGTCCAGTGGCCTGATCCAGCATTCTCTTCTTGTGTTCTTATGATGGTAATGCCCTGGCATTTTCATTGCAATAGGCTAACACAGCTACCCTCTTTCCTGACTCGGTTTCCTTTTCCTTACTCAGTTGCATTGGTTTCTGTTTGTAGGGGCAGAGAAACCTGCAATAGAAGTAGGTGGTCCTGAGGGAGTGAGAAGTCCACAGATCTGCTCAAAGCTCTTGGTGCATGAGATCTCTGGATTTGGACCACTCAAGTGAGTGGGATGCGGGTGGCGCTGTGGGTTAAACCACAGAGCCTAGGACTTGCCGATCAGAAAGTCGCGGTTCAAATCCCCGTGACAGGGTGAGCTCCCGTTGCTCGGTCCCTGCTCCTGCCAACCTAGCAGTTCAAAAGCACATCAAAGTGCAAGTAGATAAATGGGTACCGCTCCAGCGGGAAGGTAAACGGCGTTTCTGGCACTGCTCTGGTTCACCAGAAGCGGCTTAGTCATGCTGGCCACATGACCCGGAAGCTGTACGCTGGCTCCCTCAGCCAATAAAGCGAGATGAGCGCCACAACCCAGAGTTGGTCATGACTGGACCTAATGGTCAGGGGTCCCTTTATCTTTACCTTACCCAAGTGAGTAGAGGAACAAAAGGTTGCATTGTTCAGTGCTCCTATTCAGTATATAGCCAGCCAGCCAGTCAGTCATGCCTTATATCAGGATACTCCATTCCTTTCCTCCTGCTTCCATTTTCTGTTCAACCCACAAGACACTCAGTATTCCATGGCCACTAAATATGCCCTCGTTGGGCTGTATATTTGGAGAGGTACAGCCCCTTGGGTTTGTTTCTCTAAATAACTATTTTTTTTCTTTATCTGCAAACCTTGGAGTGCGCCACTGTTTCATCCAAAGTTATAGGACATTCACACATTGTACAAAAAAAATAGAACATTAGCAGCAATAAAATAAGTGACTAGGAAGATACTGCTGGGCATATGCTAGCATACTTTGGCTTCATTTTCAGCATTAAAAACAAGATCAATGTGATACTATAAGATCCTTCTTCCCCCTTGGGACAGTTTCCTGATTAAAATTCCTCCCCTCAGTTGCTTTTCCTGGGAGTTTTGTCTTTCTCTTCCTGGCTGATGGTGTGTGTTGTGGGTACTTTTGACAGGGAAAATGCACCAAGCAGGAAAGGGAAGGTTGGAACTCCCTTTCCCTCACTGCTGGTTCAGTCAGACCTGGACCACCCTCTCCTCCGACTCCTGCCACAGCTACTTTTCTCTTCTTGTTTATTTTTGTGATGTTTTGCCTAGTATGTCCGAGCTTAGAAGGCCCCTCTGGGGTCAGAAAGAACAATGGCGGCTGAGTGAAAGCAGCTCGGAAACCTGGTGGCAAAGAGACCAATTTACAGGTCATCATCGGGGAAACAGAGACTCTGCTCATTGCCATGGCAACAACTACCGTGGCTTTTTTTTTTTTTTGTCACAACAAAATGGGACTAGGTTTCTGTTGGTAGGACTTTGCAGAATTCAAAGCCCGCGACTAAAATCTTGCCATAAAAAATTCCTAGGGTTGCATTCTCTTTTGCAGTAATACCCTCTCAGCTCATACACATACAGCCTCCTTCTCTTTGGCTTTTGACCTTCCAGCAAGGGATTTGAGTTTAAAGTAGATGCAAGGAAAGGAAATAATAAGCAATGAAACGAAAACAAATCACACGGTAGAATTCAGAAATCTAGCAATAAATAGTAGAAAACGGTAAATAGTAGGAAAAGATTGGAATCCTTTCCAAAGTGGAACTTGAAGCAAATCCTCAGGCAAAACAGATGCAGAATTTTGAGGAAAGCCAAACAATCTTGAGTAAGACAAGCAAAAAGAAAAACAAACCCCTGCTCAGTGGGGATTTTTGCACACCTTCTAGTTTAAATGAAATGTGAAGTGAAATTGTAAGACTTTGTTTAGACAAAACGTTTGAGGAATTTTGAAGGAAGCTGAAAGTTCCCTCATGGCTGACAATGTTTATGAGAGGGCTATTGGGTTGTTGTTTTTGTTTTTATTAGGTATTTTGTGGTTTTATATCTTGATTTTATTCTGTGATCCACCCTGAGACCCTTGGGTATAGGGTGGTATATAAATGCAATAATAATAATATTAATAATAATATTGTCTCTGATTAAAGCTGTAAAATAGAGCAGTAGTCTAAAAGCCTCTGTGACAACCATTCCCACTGAGGGCTACACCCATCACTTCTGACTTTATCTGCTGCCCAGGTGGACATGGTTGTGGGGCAACTTCAAGGCCCACCAGCTCTCTTCTGATGGTTCTTTACCTTTAAATCAGCCTTCAGATAAGAGGATGCCTTCAAACAGGGGCCTGTCCTCCAACAGCCCTTCAAGTAGAAGACTTGTAGAGGTACTGTACTTCAAGTAGGAGACAAGAAGGAGGAGGAGGAGGAGGAGAGTTTGGACTTGATATCTTGCCTTTCACTCCCCTTAAGGAGTCTCAAAGCAGCCAACAATCTCCTTTCCCTTCCTCCCCCACAGCAAACACTCTGTGAGGTGAGTGAGGCTGAGAGACTTCAGAGAAGTGTGACTAGCCCAAGGTCACCCAGCAGCTGCATGTGGAGGAGCACAGAAGCAAACCCAGTTCACCAGATTACAAGTCCACCGCTCTTAACCACTACACCATGTTGGCTCTGTAAAGACTCTGTAAAGCAGTACCCATGGCTATCCTCCATTCTTGACACGCTATAATGTGAGACAGGAGAGGTTGGTCATAGAATCATGGAGTTGGAAGGGCCCCAAGGGTCATCAAATCTAACCCCCTGGAAGGCAGGAATCTCAGCTAAAGCATCCATGACAGATGGCCATGGTCCATTAGGGAGAATGTGGCACTGCCCAACAACCCTTCATCTGGCCCTAGGTGTCCCTCATCTGCCCGCATTCTTCCTTGCAGCCTGGGGCAATGTGCTCTTCTTTAGCTTCAGTGCCATCCTTGTAGAACTCAGCAGACCTGAGGAAGATGGAGGCAAAACTAGAATTACTTGAAGCTGCCTGTCACTGTCTCCAGCTGCTCCTGGTCCCCCCAGTCTCAGTGGGCACCAGCTACCACTGTTGTGAGAAGCAGCCCTTATGCGAGAATTTACTACCCCCTCCTCTGAATTCTCTGAATGGTCCATCAAAGGTCAACATGGAATGTTAACAGGGTTTTTTTGTGGTGGTGGTGGGGGGGGGCGAGATTTTCAACCTGTTCTTCCTGCTGTGTTTCCTAGAATTCATCAAGTGCAAGTTTGTCTTTGGCTCCTTACAGACACAATAGCTATAGTTCAGTGTTCCCTTTCATCACCGAATACAATGATGCGTTCTTGAAGAAGTTGACTTCTGCCTGATCATGTGAATGAAATAATAAGTACATCAAGCAAAGGGCTGGAGCTACCGGATACATAATAAGTGACTGCAGATGAATGCACTGCATTTGAGAAGTTAATTAACAGAGTTGTGTAAAACAAAATTACAATGAGGATATAAATGTAGCTGAATTTAAAGTTTAATTTAAATCTAATGAAACAGTTGGGATTGTGAACCTCCCCCCATTTTTTAAAAATATGGTCCTAAACAGTCTGAGCGCAGGTTTCCCAAGGGCAAAGGGATTCATGTCTCAGTCTTCACTCCTTTGAAACTCAAACACAGCCCCCCTAAATTGACAATAATCATAATCACCATGCTTCTCACCTTCTACGTTTCAGTCAACCATCATCATAACCCAACTGGCAAGCCTGGGAGCTTCCTCATCCATGCCTCTTCCAAGCTCCATTAATGTGAGGGCCCCCAATTTTGGATCCCCCAAAACTGATGCCAAAGTTTGGCGCTAGTTTTGTGCAAAACTTTGGCACCTGTTTGGAGTCAACCGGACAAGGTTGGATTATTTGACATTAACTTGTGACCCCGATTTGCTGTGTCAAATACACAGCTTGGAAGGCAACAGAAAATGCAGGGTTCATGGCACAAAACAGCACTAAACTAGCACTAAACTTGGGCATCAGTTTGGGGGGTCTGAAATTTTGGGGTCACATGTCAATGGAGCTGCCCTTCCACACCTCTGCATTTGTCATTTTAGGTGTTTGCAGGTCTTTATCAGTTTTTTGACTGCCAAATTACATCTTTTTAGGAGCCAGTTACAGGGCTAAAGTGGTGGCCACTTCCCCAGTGATGGAATCCTACCCTATTTGAACCCTGAATACTGCATGGGAGATAACTATATGTCCGGTTTCCATACATGTGCTAATCATTGATTCTGGGCTATTACATTTAGGCTCCCTACAACTATTGGCACCTGAGCAGGAGCACTGACTCCCAGATCAACCTGCCCATTTTTTAAGGCAGGTGTAGGAAACCTGTGGCTCTTCAGATGTTGTTGGACTTCAGCATACATCAGCTTCAGCCAGCATGACCAGTGGTCAAGATGATGCACGTTATGGTCCAGTAACACAGAGAGGGTCACAGATACTCTATCTATGCTGTAAGATCATCTGCCAAGGTATGTCTCCATGTCTCTCACCCATCAGAGGCACAAAGATAATCTACAAGGGAGGAGACTTTCTCAGTCATGGTGCCCCAGATGTTCCCCTGGCACCAGCAGTGGTGTCATTTAGGTGCCAAGAAAGAACATTTTTTTACTTACCGTGCCTAGTTTAGTTGATTTGATTTAGTTGATTTAAATCAACTGAATTAGGATTTAGCTGATTTAATTGTGCAAGTTGTAGGCTGCAGTGATAGCCAACTTATCTGGGAGTGGAAGACATGCATAAGATTATATTGTGGGTCTGTTTTAAGAAGTTTTCTTGCTGTGCTCTCTCTCTCTCTCTCTCTCTCTCTCTCTCTCTCTCTCTCTCTTTCTCTTCTCTCTCTCTCTCTCTCTCTCTCTCTCTCTCTCTCTCTCTCTCTCTCGTGTGTTAGCTTATGTTGCACACCTCCCAGAAATCTGATATTATAATGGACAGTTTTAAAATGGGTTTTTAAAAAGCAAACAAACAGTAAATACAATATAACCTATGGCATGCTATTCTTTTCTTTTCCATTATTGGCATTTCTTCTGCATCACTATCTGAGATAACTAGTACTGGTCTGAGCAGTAAAAAAGAAAGCAGGTCAGTTTTCTACATACATGGAAATAATTCCCTCCAGGCAGGCATATTCAGAAAGCTGTGAAATTTAAATCTTACTGTCATAGAAATATCCATCTAGACGCTCACCTCCTTTGTGTGAAAACATCTTTGTATTTCTTTTCTTTTTTTAAAATGGAACAGAATAATTCAACAATTTGTATTGCTGGTGAAAGTGCAGCTTCCCTCTAGGAAGGTGAGGAGAGGTGGGAAGACAGAGCATCTTTTTAAAACAAACAATCTATTTAACACCAAAAGATTCATTCGCAGCAGAAACCACTTTAGATATGAGAGTTGAAACAATGGCTCAGATCGCAAGACTGATCATGATTATTAATTGCAGCTTTCCTTTCCCTCATGGAGCCCGGGGCAAATGCAAAACGCTGTTGCTTGTTTCATAATGATTGGATAATACGACACAAATTCTGTACCAGTTGTGCAGGTTGTCGGTGTGTTTCCAGACCCAATTCACAGCAATGGTTTTGACCTTTCAACTATTTGGGACCACAGTTCATGGACTGCCTAAAATACAAGCTTGTCCAAATATTTAGATCTGCCTCAGAGCCTCTGCTCATACATTAACTCAGCTGATGGGTACAAAAGACTGGGTCTTTTTGCTGGTGGCCCCCTGACTGTGGAACTCCCTTCCCACCAAGGTTCTTATAGTCTGAACATTGCCAGAGTTACAGCTACAGCCTCTCTCCTTTGGGCCACTTTCTCTTAAAGGTTGTTTTCTCAGAATTGGTTCTTTTAGTGTAGATGGTTCTGTTGGTTGGGTGGTGATTTATAATGATGATTGTAAACTGGTTCACCTGGCATGGGTTTTTAAACGATTGCCACCATTGTTTTATATGTGTACTGTGTTATGATTTTGTGAACTGCCCTGGGTGGGGTATGACACAAGTTACTTGACAAATAATTAACAGCACAACCTTAACCAGAAGTCCTATTAATTCAGTAGGGTTTGCTACTAGGAAAGTAGGGGCAGGCTCACAAACTTAGTGGGCAATTAATTACAGAACAGCCCAAACCTAAACTGAATTGAGCAAATTTAGAAAAGCAAATCTTGGGCTATCCTAACCGAGTTGAGATTCACCAAGGGCTATTCCAGCATAGCTCCATCATCCCAGCTCAGCATAACTTGTTGATGGCATTTTACCATTGTACTGTTGAGAGTGTATTAACTTATGGTCTCTGTGTGTGGTTTGGGGGCTGCACGGTCAGGTGAAAAACAATGCTGTCCAGGGTTGTAAAGACTGCAGAGAGAATAATTGGGTGCACTCTTCCCACCTTGGATCAAATCTATGCTTCCAGGGGTCATAAGAAAGCTGCAGAGGTAGTGCAAGATAGTGCACACCCCAGAAATGATCTCTTTCAGTTTCTGCCTTCAGGAAGAAGGCACAGGGTTATAAAGCCTAGGACTAGCCGCCTGAGAAACAGTTTCTATCCAAATGCGATTTTGGTTTTAAACACAGTGTAAGGTAGTCTCTATGGGAGTATATTGTATTTAATTATGGGGTATCAGAGTTTTTAGGGGGCTAACCAGGCTGGGATAGCTGGGATAGCAGGCTTGTTGGTTTTTGAATGTCTGATGTAGATTTTTTTTCAATTTCATTGTTCTGTATGGGACAATGATAATAAAGATTATTGTATTATATCATATTGTAACTTCCCCAACCCAGTTCAGGCAGGCATACACTGGCATAACACCCTCAACCCAGCTGAGATGGCAGGTTGGTGGGCAGAACTTACACTCAAAAATAGAACATAAGAAGAATCAGCTGGATCAGGCCAATGGCCCATCTAGTTGAGCATCCTATTCACACAGATCAGAAGCCTGTGGGAACCTTGCAAGCAGGACCTGAGCCCAAGAACTCTCTCCCTTCCAGTGATTTCCAGCAACTGGTGTTCAGAAGCATTTCTGCCTCCACCAACTGAGGCATAGTACAGCCATTGTTGTGGCCAGTAGCCTTCAATAGCTTTCTCCTCCATGATTTGTTCTAATCCTCTTTTAAAGCCACCTTGGTTGGCTGCCTCCTGTGAGAGGGAGCTCCATTGTTTACCTCTGCAGCAAGGGAAGACTTCCACTTACACCTATTCCAAACCTTTTTCAGTTTAGTCACATGCCAGACTCCATTTTCCCTCTGCAAGGCTTGAACCAGATCAGCCTAAAATAGCCCCAGTCCTGAATGGAGTTTGGAACAGGAGTAATTTGCACTGAATTAATTTAAGACAGGCACAGGCAAACTTGGCCCTCCAGATGTTTTTGACAGTACAATTCCCATCATCCTTGACCACTGGTCCTGTTAGCTAGGGATGATGGGAGTTGCAGTCCCAAAACATCTGGAGGGCTGAGTTTGCCTATGCCTGATTTAAGACAACATAAGCTATGACAGCTTCTTGTACAGTGGTACCTCGGGTTAGATACTTAATTCGTTCCGGAGATCAGTTCTTAACCTGAAACTGTTCTTAACCTGAAGCACCACTTTAGCTAATGGGACCTCCTGCTGCTGCCGCGCCGCCAGAACATGATTTTTGTTCTTATCCTGAAGCAAAGGTACTATTTCTGGGATAGCGGAGTCTGGAACCTGAAGTGTATGTAACCTGAAGCGTATGTAACCCAAGGTACCACTGTATTTAGGATTGCTCTGTAAACAACTAATTAATTTCAGGCTCTATCAGGAACCTAAGCTACATTTTCTTCTCAGTAGATTCCAGATTCTTTTAATACTCAATGCTAGGAGGAATCAAGGACATTTCCCCTTTGAAATGTTGTGGATAGCAGGTAGAAAATGAAGAAATTGTTGTCTATAAACTAGAATGAGAAACATTATTTTACTTCAGGCTGTTGGGTTTTAACCTTATTGGTAATTTGGTGTTCAATATTCCTAACTTTGATTATCCAATACTGACTTTTTCTTTTCTTTAGATTAGAGGGCTAAAGTTGAAGCACTGCTTTCCTTTCAAACACTGCCAACAAAAGTGATTACAGACGTATTAATTATCCTTGGTTATGTAAATATTTGTGACATTGAGTTTGATATAACAAGGACGGGCATTAGAAGCCATTGAGATTCTTGCAACCTTGCTGTTAAAATGTAAATATCTCTCATTCTGCAAAGGGGAAAATTAATTTTAGTGTTAGGCAAGCTCTCCTCAGCTAGACTGGGAATCAGCTCAGTACTGGTGAGCGTTCTGGTAAGTGTTCTGGGGCAAAGAGTATTTGTGTATTTTCCAAGATTTCTCTGCTAGGTTATAACGCTGGATGCATGCTGATGGTACAGATGCATTTTACACGGGCATTCTTGAATTTCGTCTACAATCACCCCACCCCCTTGTAATTTGGTTTACTGCCTCGCACCTACTCCACGCCAACAGCCACGGTGGAAAATGACTTGGAAATTTGATTGCCTCTTGCTACACAAACACACCTAGGAATAAGAGAGGGTTCCAGTTCTGGAGTGGGAATGTGACTACTGAATGTTCTCAAGAACATTCAAGAAAATTGATGGATCCAAACACCGAAAATACTTACCAAACATAGAGCATCTTGGTTGGGTTACCTGATCTCATAGTTCACAACATTCTACAAAAGTATAATTGAGAGAAAGTAGTTAACAACACTTTTGGGGGGGGCACAGATGGACTATGATTTGACTTCAAAGTAGTTGGTCTCAGGGATGCTGGACACCGCCTATTCATGTACACTTGATTTAAATTGCCACGTATCCTTGTACTTACCTGGGATGCTTATCTGTCCTCCCCTCGATGCTCTTCATCTTCTCCTTCTCTGTCACTTATTTTAAATTTCTTACCAGCTCAGGATCAATACTGTCAAGTCAAGGTTCCTTTGTTAGGACCTGTTTGGAAACAACAACACAGAGAAGGAAGAACTTGTCAAGCGCGAGGATACTGCATCCAGATAATACTCTTGGAGATACCTTCCGAATTGTTCCGTTTATTTATTCTTTCATTTTTCTCATGAATGTTCTCCTAAATGGAAAGAGCTCATAAAAAGTGTGGTGTGTATGTGTAATTTCATGCAATGCTTTCCTGTTTGCTCTGAATAAACAGTAGCAAATGTTCCTGATTTGCTGGACAGGGAGATCAATTAGTCAGCTGCATGAGACATCTGGTACACAATGTTCCAATCATAGGACTTTCCACATATATATATATTTAATTTAATTTCCCAATACAGCAGAGAGTAAAGTTATGGATCGGACGCGGCTATTTTGCTGTTGCAACTGGTTTGTTTGTTTTTCCAAGCCTTCGTTAGATGCTTCCTCGTAAATTGCATTGCCGTGTTACGGTATCTCATTATCCTTTATTAACAGAACACTGCTAAATAAATGTTGGGATTATGCAGCACACGCAGCATGCAGAATGAGGCAGCATATTGGGGGGATGTGTTTATCCTAGATTTACAGCAGCAAAGTCTAAGAAATATTACATGTTCTAAAATTACTGCCAATTTTTTTCTGGCTGCTGTACTGCAATTCGAAGCCATGCCCCTGTTTAGGACATAAGTTAACAGGAAGCAGCAGCGTTTAACAGACAGCCCAGCTATGAAACAGTTGATTGCAAGTGGATGCCCCTGAGCCAATTCGATCCCATTAAAAGCAATGGCCACAATCCACATAGTTCGGCACAATTACTTGCCAATCCATGGTGCAGCTACGATGGTTATGGCTACTCGATGACTTGCTCCCAGCTTAAGCAGTTGGGATCCTATGCTCTGTCATGGCAATAGTGTTAAAAGGACAATACAAACATGCAGAAAGGGAAAAGGGGGTAAAACAGCAGCAGCACATTGGGGAATGGGTCAAAGCTCAGTAGTAGAGCATCGCCAGGTAGGACGGGGAATGCCCCTCATCTGCCACTTTGGAGAGCTACTGTACAGAATACTGAGCTAGATGGGAAAATGCCCCAACTCATTACAGTATAAGGAAGCTTCCAATGTTCCTGTGTTATCACCACTTGTACAGGTTGTGGCATTTGCCTACCTAGTTATAAAAGGGCTTAGCCCAAGCTTTAGTTAGTTAGTTAGTTGGTTGGTTGGGAAAGGCAGTTGGGAAAGGCAGTTGGCAGATAGATGGAAATAGAGAGACAGTTAGTGCAGTTGGTTCTTGTGTGAAGGGAGGTAGAAGAGTTAGAGACAGAATAAAATAAGACTAAGAGGGTAAAGGGTAACAGCGTTTCAAATAACAGAAAGGTAGCCGTGTTGGTCTGCCATAGTCAAAACAAAAAAGTTTTTTTCTCTTTCCAGTAGCACCTTAAAGACCAACTAAGTTAGTTCTTGGTATGAGCTTTCGTGTGCATGCACACTTCTTCAGATACAACAAATCTTCTTCAGATACACACTTTTTCTTCAGATACAACAAATGGTGTATCTGAAGAAGTGTGCATGCACACGAAAGCTCATACCAAGAACTAACTTAGTTGGTCTTTAAGGTGCTACTGGAAAGAGAAAAAAACTTTTTAGCGTTTCGAATGCATTTAAAGTTTATTTGTGTTTGCAATAAACTTGTTGTTGTTTAGTCGTTTAGTTGTGTCTGACTCTTTGTGACCCCATGGACCTGAGCATGTCAGGCACTCCTGTCTTCCACTGCCTCCCGCAGTTTGGTCAGACTCATGCTGGTAGCTTCAAGAACACTATCCAACCATCTCATCCTCTGTCATTCCCTTCTGCTTGTGCCCTCCATCTTTCCCAACATCAGGGTCTTTTCCAGGGAGTCTTCTCTTCTCATGAGGTGGCCAAAGTATTGGAGCCTCAGCTACAATCTTCATTGTTAACTTAAGAACCTGACTGAGACTAAGTGATTTACCGGGGAGGACCTGGTTGGTGGCAGTGGATTAACAGTGTATGGGTCAATAGTCCGTGAGATGACTGGGGCCTCTGTACAAACGCCACACAGCTCAACACCCAACAGCTATTACACAGAGAGGAAGGTGGATAACACTGTGTTTGACAATATTTTGGGTTCTTTTGAATATTCCACACTTGCAATGCACATTCTTTCAATACACTGCCTGCATGCAGTGCACTGTACTGACTGAGCACAGATTCTGAAAAAGCTGCTCTTTTGTTCTAATAATGATAAGGATAATGATATCTGAAAGTGACCTCCAACTGACTTTTAAGAGGTTAGCCACAGACCGGAATTCCATCAAGGATTTCAGCCCAAAGCTGTCCAAGCAGGGCATGTACCTGCCTGTCTGTGAAGGTTGTGCCCATGTGGGCGAAAATATTAGAGCCTATGCAGGTACCGAGAGACACTGGAGGCACCTGCTTCTTTTATCTTCTCTGTATGCTAATGATGCTGTAGGTGCTAATGGATGCTTTCTTAGAACACTTTCATGCATTTCTATAGCACAAGTGCCAATCAAGGTTGATTCTTTCTTTACAGAAATAGATAAAAGTACACCCAAGCTGTAGCACCGACATGTTTAGAAGTGCCAAACAGGGATAAAATCTGCTCTGATTTTCTTTAGCCTACAGTAACTTCCACCAAGCTGGAGCCCTCCAGATGTTTTGTACTAAGACTTTGTGCAGTAGTTTTGGGAAGGCTGGCCTACAGAATTCATTGTCGTTCAAATACAAGCAAATCAATGTTAGCACTCTTCTCTCTCTCTCTCTCTCTCTCTCTTGCATGCAGAAGATTCCCAGGTCAATTCCAGGGTCTCAGGAAACAGGGATGATGAAACATCTCTGGTTAAGATGTTGGAGTTACTTCCTGGTAGCCTAGACAGCACAACTGGGGGCAGCCACAGAAAACGTCCCTCCAGCCATCTCAACTAACCTAGTACCCATCTATGGTGGGATACAGAGAAGGGCCTCTCCATCGGATCTTAGGGTGTGGACAGGATGATATGGGAGGAGGTAGTCCTTTAGAACCAAAACCATTAAGGACTAACACTAAAACTATTGATCAAGAAATCTATGATATTTCAGAACAGCATGAAGTACATTTTACGGAAACACACATGGTACCCATGAAGTGGTTGGGAGGCCTGCTTAGCCTCTTATCAGAGCCATGCAAGAAGAAGAAGAGGAGGAGGAGGAGGAGGAGGAGGAGGAGGAGGAGGAGGAGGAGTTTGGATTTGATATCCCGCTCTATCACTACCCTAAGGAGTCTCAAAGCGGCTAACGTTCTCCTTTCCCTTCCTCCCCCACAACAAACACTCTGTGAGGTGAGTGGGGCTGAGAGACTTCAGAGAAGTGTGACTGGCCCAAGGTCACCCAGCAGCTGCATGTGGAAGAGCGGGGAAGCGAACCCAGTGCACCAGATTATGAGTCCACCGCTCTTAACCACTACACCACACTGGCAAACAAGTAGTGCAGATTGGAACATACCCAGTGCTCCTCTGTGGCTGAGCATCATTGCAGATAAAGATCTGCAGTGGTGAGAAATCTGTCTTTCAATGCTTCCAAGGGCATAGCTTGGTGGCAGTACATCTGCAGAAGATTTCCAATTAAATCCTCGGGATCTCCAGGTAAGGCTTTCATGTCCCATGTCTGAAACCCCAGAGAGCTAGTACAGCTAATACTGAGCTAGATAGAAACATGGTATGACCCAGTAGATGGCAGCTTGCTAAGTTTCTGTGCTACCTTAACTTGATGCAGACCAGCCCCACTAGGCTGGTTGAGAAGCTCCAGGCTATCTCAGCTCCAGAGTTGAAAGACCAGGCTGAAAGCTCTGCCCCCTCCCCCATAGATTGTCAAGCCAAATGGGGGTCAGTACAGTTTGTGCTTTTGCTCAAGCTCTGCCATCAACAGGTTTGTGTCTCTCTCATGACTTCATTTTATCTCATTATTATTGGCTGTAGCCATAACAACAGGGAGGAAAAATGTGACAAGTTAAAGATAGATGCTAATTATATAAATGAAACATTTCAACAGGTGCTTTATATAGCCACCATCAAGCTTTATAAGAAAAGCTTGACGTTAAAAAAAGAACTCAAAGAATTAAGAGCAGAAAGAAAATAGCCAATCACAGTGTTCCAGAATTGTGTCATGTAGTGCTACATGTTGTATAACAGTTTTCATCCTTCGGCACCAGGCTGCACAAACTTCTGCTCAAAGTTAAGAAAATCATTACATTTAATAAGTTTCACATTTCTCATGCAATTCTACTTCATAGAAGGGCCACTGGCCCTTGGCTCAATGTTATGTGATAGTTGGCCTAATATGGATGGCAAGGAGGAAAGATGATGTGGGTGGGTAGGGAGATGGGATAGTCAGGATGTCCATTCTCTCCAGTAGCTTCAGAACAAAGACTCACTGCACCCAAGATGGAAACTTATAGATTAGCATATGCATATACTTGTAACACTATATATCTTTCATGTGATTTAAATACCCTGTGAATGGGCCACAAAGATATGAATGAGCCCCACTTAATGGTTAACTGTTTGGCTCAGCTTCAATGGAAATTTCTATGCCATGCTCCACAGCAGTGCTTTTTTCTTCTCCCAGGGGGTACTCAAGGGCACACAGTACTGGCACCTCTCTCTTTTTGTTGTTAAAAAGTGTGGCACTTACTGTAACAACTTCAAAGTGAGTACCAGCACCCCTTCTTTTTGGTTAAAAAATGTGACGCTTACTGTAACAACTTCATGGTGAGGACTGGCACCTATTTTTCTAGAAAAAAGCACTGCTTCACAGTATACATACAAACACATTATAGGGTTATTTCCCATTTCAATATACAATTAAACAATTATACTTAACAAGTATTTCTTCCAAAGAAAACACAATGACTTCAACAGAGATATCAGTCACAGCTCAACATTCAGTTAACAGAGACCAAAAAAGGTAACACTGACATCTTGTATATCCAAAGCTAAACTAGATGGCTTCTGAAAAGCAGACAACAGCTGGTGTTCTTTTTATGTACAGTCACAAGTGAAAAACTTCCATATATGCTCATTTGTAGGTTTCAGGAGTCCAGACAAATGTGTTGTATAGCTCAGAAGCTATTCTTTAAGCCACACACTTATAACTTTGACATGAACATGCAGCTCACACAATGCTGTGGGTAAAAATGGCATACTATGGTATAAAACTAGGGCAAGTAAACATTTTTTCTTTTGAAACCAGCATCTTTTAAAACAGAATGAATCTCCAGAGTGTTCACAGATGATTACAGAATGAAGAAGTTCTCCCTCTTTCCTATTGTAAAACCACAATTCCAGTCTCCTGATTTCCTTCATACAACAGTGTTGACTCTAGGGAATCATTTACAGATAGGTAGCCGTGTTGGTCTGCCATAGTCAAAACAAAAAAAAAATTTCCTTTCCAGTAGCACCTCTAGGGAATCATGAGATTGAAAGGGGAAGAAATTGGCCATTGGGAGTCCTAGAAGAACTTTTGTGCTAATGGGTAAATTCTGCCCCTTAGAAAATAATTCTTGAAACACACACACACAGTCCACCAAACCTCATACCATGCAAATGAGGCTGTGAAATAGAGAGGACATTTTGGCTCAGCACAGAACACATTACCACAGAACAGGTATAAAATGTCTGCCAGTGATTACTCACTGAAATACAGGGAACAAATGATGAGTGTGTTTGTGCAAACCAGCCTTCTCTTCAGGGTTAGCCCAATACATTTTACGACCAGAAGTGAAATACAAGATGGCACCTCCATCCACCACGGATAAATAATGTAGAAAATGCCTGGACTAGCAGTTGAATCTTACCTCAACACAGGTGATGCAGCTGCATCTTCCCCTGTACCCAAGAACAACCAGCTGTGGTGATGATGATATTTATATACTACTCAGTGTCAAAACAGGTTTCTAAGTGGTTTATAGAGTTTAAAAACCAGCTCCACAAATATTGAAGTATCAACACCCATAACTGAAATAGACAATAAACAATCCCATTGAAACATTAAAAAAACAAACAACCGTAATTAGAATAGAAAATTAAATAATCCCATTAAAACAACTAGTTTAGAAGGTGCATGCAGCACAGCTCTGCCCTCTTGTTCCTCCTCCATGACTTCTGTTCTCTTCCACCTGAGGCAGCCACCGCAAACTGCCTAACGGTAGGGCTGGCCCTGCTTAAGGCATATGGGAGCAGGGGGTTCCTTCTGCCAACAGCTTAATGGCTTTCTGCATACAGTTTGTGAAGGGCTTGGAAGGGAGGAGAGCTTTCCTAGAAAGGAAGGATGGCAGAAATGCTTAACGCAGCACAACAACCCTGGCAGATATTGTTCCATTAAAGCAAGGGGCAGCAAACTTTTTTCAGCAGGGGACCTGTCCACTGTCCCTCAGACCTTGTGTGGGGCTGGACTATATTTTGGAGGGGGGTAATGAACAAATTCCTATGCCCCACAAATAACCCAGATATGCAATTTAAATAAATGCACACATTCTACTCATGTAAAAATACGCTGATTCCTGGACTGTCTGTGGGCTGCATTTAGAAGGCGATTGGGCCGGATCCGGCCCCCAGGCCTTAGTTTGCCTACCCATGCATTAAAGGGTTGCAGAGAAGGTAAATAAATGACTCTCCTCAAACAAGAATTGGCCATCACTGCTGCGAGCCACACAAGGAAGTTGTAGCTGGGTTTTTGTTTACATTGACCCTTCTAGTGGTCCAACAAATAAGTAAATTAAATGAAAATTTAAGTCGCAGAGGAATTTGGCCCCCATTGCTGGTTTAAACCAGCAAAGTGGTGTTGTTGTGTGCCACAGCACAGGCAAAACCACGTGGGGTGATGTGGAAGGAGGCATGGAGAGGATGGCTATATCATTACAGTAACTACTCTGCCCTCTCCTGCTGAACTGATGCCTTTGTGCATGGCTTCGTTTCTGCTTGTGTTTGCCTTGCAATTCCGTAATAAAACTGACCCAACCTTATTTTACCCAATGCCTTTACATAAAGCATGGCTTTGTATGCTCCAGAATTCAAGTTCTGCTTTCAGTTGAACGGTTCACCCCTACAATAATGTGAAATAGGGACATAGGAAGCTGCCTGTTCACACCATTGGTCCTTCTAACTCAGGGATTGTCTACACGGACGCGGGTGGCGCTGTGGTCTAAACCACTGAGCCTCTTGGGCTTGCTGATCAGAAGGTTGGTGATTCAAATCCCCGCAACAGGGTGAGCTCCCGATGCTCTGTTCCAGCTCCTGCCAACCTAGCAGTTTGAAAGCACACCAGTGCAAGTATATAAATAGGTACTGCTGTGGTGGGAAGGTAAACAGCTTTTCCATGTGCTCTGGCTTCTGTCACAGTGTTCCATTGTGCCAGAAGTGGTTTAGTCGTGCTGGCAACATGACCCAGAAAGCGGTCTGTGGACAAATGCCGGCCCCCTGAAAGCGAGATGAGTGCCGCAACCCCATAGTTGCCTTGGACTGGACTTAACTGTCCAGGGGTCCAGGGGTCCTTTACATTTACATGGACTAGCAACTGGCAAGAGTTTCAAGATGTGTTCTCTCCCAGTGATACTTGGAGATGCCAGGTACTGAACCTGGGACCTTCTGCATGCAAGGCAGATTCTCTACCACTTAGCCATGGCCCTTCCCTACTGATATTGGAGAAAGGTATATCTCAAGGTTTGTGTTTTGCCTGAGAAGCATTTCAATGAGAAATTTAGATTATCCGCTGCTTTCCACAAGCATTGCAATGGACATGCCAATTTAAAATGTTGGTGTGATGTAGTACAATAGTTCTCAGTGGATGGGAAATGGCACTACCTAGCTAAGGGACTGTATTTTGATTCGATATAGTTTATGGAATATTGAACCCATTGAGGTTAAATTGGCTCTAGGGCTAGTTTTTATGTCTAAATGTGCTTTGCTGCCCTGGAGTAGCATCCTGTAAATGTGTGCACTTGTAAGACAAACGCGATCCCAGAGACATACCTTTCTCTAACGTTATCAGTGGGAGAAAATTCCCTTTGGGGATTCAGTGAGGAGTCTTAAACCAGGTTCCCAGTTTGTCAGACTTTTATTCAGTGCTGCATTGCAGGACAGAGTCCAAAAGGGTATGTGAGAGCATTCCATTAACACGCACTCTTTATAGGGAGGGGAAATGCATCGTCTTGTCTGTTTCATCTTTTAACCAATCACCTTCCATCTCCTCAGCACCTCACCATCTCCCCATCCCAGCTATTGACCTTGAAAACACTTATTCAACCCACATTTGTTGCTGCCCATGCAGATGTCTCCTTATCTGAACCTGTTTTTCATTCTAGCAGTCACTGAAGCTCTTCCTAAACTGGTTCTTGCCAGTTTTGTGGCCAGGCTGCACTCTTATAGGGGAGTTTGGTTTTTTTGGTGTGTTTTTTTAAAAAAAGTTTAATGTTTTGTTATGTTTTTATATATGTTGGAAGCTGCCCAGAGTGGCTGGGGCAACCAAGTCAGATGGCTGCAGTATAAATAATAAAATTATTATTATGGAATAGGGCATCCCTATTTTCAACAGGTAAATATTGGTGGGTACATGCAATGACAGTGGCCTCACTAATACTGGATTTTCCAGAATTTATGCTTCATTGGCGAAGGGCTTTGACTCAGTGATAGAGCATCTGCTGGGCATTCAGAACATTCCTGGTTCAATCTTGCACATCTCTAGGTAGGACCAGGAAGAATTCCTGCCTGAAACCCTGTTTCCAGTAAGTGTTGTCAATACTGAGCTAATACTTCATATTTTCCTATCATATGTGTCAGAGCTGCCCGAGGTCCCAGCTCACAAAGGACCAACGCCGGTTCGTTGTTAAGTATGAAAGTCTTTCAGAAAGTTCAGTTTCGCTTTCACAGCCGCAGCGTGCAGCTCTACGTCTCAAACTCTAGACCGCCGAAGCTCCGTCTGAATTTCCTCCCGCCAGACACCAGTTTAAGACTCTAGCCTTGCTCCACCTCTTCCTTTGCTCTCTCCTCCTCTGGTTCCGCCTGTCCGTCGGGGTCTCGCCCTTCCTAGACTCTTCTGACGCTGAGTCCCCTGAGTCTTCCCACTGCCTCCGGCGGGCTTTAGGACCTGGTTCCCAATCCGGGTTTTCTGCTGTCCCGCGCGCCTGTACATTCGAACTTGGCGCGCGCGCCCAGCCGGCAACCTTCCTCCTGACCGTTACACTGCTGCTGTCACTGCTTCCCCCTTCGGGGAGGCTAGCTGGAACTGACCTCCCCTCCGTTCCCCCACTCTCCGATGGAGGCGTGGTCAGCCCAGACTCATCTTCTCTCCCCGCTGGAGGAGACGCTGGTCCTGACACATGTGACTCTTCCCCCCCACTACGCTCTGGTGGGGAAGCTGGTCCTGATCTCCCGCTGCTGCTTTGGGAGTCCCCGCTGGCCCCTTGTTTCTGGTGCGTCCCCCCTGGGACCCCCCCTTGCCCTGACCATCGGCGCCCCCTTCTGGGAATCTTCTGATTCGCTGGAGAAGCTCATGGAATCTCTCGGGTCACTGTCATACTCCCCTACGCTGCCCTCAGATTCTTCCCCTTCGCTCTCCATTTCCTCTCTCCCTTGTGCTTCTGCTCCTGAGCCCCTGACAATATGTCTTTGAATTGGGGACAGAGCTTCCACTGCAAAGCATAGGATTTCCAGAGAAGCATGTCCCATCTTAGAAATTTACCCCTAGATTTGTTTTTTGAATTATGGGTAAAGCCAGATGTGTTCCTGTCTATAAAATGCAGTCCATAACTAATTACCATCTCAGAAGTATGTTGAAGTTGTTCCAAGTCAACATTTACAGGATGCCTCTCCAGGGGAGCATAACATATGAACTGGTTCTTGAGCCAATTTAATCTCAATGGGTTCAATAGCCCACAAATTACCATGAATCAAAATACGCTACCTTAGCTAGGGAGTACCATTTCACAACACATCCTCCAAGAGCTATTGTACTACATTACACCAACATTTCAGATCGGTGTGTTCAGCGCAATGCTGACATACAGCGGCAAAGAATCTAAACTTCTCACTGAAGCAGCTGTGTCCATTAGCATTCCTGCCAATTGTTTTAGGGGAAAGATTGCTGAAATAGAAACAAAGGCGGTTTGATCCGGAAAGCTTCCTCTAACAATCATCATGATGGGCATCAAAGTGTTGTGTCGATTTGAGAGGCATATAATTCAATGCAATTTTAGAAGTGAGCATACAATTCAAGAAAATCAGAAGTAACCGGGAGGAAGCTGTATTTGGAAATCTCAGTTAGAATCTGGAGAAAGGAGGAAGTGGAAAGAAACATCCAGGCATTATTAATTTTTTTATGTATGCCAAACAATAAATAGCATAAGTCTTGCAGAATCAAACAGTGGCCAACCAGTGGTCCACGAGCAGGACTTGAATGAAATAGACCCCTTTCACTGTTGTTCTCCAAAGACTGGTAATTCAGAGGTGTTATGTACTGAAGTTCTCACCCTGGGCCAGCAGGGGGATACTGTAGATAGTTATGCAAATAAGGGATCGAAAGTGATGTTCAGTGATTGGATAGTTTTAGAAAATTGTTACAGTTACGTTGTACTGGAGCTCTATATAAGCAGGCAGACTGAACCCTTCAGTTCGGTTCTGTCCTGGCCTGTGAATAAACAAGAGCTGATTGAAGAATCGCTGTGTCGTCTGATATGTTCACTCACAACTTAACAAGAGGCATACTTCCTCTGAGACAGGAAGTAGCATATAGTCACCATAGACTTATCCTTCATGACTCTATCTAATCCTGCTTTAAAGACAGTAGAGGCACTACATATCTATCATGGCTTGTTGTCCTTACCTTCCATGAGTGCCTCTAGTACTCTTTTCAAGCCATCCAATCTGGCAGCCATCTCTTCAACACCTCTTCTCACATATACCTACCACGAGCCTACAGTCGCCACCAGTGACTCTTCTCTATGCAGCTCTCCTAAGGGAAGTGCAGAAGGTGGCAATGAAAAAACGGGCCTTTCCGTTAGTGGCTCCCCAAGTGTGCAAACCTCTCTCCAAGGAGACAGTGTCACTGTTTAGGTCCTAAGGCATTCTTATTTGCACAAACTTGTGGCTTTTAATTTAGATCACATTTCTGTATTTACTGTATAACCTGCTCATCTTTTAGTGAGGTGGAATGCAAGTCACGTTTTTTTATTCTTGCTGCTGGGTGAACACCTTTAGAAATGTTTTTTGGTTGCATTTTTAATTATTATTATTATTATTTACTTACCCTTCACCTTAAGGTCCATGGGTAAGTTGTTGTTGTTTAGTCGTTTAGTCGTGTCCGACTCTTCATGATCCCATGGACCAGAGCACGCCATGCACTTCTGTCTTCCATTGCCTCCCACAGTTTGGTCAAACTCATGCTGGTAGCTTCAAGAACACTATCCAACCATCTCGTCCTCAGTCATCCCCTTCTCCTTGTTCCCTCCATCTTTCCCAACATCAGGGTCTTTTCCAGGGAGTCTTCTCTTCTCATGAGGTGACCAAAGTATTGGAGCCTCAGCTTCACCATCTGTCCTTCCAGTGAGCACTCAGGGCTGATTTCCTTAAGAATGGGTAGGTTATACTAATTTAAAATACAATATTACAAATAGCTTAAAACAGCTTCCAATCCAAATTAATGTTTGGTTCAAAAAATGTGTAGCAAAACTACATTTTATGGGAAAGGATGTACAAAACCATGCAATTGAATGAGATTGTTTTTTCCCATACAGTTTTTCCCCCCCAGGCAAGGGATCATTCCCAGCCCTACGTGGAGAACCCAGGGAATGAACCTAAGATTTTCTGCAAGCAAAGCAGCTGCTATGTGGTTGAGTTATGGCCCTTTCCAGATTTAAAAACCTGCAGAAAACAGTATGGAATGACTCATGAGTGAACACATTGAAAACTGCCATGGAATGAAAATAGGCTGATCCATCTATCGCTCAGTAGTACAATATTTTGCCTGTAACAGTGACCCATCTGATGCCTTGAGAAACACACAAGCAAGAACTCGATGTTTGAAGCAGCTCTTAGAATTCATGAAATTGGTTTGGGTCTTTGTGGCCTTCTGATCTGAGGTTACGGGTCAGCTCTCCAGGACCAACAACAAAAATGGAAAAGGCAACATTTTCTTCTGTCTCTCAGACACTCTGTCATTCTTCATGTTTCCATCTCCATTATAAGAAGAACATGGGGAAATCTTGTTTACTCAGAATGCTTTGAACCACATCTTTTTGTATTCTGAACATGTTTTATGTCCTATAAATGTACTGTGTACACTGGCATGTTTTATAACTCCCTCTATTCCCCTATTCCCCTCTCTCAAAGACAAATTTTTATGACTCCAGAGATTTCGGGATATGGGATGTTCTATTATATTTTAGTACAGGGACTTTGGTATATATATATATATATATATATATATATATATATATATATATATATATAGAAAAAATGTATTTGCACATTTTACAGCTCCCTCTTTCCACCCACTATTTACAGTAATAATAACCTTTAAAGCCCAGATATTGTTCAAATGATCTATTACCAAAGGAAGTGTCAGAGCTGGTGATTGGTAGTCTCTGCCCACTACATTAGCAAGAGAAATGCTTTAGATTTGGAGGCCATTCAAGGCAAGAAAGAATTCAATCTCACTGCTCGCTGCTCAACCGAGGCAAGATAGATTACCGTTTTGTTAATTTAATTAGCCCAAATAATGGTACATTTTCATTGTCAATTTAATTGCTAAAAAGCTTTAATAAAGAGACATGGGCAGTTTCAGGCTGACAATCACTTCAACAATGAGAGTCTCAGATGGGCATTTGGCTCAATCTTTTAACCATTTTCTGGCTAAGGGGACCAGCAAACCTCCTTTATTTTTTACTGCTCCAACCAGTAAAACAGTGTTCTGTCAGGCTACTAGCATTAGTCTTAACAAGCTAGGCAAGTCTTGTTATGGCAAGTTGGAACCTGTGAGCATTGGGTAACATCCTTTGAATAATGGCTAACAACACATAGGAGCTCAGCAGTTTGCAATGGGCAAAAATAAACGGGGGAACATGTGATCCACCAAAGTGGTTGGACTCTATCATCTCCATCCAGCATGGCCAATGGTCAAGGATGATGGGAGTTGGAGTCATCAGGAAGACCACAGGTTCCCTAGCACTGGGTTAGATTATACTGAGCTTTATCCAACATTAACCATATGCAGAGTAAACTCAGAGATTGTTTACTGATAGGAGTGTATAGAAGAAGTGTATAAAATTATGGATGGCATGAGGAAAGTGGACAGAGAAACGTTTTTATCTCTCATTATGCTATGACTTGTGGACATCCAATGATGTTGGAGGATAGTTCAGGCATGTCCAAAGGGTGGCCTGGGGGCCTAATTCGGCCCGCCTGTCAGTTTAATCTGGCCCCTGCAGCAGTTTATTTGCTGGGGTAAAGTACTAAAACAAGGCATTCAACTGTAAACCTAAAAAAAGGTCAACACCTTTGGGAAATAATCCCCCAAAAAGGTCAACAACTTGAATCCTAAAAAAAGCACAACAACGTCAACCCTAAAAAAGGTCAACAACTTTGGTTGGCCCTCACACATGTTCACTTCATCAAATCTGGCCCTCTTTGAAAAAAGTTTTGACACCCCTGGCCATAGTTAAACAATGGCACTCGTTCCCACAGAAGGCAGTGATGGCCACCAATTTGCATGACTTTAAAAGAAGATTAGAGAAATTCATGGGAGATAAGGCTATCCATGACTACTAGCCTCACGTCCCACCAGGCAGTGGCTAGGATTCAGAATGTACCCTAAATGTCCTAATTTACCCCAGTCGAATTTGCCAACAGAACTGAATCTGAACGAGTGCTGGGATAGCTCAGATGGTAGAACATGAGACTCTCTTGTGGGTTGTGGGTTTGAGCTCCACGCTGGGCAAAAGGGGGTTGGATTAGAGGATCCTTGTGGTCCCCTACAATTCTATGGTTCTATGAAAAGAACTACGTTTTGGCCCTTCTTTATGGTCCAGCTCTCACTTCCCCGTAGTGATGTATGGAAGTGAGAGCTGGACCATAAAGAAGGCTGATCGCTGAAGAATTGATG